>NC_064631.1:325062707-325687707 GCF_023864275.1 Schistocerca cancellata
CTAACCATATTATTTTGGCATATTTATTACTTCAAAATGATTGTAACATTGTGTAAATCTAAATTATGTAACTATTTCTGGAAGAAAGTTCAACTTTTGATTGTAAAATACAAAATTAACACTTTAGACAGAGCTCATAATCAAATTTCCACTAGTGTAACCCCTAAAAGGAATGGCACCGATTACAGTTAGTGTTATTCAAGTTTTTGTCATGCTCACTGTGGCATTATTTGTGATACATTAAATGTGTTAAGAAACAAATTATTTTATTTTGGCTACATTATTTCAAGAGAAGTCGATTAAGCATTAAGAGAAAGATGTTTGAAAATTAACATCATCATAAAAAAGAGGTATCTGATGAGCAGATTTCTGACTTAATGAATTTAATTTAAATTGTAGTCAAATAAAAGTATTTTGGTTTCAATGGACAGTTGTATCAGAAGTCCAACAGTCTTGCATTGGGTAATTCATTAGCTGGTACTCTTGAAGACATATTCATAAATTCTGTAGAAGGAGAATTTTTTATACAGTTTTCATGTGGCGCTCTAGGTGTTCTTTTATACTCCAGATATGTAGACAATTATTATTTACAGAGGGCCTACTAATGGTATTGATCACCTTTTTAAAATCTCTAACGAACTTCACAAAAAAAATTACTTTCCCATGTGAGTTCAAAAATGAATTCCATCAGTTAAATTATTTGGATCTAACATAAGCAATAGCTGACAATAAAATTTCTTTTTTTTTATCAATTACTGCAATCCTTTTCAACAGAACCTCATTCTCACAGAAAGCCCTGTTTTCATTCTTCCATACATAGGGCTGTTTCTACTCCTTTATTTGATAAAATTCTCAGTGTTGAGATCAAGTTAATTAAAACTATTGCAGTCAATAATGGACACAAACAACCATAGTGGGCAATATTTTCAAAAATGAAAACAATATTAGAATCGCCACTTTTGCCGCTTCTGCTAATAATGAATGTAATGAAAAGAATTTTTTTCTTTACCATTTTTAGGACCTGTATCTTACAGGATTCAGCATTTCCTGCAAAACAAATATGACTGTTAAGTAGCATTTTCTGCTAATAATAACTTAAAAAATAATCTTATTCATGATTTGAAACCAGCACTCTCTTCCTTACAAAACTCTGGCATCTATAAAATTAGCTGTGAAACATGCCCAAACTGTTATGTAGGACAAACTGGACAAGCATGTGCTGTTAGATATAAAGAACATCTCTTGGGGAAAAAAGGTACAAACATGTGTAACTCATCCTTTACTGATCATTTATTAATTACAGACCATAATCCTAAAGAAATTCATGATATCAGTATCCTGCACACAGAGAAGAAAGGCTTCAGATTTAATATCCTTGAAGAATTAGAAATTTTCAAATATCTTTTTCTTAATCATGGTTTCATTTTGTATTAGCAGCTGCAGCTACATAATAAAAATTTCTTCAATGGTATAAGGCCTTTACTTTGATATGCGTAAAATTGATACCTGTTTTTCCTCTGATTAGTCTCTAGAACATCATCTTCCTCTCTCCTTTTTGTTTCATTGTAATCATTTTCGTACTAGCTGTGTAGAAAAACTGCTACTGCACTGTCTTGTTTAGATTTCAGTTTGCTTAATACTGGCTATCGTCTTGTGAGGTGGACAAGTATTTTATTTAAAATATGTTTGAAATTTAAGCAGCTGATTTCTTTGATTGTTAATAGATGTCATGACTTGTTTCATGTCCACACTGTGGTAACATTGGCCTGTGATCCTCTTAGTCTGATGCCACCATCAGTGCCTGTTTCCTTGTTCAGTCACCGAGCGGGGTGGCGCAGTGGTTAGGCACTGGACTCGCATTCGGGAGGACGACGGTTCAATCCCGCGTCCGGCCATCCTGATTTAGGTTTTCCGTGATTTCCCTAAATCACTCCAAGCAAATGCCGGGATGGTTCCTCTGAAAGGGCATGGCCGACTTCCTTCCCAATCCTTCCCTAATCCGATGAGACCGATGACCACGCTGTCTGGTCTCCTTCCCCAAACCAACCAACCAACCTTGTTCAGTCCTTAGTGGCATTTAGTGTGCTACCACAGGTAGCTATAATTTTAGTGACAATTACCAATTTTATGTTAATTGCAATGTCTGTAATTTTATGTGGTTTAAATATTATCTTCTTATGAAGTTTATTATATGACAAGAGCATTTTGGTCTGAAATCTGTTGTTCTGTTGCTACATGTGAGTATAGTTTCCTCATAGCTCTGCTTGGAATAATGACCAACTATTCTTGGTTTTCTTCGTGTTAATGGTTTTGTAAGTTTGTTTAGTAATTGTTTGGATTTTCTCATGAAGACACCCATAGTCACTGCTGAAACCAGGTTAAAGTAAAATCTTGTTGCAAATGGTTGGCTGTATTATACATATCATATTCTTGTATGGTTGCTGTCTCACAGCAATATTCAAAATTGTAAGATACATAAACGTTAATTAAATGTGCAGCCTTTCAGAGCCAGTAGCTCCTGCTCCTGGTAGAAGGGTTTAAGTGGAAGGACAAGGATGAATGAAAAGAATTAGCAAGGTTTAGGAAATGAAAAGAACCACTAGCTCTTAAAGCCTTAATCGTTAAAGTCGAATAAAGCTCCAGGGCCTCATGGAATCCCTGTCAGATTCTATACTGAATTTGCGGCTGAGTTAGCCCCTCTTCTAACTATAACCTATCATAGATCGATTGAATGAAAAATTGTGCCCAGTTCTTGGAAAAAAGCACAGGTCACACCCGTCGACAAGACGGGTGGTAGAAGTGATCCACAAAACTACTGTCCAATATCCTTGACATAAATTTGTTGCAGAATCTTAAAACACATTCTGAGCTCAAATGTAATGAGGTATCTTGAACAGAATGACCTCGTCGATGCCAACCAGCATGGATTCTGAAAACATCGATCATGTGAAACCCAACTTGCACTTTTCTCTCATGACATTACTGAAAGCTTTGGATCAAGGCAATTAGGTAGATGCAGTATTTCTTTAATTCCAAAAAGCATTTGACTCAGTACTAGCTTGATCAAATGGAGTATCAGGTGAAATTTCTGACTGGTTGGAGGACTTTTTGGTAGGGAGAACTTAGCATGTTATCTTGGATGGAGACTCATCGTGAGCTGTAGAAGTAACGTCTGGTATACCTCAGGGAAGTGTGTTGGGACCCTTGTTGTTCATGTTGTATATTGATGACCTTGCAGACAATATTAACAGTAATGTCAGACTTTTTGCAGATGATGCAGTTATCTATAATGAAGTACTATTTGAAAAAAGCTGCATAAATATTCAGTCAGATTTTGATAAGATTTGAAAGTGGTGCAAAGATTGGCAACTTGCTTTAAATGTACAGAAATGTAAAATTGTGTACTTCACAAAACAAATATCAAATATCAAATATCAAATATCAATGAGTTCTTGTTGGAATCGGTCAACTCGTACAAATACCTGGGTGTAACACACTGTAGTTATATGAAGTGGAATGATCATGAAGTGCAATGATCACATAGGCTCCATCGTGGGGAAAACAGGTGGTAGACTTGAGTCTATTGGTAGAATACTGGGAAAGTGCAATTACTCTACAAATGAGATTGCTTACAAATCACTCGTGTGACCAGTTCTAGAATACTATACCTTTAGGCCATGAAATTGGTGTACTGTATGTTTCATGAAATGCTACATCATCAAAACAGCTGTGCTGCTGACTTGTATATAAACTTGCCAACTTCAGCTATGGTATGGGCAGTCCAGGAGCAGCTATTGGGATGAGACTGCTACACCTAGTGATGAGGGGACATTGACCAGAGAGCAGCCACTCAGTTCAGGCCTTCATCATCACAAGGTTATCTCCTGGTACTGATCTCTCTCCTGAGAGTTAGTACCATACCACTGAGAGGCCCCTTTTTTTGGCGCACTGCAGCAGTGATCCCACCCAAAGGGGCAATGGGTCAACTCCAGTATAGTGTCACCATCCAGCTGTCTTCACTGGAGTGGGTACTGTGGCAACCCTCATGTGACTGTGCATTGAGTGGGAACTTCTCACTGAGAGGCTGGTTTCCCATGCTGACATTCCAGCCCCCAGCAGTGCCACTGATACCGCCAGTTTGCTACATGGCATGAGATTCAGAGTCAAATGTTACTAAGCTGGTCATTGATGTCAGCAAGTCTGGATGCACATCACAGCCACAGGCCAGGCAGTTTCTGTAGGAACTGACCACATGACAAGAGGCATGGCTGCTACAGTGGGGAATCCATCTGTAACTAGATGAGTCATAATAAGAACTTGTCTTGTCACTCCCTCATTAACTCATTTTACTGACATAAATGAGCTTTCAAATAAGATGGTCAAACTGCTCTGCCACCTAGTTAACTTATGTCTGACAGAAGATAGTTTTCCAGATAGAATGAAAACAGCAAGAATTTTGCCACTAAATGAAAATGGAGATCCAATGTGTTCTGGCAACTTCAGACAGTTAGCCTACTGCCCATCTTCTCAGAAGTTATATAAAACTAATATTCATTTGATTTTTGTCATATTTTGAAAGAATCTTTATCACAAAAGATTAACAATATGGATTCCAGAAAGGAAAAATCAACAGTTTGGTAGTATTTGAATCTATAATCTCAGAGGGATTAGATCAAAGTCAGAATCCCCTTGGTACATTTTGTGACTTATCAAAAGCTGTTGAATTAACTGACCATGATATTTTAATAAGGAAACTTGATCACTATGGTATTAGAGAAACAGCTTATAGTACCATTACATCAGATCTGCAAAATAGGAAACAGATGGTCAAAGTACAATTCGAACAAAAGAAAGATTTATCAGAATTTCAACAAAAAAGTCACGGTGTACCACAAGACAGCATATTAGGCCCTGTGTTGTTTCTAATGTATTTAAATAACTTACCTCTTAAAATTGAAAGCAAAATGATTGTTTTTGCAGATGATACAACAAACATAACCATTGCACAAATTTACATGATACATTAACAAAAAGCAAAATGATACCCGAGTCTATCACTCAGTGTCTAGGAACCAACAGGCTAATTCATAATACATAGAAAACTAAAATAATACTACGTAGGAACAATAACAAAAGAAGAATATAGGAATTATCACAATAGCAAGAACTGGATATGAAAGTAGTTCAAAATACACTGTTGTTAGAGCTCAGCATAAACAACTGTTTATTGTGGAAAGACCACATTGCTACTCCAACAAGCAATTCAAGTTCAGTTATGTTTGTTGTCTGAAATATTAAACTACTGGTATCAGATGATGCTAAGTGAATCATGTGTTTACCATATTTTCATGCTATCATAGCATGTGATATAGATATATGGTGTCAGATGAGTGACTGGGGAAAAAAATAAAATTGCAGGAAGTACCCATCAGAATAATGGCTAATGCAAGAAGAACAGAAAGCTGCAGGCTATGACTCAAAAAACAACAAGTTCAATAAAAATGAAGGCATACACAATCATGCTGCCAGAAACAGTATAAAGTTAAGAGTTTCACAACACAACATAGCTAAACTTGAAAGGAGTATTGCTTATACTGCAGTAAAACTTTACAACTGTTTACCATTTCTCATTTGAAATACTGATTTGAAAGAGAAATTTAAGTAAACAAAAAAAGATATTGCTCATAGAATGTCCTTTCTATGCAGCATTCTGCAATGGGGTGGGGAAGTGGGAAGGATAGCAGGAGATGGGTAGGGACAAAGAAGTGTGCTGTCTGGTGGAGCATGTAGGTACTAGATGGCAGTAGGACATGCCTGCCAGGCACAGGGTTGGGAGGCTGTGGTGGAGGGAGGGAGCAAGAGGGGGCAGGAAGTAGAAAGGGAAGCAGAGATGGGGAGGAGATCAGTGGGTGCAATGGTGCACAATGGAGGTGAGGAGCATGAACTGGAAGGAGTTGATAGACAAGAGAGGGTGAAAACTGTTGGGTGGAGGGCTTGGGGACAGTAGGTTACTGTAGGTTGAAGCTGGGATAATACTGGGAATGGAGAATTCTGCACAGTTCAGAAAAGCTGGTGATGGTGGGGAGGATCCAGATGACCTGGTCTGTGAGGTAGCCTTTGAAATCAAGTGTGTTGTATTCAGGTGAATGTTGCACCACTTTACTCTTAGTCACAGTTTGGCAGTGGCCATTCATCCTGGTGGTCAACCTGGTTGGTAGTCATATCAATATAAAAGTTCAGTGATTGCAGCACAGCTGGTATATGACATGGCTGCTTTCACAGGTGGTCTGGCCTCTGATGGAGGAGGATAAGCCTATGACAGGACTGGAACAGGAAGTGTTGGGTGGGTGGATTGGGCAGGTCTTGCACCTGTGTCTTCCACAGGGATAAGGTAGTGGATAGGGATAGGGATGGACTAGGATGCAATGGAGGTTAGGTGAATGATGGAATATCACTTTGGGAAGGGCATGCTATTGTATTTAAAAATGACATATCTTGATGATTAAGATATAGTGTACATGATCATTACTATGTTAAGTTGACAATTCAAATATGTACTTGGATCTTATCCATACATGTAAATCCAAAGTTACTACTGTTTCACTGAAGCCTCCATCGACCAGCATTCTCACCCCAACCCCCAGCTGCCAACCATCATGGCACAAGTAATAGGTCAATTCCCCTGGTCAGCTTCACTGTATATGAACTGTCTCTCTAACCTCGACAGTTATGTTTGAAACGGGTGATCAGATCTTGCTCAGTTTGGCTCCTGTGTATAATCCATTTCTGTACCCATAAAGACTGCACCCAAGCTGTTGAGTTTGTTAGTAAGGGGTGAAGAAGGGAATGGGACCTGAAGTTTTCTTCTGTTCTGAGCACTGGAACAACCCTCCACCAGAGCCCCCACTTCCCATCCCACTGTTGAATCTCACCAAAGTTCAGTTCCTCTTCCTCCCCAGTGGTTCCACCAACCTGACACATAAATAGCAGGTTTTTAAACTAGTCTATATCCACACTATCTATTACTTATAATATCTGTTGTGTCATTGGCCCCTACAAGTAAATGTATTTATGAAAATGAAATAACAACAAAAGCCTAGTCAACAGACAGGCATGGGTTTTCTCTTATTTGTTGGAGTTAAGTTACCTATAATGTGGCCAGTTATTAGCCCTACTGTTTGTCACATGGGAGTACTCAATGGTCAGTTAAGTCTTTGAAGAGGAGGTCTCATGCATGCGATGTCTATAACACATGTGAATGTGAAAATAATACATGTGATAATTCAGTGCAGAAGCTTAGGGAAACTAATTTCTCTTCTTTGTAACCTAGGGAGACTGATGCCAGAAATCAGGTCAGTTAAGAAAACCAAAAATAAAAGTAAAGGAATTGTAAGAATTTTCAGATTGAGATCAGACATTTCCAGGAAAGTAGATTGTATGTTTGATTTTGATATTACATTCTAATTTTACTGTTTTCCATGTTTATTGTTTACAAAGCAAAATCCTGGGTTCAAAATGCCTTCGTTACCTTGACGTGTCAGTGATCTTGGACATTTATCATATAAGATAAAGAAATATTAGCAATCTGAATCACGTATGACTGCACAGTTAGAACTCCGTCTTTTAGGAAAACACATATTTGACGACAACTGGATAGTGCTTACAGATATTCAATTGAGAACACAGTAATCATATTTGCATAATTCATTACAAATTTTGTAAAACTGTGGATTGTATTACGTTTTGTGGTGCTTCTGAGCTCACAATTTGTGATCATACAAATACAGTAACTCATTAAATCCAGAAATTTTCCACAATCTTGTAAATTCCAATTTTGAACTTGATGCTCCGTATGTAAACTCTTCCAAGAGAGGATTTTAGGCATGTGTATTTTGCTCATTGGTACAACCACAAATAGAATATGATTTTAGCCCAAGCAACAATTCATAATACAGATGTTGGATCTTTTTGCTGACTGTAGTGAGATTCTTAGATTTCTTATGATTCTTACAAGTGAACAGAGATGCGTAACTGATGTAGATAACTGGAATGTCTCTCCCATTTCCAACACAAGATGTAATTTTAAATCAAGAGCTGTCACTTGTAGAATGCTCGGAGCAAATTAGCTTATGTCTTGGGAAACTACTACAACTGCTAAAGCAAGAGGGTTCCTTATTAAATTAGAGCACCCAGCATTTCGATTTTGGTTATCTATATTTAATCATATTATGTCACATATTGTTATTTTTTACAGTCAATTACAAATTATAGTCAATTACAAAATGATCAATCTGACAAACAAGGAGTATAACATTTCAAAAGTGCCATACAGGATATGTGAGGTAGAATCACTGACATGATTTCCACATGCAGAGAGCTGTTGCATACCACACAAAAGATAGAGAGAGGAAAATAAAATTCCAAAAACTGCTGTTGCAAAAGAAGGATGCGATATAGGTATCACTCATGTTACTGAATGCTTTTATTACATATGGCGTCTTGTTACTATACATTTATTTAATTCTGAAAAAATTGTTTCACATACAGCATTTTCCACACAAATTGCTGCAGAACTCTTGGAAAGTATACGCCTTCACTGAAAGCAATAAGATGAGAAGGAAGCTTAAGATATGTTACATGAAGAATGAGTTTATAACTTTCAGAGGTGCTTATCCATTTCTGCAATTCCTATTTGTAAAAAATTTGCAAGAGCCTTTAAGTGAAACAAAGAAATTCATGAAAATTATTGTAACTGAGCCAGTCTGCTATTGACAGGCAAGGACCTGTGGCCATGCTCCTGGCTCCACTACCCCGATGCCTTGCTAGCAGGTGGCCAAGTCGTAAGAGTGAGGATAAAGGATCACACCCATGGGTCATCTGAAGTGTCTCTGAGTGTCCCACCTGCCAGTGCCTTGTCTACAAAGAGCTTGGCTAGCAGTGTCTCCTGTTGCTAGTCAGTTGCTGTTTCTATCTGAAGGAAGAGCTAGTGTGGTCCGTGTAGCATTGCTCTAGCTGATGAACATACAGTTGTTGCTTGATGGTCAACACAGTACATCTTGAAGGGGACTGGCCATGGTAGCCATAGTATACAGTTGGTGAATATAGCCCATTAAAGGATGTGTTATTTGTGTTTCATTGGGTGGATCAAATGGAGTTGTCAGACACTGCCTCTACTAGTTGTTGATTGTGGATACTTCCCGATGTATGAGGGAGAAAGCCACTTCATGTTTCATTTTGTGGTTTTTCTAGTGTAATGTTTTAAATTTGCTGGTTCACTTATCCTAGTTGTTGTTGTTGTGGTCTTCAGTCCTGAGACTGGTTTGATGCAGCTCTCCATGCTACCCTATCCTGTGCAAGCATCTTCATCTCCCAGTACTTACTGCAACCTACATCCTTCCGAATCTGTTTAGTGTATTCATCTCTTGGTCTCCCTCTATGATTTTTGCCCTCCATGCTGCCCTCCAATGCTATATTTGTGATCCCTTGATGCCTCAGAACATGTCCTACTAACCGGTCCCTTCTTTTTGTGCCACAAACTCCTCTTCTCCCCAATACTGTTCAATACTTCATCATTAGTTATGTGATCTACCCATCTAATCTTCAGCATTCTTCTGTAGCACCACATTTCAAAAGCTTCTATTCTCTTCTTGTCCAAACTATTTATCATCCATGTTTCACTTCCATACATGGCTACACTCCACACAAATATCAAAACTCCTTTACTACTTTAAGTGTCTCATTTCCTAATCTAATTCCCTCAGCATCACCCGACTTATTTTGACTACATTCCATTATCCTCGTTTTGCTTTTGTTGATGTTCATCTTTTATCCTCCTTCCAAGATACTGTTCATTCCATTCAACTGCTCTTCCAAGTCCTTTGCTGTCTCTGACAGAATTACAATGTCATCGGCGAACCTCAAAGTTCTCTAGCAATCTCTGCTTAGCCATTTTGCACTTCCTGTCGATCTCATTTTTGAGATGTTTGTATTCCTTTTTGCCTGCTTCATTTACTGCATTTGTATATTTTCTCCTTTCATCAATTAAATTCAATACTTCTACTGTTACCCAAGGATTTCTACTAGCCCTCATCTTTTTACCTACTTGAACCTCTGCTGCCTTCATTACTTCATCCCTCAGAGCTACCCATTCTTCTTCTAGTGTACTTCTTTCCCCCATTCCAGTAGTAGTAGTGTTAATGTTCCTGTAACTGCCACTCAGACCAATGAAAACTAAATTGTTTCTTCATGAATGTGCTTTGAAGTAAGTTTTATTGAAAGATTCTAGATGACCTATAAATCCTGATTGCTTTGGATCAGCTGATTATTGTCAGCTGAGAGTAATAGCTAATAGGATTTTTGTTTGTTTAACCTTGTATGTATTGTATTGTATGTTAACCGGGGATCTAGAAATGACGAAGGGGCTCTGTCCCCTCCGCAGCCGCAGTGGTCCACAACCCCACAATGACTACCGCAGTCCACTTCACCCCTCTGCCGCCCCACACCGAACCCAGGGTTATTGTGCTGTTCGGCCCGCGGTGGATCCCCCCCCAGGGAATGTCTCACACCAGACAAGTGTAACCCCTATGTTTGCATGGTAGGTGGTAGAGTAATGGTGGTGTACACATATGTGGAGAACTTGTTTGTGCAACAATCGCCGACATAGTGTAACTGAGGGAACTAGCCTGCATTCGCCGAGGCAGATGGAAAACCGCCTAACAACCATCCTCAGACTGGCCAGTTCACCACACCTCAACACAAATCCTCTGGGCGGATTTGTGCCAGGGACCAGGCACTCCTTCCCACCCGGAAAGCTGTGCATTAGACCACATGGCCAACTGGGCGGGCTGTTTAACCTTAGTATTGTATGATCTGTTTCAAAGAAAGCTTTCTCAGGATTTTCCTGTTTAAGGAATTTTAATTTTCTTTTGAAAGCCACAGCAGTTTTACCCAAAGTTATTTTAGTGAAGATTATATGTTTCATTAATTGGTTGCTAAGTTTTATTAATTGTAGTTTTTTTTTATTATGGCAAGACTGGCCAAGTAAGTTTTGATCTTTTTACTGCAGTGTTTCTAGTTTTTTAATTGTGGCATTATTGAACAATTCATCTGTTACTGCTACGTTCTGTAATAATTTTATGTGTGTTTTACATTTCTCCTGAGCCTTGTATTTATCACTGTCTTTGTGAAGGCAACATTCCGGAAGGCCATAGGAGCCATTTGACTGTGAAGGGTACGTTGTCCATTACCTCTGCAAAACCAATGTCATTTAAATTTGTTGTAAATTGTACAAGCTATGATATGATATGTTCGTTTGTTGTAATTTATAAATTTATCAGTAATTTTTTGGTAAATAAATGCATGTTTCTTTTGGATTTGTGTCCACAATCTTTCCACATCTGAAGTAAGCATAGTTGGCAATTTAATTAATTGGTTTAAAAGCAACAGCTTGTTGGTTGCAGATGCTCGACTTGGTGTGAGTTCTGGGTACTGGTTGTTCAGTTACTGTTTGAGAATGGAGTCTGGACCTTTAGCTGCGCTGGGGTTACTCCATTTGAAAAAGACCAATTTGATATATGAACTTCTGATTCAGGAAGCCTCTGTTGAAAGTACCATTTCTGAACTTGTTTAGCACATGCAGGGCCTCGACTGGCTGGTTAACATCTCGTGCACCTGGAAGAGATGAGTACTGTTTGCACTGCTTGTGCCAAACTGTTGTGTGATGCTCAAGAGAGAGCTGAAATTTTGGAGCAAGTGGAACTCTGTGGTCACAGGTTTTGCATGTGCAGGAAGTTGTAATGACTTATATTATAGGATACTTAATTCAAGTCTTATAAATATTGAAGTCACCTGTTGTCTGCAGATTTAGGAATTGCAAGATGATTTGTGTTCACTACAGCTGAGAGTTGGTTTATTGACCTGGCAAGGTGAGATGGAATGTGACATTCCACAATTAAATCAATGCTCAACAAACTAAGTTTTGTCAGAAACATGTTAAGTTACCAAATCTGTTAGTGCCAATTATGGGTAGTTAAAAGATTTGTCTTTGGAAAACAGTAAGGAAATCAAGGAAGTTCTGTTGTTAACTGTTAGATTAGCAGAGCAGAGGACATTTTATGGCTCTCACATGGTTTTACGTTGCAGGTGTTGTACCCAGTGGCTGTAGGGCTTCTAAATAAATTTGTGGCTGAAGCCATTGAGAATGAGATTCAATATGGAGTTTCCATAGCACAATTGTTCAGGATAAGATGGATGTCAATGTGAGGGAAAACTTGATTGATGAATATGTTTTTTGAATGCAAGGAGTGTAAGAAGGAGTGCATACTTACATCAAAAGTATTCATGAGGTCGGTGTTGCTTTATCTGTTAAATTGTCAGAATGTGAGATGGCATGCCCAGTCCTTGAACAAATACATCCAGAGGATCAGTCCCATTTGGTGCTGCATGATGGACTGTCTTCATTCACTGATCTGAAGGAGATGATTTCACAGTTAAGAACATGAGGTTTGTGAAACATGAATTACCGTTGAGGGTGGACTGGTGGGAAACAATTGAAAGTGACCTGTCACCAATTACTGCATGTAAACAGTTTCAAGAGGTTGTCTGTTTTTCTTGCTGTCAACCTGGTCATGTGGCCAGTGATTGCTGACAACCATGAGAGGCTTTTTGGAACAAACAACAACAGTGGTTGGTAGGATGCTGCCAGATAGGGAGGGAACCAACACTTGGTGTTCAGGAAGTTCATGTGTTGCATGTGAATCCTGTACCCTTTGTTTATATTTATATTTAACCTGATATGATTAGAAAAAACACCTACAGCCGTACTTATGATTTTACTTATTTTGTTGCAACCAGTTTCAGCGCTTCAATGCACCATCTTCAGGCTGTGGTTGATGCAGAGGGGATTGGCACTATCCCTGTATATATCACATCAGTGGCCAGCATAACTGGATATGCAGATTATCTGAAAACTTAGCACTCTAATCAGCAACTGCCAACTGACTGGAGAAACATTCAAAATACAAGCTGAACAGGTGCTTCACATTCTTGAGCAATTTCATAAGGTTTTCGCTGGTATTTTTGGAGTCACTAACAAGATCCAATATGGCATCCAGGTGACTGTTTACATCACTGTGACACAAATCCTGTATATGTTACCACTGCCAAAAATGGAGGAGTTATGTCATATTGTGGATAAGCTTCTGAAGGATGGGGTTATTAGATGTTTAGTCTCCCCATATGCATTATCTATTTTCCTGATTGCTAAGGCAGGTGGGGCAGGGTACCATTCTATAGTAGACTATCAAGTCTTGAACTAGTGAGTTCCAATTCCTGATCTTCTGTACTGATTACAGTATCTTAGAGTTCAAATCTTCCATTTGGTTTGACCACAGGAGCTGCAGTTCTCTCCAGGTTATGCAGTTCTTTCCAGATTATTGAAAACCGTTTTGGGGGATCTAAAATTCTGCTGTGTCTACAACTATCTTGACAATGTCATGATATGCAAAAAGACTTTTGAACATCTGGGACATCTTTGTCAGGTTTTACATCATGTGAGGGAAGCAGGCTTAACTGCTAAGTCATCTAAAGTCAGCTTGGTTCACACTCACATTGTTTTCTTGGGCACATTGTGTAGAGCACTGGTGCAGCAGTAGATCAGAGTTAAATTAAAGCTGTGTATGACCTGAAGCCATGTATGGATAAAAATGGCTTGGCATGGTTCAATGGTCTGGTGCAGTTCTTCCAGAAGTTCATTTCTAATTTTTCACAGTTTGCTATACCCCATAATCAGCTGCAAATAAAATATGATAGTTTTTGCTGGGCACTTCTACAATAAGCAGCATTTGATTTCCGATTCCCTGAAGAAGGCATTGGCCAGTGGTCCAGTTTTAGAAATACTTAACTTAAATAAAAACTTCATGGTGCAAACTGATACAACTTAAATAAAGACTTAATGGTGCAAACTGATGCATTGAATAGTGATGTTCCTGCCTTGTTGCTGCAGAGGGAGGATGGTAAACACAGGCCACTAGCATATGCAGCATGGTGTTTGTCAGAGTTGTAAAAAGGTACTTATTATATGAGTCAGAGGTGTCCGCAGTCCTCTTTGCCATGGAGAAGTTCAGGTTTTACCTTCAGGATAAAAACTTTGAACTAAAAACTGATAGTTAGGTATTGATCTGGATACTGGTGAGGCCTCTGAAGACTGGCTGTATTGCCCATTGGGCAGTGCACATTGATGCTTTCAGATTTTTGGTGAAACATACATGTGAGCCTGCAAATCACATTGCAGACACCTTGAGTTGGATGTTTCAGGAGTACACTTTGGAGGGGCTAGGTGTGGTACCCATAGTGTACAATCGCTGAATACAGTCTCTTAGTAGAGGTGTTATTTGTGTGTGATCAGGCACAGAGCTGCCAGGCACTGCCTCTACTAATTGTGGATTGTGGATGCTTCGCATTACATGACTGATGGATTTTTATGGTGGAGAACAAGTAACACCACAGTGATTTGCATAGTGGGTATTATGTTTGCAAGTAAACAGTTTTGGCTTGCATTGGGTGTGTGACTTTGCCTTTCAGTTTTGCATATTCAATGGACACATAGTATCCACATGCTTAGGAATTTTGCTATGTTTTAAGAATGGGGGAAAAAACCATGCTTCATGTTTCCTTAAGTGGTTTGTTTGGTTTAATGTTTTAAATTGTTAATTTGCTGGCTCACTTATTCTAGTAAGATTAATGTTCCTGCAGATGATACTCAGGGTGATGAGAATTACACTGTTTCTTCATGAGTGTCTTTCAAAATAAGTCTTACTGAAAAAATTCTGATTGGTTTGGGTTGTGCAACTTTCAAGGAGGTTTGATAGCTACCTTCAGCTATCCAGCCTCCAAAGGATGAGTGCATAATGTAAGAAAACTGTAAGATGGTTTGTCTACACAGGGGTTTGTTTGTACACTGTTGCATTCTGCTCATACATAAGTGTCCATAAAGTTTATCAAGTGCCCTTAGGAGCTAGTCAGCAAATGATACTTCTATACAACATGTATAATTATAATGAATTAAATCACACTAAATCAAGGTATCAACCCCAAAGGACAAACAACTAATTTCTGAACAGCTAAATACAGAAATGTGCCTAACTCAGACACAATCACATGTGGTATTCTGTCCACATGATAATCAACTTTACACCAATAACTTCCACCAGAACAACCACTGCTAGTCAAACACACTCCTCTATTCATTCTTACCATTTCTGCAGTATGTTACTCAAATGTTTTCTTATAAATATTAACATGCAAAATTGTCACTAAACAAATGCAGGAAAACAAATATTAGTATTACTTATAAATATTAATACACAAATTTACCATTAAATAAATACAGATAAATAAATATTACTGTCAACTATCCATGCAGAGGCTAACTGTATTCTCTAAATTATCCACATTATTTAAATTGAACTTTGAAAAGGCATTCCTAAAAGTATGCATGTCTGTATCAACATCACACAAAAACAGATGGATAACAGCAGGTATTAAGAAGTCCTCCCAAACACTTAACTACCTCAGTTCCATGAAAAAGAGTTGAAATGGTCCAGAATTCTTAACTATCTATCATAGATAGAAAAAGATCTGTAGGAAGGTGCTGACTGCTGCAAAAAAGTCATTTAATGACAAAACAATATATGATGCAGAGAATAAAAGCAAAGCAGTCTGGGATGTTATAAAAAAGGAAAATTGGGAGAGGCAAAGAAACACAGAATAACATACTGCTAAGGGAGGGGGTAAAGCAATAAATGATCCACAGCACTTAGCAAACTATGTAAATGAGCATTTTTCAAGTATTGCAGAGAAGTTACAGCAAAAATCCCCCAAAACAAATATAACACCTGTAAATAATGCACTAAATACAATGATGATACTTCCAACCACAGAGAATGAAGTCAATCAAACTGTTCCAAAACTAAAATATCAAAGTCAGTAGTCTTAGATGAAGTACCAGTGTGTGTACTGAAACAATGCACAGAGATTATACAAGGCCCCTTAACAAATATAATAAATGAATCCTTCACATCAGGGACATTTCCAGAGCAGTTAAAAGAGGCAAGACTTGTACCTTTGCTTCAGAAAGGTAATGCAGAAGACGTAGAAAATTACTGGCCCATTTCCCTTCTGTCAGCATTGTCAAAAATAATAGAAGCTATTATGAGACAGATTAATGAATTACCTGAATAAATACAACCTTTTAAGTGTATCACAATTTGTTTTCTGAAGTGGCAAAAATACGGAGTCAGCCATAGTAGAATTCAGAAAGGTTGTACCTGATGCTCTTGGCAAACATGAGTGAGCCACAGGCATGTTTTTGGATCTTTCTAAGGCCTTTGATACAGTTGACCACAAGATTCTATTGAATAACTTAGAAGCATTAGGAATAAGAGGTGTAGCTAATGACTGGTTTCGATCATACTTTGCAGATAGGGTACAAAGAGTAGAGAAAATACATACTTCAAATAGATCTAAACATTTAGTAAAACACTTATCAGAACCAAAATACACTCCTGGAAATGGAAAAAAGAACACATTGACACCGGTGTGTCAGACCCACCATACTTGCTCCGGACACTGCGAGAGGGCTGTACAAGCAATGATCACACGCATGGCACAGCGGACACACCAGGAACCGCGGTGTTGGCCGTCGAATGGCGCTAGCTGTGCAGCATTTGTGCACCGCCGCCGTCAGTGTCAGCCAGTTTGCCGTGGCATACGGAGCTCCATCGCAGTCTTTAACACTGGTAGCATGCCGCGACAGCGTGGACGTGAACCGTATGTGCAGTTGACGGACTTTGAGCGAGGGCGTATAGTGGGCATGCGGGAGGCCGGGTGGACATACCGCCGAATTGCTCAACACGTGGGGCGTGAGGTCTCCACAGTACATCGATGTTGTCGCCAGTGGTCAGCGGAAGGTGCATGTGCCCGTCGACCTGGGACCGGACCGCAGCGACGCACGGATGCACGCCAAGACCGTAGGATCCTACGCAGTGCCGTAGGGGACCGCACCGCCACTTCCCAGCAAATTAGGGACATTGTTGCTCCTGGGGTATCGGCGAGGACCATTCGCAACCGTCTCCATGAAGCTGGGCTACGGTCCTGCACACCGTTAGGCCATCTTCCGCTCACGCCCCAACATCGTGCAGCCCGCCTCCAGTGGTGTCGCGACAGGCGTGAATGGAGGGACGAATGGAGACGTGTCGTCTTCAGCGATGAGAGTCGCTTCTGCCTTGGTGCCATTGATGGTCGTATGCGTGTTTGGCGCCGTGCAGGTGAGCGCCACAATCAGGACTGCATACGACCGAGGCACACAGGGCCAACACCCGGCATCATGGTGTGGGGAGCGATCTCCTACACTGGCCGTACACCACTGGTGATCGTCGAGGGGACACTGAATAGTGCACGGTACATCCAAACCGTCATCGAACCCATCGTTCTACCATTCCTAGACCGGCAAGGGAACTTGCTGTTCCAACAGGACAATGCACGTCCACATGTATCCCGTGCCACCCAACGTGCTCTAGAAGGTGTAAGTCAACTACCCTGGCCAGCAAGATCTCCGGATCTGACCCCCATTGAGCATGTTTGGGACTGGATGAAGCGTCGTCTCACGCGGTCTGCACGTCCAGCACGAACGCTGGTCCAACTGAGGCGCCAGGTGGAAATGGCATGGCAAGCCGTTCCACAGGACTACATCCAGCATCTCTACGATCGTCTCCATGGGAGAATAGCAGCCTGCATTGCTGCGAAAGGTGGATATACACTGTACTAGTGCCGACATTGTGCATGCTTTGTTGCCTGTGTCTATGTGCCTGTGGTTCTGTCAGTGTGATCATGTGATGTATCTGACCCCAATAAAGTTTCCCCTTCCTGGGACAATGAATTCACGGTGTTCTTATTTCAATTTCCAGGAGTGTACATTAATATAGTGTTTCCGCAAGGTAGCATATTAGGACCAATACTATTCCTGATATATGTCAATGACTTTCCCAGTAGTGTTACTCACGGTGAAAAAATTCTCTTCAATATTATAGTCACTGAGAAAACAAGAGAACTCCTTGCAGAGAAAGCAAATGAAGCTCACAAGGAAGTTTATGAATGGTCAATAAGCAATAAAGTGACATTGATCACAAAGAAAACTAATGTCCTGAATTTCAGTTTGAAGGGGGAAAATGACAATGTTAAATTAAATGTAGATGGCACCTCTATAGACTGTGTAACAAATGCAGAATTTCTAGGAATGAATATTGATCCTCAGTCAAAGTGGTGTGAACACACATAGGTATTTGCCAACAGAATGTCATCAGCATGTTATGCCCTTAGAATCCTATCACCAGTGTGTAACATGCAGTGTCTTTTAGTTACATACTATTCATATGTACACTCAATTCTTAGCTATGGCATTCTTTTTTGGGGGACAAATGCACAAAATATGAATACAGTTTTCAAACTCCAGAAAAGAGCCATAAGTATCATGACCAAAAATGGTAGGCGAGTTCATTGTAAAGGTCTGTTCAAAACACTTGGGATTTTAACTGCTCCGTGTAAATACATTCACCAGTCAGTTGTACACATCAAAAATAACATTGGTAATTACTGCACAAACAGTTCTGTCCATGACCATGGAACTCAACTTACATTTGTCAAGAAAAAATAAACATAAAACTCAAAACAGTATTTTCTTCCAAGGAATAAAACTGCACAATAATTACCAAAACAGATAAAAGAAATTGCAAAAATACACTTATTTAAAAAGGCAGCTAAAAAGTACCTGTTATGCAATACATTTTATACATTGAAAGGTTACTTAGACAAAACAGAGTAAGGGTTTGGTAAAAAAAATGTTACACAAATAAATAATAATAATGGTTATAAAACATCCAACATTCCACGTAACACCCTCACACTATGTTTTTTCCTTCTTTTCTAGAAAAACTTATCCTCAAGTTTTGCATTACACAATACTAACACCACGTCCTCTTTCTGAGCTCAACATCTCACTCATTATAGAGGGATGCTGACTCAGTTTTCCAGGATAGCAAATGGGGAGTTGTGGTACTGAAAATGGCCCAGAGAGCACCAGTGTGTGTGTGTGTGTGTGTGTGTGTGTGTGTGTGTGTGTGTGTAGTGAGTGAAGTGTTATGAAGCGATGTGTGTATAGTGTGTGTAGTGACTGATAGTGATATATGAGTGAACAGTATGGCATTACATTATTTAATAAGCAATTTGTAAAAAAAAGTATTGTATACCAGGAGTTCAGGAGTAAATCTAATGATTATCTCTAACTAGAAATCTGTAAATGTATGTTTATATGAATTAGCTTATTTTAAATTGGTATAAACTTGTAAATACTTTGACATGCCCTATATCCTTGTAAAAAGAGATCTCAAGATGAATAAAGATACTACTACTACTACTACTACTACTACTATCCTGTTTCGTGTGTTTGTGGAAGATTTTGTTTTTGGACACAAAAAGCTTAATTGAAGAATTTTTTTATAATCAATTGGTAGTTTTATTTATCCTTATGCTAAACATTAAATTGTTAGAGGATTTCATGCACAAACAGTTGTACCATCTGCACAAGCAATGTGCAGATATGTATTGTTATAGATGTTAAATGATTTTTATAAAGAATTATTAATAGCATATTCTATAAAATGGTGCAAACATGGTGATTTTTCTAGGGACTCTCTTTATCTTGAAATTTTAATATTTTACTTTTTTGTGGGTATTTTGACTTCAAATCCAATCAGAAACTGAAAACCCAGTTAGCTTTTCAGCTTCCCTCTCTATCCTTGCTGGAAAATCCTACCAACATCTGCTAAGTTTGCTCTTTCCATCTATATTTCCTGCTCAACAGCAGATGATAGTGCTGTCACTGTCAAATCAGTCACACTGCATGACATTGTCACCTTTTGTCTTATAACTGGCTGATTGTTGTGAACCAAGAATAAGAGTAACAGGTTTTAAATTTGTTTAACTTAAGTATTTTATGATGTGTTTTAAGGAAAGATTTCTTAGGATTTTCCTGTCTAAGAAATTTTAATTTTCTTTTGAAAGCCATGGCACTTTTTTGCACAGTGCTTTTAGTAAAGATTATAAAATCCATTTAATGATTGATGATTTTTATTATTTTTTTTAGTATGGCAAGATTCCCCAAGTAAGTTTTGATCCTTTAAATGCTGTCTTACTATGTTGTGTAATGATTTTACATGTGTGTTTTAGATTTCTCCTGGGCCTTGATTTTGTCAATGTATTTGTGAAGGCGGTTGTCAGAAAGGCTGTATGAACCATTTGATTGTGAAGGCTAGACCATCCATTGCATCAGCAATGCCTTCATTTAAATTTGTTTAAATTGTGCAAGATATGATATTGTATATTTGTTTGTTGCGACTTACAGATTTATTTCCAATTTATTTTTAAATATATGTTTGTAATTTATTTGTGTTTCCTCTGCGTTTGTGTCCGTGATCCTTCCACATATAAATTAATCATAGTTAGCAATTTAATTCAATGGTATTAAAGCATCCACTTAATTACCATAATGATAACAGTGGCTGAAGCAGTGTTGTCATGCTGATCCCTGAAGAGAATAAATACTTTTCTGCAAAGTGCTGTAACTCAAGAGCGACTAACAGTACTAGCAGTGCTCACTATCAAGAAAGACTACATACACAGCATCATGGACTTCAATGAATACTTCAGTGACAGATTTTCTGCTCTTAGAGGGTAGTGTTTTTTTCACACAATCATTCATTGATGGTAAGTGTATTTCATGTATTTATTTACTTATTACCACATAAGACAGCTTTCAAGCTGCATAAGACACCATCTCCAACTACATACATTTGTGTTATGCATTTTCAAATACAGATTGTATTACACAGCATGTAACTGCACGCTTTTATATTTACACTAGATTAAATTTAGTTACACTACCTATTCAAAGCTGTTCTATATAAGTTCTTAAGAATAAGAGGAATAGCAGCTGTTTGTTTATTATATAATAATGATAGCAACAATTTATTTATAATTAAACTGCTAGTTCGCTTACATTGTTATAAGAAGCTTGTTCTTTAAGCTAGGATTCTGTAATATTTCTGAACTTATTAGTATTTAACTGCCTGGTGCCACATAGCAGTTTGCTGAAATGAGCCTTCTGGCATGCAGAAAGATTGTCTGAATTTTTGTAAGTCCAGTCCAGGGAATCTTCAAAGATTCCCAATTCCTGCTTCTGTAAGAGTGAACATTCAATCTAGTATCATGTTTATCTCAGTTGTTCCTGGTGTAAATAAGAGTGCGAAATAGTTATAGATGTGGGGCAGTCATTATTTTGTTATCAATGAAATACATTTTGCATGGAGTGTTGGCTCTTAGACAATACATGCATCTAATAGCTTTTTTGCCAAAGAAAAACTCTTCTGGCTCCAGCAGAGTTATCCCACATCATTATTCCATAGTTTGTGTGTGTGTGTGTGTGTGTGTGTGTGTGTGTGTGTGTGTGTGTGTGTGTGGAAAAGACATAGTGGGCAAGGAGTAGCTGTTTGGTACTAACAAAAGTTTTTAATTTCCTGAATACATACAACACACAAGATAGTTTGCTGCATACATTATCTGTGTGTGTGTGTTTGTGTGTGTGTGTGTGTGTGTGCGTGTGTGTGCGTGTTCCAGTTCAGTTTTGTGTCAAGGCATACACCCAGTAATTTGGCAGAGTCACCTTTTAGGGAGAATACTATACTCTCAGTTTTGTTATTGTTTAATGTTAATTCACTTACTGTAAACCAGCGAGATGCCTTCTCCATCATAAGTTTATTGATTTTCTCCATGATATTTCTGTCATTACCGGAACTGATAAATGTGGTGTCACTTGCAAACATTAAGTGTTCAAAAGAGAGCAGGCTAGATAGATCATGTATATAAACAGCACAGGAAAATGCTCTTGAAGGTAGATGTAAACTATCCTGAGAAAGTCTATTAATTAAATTTGAAGAACCAGCTTTGAATGATGATTCCAGGAATACACTACAATCCCCTTGGAATAACTCACTTGTAGATTGTGAGGATAAGATTAGAATAATTACTGCATGCACAGCATTCAAACAATCATTCCATGCTCCAAACATGAATTTAATGGGAAGAAATCCTAATAGCTGGTACAATGGGATGTATCATCTGCCCTGCATCCCATGATAGTTTGTGGAGTATAGATGTTGTTGCAGAGAACTGAGCATCTGTGAGGTGCTCCTCATGTGACATTCTGAAAGCCTGACTTTTTATTTGAATCAGTTAGTACCATTTGCTTTCTGCTGTACAAGTATTATTTTAGTAATGCCAACCTCCTATCTAACAATGGGAAGGCCAGGTTGGAATATAAACAATACTATGAAAAGGATAGATTGCTACCCACCTTAAAATGACATTCTGAGTTGCATGATGAAAAGAATGTTATATATGAGCTTTTGGTAAAAGAAATCTTCATAAAAGAAAAACACACATTCACACAAGCAGGCGCATCTCACACACACATGAACACTATTTCCAGCAGCTTCAGCCAGAATCTGTTATGCCACTGTGTTTCAGTTTATTTATAACAATATTGTGTGATATTGTGTCAGAGGCCTTTTTATTTATTTATTTATTTCATGTTCCATAGATCTCGTATTGTGAGCACGTCACATGAGATGTGGAACGAGTCAAACATACAAAACAACAAACATACAAAAAAATACAAAACAGTCTTAATTAAATATATAAAAAATGTTCTACATAACTGCATATAGTTAATACAAAGTTTAGAGGAAAAACAGATATTGTACATATAACAGCAGATTTCTTTGAGTGTTAATACAAAATTTCATGTTTTAATTTGGAGAAAAATTGCAAGCACATTTCTTTGTTAACAAGATGGATAATTCTATGTAAATGCTATTTCCCTTTCTGCATCATAAAACTCTTCTAATGTACAAACAGACATATTTAACAAATATTTCTTTAGTTTTGCTTTAAAAAGAGATTCATTTTCTCTTAAACATTTTATCTGGTCAGGGAGATGGTTAAAATTTTTTGTTCCTGACCATTTGACACCTCTCTGAACAACTGTCAGGTTCTTAAGTTCACAATGAGGATTTTCTTTCCCTCTTGTATTATATTTGTGATAGTTCCTATTTGATGGAAATTGTGCAGGGTTCTTAATTACAAAACACATCAGCATATATATGTACTGGGATACAGTGGTCATTATTTGCAGCTTTTTGAAAAGGTTATGGCATGATGTCCTAGGGGGTACTCTGCACATAATTCTAATAACCCTTTTCTGGGCCACAAAAATTTTCTTACCCAAAGCTAAATTTCCCCAGAATATAATTTCGTAACACATAATGGAGTGAAAATACCCATAGTATGCGGACTTCATAGTGGTTAAATCTCCAATGGAAGACATCATTCTGATAGCATACATAGCCGAGCTCAATTTTTTTAGGGTCTGTTGTATATGGAACGACCAGTTCATTTTGCTATCAATATGTACTCTAAGAAATTTAGACATATCAATTCTTTCTATTGGTTGATTTCCACATGTTACATTTATTTCTCTCACTATTTTTGTTTTTGTATGGAACTGGATAAAATTTGTCTTACTTGAGTTTAGAGAGAGACCATTAACACTGAACCAGTTAGTCACTTCCGAGTGTATGTTGTTAACTGACTCCTCGAAATTAACATCCGATTTTCCACTCATGAAGATGGTGGAGAAAAAAGAGTAAATTTGCAAGGCAGGCTTGCACACAATGGTAAATAATTTACAAACATCGAACACAACAGTGGCCCCAGAATTGAGCCTTGAGGCACACCACAACTAATCGAAGTCCATTCAGACTGAGTGGAGGTATCCCTTGACTCATCTGAGCTGTTTAAAATTACTTTCTGTTTTCTTTCCTGAAGATAAGATTGCAGCCAGTTACCTTATTCCAAGTAGTTTGGCTTTCTGCATGAGAATGTGGTGATCTACACAATCAAATGCCTTTGATAAGTCACAGAGCAACCAGTGTGGCACATGTATATTGCTTATGTTCATATCTCATAAAGACAGATAAAACAACATTTTGTGCTGCTTTGATCATGATCATGGACTGAGTTTCACAAAATCCATATGAAACCTTATTTAAGAGGTGATTTTCTCAAAATATTCATTTAATAGCTTTTCCATTACCATCCCAATGACTTTGGATAATACTGGAATAATGGCAATGAGTCTATAATTTTCGTTTCTGGTGATTCTGTATCTCCCTTTTAATGTACAGATATAATTACAGATAAGTTTCAACAACCAGGAAACACACTGTCCTCAAACATCCAGCTTATAAGATAGCACACAGGATGGCTTACTACTTCTATAATTTGTTCTACAATAAAACTGGAGAGGCCATAATAGTATTCAGCTTTTGAGTTATTGAGCCTTAGTACTCATCTACTGTAATCTTAGCAAAGATAGATTTCCTTTTTGACTCACTATTACTGTGTTGGTAGGCTTGAAAGTCTGAGTATGTGGCAGAAGGACTGCGTCAACCCCTCAACCTACAAACCTGTTACCCAGTATCCCGTTCCCTCCATCCAGACTGAGCTGCAAAAAATCCTAAAAGTCCAAGGTCCCTCACAAGGCCTCTCAACGGCTTCCATAGACTTACTCACTCCACCTGAGCCACGTACCCCTACCTTCTACCTATTACCCAAAATCCACAAAGAGAACCATCCTGGCCGTCCCATTGTGGGAGGCTTCAAAGCCCCAACCGAACGTATCTCAGCTCTGGTAGACCAGCACCTCCAACCTATCACCCGCAGACTCCCATCCTACATCAAAGACACAAACCACTTCCTAGAACGCCTCAAATCCATTCCCACTCCTCTCCCACCTGAAACCTTTCTTGTCACCATAGATGCTACATCCCTTTACACAAACATCCCACATACCCATGGTCTCTCTGCCTTTGAGCACTACCTCTCCCAACGCCCACCCAAAGATCTTCCAAAAACCTCGTTCCTTATCACACTTACCAACTTCATCCTCACCCATAATTACTTCACTTTTGAAGGCCATACCTACAAACAAATCAGGGGAACGGCCATTGGAACCAGCATGGCTCCATCCTATGCCAACCTCTTCATGGGTCGCATGGAGGAGGCTTTCCTGAAGACCCAACAGCTGCTTCCCCTGGCCTGGTATAGGTTTATAGATGACATCTTTGTGGTCTGGACTCATAGTGAAGAAACACTCCTTAATTTCCTCCATAACCTCAATTCCTTTTCGAATCTGAATTTCACCTGGTCCTTCTCCAAAACCCAAGCCACCTTCCTGGATGTTGACCTTCATCTTGTTGAAGCTCACATCCACACCTCTGTCCATATCAAACCCACAAACAAACAACAGTACCTTCACTTTGATAGCTGCCATCCTTTCTACATCAAATGCTCCCTTCCCTACAGCCTAGGTATTCGTGGCAAACGTATTTGCTCCAGTGACGAATCCCTCAACAATTACACCAATAACCTGACCAGTGCTTTCCTCTCCCACAACTATCTTGCAGACCTTGTCCACAAACAGATTTCCTGAGCAATACATTCCTCCCCGTCCAACAACAATGTTCCTACCCCCAGACCACACAGAAGCATCCCCCTTGTCACCCAATATTATCCTGGCCTCGAAAACATCAACAAATTACTCCGCCAGGGATATGACTTTCTCAAGTCAACCCCTGAAATGAGATCATCCCTTGACAAAATTCTCCCCACACCACCCAGAGTTACCTTTCGTCGCCCCCCTAACCTCCATAACATCCTTGTTAAACCCTACAATATTCCCAGACTACCTTCTCTACCCAGCGGTTCCTACCCCTGTAACCGACCCCGCTGCAAAACCTGCCCCATGCATCCCCCCACAACCACCTACTCCAGCCCCGCTACTGGTAAAACATACACAATTCAAGGCAGGGCCACGTGTGAAACTACACATGTCATTTATCAACTGACATGCCTGCACTGCACGGCCTTTTACATTGGCATGACAACAACTAAACTGGCTGAGCGCATGAACGGACACAGACGAACTGTCCGCCTAGGAGATGCCCAATACCCAGTAGCAGAGCATGCCCTCCAGCATAATTCTAGGGATCTAGGAACCTGCTACACTGTATGTGCCATTTGGCTTCTCCCACCCAACACCAGCCCCTCTGAACTGCGGAGATGGGAACTTGCACTCCAACACATCCTTTCATCCCGCCATCCCCCTGGACTGAACCTACGTTAAACAACCTCACTCCTATTTACTCTTCAGTCTTCTCCTCTTTCCCTTTCCTCTTTAGCCATTCACGCATCTTTCATCCTACATAGTTGTGTTTATCTTTATACTACACTCCTGGAAATTGAAATAAGAACACCGTGAATTCATTGTCCCAGGAAGGGGAAACTTTATTGACACATTCCTGGGGTCAGATACATCACATGATCACACTGACAGAACCACAGGCACATAGACACAGGCAACAGAGCATGCACAATGTCGGCACTAGTACAGTGTATATCCACCTTTCGCAGCAATGCAGGCTGCTATTCTCCCATGGAGACGATCGTAGAGATGCTGGATGTAGTCCTGTGGAACGGCTTGCCATGCCATTTCCACCTGGCGCCTCAGTTGGACCAGCGTTCGTGCTGGACGTGCAGACCGCGTGAGACGACGCTTCATCCAGTCCCAAACATGCTCAATGGGGGACAGATCCGGAGATCTTGCTGGCCAGGGTAGTTGACTTACACCTTCTAGAGCACGTTGGGTGGCACGGGATACATGCGGACGTGCATTGTCCTGTTGGAACAGCAAGTTCCCTTGCCGGTCTAGGAATGGTAGAACGATGGGTTCGATGACGGTTTGGATGTACCGTGCACTATTCAGTGTCCCCTCGACGATCACCAGTGGTGTACGGCCAGTGTAGGAGATCGCTCCCCACACCATGATGCCGGGTGTTGGCCCTGTGTGCCTCGGTCGTATGCAGTCCTGATTGTGGCGCTCACCTGCACGGCGCCAAACACGCATACGACCATCATTGGCACCAAGGCAGAAGCGACTCTCATCGCTGAAGACGACACGTCTCCATTCGTCCCTCCATTCACCCCTGTCGCGACACCACTGGAGGCGGGCTGCACGATGTTGGGGCGTGAGCGGAAGACGGCCTAACGGTGTGCGGGACCGTAGCCCAGCTTCATGGAGACGGTTGCGAATGGTCCTCGCCGATACCCCAGGAGCAACAGTGTCCCTAATTTGCTGGGAAGTGGCGGTGCGGTCCCCTACGGCACTGCGTAGGATCCTACGGTCTTGGCGTGCATCCGTGCGGCGCTGCGGTCCGGTCCCAGGTCGACGGGCACGTGCACCTTCCGCCGACCACTGGCGACAACATCGATGTACTGTGGAGACCTCACGCCCCACGTGTTGAGCAATTCGGTGGTACGTCCACCCGGCCTCCCGCATGCCCACTATACGCCCTCGCTCAAAGTCCGTCAACTGCACATACGGTTCACGTCCACACTGTTGCGGCATGCTACCAGTGTTAAAGACTGCGATGGAGCTCCGTATGCCACGGCAAACTGGCTGACACTGACGGCGGCGGTGCACAAATGCTGCGCAGCTAGCGCCATTCGACGGCCAACACCGCGGTTCCTGGTGTGTCCGCTGTGCCGTGCGTGTGATCATTGCTTGTACAGCCCTCTCGCAGTGTCCGGAGCAAGTATGGTGGGTCTGACACACCGGTGTCAATGTGTTCTTTTTTCCATTTCCAGGAGTGTATATACCTCTTTACTTCTGTATGCATCCTCTTTGGTTTGAAGCTGGCACAGTACTTACAGTAGAATATCTTTGGCTTCCCTCTGACAACCATGCCTCCATCCTTGCTACCCTCCCTATTTTCCTTTCCCTGTTGCTTCATAACCTGGGTTGTGAGTAACTGAATCTCCTTTCCCTTCTTCCCTTTCTTTCCCCTCTCTCCTCCCCGATGAAGGAACATTTGTTCCGAAAGCTAGGAACGTAAATTTTCAGTTCTGTTTTATGTGTATCTATCGGCTGTACTGAGCTGAGGTAAGTACTGGCCAGCCCCTCTATCTCTTTGTTAATATTTGTTTCAAACATTTTTCCAGTGGTTTTATCACTGAGGCAGCAAAAGTTGTGTGACCTTAGAGTATCTAGAGAGAGTCTGGTCTTACAATTTTTCACGAACACATCTAGATTAATATTGCCAATGATTAATATGTCATACATCTTATATTTAAGAAATGATAGTAGTAAATTTTCCATGAATTCCATGAAATCCTTAAAGTATCTTTTGGGTGGACAATGTGCTGACATTACATTCACTTTGCAATCAAGAGAATGGATAGCTACAACTTAAAACTTTCCTTCAGCAGTTAAATGTGTGCCGGCCGGTGTGGCCGAGCAGTTGTAGGTGCTTCAGCCTGGAACCGCGCGACCACTACGATTGCACGTTTGAATCCTGCCTCAGGATGGATGTATGTGATGTCCTTAGGTTAATTAGGTTTAAGTAGTTCTAAGTTCTAGGGGACTGATGAGCTCAGATGTTAAGTCCCATAGTGCTCAGAGCCATTTGATTTCAGTTAAATGTGTAACATCTATTACTTTGACTTCTTTAACTAATATTGCCACACCACCAATCTTAATCTTCTGTGATATGTAGAAACCACTGAGGCTTGTGTAGCCATCTGGAGTGTATAAGTTGCATTAATCTTCCTCAAGCTAGTGTTCATTCGGACACAATATTTCACAATGTATTTTTTCTAAGAGTATCTCCAATTCAAGGAGTCTGCTTCTTGATGACTGTATGTTCACATGGACCAGGGTCATATTTTTATGGGCACAGTGAGTCCTAATACTTATTCTAAAAATATCTTATTTTTTAGAATGGCTCTGGTCATGGTTATTTGGAAGTGACCAAGCCTTACATCGACAAGGCTTGACTCATGTTTCCCTAGTCCTTCCAGTTCACTATGTGAAAGTGATGTAGAACTATTTATACTTACATTACTGCCAAAGTCTAATGCTACATTTTTGTAGAAAATTCCAGAATTCTTTCATTTATATATTTTTTTCTGAGACTGTTCATATGAAGCCCATGTGTTTTGTGGAATCTACTTCCTGATCTACTTATGTCCACAAATAATAGATTTATATGTTTGTTACAAATATTAAACTTTGCTTCATTTGCGTTTCCTACTTCTACATTGGCACGGGGTAGCCTATGTAGATCATGCTGGTGCAGCACTGAGAAAATTAGAACATTAGTATTTCTTAAATGATGCAATGTTTAATAGGGAAGGGAAGTTTTCTCACTTGATTTCTAGCCACATCAACTGGTCAAACAGGAACACTGTAACACAGTCAGGTACCATCCAACTGAAAGTTTTTGTTGCCACATTCTGGAAACAAGCATTTGCATTAATCATACTTTTTACATCTTGGAGATGCTTTCCTCTCCTCACTTGAGCACTATTTCTCAATGGCTATCTGCATTCATACATATGCACACTGTTTTGATATTGCAGGGATTGGGACTTGACAGGTTGCTAACTAATGAACATACTCTGTCAGATTCTTGTGCTGCATGTAAATCTGACAGAAGTTCACAACAATACCAGAGAAGGAAAGTTGCTACTCACCATATAGCGGAGATGCTGAGTCGCGATGGGCACAATAAAAAGATTCACACACTCATAGCTTTCGGCCATTAAGGCCATTGTCAGCAGTACACACACATACACACACGCACACACACACTCACGCAAACGCAAGTTGCACACACCTCTGCAGTCTCAGAGAGCTGAAACTACACTGCAGGCAGCAGCACCACTGCATGATGGGAGTGGCGACTGGGTGGGGATAAGGAGGAGGCTGGGGCGGTGAGGGGGAGGGATGGTATGGTGGGAGTGGCAGACAATGAAGTGTTGCAGTTTAGACGGAGGGCAGGAGAGAAGGTGCGGAGGGGGGAGGGGGTAAGTAGCGGAAAGGAGAGAAATAAAAATAAAAATAAATTAAAAGACTGGGTGTGGCAGTGAAATGACGGCTGTGTAGTGCTAGAATGGGAACAGGCAGGGGGCTGGATGGGTGAGGACAGTGACTAACGAAGGTTGAGGACAGGAGGGTTACAGGAACGTAGGATGTATTGCAGGGAAAGTTCCCACCTGTGCAATTCAGAAAAGCTGGTGTTGGTGGGAAGGATTACGTGGCAGAAGTACTCTGTCAGCAGTCAGATACTTCCACCTACAAACCATGCTACAGTGATCCCATTCCAGCAATCCAGCAGGATCTCCAGTCACTACTCAAATTCATAGGCCCATCCCAGAACCTCTCCCTAGAGTTCATCTCACTACTTACCCATACCACTCCCGCACTTCCACCTTCTACATGCTTCCTAAAGTCCATAAACCAAACCACCCAAGACACCCTATTGTGGTTGGTTACTGTGCCCCCAGTGGGAGAATCTCTGCTCTCATAGAACAACACCTTCAACCTATTACCCGGGACCTATCCTTCTATATAAAAGATACCAACCATTTCCTCGACCAACTTTCCACAGTTCCTTTCCCTTTACCAGATGGTGTCCTGCTCACCACTGCTGATGCCACCTCTCTGTACACTAACATTCCTAATGCCCATGGCCTTGCTGCTATCGAATACTACTTTTCCTGATGCCCTGTTGTTGTTGTTGTTGTTGTTTTTGTTGTGGTCTTCAGTCCTGAGACTGGTTGATGCAGCTCTCCATGCTACTCTATCCTGTGCAAGCCTCTTCATCTCCCAGTACCTACTGCAGCGTACATCCTTCTGAATCTGCTTAGTGTATTCATCTCTTGGTCTCCCTCTATGGTTTTTACCCTCCACGCTGCCCTACAATACTAAATTGGTGATCCCTTGATGCCTCAGAACATGTCTTACCAACCGATCCCTTCTTCTAGTCAAGTTGTGCCACAAGCTCCTCTTCTCCCCAATTCTATTCAATACCTACCCATCTACTCTTCAGCATTCTTCTGTAGCACCACATATTGAAAGCTTCTATTCTCTTCTTGTCTAAACTATTTATTGTCCTTGTTTCACTTCCATACATGGCTACACTTCATACAAATACTTTCAGAAACGACTTCATGACACTTAAATCAATACTAGTATGTTAGCAAATTTCTCTTCTTCAGAAACGCTTTCCTTGGCATTGCCAGTCTACATTTTATATCCTCTCTACTTCGACCATCATCAGTTATTTTGCTCCCCAAATAGCAAAACTCCTTTACTACTTTAAGTGTCTCATTTCCTAATCTAATTCCCACAGCATAACCTGACTTAATTCAACTACATTCCATTATCCTCGTTTTGTTTTTGTTGATGTTCATCTTATACCCTCCTTTCAAGACACTGTCCATTCCGTTCAGCTGCTCTTCCAAGTCCTTTGCTGTCTCTGACAGAATTACAATGTCATTGGCGAACCTCAAAGTTTTTGTTTCTTCTCCATGGATTTTAATACTTACTCCAAACTTTTCTTTCGTTTCCGTTACTGCTTGCTCAATATAGAGATTGAATAGCATCGGGGAGAGGCTACAACCCTGTCTCACTCCCTTCCCAACCACTGCTTCCATTTCATGTCCCTGGACTCTTATAACTGCCATCTGGTTTCTGTACAAATTGTAAATAGCCTTTCGCTCCCTGTATTTTACCCCTGCCTCCTTTAGAATTTGAAAGAGAGTATTCCAGTCAACATTGTCAAAAGCTTTCTCCAAGTCTACAAATGCTAGAAATGTAGGTTTGCCTTTCCTTAATCTTTCTTCTAAGATAAGTTGTAGGGTCAGTATTGCCTCACGTGCTCCAGTATTTCTATGGAATCCAAACTTCCCCAAGGTCAGCTTCTACCTGTTTTTCCATTCGTCTGTAAAGAATTTGTGTTAGTATTTTGCAGCTGTGACTATTTAACTGGTAGTTCAGTAATTTTCACATCTGTCAACACCTGCTTTCTTTGGGATTGGAATTATTATATTCCTCTTGAAGTCTGAGGGAATTTCTCCTGTCTCATACATCTTGCTCACCAGATGGTAGAGTTTTGTCAGGACTGGCTCTCCCAAGGCTGTCAGTAGTTCTAATGGAATGTTGTCTACTCCCGGGGCCTTGTTTCAACTCAGGTCTTTCAGTGCTCTGTCAAAATCTTCACACAGTATCATATCTCCCATTTCATCTTCATCTACCTCCTCTTCCATTTCCATAATATTGTCCTCAAGAACATCGGCCCTATATAGTCCTTCTATATACTCCTTCCACCTTTCTGCTTTCCCTTCTTTGCTTAGAACTGGAGTTCCATCTGAGCTCTTGATATTCATGCAAGTGGTTCTCTTTTCTCCAAAGGTCTCTTTAATTTTCCTGTAGGCAGTATCTATCTTACCCCTCATGAGATAAGCCTCTACATCCTTACATTTGTCCTCTAGCAATCTCTGCTTAGCCATTTTGCACTACCTGTCGATCTCATTTTTGAGACGTTTGTATTCCTTTTTGCCTGCTTCACTTGCTGCATTTTTGTGTTTTCTCCTTTCATCAATTAAATTCAGTATCTCTTCTGTTACCCATGGATTTCTACTAGCCCTCGTCTTTTTACCTACTTGATCGTGTGCTGCCTTCACTATTTCATTCCTCAAAGCTACCCATTCTTCTTCTACTGTATTTCTTTCCCCCATTCCTGTCAATTGTTCCCTGATGCCCTATGGATTCCAAACCAACAACCCCCTTCCTAGCCTCCATGACCAGCTATATCCTCACCTATAATTACTTTTGCTTTGAAGGCATTACCTAACAAACAAATCCGCAGTACGGCTATGGGCACCCGCATGACACCATCCTATACTAACCTATTCATGGGCCATCTAGAGGAATCCTTCCTGAAAACCCAGAATCCTAAACCCCTCACCTGGTTCAGATTCGTTGATGACATCTTTGCTATCTGGACTGAAGGTGAGGACACCTTATTCACATTCCTCCAGAACCTCAACAACTTCTCCCTCATTTGCTTCACCTGGTCCTACTCAACCCAACAAGCCACCTTCCTAGATGTTGACCTCCACCTCAGAGATGGCTACATCAGTACCCATGACCATATCAAACCTACTAACCACCAGCAGTACCTCCACTTCGACAGCTGCCACCCATTCTTTACCAAGAAGTCCCTTCCGTACAGCTTAGCCACACATGGTCATCGCATCAGCAGTGATGAGCAGTCCTTCCCTAAATATGCCGAGAGTCTCACTGAAGCCTTCACTGACCATAATTATCCTCCCAACCTTGTAAAAAAACAAATCTCCTGTGCCTTATCTTTCCAGTGTCCTGCCACCTCCCAAAGTTCCACAGTCCGACCACAGAGGAGCATTCCCCTCGTAACCATCAGGGACCAGAGCAACTGAATAATATTCTCCTCCAAGGTTTCGATTACTTCTCATTGTGCCCTGAAATGAGAATGTCTTAGGCAACATCCTTCTCACCCCTCCTACCATGGTATTCCGCCGTCCACTGAACCTACACAATATACTCATCCATCCTTACACAACCCCTGCTCCCAATCCCTTACCTCGTGGCTCATACCCCTGAAATAGACCTAGATGCAAGACCTGTCCTATAAATCCTCCTACCACTATCTACTCCAGTCCGGTGACTAACATTACCTATCCCATCAAAGGCAGGGCTACCCGTGAAGCCACTCATGTGATTTACAAGCTAAGCTGCAACCACTGTGCTGCATTCTATGCAGGCACGACAACCAACAAGCTGTCTGTCTGCACGAATGGCCACTGACAAACTGTGGCCAAAAAACAAGTGGACCACCCTGTTGCTGGACACGCTGCCAAACTTGATACCCCTCATCTCAATGACTGCTTCACAGCCTGTGCCATATGGATCCTTCCCAGCAACACCAGCTTTTCTGAATTGCGCAGGTGGGAACTTTCAGTGCAATACATCCTACGCTCCCATAACTCTCCTGGCCTCAACCTTCATTAGTCACTGTCCTCACCCATCCAGCCCCCTGCCTGCTCCCATTCCAGCACTTCACAGCCGTCATTTCACCGCCACACCCAGTCTTTTAATTTATTTTTATTCATCTCCTTTCCGCTACTTACCCCCTTCCCCCTCCACGCCTTCTCTCCTGCCCTCCATCTAAACTGCAACACTTCACTATATCTCACTCCCACCATACCATCCCTGCCCCCATGTAGAAGGTGGAAGTGCGGGAGTGGTAGGGGACTCTAGGGAGAGGTTCTGGGATGGGCCTATGAATTTGAGTAGTGACTGGAGATCCTGCTGGATTGCTGGAATGGGATCACTGTAGCATGGTTTGTAGGTGGAAGTATCTGACTGCTGACAGAGTACTTCTGCCACGTAATCCTTCCCACCAACACCAGCTTTTCTGAATTGCACAGGTGGGAATTTTCCCTGCAATACATCCTACGTTCCTGTAACCCTCCTGTCCTCAACCTTCGTTAGTCACTGTCCTCACACATTTAGCCCCCTGCCTGTTCCCATTCTAGCACTACACAGCCGTCATTTCACTGCCACACCCAGTCTTTTAATTTATTTTTATTTTTATTTCTCTCCTTTCCGCTACTTACCCCCTCCCCCCTCCGCACCTTCTCTCCTGCCCTCCATCTAGACTGCAACACTTCACTGTCCGCCACCCCCACCATACCATCCCTCCCCCTCCCCGCCCCAGCCTCCTCCTTACCCCCACCCAGTTGCCACTCCCATCATGCACTGGTGCTGCTGCTTGCAGTGTAGTTTCAGTTCTCTGAGACTGCAGAGGTGTGTGCAAGTTGTGTTTACGTGAGTGTGTGTGTGCGTGTGTGTATGTGTGTCTACTGCTGACGAAGGCCTTAATGGCCGAAAGCTATGAGTGTGTGAACCTTTTTATTGTGTCTATTACAACTCAGCATATCCACTATATGGTGAGTAGCAACTTTCCTTCTCTGGTATTGTTACATTCCATCCTGGATTTTCCATTGTTTGAAAGGTTCTAAACAATTATTTGGTGTCAGAGCTTCCATTTTATTTTTTGTGAAAGCATGTTTTTTATTACCACCTTTTTAAACAATTCTACAAAAACAGTTCTCCAGCCTGACTCGTCTTGTCTGTCTGCATCTGAAATAGTAATTTCCCTAGAATATAGCATTTAATATAGTACTTATTTCTAGTCTCTTTATGTTAGTTATTTGGTACTTTGTAGTCCATCTTTCAGTGAAACCCATCTGAAAAGCTCATTGAACTTGCACTGATAAAATAGTTTGTGCTCTTTGCTTCTATAGGATGACAGAACACTGACTTTTATTCCAGACAACATGGAAAATGTTTTTGTAAAGCAAAATTTTTTGAAAGAGAATTATACTACTATATTTATGAAACAAAGCTTTTGTACAATGAATGAGTGTACTTGGCAGGGGCGGTCCCTGTATAGGTTTATGCTACCACCAGAACTAATTCTGTTCAACTGTGTTTGCTTTTTGAGATTCCTGAGCTCTGGCTCTAAGTGCCAAAAGCAGCCAAGTGAGATAGAAATGTGCTGATGGCAGTTTGGGGGTGCACTCTGCTTGCAAATGTGGACTAGAATTAGAGTGTCTTGGCAAGAGGGGGTTGTGGAGGCAATGCTTGGCAATATTGTACTCATATAAGGGCCTCAAGTGTATAAATGTCTCATCCAAGCTGCCCTGACAGCCACAGAAACAGGGCTCAGATTTTCCTAAGAGAACTAGAACTGTCAGATCTTCAAACAAGGTGGCATTCTTGCATTTCCTTTGTGATATTGCAAACAAAGTAAGTATTGATTAAGGTTTCTTGGGTCCCCAGCTGGGTGGTAGCGTCATACCAGCCATCTTCTGGCAAAGTGTCGAGATTCGCGGAGAGCAGGCTATTTATATGCATGGTCACCCCCCCCCCCCCCCTCCACTAGACCTCAGTTGGCTGTGGTGGACCAGCGGCATGCGCGCGGTGGTGAGGATGGTGGTAGCCCCCGGTGGCTGCATTCGTTTCTCGATGTAAGCATTCTGTCTGTGTCCACAGCAAAGAACATTGATGGGTGCGCTCTCAACAGATTGCCGCTATCACAGGCTTCCATGCTGCACTGAGTTGGTATCCCTCATCTCTGTTGACCAGATTGTCATGAATCCTTATTTCTAAGGGTTCTTTGATAATGCTTTCCCAGAAGCCAGATGCTCGGCACAGTACCTTTGTGCTTTCAAAGTTGAAGGTGTGTTCTTCATTTATGCTGTGTTCTGCTATGTCTGATTTTTCTGTGTGACCTAGTCATACACATCTGATATGTCCTTCACAGCATTTAGATATGCAGCGCTGTGTTTGCCCCATGTATTGTTTTCCGCATTCACGTGGTATACTATATACTCCTGGTGTGTTAATGTTCAGCACGTCTTTGGCAGAACCTAGGAGCTCCCTTGTCTTTGATGGTGGTCGGAGAATGGTTTTGATATTGTATCTGCCCAGAAGTCATGTAATTTTGGCCGAAAGCGGACCCAAGTATGGAAGGAACGCGAGTTGTTTGTCTTCTTCTTCTTCATCATCTTCTTCTGGGGTTCTCACTGCTTCCTTCTTCCTTTTAAGCGCCCTGTTGATCTGTGTTTCACTGTAGCCATTTTGGTGGAAGACTTCCCTCAGGTGTTGCAGCTCAGGTGGTAGGCTGTCTTTGTCGCAGACGACGCGTGCCCTATGTACCACGGTGGTCAGTACTATTTGTCTTTGTGCTGGATGGTGGTAGCTTTTTGCATCAAGATATAGGTCTGTGTGTGTCTTCTTCCTATGTACTGCATGGCCTAATGAACCATCTGCCTTCCTCTTAATTAAAATATCAAGGAATGGGAGGCATCCATTTTCCTCCATTTCCATTGTAAATTTGATGTTTGTATGGATGCTGTTGAGGTGTTCAAGAAAATCATCTAGCGCCTGTTTGCCATGTCCCCACACAACAAAGTGTCATCGACATAGCGGAAGAAGTGCTTTGGTTTCTATCAGGCAGTTTGAAGAGCCACCACCTCGAAATGTTGCACATAGAGGTTTGCAATTGCAGGAGCCAATGATGAGCCCATGGCCACACCGTCGATCTGCTCGAAGAATTCCCTGTTGCACTGAAAGTAGGTGGTTGTTAGTGCGTGTTCAAAGAGGCTGACTGTTTGTGATTCAAAGTGCTGGGCTAAAAGTGCCAAGGAGTCTTGAAGGGGCACTTTTGTGAAAAGCGACATCACGTCGAAGCTCATGAGTAGGTCCTCCCTTTGTAGTCGCATGTCCCTGAGTATTTTTAAGAATTCAGCTGAATTTCTCACATGATGGCTGCAGTGTCCCACAAGGGGTATGAGCAGTGTTGCTAGGTATTTAGAAAGTTTGTAACTGTGAGAGTTGATGGAGTCTGCAATCAGTCTCAGAGGTACCCCTTCCTTATGGATCTTGGGGAGTCCATAGAGGCATGGTATCGCTGGCGCTGTGGGGTACAGCCACTTCTTCATTGGCTCAGGTAAGTCAGATTTCTTCAGCAGAGCTATCGTCTTTCTACTCATTGTCAGGGTTGGATCCTTTTTCAGCCTCTTGTAGGCCTCATCTTGTAGCAGAAGGTTTATTTTCTGCCAGTACTCAGCAATACTTAATAGCACTGTAGCGTTCATTTTGTCTGCTGGTAGGATCATCATATCAGGGTCATCTCAAAGGGACCAGAGAGCTGCTCATTCTTCCACAGATATGTCATTTTTAGGTAATCGAGATCTGTCGATTATTCTGCAAGTTTCCCATCTGAATTCCTCTGCTTCCTACTTTGGAAGCCCTTGTACTACTTCTTCTACGCCACTGATATTGTCTCGTTTTTGGATCGTTGTGGGGACGGGGGCAAAATTCAGTCCTTTTTTGAGGACTGTGATTGTGGCAGCATCCAGTTCTTTTCTAGTCAAATTGACCATAGCACTGGTGTCATTCATCTCCTTTTTTGTCATCTGAGTCCCAGCTAGTCTGCCGAATTTGCCGAGTTGTTTAGTTGTAGAGCCCCGTTTTGTACCTCACCATTGGAGTACATGCTGCAGTCGGCCCATTCCCACAGATAGGCTGGTAATTGTCCTTGCCAGTTGTAGGTAGCATGTGAAGAGAGTGTGCGCATTCCTATCAAGCTCCTTCTGAATGAAATGAATGCACTCCCTTACTAAGGCCATGACTGCTCGTTGTAATATCTGTTAGGTATTCTTAGATTTTACTGGATGTCGATCACCACAAACCTTGGTAAGGTGTTCTTGTCTCGACAGCGTTGTAGGAAAGCCAGTGTGCTGAGAAGTTTCACTTTCCTGGTGCATTCTTTCTGCAGTTGTTTGAAGCTGCAGACTATTTTCTCCCCGTAGAGGTGTCATATATGTGACTGTAGGCTTTCCCAACGTAAACTACGCCGGGAAAGCCTACAGTCACGTAAAGTAAGTATTTACTGTGCACTGTCTCGGTTATTTTAGCATATGCTATAGTGAATTTTAAGGCTCATTTAACAAGTCAATACATGAAATAATAAATCAGGTGATTTCCCTCAGATAATAGATACATACTACATCTGATTATTAACTGTATATATTTCTATGGTGCATTTGAACTTTCCCTCAGAGGATACGATGAAGCTGAATCATCTTTCAATCCTTGCGTTTGTCGTTCCTTGATAAATTTTAGTGCAGAATTAGACTCTGTATTAAAATCACATTTAGAAAAAACAACAGTTTTCAAAGGGACCTATAAACTGGTCCAGAATGAATTCCTCCAATGCATGCTTGAGACTTAAGGAGGAAATTAGGGAGGAAATTAAGGATGCAAGGTTTTTGGCTTGTGATAACTGATGAAACCAGTGATATAGCCTGTGTTTTACAGATGGTTATAGTACACTATAGGTACATAATTAGTGGAAGTCTAGTCAAAAAACTTTTTGGTTTTCATAGCACCAGAAAAGCATGATTCCCAGTCTTTGGCAATGTACATTATAGAGCAGATACAGCATCAGCTACAGAATTATCCACACAAACAAATAGCACAAACATACAATGATGCAGCAGTCATAAGTGGCTTGTCACTTGGAATGCAGGCTCTTGTTAAGGAAAAGTTTTCCAGTGCTTCATACCATTATTGTTATGTACACCAATTGAATCTCAGTATGCTTATAGCTGCTTTGATTAATTGATATGACCAAACATTTTTCACTAAACCTCAGGGACATTCCAGCTTCTTCTCAGGAGCTCCATAAAGAACAAGGAATTCTTGACAAAATAGTATGAAAACAACTGCCATATTCAGTGCCTACTCGATGGAATTTCCTGTCAAAGAGTGTCAATACTGTTTTTGAATATAGGAAGATATTGCCAAGTGCATGAATAATATGAGCAGTCGGGTAAGACTGTATAATGAAAATACCACCCTACAAGCTTATGGCTTAGTAAAGATTTTAAAGGATGAAAGGTTCATTATCTAGCTCTAATTTTTCCACAAAATTATGGTGTATGTTGGTATTTTGTATAATCAGGTACAAATAAGGGATATTGACTGAAAGTATGCGCAAAATCAGCCGACAGCAAAAAATTAGGAAACGAGATAATGGAAATTCAACAAATTTGCATGCTTATTATAAAAGAGGTAGAACTGAAGATGGAGGATTGTTGTATAATGTACTATGAGAGGCATGGATGCAATTGACAGGCGATAACATCTGTCCTGCTGAAAAATGGTAGTAAGGCAGTCATATTAATTTCTTTATACACAGAGTTGCAATTTGTCTTAATTTCGTTTATCCTGCAAAGTAATACTTAACTCTGTTTAAACATTATGTTTTTGTTATGAGTAGATGATGCATGTCACAACACAGCCATAGAGTGAAAGAGAAAACATGTTATACTGATGAACTGAAGTGTTCTACAGCAGATATTTACAAGCAGAAAGACTTTATAGAAAGAATGTAGCAATACCCAAAAAGAAAAGCAATGACAGGCTCATTGAAGGAACTCACAATCCATCCAAGACAGCTTGTGGCCTAATAAATGAAAACAAGAGGAAAACCACATCTCCATTATGCTTGTGCAGTCCAAATGAATTTGTAGCTATATTACTGATATAGCGGAAAACACTGTAAGTGCAACACCAGACCTCAATATATACCCTGTAGCTGCTGTAATAAATGACAATAGATGCACCATGCTAATCTGGGTGGAGTTAAGGAAAAATAAATAAATAAAGATTGACAAATCTTATAAACCTCGTGATAGTCAGGATATATATGGGATGTCCACCAATCATCTCAGGAAAATTATCTATGACATTGCTGAACCACAAACTATGGTAAATAATAAGTGTTTTTACTTATTTATTTTGATCCATCTTTGAGCATTTTTATGCAATCAATGTCATCATAGGGAGTTTACATGTATCGTATAAATACATTTTTTTTTGACATAGTTACAGTGCACATACTAATATTAATACAAGACACATAAAATATACACTAGAGAACAATTTCTTAATTTTACAGTGTATAGACAATAATACACAGAGGTATCAAATAAACTATTGATGTACTAAGGTAAATACAGAATAGTTTACAGTTAGAAATAATTTAGTATCTCAGGTCATCCTTAGAACAGTTTTGAAATTCTGAAATATTGTAGAATCCTGTCAGATTAAAACTGTGTGATGGACCGTGACTCAAACTCAGGACCTTTGGCTTTCACAGGCAAGAGCTCTACCATCTGAGCTACCCAAGCACGTCTCACAGCCTGTCCTCACAGCTTCAATTGTAACTCATCTCAGAACTGAAGCTGTGAGGACAAGTCGTGAGTCATGCTTGGGTAGCTCAGATGGTAGAGCTCTCGCCCACAAAAGGCAAAGGTCCCTAGTTTGACTCTTGGTGTGACACACAGTTTTAATCTGCCAGGAGGTTTTATATCAGTGCACACTCCACTGCAAAATCTCATTCTGGAAACATCCCCCACGCTGTGGCTAAGCCATGTCTCCGCAATATCTTTTCTTCCAGGAGTGCTAGTTCTCCAAGGTTCGCAGAAGAGCTTCTGTGAAGTTTGGAAGGTAGGAGACGAGGTACTGGCAGAATTGAAGCTGTGAGGATGGGTTGTCAGTCATGCTTGGGTAGCTCCGATGGTAGGGCACTTGCCCGCAAAAGGCAAAGGTCTTGAGTTCGAATCTCGGTCCAGCACACAGTTTTAATCTGCCAGGAAGTTTCATAACATTGCACTCTGCTGCAGAGTGAAAATCTCATTCTGGAAACTGTGTTTTCTTTAATCTAGCAGTGGGCATATCTAACTGTTTCATTTGCCTAGTTTTATGTTGGTGACGACGACGACGAAGACAATGATAGCTTTCCTCACGATGTAGTTATTTAAGTTTTCTTTAATCTTTAGTAGGCAACAGTATATAAAAAGTGATGGGACTGTCAATACGTTAAAGTCTTTAAAAAGTAGTCTGCTGCAGCTTTTAGAACTTGTAACTCCAGAAATAGTCTTGACAGCTTTTTTTGGACAGATGATTTTATTTTTTTGGTCCACGTAGAATTATACCATAAAAGGATGCCATATTGCAGGTGACAGTGGAAGAAGGCAATATAGGAATTAAGTAACAGAGGTGTTATTACAAATGTCTGTTGTTTAGTCAGTAAAAAGGTAACACTGAGAGTTTTCTGCATGCATGGTATGTGTCTTTGTCCCAAGTTAATTTGGAATGAAGGTATATACCAAGTAGCTTAACAGGCAAGTATTCAGTTTCACTGCTTAGTAAACTGAAAATGATGTACACTGTCTTTTCATAGTTGATGGATAGGTCATTGGCTTCGAACCATGTGTGAGACAAGTCAAGGTACTTTTTGTTTTCCAGTTTCAATCTGCTTATGTCTTTTCCAGAGCTAATGATTGTTGTGTCATCTGCATAATGTACAGATTTACAGGGCATGTTACTGGGAAGATCATTCACCTATATTGTAATCAGTAAAAGGCCAAGCACAGAACCCTGAGGAATGCTTATATCTAAGTAGTTGGACTTTTGGTTGTTGTAAACTTCAATTTGTTTCCTGTTACTGAGACAGTAGTTTCTGAGGGAGAGTTCTGAGTCTCTGAGTCCATAACACCACAGTTTCTCCAGTAGTACTGTATGGTTTACTGAATCAGATACCTTGCTTAGTTCTACTAGATGGTTTCAGTAGATAACTTTCATTCAAATGAGGTTTGTATAAAAGACATGACCCCTTCAAGATCTTTCACCATGGATAATTTGGACCTAAAACCATATTGAAATTAAGTCAGAATATTGTTTTCAGATAAATGCCTGCAAACATTCTGTTGTATACAGTATTCTATTATTTTGGAGAGAATAACTACCACTGAAGTTTTACAATAATTGTTTTTGCATAACTTGTCACCCTTCTTATGCGTAGGAATGACAACTGTTCTTTTTAGACACTGTGGAAAATGGCTGTTAGCATACATTCAGATTATTAGTGTACAAAGAGGGTTTTGTATGAGATACACTATACTTTTAATCACAAAATTTCATAAGCCATAGATGTCCTCAGATTTTGAATTTCATAGTTTTGTTGTTGATTTAACCACTTCACATACCTGTATCTGTGTCAACCTGAAAGTTGGGACAGTGTTTGCACAGTTTTGAAGAGTTTGCACAGTTATGAAAAAACTTACTGCCAGAAATTGGTGAACACTGAATTGGAAATATGCTGGCCAGAAGTTGGGCTGGTAGTGGGGGTTTGCTGCCTTGATAAAAGGTTGATTAAATTCATCTGTTGTGAGATTGACAGCACTTGTGGTTTCTTTACAATTTATATATGTATGCAGCTCTGCTTTTATAATACCCTATGCTGCCTTACACCTATTATTTGAGTTTTCAATGTAATGTTCATTTGCCCTACATTTGGCTATTCTAATTTGTGATATAAAATGTGCTTTGATGTTATTATAAGTGGCATTGTCCACATTACCGTTTTTACTTTTTTGTAGTAAATCATTACTAAGTACCTTAGTTTCTGTAAGTCAGGCATAAACCATTTGTTTTGTGTCGGGTGCCTGGACCTTCTTTATTTATTTATTTATTTAGCCATCTGTGGACATTTTAAAATGTACGGATGTTGTCAGTTGCATACATTCGTATATTTATACAGTTTGTTGTTACATGTAGTTAAACATTGTGACACATAAGTTATTTACAATAATTTTTGCTCCTTATCAAAATATTGTGAAACAAAAGCTATTTACAATCATTTTGTACTAAGGAATTCACTTATAATGTAAAAGCAGCTTTCCTGCAAAAATAATTTAAGATTTTTCCTAAAGCGGTACTTGTTATCTGCTTCATTTATTTTCTGCGGTAGTTCATTATACAGTTTTACAACTTCATACAAGAAGCTATTTTGAGTCTTATGTTTATTCTTCCTGTCTAGGTGAAGACAGTGACTTGTTCTTTACTATAGTTATGAAAACTGCTATATGTGCTATAATTTTCTATATTTTTCTTGATGTACGCTATGGTTTGGAATATAAATTCACAAGGAACAGTTAGAATTTCTAACATTTTGAAAAGTTCTCTGCAGTGAGCCCGCTTACTGCTTTTTGTTATAATTTTTACTGCTCTCTTTTGCATTTTAAATGCTGTTTGTAAATTCTGAGCACTGTTTCCCCAGAAAATAATACGATAACTGATTACTGAATGAACATAACTAAAGTATACAGTTCTCAAACATTCACTACTGCATGCGGATACAAGGACTCTTAAGTGCATAACTTGTTGTGGATATCTTTTTCGAGAGTTTCATAGCATGTCCATTCCACTTCATTTGGCTGTTAATGTGCAACCCTAAGAATTTTGTTGTAGGTACATCGTCTTAATTTAATCTTCTTAATTTATTATTATATTGTTTTTTGATCTTTGGGTGACAGATATTAAAACTTGTATAGATAATGTTGATGAATTTGTTGAAGGCTTCCTCTACATTGTTGGAAGAAAGTAAGACAGTATTCCAGTCTACTAGTTTTAATTTCTCCATGTACCTTTTAACATTCTTATCAGTTAATAATCGAACATCCTGGTACTGAATTTGTTCTTGGTCTACGTTTCATTTATCAGTAATTAATTTCACCCATATACCTTTATGGTCTGTTAGGTCATCAACGTTAAACAATCCTACCTCAAAGCCACTTTTATGTTCTTTTGTTATGAAGTTATCAAGGCAGCATTGAAGCCTTGTAGGACTTTCATTTGTAAAGAAAAGATTATATGATCTTAACATATTTGCTAAGGTAATATTTTTAGCTGTATTTTTTCTAACATCAATGTTAAAGTATCTAAAAATTAGTACATTGTATTTGGTATATTTTTGTACGTGAATGGTAAGTTTTTCTAAGCACTTAGTAAATTTCTCTGCATCACTTTCAGGAGAGTTATATACGGAAGCAGTTACCAGCCTTACTGATGGTGGAAGCATAACAGCTGCTTCAAAAGCACTTTTAATACGTAAGTCATTAATCTCCAAAAAAGTACACTTCAGGTCTAAATCATTACTTGTGTATAAGGAGGAACCCCCATAATGTTCATTGGGTCTACAGTGAATTGTAATTAGGAGAAAAACTGATGGAACATACAGTTTTATGTCTTCTTACTTTAGCCAAGGTTCATTTAAGCATAATATCATTCTTCTGTTATCTTTAAAAGGACACTAAGTTCATCAGTCTTATTATTTGTTTTGTAAATAAAATACACCTTCTCTTGCTGCATTGTATTTTATTTTCCTAGACATGTTTTGCCTTTTTTCACTTTCGGGCATCATCAGTGGTTTCTATTATGATACAGTTATGGCACACTTTTATTTGATATGTATTATTTGTAGATTATAAAACAGTTAACTTCTCACATTTTATGTAAATAAATGATTGTTTACAGGAAGAACTGCAAGTAATCACTTATTTACATAAAAACAAGAAGTGAACTGTTTTATAATCTACTGATAATACATATCAAAACAAAAGTGTATCATAACTTTATCATTATAGACCCCACTGATGATGCCTTAAAATGAAAAAAAGGTGAAATGCATCTGGGAAAATAAAATACAGTGCAGCAAGAGAAAACATTTTTTATTTCCAAAGCAAATATTTCTCTGCTTGCTGCTGAAGATGGGCATGCAAACAAATTCATTCATCAGCCTTATATTTTAGGGACCTGACATTTAAGTGTAAAAATAAAACAGAGATTTATTACAAGGAGGAAGATTTAGTGAGTTATGGGGAAATTTGGTGGAACACAGAATTGTTTGTGTGACACGATCCTAAGTTAGTTTGCAATTGGACTTCCTTACCCAGCCCAGAAAAAATCTTCACTTCTTTTTGGCATTTTTTTGAGTCTGCTTGAAACGTGGGTAGCAGTGTGCTTTATATGATCTTCTGCAGTATTTATGTTATCAAACTGTTTTAAAGCACTTGGTACCACTTCAGCAGGCAATAATGTAGATTCTGTATTTACTATGGCTGCTTTCTTCTTTTCGGCATGAGGCAGTGATGTCTTCTTGAAGAATGCAGCCTGTATTTCCAATTCTGCAGCTTCTGTTGGTTTTGCAGCAACTGTTGAGGCTCCCGTCTTGTTTGGATTATGGTTCCCCTTAATGGCACAAGAGGATAGAATATATTGATCAAAGTGGTCAGGCATTTGATAGTAGACCTACTGTTTTTTTAGCACCTTTGATTAATTGGCACAGAGTTTAGCTTTACCTAACTTTGCCATGTGAAATCCATGTCTTGAAAAATCTTTTTGTTGAAGAAGCCTGTTTACATCCGTAACTCTGGTGTGGTTTGTCACTGTAGCTCTTTTCATTAAATATTTGCTCATCTCAAATATCTTGTGGTTTGTTCCAGGGTTATTAAATCTATATGGTATTGAGCAGAGTATTAATTGAGTCTGTGTAGTTTCTGAAATAGCTTCATTCAGTGGCCCCACAAATTCATCTTTTCTCTCATTATGTCACTTGCTCCATTTAGGATAATAATATAATCATTTTTTCCTAAACTGAGTGATTTATTTTGTATGTTATGAGTAATGTCTCTGAACATGGCATTAGGCTTTACAAATGATGTACACTTATAGTTGCTTGGTAATACATCATTCAACATATTCTCACAATTTCTGCCATGACTATCTGATAAAAACAATACTTTGTTCATCTTAAGGCTTTCCTCATTACATTGATTTCCCAGATGTTTTATTTTATTTTATTTTATTATTTTTTTTGTTGTTTGAGTTTTACTTTCCTTTGGCTCATTGGTTTTGCAGTTAAGAGAACTTACTCTAAGATTTTTTTTGGAGTTGTTGATGTTGCACTTTTTCTTTCATCATTAAGTAATTTTCTATGCCTAAATTTTGTTCGCTGCACATCAGTTGATTTGTTTTCAAAGTCAATTTCGCACTGGCTGTCACACTTTTGTTGAACTTCAGCTTCACAGTCTCTTTTCTCACTTAATAATTTCTTGTAATTAAATTTTAATGTTAGTACCTCCTTAACTAGTACTGATATAATTTTGGATTTACTGTCTATGTTTCAAAGTTTCACTGCTGATGTATTTCCTGTCTTTAAATAAAACTTACTGGAAAGTGCCAGTTTATAAAAAGGGTCATCCAGCTATGGTAGCAAGCTTCAGGCCGGTCTCAGTAATTCCAGTCTTTGCTAAAGTCACCGAGTCTGCAATGAATGATCAAATATCAGTTACTTTGGAATTAATGAGCTCTTCACAGATACACTACATGTTTTCCGAAAATGCAAATCTACAACAGCAGCACTAGATCTGATTACTAGGTTAAAGCACAGTTTTGAGAAAAAAGAATCCATAGTACTGACACTTTGCAACCTTAGTTAGGCAGTTGACTCCATTTCTCGTATGGTACTCCTAAACAAGCTCAGTAAATATGGAGTTGGAGGCACTGTTCTGGCAACCCTTATATCTTAGTCAAAAAACAGAGGGCAGATTGTATCAGTCCAAGGAGCACTATCATGTAAACAGAAGTTGGAATACAACATGCCATTGGGATCAGTAATGGGTTCCTTACTGTTTCTAGTTTTTTGTAAATGATTTAAGCTTTAGTGGACAGTACTTGCAATTTGCAGTTGACACTACTCTGTACTCAAAAGGCATTGATGCCAGTAAGGCTTAAGAAGAAGTAGATGTTTTGTTTGATACTAAAAAGTAATGGTTTATTATGAATTTGATGTTATAAAGAAAATGAATATAAATGAAGAAAAAAATGAAAAATGCTATGTCGCCTCAGTGACAAAGGGTGCCTAAATAGTGCAGGAACTGTGAAGCTTCTAGGACTCATGATGGATAGTAAACTCACTTGGCAAGAACATGCTGCAAATGTGTGTAACAAACTGTCATGAATCATATACCTCCTGAGGAAACTGAAGCATGTGATAACTGAGCAGTATCTGCTGATGGTATACGGGGTGTATCAAAAAGAATTATCTGATTTGGCATGTATGTATTTCTGAAACTAATAAACATATACAATGAATTTTGTTTTTTGATGAACAACAAACTCAGAAAGTTTTTTTTCATACCTTTTTATAGGTGTTCAATATGCCCCTTTCAATATGCACAATATTTGTCAATGTGGTATTCAAATTGTTCCCACAGTGCCGCGTACATGTCTTGAGTTACAACTTCCACGGCTGCTGTTATGCGATGTCAGTTCATTCTTGTTGTTGATAATGGAGGCACATAAATAAACAGAGTCTTTTATAAATTCCCACAAGAAATAATCACATACAGTCAGGTCTGGTGACCTTGGAGGCCAGTAGTGTAAGACTGGATCATTCGGTCCAGTGCGACTGCTCCATCGTTCAGTAATCCTTTGATTTAAAAATTCCCACACTTCCAGATGCCAGTCTGGTGGGGCCCCATCCTGTTGGTAAAGGAAGTCATTTGAATCAGTCTCCAACTGTGGGAAAAGAAAGTTCTCAAGCATACCAAAATATGTGCTTCCTGTAACAGTGTTCTCGGCAAAGAAAAATGGACCATACACCTTTTCCCATGAAACTGCACAAAACACATTAAATTTTGGAGAGCCCCTTTCATGTTGTACAACTTCATCTGGTTGTTCTGTATCCCATGTTCATGCATTATGGTGGTTCACTATTCCATTTAAATGGAATGCTGCCTTGTCACTAAATACTAAGCATGGAAGAAAATCATTGTCCTCCATCTTGCCAAAAACAAAATTATAGAACCCACATGTCGTTGTCTGTCACCTTCACAAAGAGCTTGCAGTAGCTGAATTTTGTAAGGCTTCACGGGTAAACGAGGATGCAACACATGCCAGATGGACATCGGGGGCATGCTGAGCTGCACATCGAATGTACAGGAAGGTCTATCTGAAGTTTTGGATGAGATTATCTTGAAAACTATACATCGGGTAAAAATAGTGGGTAAGCCAAGTTCATGAGCTCAAAGGGGGACATCAAATGATACTTACGTGTGACCTCCAGCTCCTGCCCACTTGGGTGGGGTGGGGGGGCAACTTTTAAATCTTAAATGGAAACATCAATTTATTATTGCAGATTCAGATTCCTCATAAAAAAGTAATCAAGTTTTGTCTGAAACATTTTTTAAACAATTGACAGATGGTGCTGAAATCGAGAAAAAAGTAAAATTGGGGAAGAACTATGATTTACTTAGAATTATCCAAGAAAGATACATCAGATTGATAAAAAATGTCACCAATTCTTTCGTTGTGCCAAATAAAGCTATTTTTGTACAAAATTTACTGTATTGCACTTTTAGCGTTACCCAGGAACAACAACATGGACGTAGTAGAACGATGTTCCCTCGAGTTGCTTCATTGGTGTGATTCCCCTTGCCTCTCACATGTTGTGGTGCTTCATTAGTGTGAGTCCCCTTGCCTCTCACAATTTGGGGTGCTTAATGAATGAAATTAGCCATCAAGAAATTGTTCAAAATTATCCCCATTTGCTTCAATGCATAAAGTCAATCGTCTGTGAAAATTGTCCACAGTTTTGAGCAGCACATCTCATGGTATGGCTGCACATGCTCTTCGAATGCATTGCTCCATATTGTGGGCTGTCTTTCATAAACAATATTTTTTTAAATAAACCCCACAAGAAAAAATCTGGAGATTTTAGGTCTGGTGAATGTGGAGGCTACTGAATTGGTCCACCGCGTCCTATCCACCGACCAGGGTACCATAAATTTAAAACATTCCACACATTTTTAGCATAATGGGGAGCTGCTCCATCCTGTAGGAACAACATTCGTTGCCTAGTTTCTAAATCAACATCTTCCATTAGCTCCAACAAATCATCACGGAGAAGTTGTAAATAAGATTCCCCAGTAACATTTTGGTCAAAACAAATACAGTCCTACCAAGTAACTGTTTAAAATTCCAGACCAGACCATTAACGACCATTTGTGTTGATTGTCAACGGATCTGTAACAGTGTGGATTGACAGGGGACCAATAATGAAGATCATGACGATTTAATTCGTCATTGTTTTTGAATGTGGGTTCATCAGTGAACATTAAGTACTACAAAAATCATTGTCACCTCATATCATTTCCAAGGCCCATTGGCAGAAATGCACGTGTATTTGCATATCTTTCGGCTTTAATGCCTGTGTTAGTGTGATATGATACACATGATATTTATGTGCCTTCAAAATCCTCAAAACAGTTGATTTCGGTATTCCTGTTTGTCTCTGAATCATAAGACTACTAATTTCGGGATCTAGTTGAACACAGGCGAGAACATAGGGTGAAGGGGGGCCTTTTTATTGTATTCGCAATGACGAGGTGGACGGTGCATGTATCAATTACAAGCTCGTTGAGTGCAATTTCGAATAAATGTTTTCTCTTGGATGTCATCTGTTTGGGAAATGGTCCGCATACAGTTGCACAGCTGCAGCATAGTTGTTATGGCATTCACCTAAAATGAACGTCATATCAACAATCTCAGTAGGAAGATAGTGAGCCATGTTTCACTAAAGAATAATTTACTTTCGTCAGTTGATGTTCACGGTTCACAGTCTGAAAGTGAACGTGAAGTGGTGTCGGTTTGCATTGCACCGACCTTTATACCTTGCCATAGTTCGCAGTTTGGCCACGGTAGCGCCACAGTCAGGTGAGTAACGCAATTATGAAGAGTTCCCTAACGAGATTTTAATACCATTCCGCCTCCCTCCATGAAAAACTGTGGCGGTTAGAATACATTTTGTAAAAAAATAGCTTAATTTGGCATAATGAAAGAATTGACGCACATTTTGTATCGATTTGATACATCCTTCTTGGACCATTCTAAATAAATCAGAGGTCTTCTCCAATTTTAATTTTTCTTGATTTCAGCGCCATCTGTCAATGGTTTAAAAAAAAGTTTACAACAAAACTTGATTACTTTCTTATGGAGAATCCGAATCTTCAATAAAAAATGGGGTTTCCATTCAAGATTTAAAAGTTGCCCCCGCCCCACCTGTCGGGGCGGGGCTGGAGGTCACATGTAGTATCACTTTATCTCCCTTTTAGAGCTTACGAACTTGTCTTACCCAATATTCTACATCTACAGCTACATGGATACTCTGCAAATCACATTTAAGTGCCTGGCAGAGGGTTCATAAAACAAGCTTCACAAGTCTCTATTATTCCAATCTCATATAGCGCGCAGAATAAATGAACGCCTATATCTTTCCATACGAGCTCTGATTTCCCTTATTTTCTATTGGATGCTCATCCCTCCCTATGTAGGTCGGTGTCAACAAAATATTTTCGTATTCGGAGGAGAAAGTTGGTGATTGGAATTTCGTAAGAAGATTCCGTTGCAACGAAAAACATCTTTCTTTTAACGATTTCCTGCCCAAATCCTGTACCATTTCTGTGACACTCTCTCCCATATTTCGCGATAATATAAAACGTGCTGCCTTTCTTTGAAATTTTTCGATGTACTCCATCAGTCCTATCTGGTAAGGATTCCACACCGTGCAGCAGCATTCTAAAAGAGGACGGACAAGCATACTGTTGGCAGTCTCCTTAGTAGGTCTGTTACATTTTCTAAGTGTCCTGCCAATAAAATGCAGTCTTTGGTTAGCCTTCCCCAGATCATTTTCTGTGTGTTCCTTCCAATTTAAGTTGTTCGTAATTCTAATACCTAGGTATTTAGTTGAATTTATGGCTTTTAGATTAGACTGATTTGTCGTGTAACTGAAGTTTAACGGATTCCTTTTGGCACTCATGTGGATAACCTCACACTTTTCGTTATTCAGCGTCAACTGCCTTTTTGCACCATTCAGATATTTCTTCTAAATCATTTTGCAGTTTGTTTTGGTCTCCTGATGACTTTGTTAGTTGATAAACGACAGCGTCATCTGCAAACAACTGAAGATGGATGCTCAGATTGTCTCCAAAATCGCTTATGTAGATAAGGAACAGCAAAGGGCCTATAGCAGTACCTTGGGGAACTCCAGAAATCACTTCTATTTTACTCGATGACTTTCCGTCAAATACTACGAACTGTAACCTCTCTGACAGGAAATCACAAACCCAGTCACATAACTGAGACGATATTCCATAAGCACGCAATTTCACTATGAGCCGCTTGTGTGGTACAGTGTCAAAAGCCTTCCGGAAATCCAGAAATATGGAATCGATCTGAAATCCCTTGTCAATAGCACTTAACACTTCATGTGAATAAAGAGATAGTTGTGTTTCACAGGAACGATGTTTTCTAAACCCATGTTGACTGTGTGTCAATAGACCATTTTCTTCAAGGTAATTCATAATGTTCGAACACAGTATATGTTCTAAAATCCTGCTACATATCGATGTTAACGATATGGGCCTGTAATTTAGTGGATTACTTATACTGCCTTTCTTGAATATTGGTGTGACCTGTGCAACTTTCCAGTCGTTGGGTACAGATCTTTCATCGAGCGAACAGTTGTGTATGACTGTTAAGTATGGAGCTAATGCATCAGCATACTCCGAAAGGAACCTAATTGGTATACAGTCTGGACCAGAAGACTTGCTTTTATTAAGTGATTTAAGTGATTCACTACTCTGAGGATATTTATTTATACGTTACTCATGTTGGCAGCTGTTCTTGATTCGATTTCTGAAATATTTACTTCATCTTCTTTTGTGAAGGCATTTCGGAAGAGTGTGTTTAACAACTCTGCTGTGGCAGCACTGTCTTCGATAGTATCTCCATTGCTATCATGCAGAGAAGGCATTGATTGTTTCTTGCCGCTAACATACTTCACATGTGACTAGAATCTCTTTGGATTTTCTGCCAGGTTTCGGGACAACGTTTCATTGTGGAAACTGTTATAGGCATCTCACATTGAAGTCCGCACTAAATTTCGAGCATCTGTAAAAGATCGCCAATCTGGGGGATTTTGCGTCGTCGTTTGTTAATTTATTTGGTATAAATCTCTCAATTAGCTGCCAGGGTAGCCGAGAGCACTAACGCGCTGCTTCCTGGACATGGGCAAGCACGCCGGCCCCAGATCGAATCCACCTGGCGGATTAACGCCGAGGGCTGGTGTGCCGGCCAGCCTGGATGTGGTTTTCAGGCCGTTTTCCACATCCTGCTAAGTGAATACCGGGTTGGTCCCCATGTTCTGCCTCAGTTACAAGTGTCGCACACATTTGAAACACGTTCGCACTCTTTCACGATTTACCCCAGATGCAGACAGCTGGGGTACACTGATACCATCCCTGGGGGTACGGCGTGGTGGCCGGAAGGGCTTCCGGCCACCCCTAAAACTAACCTTGCCAAATCCATTGTCGCCAGGCCAACCCTGTGATCGCTGCAGGACTATGGCGTAAGTGAAAGAAAGAAAGAAAGAAATCTCTCAATTGCTGCCAATACTATTTCTTTGAATTTAAGCCACATCTGGTCTACACTTATATTATTAATTTGAAACGAGTGGAGATTGTCTCTCAGGAAGGCGTTTAGTGAATTTGTATCTGCTCTTATGAATAGGTATATTTTTCACTTATTTTTTACGGATTTGTGGATTACAATATTCAGTCTCGCTACAATAACCCTGTGTTCACTAATGCCTGAATTGGTTTTGATAATCGTTATTAACTCAGGATTATTTGTTGCTAAGAGGTCAAGTGTGTTTTCACAACCGTTTACTATTCACATGGGCTCATAAACTAACTGCTCGAAATAATTTTCAGAGAATGCATTTAGCACAATTTCGGATGATATTTTATGCGTACCTCCCGAATTAAACATGTATTTCTGCCAACATATCGAGGGTAAATTAAAGTCACCATCAACTATGAGTTGGGTACGTGTTTGAAATCAAACTCAAGCTTTCTTTGAACCTTTCAGCAACTGTATCATCTGAATTGGGAGGTCGGTAAAAGGATTCAATTATTATTTTATTCCAATTGCCAACAATGACCTCTGCCCATACTAACTCACAGGAAGTATCTACTTCAATTACGCAACAAGTTAAACTACTTTTGATAGCAACAAACACACTACCGCTAACCGTGATTAACTTATCCTTTCGGAACACCATTAGGTTCTTCACAAAAATTTCAGCTGAGCTTATGTTCGGCTTTAGCCAGGTTTCAGTGCCTATAACGATTTGAGCATCAGTGCTTTCTATTAGCGCTTGGAGCTCTGGTACTTTCCCAGCACAGCTACAACAATTAAAAATGTTATACCAATGGTTCCTTTATCTACATTCTTCCTGTGCTCAGCCTGCTCCCTTTATGACTGAAGCCCTTCTTGTTTTCCTGAGACCCTCTAACCTAGAAAACCGCCCAGTCCACACCACACAGCCCCTGCTACCCGTGTAGCCTCCTCCTGTGTATAGTGGACACCTGATCTATTCAGTGGAACCCAAAACCCAAGCACCCTTTGGCGCAAGTCGAGGAATCTGCAGCCTACACGGTCGCAGAACTGTCTCAGCCTCTGATTCAGACACTCCACTCGGCTCTGTACCAGAGGTTTGCAATAGGTCCTGTCAACTATGCTGCAAATTGTCTGCTCTGCTTTCATCTTGCAAGTGAGACTGGCAGATTTTACCACTTCTATTAGCTGCTTGAAACCAGAGAGAATCTCTTCTGATCCAAAGTAAACACACATCATTGGTACTGACATGAGCAACCACCTGTAGTTGGCTGCACCCTGTGCTCTTCCTGGCATCTGGGAGGACCCTTTCCACATCTAGAATGATTCCACCCGGTATGCACATGGATTACACGTTGGTTTTCTTACCCTTCTTGTCAGCCAAGTCCCTAAGGCACCCCATAAGGTGCCTAATGTTGGAGCTCCCAACTACCAATAATGCCACCCTCTGTGACTGCCCGGATCTTGCAGGCTGAGTGGTTTCCTCTGAAACAGGACAGGCGACAGGATCTGGCTCAGCGACAGTGTCAGCCGCAGACAGCACCTGGAACCTGTTTGTCATACAAACATGGGAAGCCTCACGTGCGGCCACATGGGAAGTCTTTCCCCACCTGCTTCGCCCTGGGGTGACCTCCCACTCAACCACAAGTGAGGGGTCAACCTCAGTGCGAGCAGTAACTGGGCTGGCCACCTGTGAGGACCGATCGGACTCTGATGCACTGGATGTCCGTTGGATCCCCACAGCCGGCCCACAACAGTGGTGCCCATCCACTGCAGTCTCAAGCTGTGTAACCGAAGCCATCGCAGCCTGAAGCTGAGAACGAAGTGTCACCAACTCGACTCACATCTGCAGACAACAATCGCAGTCCCTGTCCATACTAAAGACCGTGGAAAACTAAACTACACAGATAAATGGACTATTGGCGCGTGCTGTGCAACTCTACTGTAGACCCTGACAAAAACGCATGAACTGTGTCTAGTAATATGCAGATATTCAAAAACCTAACTACCGAAGCACTCAGGTGAAACTAAATAATTTGCCCCTGATAAAGAACTTGTAATATGTCACAAAATTTGTTTACTTTCTTACGCAAATGAAAACGCGATAACTGTGGCTATTAGATTTTAAATTTACACGCATAAACTCAAGAAACTAAACTTTTAAATCACACAGATATAATAAAATTCGCTCCTGGTTATGAACTCGTAAATATTACAAAAGTGGTTTACCTATCTGTTGCTGTGTCTCTCGCGGTCGGTTACTGCTGCCTGACTTACCCGATGTATAGTTTTCGAGATAATCTCATCCGAAACTTCAGATGGACCACCCAGTATTTCTGCAGACTCCTTGTGAAACTATGTCAGATGGGTTCGACATCTGTGTCAGACACTAGGCGATGACCCAGCAATTTGCCTTTACAAAAACAACCTGTTTGTCGGAATTGTTCATGCCATCATCTAATGCTCTGTGCTGTAGGAGGATCCACACCACAACTATAGTTCAATTCTTGTATCTTGGCGGCTCGCTCATGCCCGCCCAGACGCGGGAGAATGCTGTGTTGCCAGTTGCACGTGCCAAGAGAAGCACCGCCATAGTATAGTATAGTTCGCAAACTTATGTTTAGGCTGGAGCGCGCAGTTTATGGAGTAAAGGCCACCACGGCCGCATTAACCCTTTCACTGCTTCAGAGACGTGCTCCCCACATTCCACGCTGTGCGCGATTTTGTCATCATTGCACTGCTTGCCTGTGCAGACACATGGTGTTCCGACTGCTTTGACACACTTATCATTCGATTTCAGAAAAACTATTTGGCCAAAAATTTGATTTTCACACATCTTTTTGATTGATACCTTTCCACCCATAAATGACTTTATTTTGTTTCGATGTTCAACGCAGTTATTGTGCAGTATTAAATGTAGTAAACCATTGCACGAAATTTTGAAGAGTTTGCAGAGGTAAAAGTCCACAGCGTATACTTTCCGTATGGTCGATTTTAGTTGCCACTAGAAATTTCAAAAAATTACAGTCAAACGAATAAAATTCATGAAGTAAGACACTTCGATATTGTTTTTAAATAAAGAAAGTATTAAGTATCGGACAAGATTTGAACTCGGAATCTTTTGCTTAACAGCCAAACACCTTAACCATTACGCTAACGCAGCTCGTCGTTCAGTGGCATTCCTGGAGTACTTTAAACAATCAAGAAAAATACCGACAAACACTGTTGGTATGACTACGAATTACTCACGTTTCATCGAAGTACAATAGGAAATAAACAATTACCGCTGTTCTTTATAGCAAAAAAGCGGTTAGTGAGAATGAATTTCCTTGCTATCACCTGAATTAGGAGGCTTATTGCTTGTTTGGCTTAATTAATTAATAGAATATGAAACAGTTGGTATAAAGAATGCATTTTCCAAACTTTCTTTTATAGAAAGTCTGCTATCAAAACATTGCTTTTGTTCAATTACTTTATTTATGACTGAACGTTTCTAAAACTGAAGACACTCATCTGTCCTCTGCACTGCAGTCGAGCTCTGGCAACATCGTTCTCTGTTCATTGGCTGACTGTGTTTTGTGACATCAGATGCTCAGAATGAACCTAAACTCGGCCGCCATCGTAAATGACGCGCACTTTAGTACAAAAGTCACGCTGAACAGTTACTACTGAACAGCACTGAGCAAAACGTAGAACACAAAATGCTTTCTGTTGTCCCAACACCATTTTTACTAGAACTGAAGTGGGTGCACACTGCTGCTACCTATTGGGAAGCATGTAAAACTCGAGAGTTTGCTCTTTCCAACAGTATGTTGTTCATGCACATATCTCAAATAACATAACAGTTATGATTTTTTTAAATCGGATGATTCTTTTTGATACACCCTGTATTCTCCACTGTTCCACAGCCATATCGGTTATGGCCTGTTCCTGTGGGATCACTTTACAGACTGCAAGACAATACTGCTACTACAGAAAAAGCAATAAGTATCATAACATCAAGCTGAAAACTGAACCACTGAAAACCCATCTTTACATGTCGAAGTGTGATGACAATTTTCAGTCCATATGTCTTCACTTGTCTCATGTATGTGAAAGAAAATCATAAAACATTCACCAACATTAGTGACATCCACAATTACAATAAGTGCAAGAATGGAAACATAGACATCCCAAGCTGTTGAGTCTCTGTGAGTTCCATGACTCATGCATGAGTTCTGGTGTGTGATGTGAGGGTTATTACTGTTTCTTTCACATGGGTGACCTGTAGCAACTTGGGAACTGGATAAATAAGCAAGGTTCATTGGTTGTGTAAGATTTGCTGTAGAGATAGGAAGATATTGGAACAGGAGGAGAAGAGTGCTGCCCTTCAGGTTGAACTAGATAAGGCAAATCAAGATCTGGAAAGATTGGGGGGGGGGGAAGAGAGGTGAGAAATGATAACAGGTTATAGAAGAAATAGGAATAGGACTTTCACTGACAGTGTTGTTGTTTATGTGGAAAATAGGTTTCATCTATTGTCGCAGATGGAAACTGAGGAGCCACAAGTAATTTTAGGAGTAGACAGGACACAACAAACTAAAAGTGGTTTGAAAGTAAGAAGTCAGAAAAGGTTGAGAAGGAGAAGAAAGTTTTGTTGTTAGGTAATTCACACAATAGAGGTGTTGGCCAATTGTTGCAGGATGAGCTAGTGTCAGGTATAAGGTCAGAATTTTTTTTAAAACCTAGTGCAAGTCTGGGTCAGGCGATAAAAGATGTAGGTTCACTTTTCAAAGACTCCACAAAGGAAGACACTATGGTAATAGAGGGCAGGGCAGGCAACAGCATAGACAGGGACTCTAATTATTCAATTGAGGGTGACCTGGTAAAGATAGCTTCAGCAACAAGGCATCCTGATGTTGGGCTTGTATCTGTTTTGAGGCACCATGACTAGCCACAGTTAAACTCCTCTGTTAGGAGAGTTAATTTAGAGGTGGAATGGCTGGCTGGATAGCCATCGGGTCTCTTATTGATGTGGTTCCTGTTGACTCTATCGGTAGGTGGGACTATACTAGGCATGACCTTCATCTCAACAGGAAAGGGAATGGAAACCTGTCTGGGGTAATTGCAAATAACTTGGGGGGGAGGGGGGGGCACTATTAAAGTGGTAATGTACCAGTGGTTACAAGTGACTGAAAAACAGATTTTTAGTCAGGAAGCTCTGTTGTTCCATCTCACAGTAAAAAAGAAGGAAATAGTGATTCCTGGTGATTTCAATGTGGATTTATTGAAAAACTCTGGCAGAAACACAAGATGTTTCATCCCATTGTAATTCAACCATTGAACAAAATCAGCTATCATTATTGCATGAAAATACCTGAGTACTAGAGGATAAGCTTAATGGGTTGTTTATTTGTGTTGAAGAAATAGAGCTGAGCAAACCAGTTGATATAATCTGCCTCTCTGAACATCATGTGACAATTGGTATAGATATGTTAAATGTTACAGGATTCACATTAGCTTCTTACCTCTGTAGAAGAAATATGGAGGAAGGAAGAGTTGCCACATTTGTCAGAAACTGTTTTGATTTCAAGAAAATTGATATTAAAAAATTTTGCACGGAGCAGAAATTTGAAGCTTGTGCAACAGAAGTAGTATTTCATAAGTCCTTTATTATAGTAAGTATATACAGAGTACCTTCATGAAACTATAACCTCTTCATAAAACAATCTGGAAGCTCTGTTGTTCAACCTCACAGTAAAATACAAGGGAATAGTGGTTCCTGGTGATTTTAATGTGGATTTATTGAAAACCTCTGTCAGTGAATTATCATTGCAATCAGTACATAACACTTTCATTCAGTTTAATTCCTATATGAATCTTGCAACTAGGACATGTTAATTCTCTAAGGCTGCTATTGATAATATCTTTGTAGACAAATCTACGGGTAAAGATCACCACACAAAACCAATAGTAAATGGGCTATCTGATCACGACATACAGCAACTTGTGTTAAATGCTGAAACTTGTCAGGATAAAAAAAATCTGTAAAACCTGAGTACAGGAGGGTAACAACTCAGTCAAAAATTGAAAATTTTATGAGAAAGCTCAAAGACTTGTACTGGATAGATGCTTACAGTACTTCTGACTCAAATGGAAAATACATAGCATTCATTAATAAAGATACTTTGTCTTTAGAAAATTGTTTCCCCTAAAGATAACTCAGATCTAAGATGTCTAAAAATAAACCATGGATTACACAAGGAATAAAGATATCTTGTGGGACAAGAAGGAGACTGTAGTAACACTGTAAATACAAATAACGTACCAATAATAAGTAGTGTAACAATAGGAGATTAATGATGTTAAAATAGTAAAACAATATCGTATTTGTTAAAGTAAATTCTTTTTATTAACGCATTTAAAAAGAAGTTTTGTGTTAAATTATTAATCAACATCATGTATGAGCATAATGTTTTGTTTATCTCTGTTTTTTATTTTGAGTCACAACACTCACACTTCTACTCTTAGGTGTTTTTAGAAGCTCCTTGGTCAAGTGACTTCTTGTGTAAACAGTGCCACCAGATTCAGAAATAAATCTAAGTATTTTATAACCAAACTTAAGGCTTTTTGTGAGCACCTGATCTTGACTGAGAATAAATAAGTTTTTTTTCCTCAACAAATGGGTCCCAGTTATGTGTGTAAAAACGTGTCCAAAAAGCGACAAAAAAATGAGAGTGTGTTTTTGGTTTTAGAGTTGATATGGATCTGGTAAAACATGTCATCTGTTGAATAGTGAAACTGATTGGCAAATGTGGAAGAGAAAAATACGAGACCTAATTGACTATCTTGAAGGAGCTTTAGACGTAATTGATGACAAGCCAGTAAAACCTGAGCCACCAAAATATCATGGACAAAGAAATGGCTCCTGAAGCATGGGTGGCATTGAAGCAGAATTTCAAAGCATCATCAAAGGAGAAGCTGTTCAAGATTTGTTCAGATTTCTTCGCATTTAATTGGACACAGGGAGAAGACATCTCCATGCACATAGTGAAGTTAACAAGTGTGTGTAAAGAACTGAACAACGGGCTTAAAGCAAAGGGAGAAACTGTGCTACCTGATCTGATCTTAGTATATAAAGTTTTACATATTCTACCCGCAAGCTTTAATTCCTTTAAATCTAGTTGGAAGTTATTAATGAAAGATGATAAGAAAACATTTGATGAATTAGAGGAACAATTGTGCATGTTTGAGAGAAATTTCACAAAGAGTAGTGACAAAATCGAACAAGAGACATTAGTTGTCAAATCAGGTGTACAAAACAAAATAAAAACTAAAAAATTCAAAGTTAAAGGAAAATGTAAATATTGCAAAGAACCGGGCCACTGGATCAAATATTGTAAGAAGTGGATTGCTGATTGAAGACAAGCTAAAAAAAGAACCGCGCAGAAAAATATGGACAAAACTGTAGTAACAAATGTAGCATTCTTTACTATTTGTGACGAGGGTTGTTCATTAGAAGTGGATGTATACAATTGGTGGATTGACAATGGTGCAACAAAAGAAATGAGAAATAGTCCTGATTACATTGTCAGCTTTGAAGCATTCAACAATTTATTTATTTTATTTATTTATTTATTTCATTTGTGTTCTGTAGACCCATTAGCGATAAATCGCTTGGGCATAGAACGTGTCATTTACATAGATTTGAGACATTTGTTTATAATAATAGGTTGTACAATGAACAATAAATTACACAGAAAAAATGTTTACAAGAATTGTTTTTTGCAAAAAGTTACAAATTACATTGAACAGACTTACAATAGATCAAAATCAATTCACATATTCCCATACATAAATTCGTCCAGTGAGTAAATGGTTTTACTTATAAGATACTGTTTTAAGTTGATCTTTAAAAGTAGTTGGATCAGTAACTGACATTTTTATTGCCTGAGGGAGAGCATTAAATATTTTTATGCAAGAGTAGTGTACTCCTTTTTGCACCATACTTAGATTCTTTTGCTAGATTAGATTAGATTAGATTAATACTTGTTCCATAGATCATGAATACGACACTTTGTAATGATGTGGAACATGTCATGTTAATAAAAGATGTCTGTACAAAATATTACATTACACAAAATATTGCATGACACTAATGACGTTTAAGCTGGTTTTTTTCCCATCTTTTTTTTATTTTTTTCCCCCTCCCTTAATTTATATCTAAAAATTCAGCCAATGAGTAGAAGGAGTTGTCATCTAGAAATTCTTTTAATTTATTTTTAAATGTTGGTTGGCTATCTGTCAGGCTTTTGAAGCTGTTTGGTAGGTGACCAAAGACTTTTGTGGCAGCATAATTTACCCCTTTCTGGCCATAGTCAGATTTATCCCTGCATAGTGAAGATCATCCTTTCTCCTGGTCTTATAGCTATGCACACTGCTATTACTTTTGAACTGGGTTGGATTATTAACAACAAATTTCATAAGTGAATATATATACTGTGAGGATCCCTAGATCCTTAAATAGATGTCTGCAGGATGACCGTGGGTGGGCTCCAGCAATTATTCTGATTACACGTTTTTGAGCAATGAATACTTTTCTACTCAACGATGAATTACCCCAGAATATGATGCCATACGAAAGCAGTGAATGAAAGTAGGCATAGTAAGCTAATTTACTGAGATTCTTATCACTAAAATTTGCAATAACCCTAATAGCATACGTAGCTGAACTCAGACGTTTCAGCAGACCATCAATTTGTTGCTTCCAGTTTAACCTCTCATCAATGAACACACCTAAAAACTCTGAAAATTCTGCCTTAGCTACAGACTTCTGTTCAAAGTCTATATTTATTACTGGAGTTGTGCCATTTACTGTACAGAACTGTATATACTGTGTTCTATCAAAATTTAAAGAGAGTCCGTTTGCTGAGAACCACCTAATAATTTTCTGAAAAACATCATTTACAATTACATCACTTAGTTCTTGGTTTTTGGATGTTATTACTATACTTGTACCATCAGCAAAAAGAACTAACTTTGCATCTTCATCAATGTGGGATGGTAAGTCATTAATGTATATCAAGAACAGTAAAGGACCTAAGACCGAATCCTGTGGGACCCCGTACTTGATAGCCCCCCCCCCCCCCCCCAGTTTGGGAATGTGCTGTTGTTTTAACATTACATGAACTACTTATTTCAACTTTCTGCATTCTTCCAGTTAAGTATGAATTAAACCATTTGTGCACTGCCCCCCTCAAACCATAATGATTTTGCTTATCTTGTCTTGTGACAGCCAGAGCGAGAGCACCAGCAGCAGCGAGTACTGTTTGTATAAAGCGTTTATTTTGCATTTTGTTTACGACCTTCCACTAAGGAAGGGATTCTATTTGTGTTTATCGGCTCTGCATAGTAACTAACAGTTCTTGATAAAACTTTACGTAGTTTTCGTGTTAGATTTCTTAGTGTTTTCTTGATCGTTTAGAACAGAAAGCGCCCTAAAACCGTCTTTTGTTTGTTTCGCGGCCGTTAGCCACTAGTCACTTGAATCAGCAGTTGTCTTGTGACAGCCAGAGCGAGAGCACCAGCAGCAGCGAGTACTGTTTGTATAAAGCGTTTATTTTGCATTTTGTTTACGACCTTCCACTAAGGAAGGGATTCTATTTGTGTTTATCTGCTCTGCATATAGTAACTAACAGTTCTTGATAAAACTTTACGTAGTTTTCGTGTTAGATTTCTTAGTGTTTTCTTGATCGTTTAGAACAGAAAGCGCCCTAAAACCGTCTTTGTTTGTTTCGCGGCCGTTAGCCACTAGTCACTTGAATCAGCAGTTGTCTTGTGACAGCCAGAGCGAGAGCACCAGCAGCAGCGAGTACTGTTTGTATAAAGCGTTTTTGTACTTATTTGCTGCGCTTAGCTTTTAAATAGTTTTTCTGGGAAAACCTAGCGTAGTTTTCGCGTCTCGTATTTCAGTGAGTGTTTCTTGATTATCAGAGTAGCTCATCAGAAGATTATCTTGGGAATTTGTCACCGTATAGGGTAGGGTAAACATAGTCATGTGTAGGGACTGTGGTTGTTGTGAGCGGACGCAAGGAGAATTGGCCACTCTTCGGGGGCAGGTGGAGGCTTTGTCTGTTAGGCTCATCGAGCTCGAGGCGCAGGCGTCGGCTCGTAGTGGCGTTGGGGCAACTGTGGTGAGACCTATGCCTACTTCGGTGGCCTTGGAATCACATGGAACCCCTGATGTCGCTGCGTCTTCCGGCAGTGAGCATCTTACCGGTCAGCCATCACTCCAGGGTGAATGGCGGACAGTGGTGGGCTCGCGCGTGCCTGGCCGAAAGGCGAAGGTGGGATCTGGCCGCGTGGCAGCTGCCTTACCCCTTTCCAACAGGTACGGGGTGCTTCCTAGTGGTGATGACATCGTTTCCGAGCCACCACAGGATGCCTCGCCTGTTGGGCTAGTGGCCGATTCTCCGGCAAGGTCCCGACAGTCACAGAGGGCGGGCCAATTAGTTATAGGGAGCTCCAACGTTAGGCGGGTTATGAAGCCCCTCAGGAAAATAGCGGGTAGTTCGGGGAAGAATGCCAGTGTGCACTCGGTGTGCTTGCCGGGGGGTCTCGTCCGTAATGTGGAGGAGGCCCTTCCGGCAGCTATTGAACGCACTGGGTGTGACCGGCTGCAGATAGTAGCACATGTCGGAACGAATGACGCCTGCCGCTTGGGTTCTGAGGCCATCCTTGGTTCCTTCCGGCGGCTGGCTGATTTGGTGAAGACAACCAGCATCGCACGCGGAGTGCAAGCTGAGCTTAATATCTGCAGCATAGTGCCCAGAGTCGATCGCGGTCCTCTGGTTTGGAGCCGTGTGGAGGGTCTAAACCAGAGGCTCAGACGACTCTGCGACTATAATGGTTGCAAATTCATCGACCTCCGTTATTGGGTGGAGAACTGTAGGGCCTCCCTAGACAGGTCAGGCGTGCACTATACACCGGAAGCAGCTACTAGGGTAGCAGAGTACGTGTGGCGTGCACACGGGGGTTTTTTAGGTTAGAGGGACCCCCCCTTGGACGAAACGATAAAATACCTGACGGCTTACCAGAGAGGACATTATCATCGTTGATAAAGAACGTCCGTCCTCAGAGACCAAAAACAGGAAAAGTTAACGTAATATTGGTAAACTGCAGGAGTATCCAGGGCAAGGTTCCTGAATTAGTATCTCTTATTGAAGGAAATAGTGCGCATATAGTATTAGGAACGGAAAGTTGGTTAAAACCGGAAGTGAACAGTAACGAAATCCTAGACACAGAATGGAATATATACCGCAAGGATAGGATAAACGCCAATGGTGGAGGAGTATTTATAGCAGTAAAGAATTCAATAATATCCAGTGAAGTTATTAGCGAATGCGAATGTGAAATAATCTGGGTTAAGCTAAGTATCAAAGGTGGGTCAGATATGATAGTCGGATGCTTCTATAGACCACCTGCATCAGCAACCGTAGTAGTTGAGCGCCTCAGAGAGAACCTGCAGAACGTCGTGAAGAAGTTTCGTGATCATACTATTGTAATAGGGGGAGACTTCAATCTACCAGGTATAGAATGGGATAGTCACACAATCAGAACTGGAGCCAGGGACAGAGACTCTTGTGACATTATCCTGACTGCCTTGTCCGAGAATTACTTCGAGCAGATAGTTAGAGAACCAACTCGTGAAGCTAACGTTTTAGACCTCATAGCAACAAATAGACCGGAACTTTTCGACTCCGTGAATGTAGAAGAGGGTATCAGTGATCATAAGTCAGTGGTTGCATCAATGACTACAAGTGTAATAAGAAATGCCAAGAAAGGAAGGAAAATATATTTGCTTAACAAGAGTGATAGGGCACAAATCGCAGAATATCTGAGTGACCACCATCAAACGTTCATTTCTGAGGAAGAGGATGTGGAACAAAAATGGAAAAAATTCAGAAACATCGTCCAGTACGCCTTAGATAAGTTTTGGTCATATGTAAAATCGGTAAGCGGATCTAAATCCCCTATTCAGTCACTCGTTGACCAAGATGGCACCGAAACAGAGGACGACCAAAGAAAGGCAGAAATACTGAATTCAGTGTTCCGAAACTGTTTCACTGCGGAAAATCGTAACACGGTCCCTGACTTCAGCCGTCGCACGGACGCCAAAATGGAAAATATTGAAATAAACGATATCGGAATTGAAAAACAACTGCTATCACTTAGTAGCGGAAAAGCATCCGGACCAGACGAGATACCCTTTTAAGATTCTACAGTGATTATGCTAAAGAACTTGCCCCTTTCTATCAGCAATTTATCGTAGATCGCTGGAAGAACGTAAAGTACCTAGCGACTGGAAGAAAGCGCTGGTCGTTCCCATTTTCAAGAAGGGTCATAAATCAGATGCGAATAATTATAGGCCTATTTCGCTTACGTCAATCTGTTGTAGAATAATGGAACATGTTTTGTGTTATCGTATTATGACATTCTTAGATAATACAAATCTCCTTCATCATAACCAACATGGATTCCGCAAACAGAGATCATGTGAAACTCAGCTCGCCCTATTTGCCCAAGAAATTCACAGTGCCGTAGACACTGGCGAGCAGATTGATGCCGTATTCCTGGACTTCAGGAAGGCATTTGATACGGTTCCGCACTTACGTTTAGTGAAAAAAATACGAGATTACGGAATATCGGACCAGTTTTGTGATTGGATTCAGGATTTCCTAGAAGAAAGAACACAACATGTCATTCTTAACGGTTCAAAATCTGCAGATGTAGAGGTAATTTCGGGAGTACCGCAAGGAAGCGTGATAGGACCTTTATTGTTTACAATATACATAAATGACTTAGTTGACAACATCGGTAGCTCCGTGAGGCTATTTGCAGATGACACGGTTGTCTACAAGAAAGTAGCAACATCAGAAGACTCGTACGTACTCCAGGAAGACCTGCAGAGGATTAATGCATGGTGCGACAGCTGGCAGCTTTCCTTAAACGTAGATAAATGTAATATAATGCGCATACATAGGGGCAGAAATCCATTCCAGTACGATTATGCCATAGGTGGTAAATCATTGGAAGCGGTAACGACCGTAAAATACTTAGGAGTTACTATCCGGAGCGATCTGAAGTGGAATGATCACATAAAACAAATAGTGGGAAAAGCAGGCGCCAGGTTGAGATTCATAGGAAGAATTCTAAGAAAATGTGACTCATCGACGAAAGAAGTAGCTTACAAAACGCTTGTTCGTCCGATTCTTGAGTATTGCTCATCAGTATGGGACCCTTACCAGGTTGGATTAATAGAAGAGATAGACATGATCCAGCGAAAAGCAACGCGATTCGTCATGGGGACATTTAGTCAGCGCGAGAGCGTTACGGAGATGCTGAACAAGCTCCAGTGGCGGACACTTCAAGAAAGGCGTTACGCAATACGGAGAGGTTTATTATCGAAATTACGAGAGAGCACATTCCGGGAAGAGATGGGCAACATATTACTACCGCCCACATATATCTCGCGTAATGATCACAACGAAAAGATCCGAGAAATTAGAGCAAATACGGAGACATACAAGCAGTCGTTCTTCCCACGCACAATTCGTGAATGGAACAGGGAAGGGGGGATCAGATAGTGGTACAATAAGTACCCTCCGCCACACACCGTAAGGTGGCTCGCGGAGTATAGATGTAGATGTAGATGTAAAAGAATTCCATGATTTACACAGTCAAAGGCCTTTGAGAGATCACAAAAAATACCAATGAGTGATGTCCAGTTATTCAGAGCATTTAATATTTGATCAGTGAAAGCGTATATAGCATTTTCTGTTGAAAAGCCTTTCTGAAAACCAAACTGACATTTTGTTAGTACTTTATTTTTACAAATATGGGAGGCTACTCTTGAATACATTACTTTCCCAAAAATTTTTGATAGAGCTGTCAGAAGAGAGATTGAGCGATAGTTGTTGACATCCGACGTATCCCCCTTTTTATGCAATGGTTTTACAATGGCATATTTCAATCTATTGGGGAAAACGCCCTGCTCCAAAGAGCTATTACATACGTGGCTGAGAATCCTACTTATCTGTGGATGAACAAGCTTTAAGTACCTTGCTGGAAATGCCATCAATTCCGTAAGGGCTTTTACTTTTCAGTGAGTTTATTATTTTACTGATTTCAGAGGGAGAGGTTGGCGGAAATACAGTTGTTTCAAACTGCACAGGTATGGCCTCTTCTATTAGTAGCCTTGCCTCTTCTAGTGAAGATCCAGATCCTATTTTCTCCACAACATTTAAAAAATGGTAATTGAAAATATTTTTAATTTCTAATTGTTTGTTAGTACACTTGTCATTCAGTTTTATGGCACTAAAGTCTTCCTGTTCTCTTGGTTGCCCTGTTTCCCTTTCAATAATATTCGAAATTGCTTTTATTTTATTATGAGAGTTACTGATCTCAGATATGATACACGTGCTTCTGGACTTTCTAATAACTTTTCTTAGTACTGCGCAATAGTTTTTATAATATTGAACAATTTCGGGGTCGGTACTCCCTCTTGCTGTTAGATACAGTTTTCTTTTACGGTTGCAACATATTCTTATTCCTTAAGTTAGCCAAGGTTTATTATATGTTTTCTTGGAATTATGTTTAACTATTTTCTTGGGAAAATAATTTTCAAATACCCTTAAAAATATATCGTGAAATAAGTTATATTTCAAGTTTGCATCGGGTTCCTTAAACAGTCTAGCTACTGTAGGCTTTCCCTAAGGTTTGCAATAATTATATTGTTAATTGAACACACTGCTTTAAAATTCTGATTTGATATACTGCATGGAGCTATGTCATGTACTGTAATTAGCTGTGCACCATGATCTGAAAGACCATTCTCAACAGTATAAGCATTTATGTCCTTAAACATATCTTGGTCCATAAAAAAGTTGTCTATCAATGTCTTGCTGTTCTTTGTTATCCGAGTAGGAAAATCAATGATGGAGCTCAAATTGAAAGAACTGAGTAATACTACAAGGTCATTCTTCCAGTTATACTCTTTCAGGGAATCAACATTGAAATCCCAACAAATGATAATTTGCTTCCCCCTGTCTGACAGATAGCACAACAAAGCATCCAAGTTTTCTAGGAATAGCTGGAAATTCCCTGAGGGGTACCTATACACTGTTACAATTATGAAAGTGCCATCATTTAGTTTTAGTTCAGTGGCACATGCTTCCATATGTTACTCTACACAAAATTTTTTAGTTTCTAAATTTTTTACACTGTGGAATCTTTTGACATATATGGCAACTCCTCCTCTCATCATATTATCTCTACTTACATGTGCAGCTAAATTGTACCCATTGACGCTAACCTTTTGCATATCAGTGACAATGTGATGCTCAGACAGACATAGTACATCTATTACATTCTCAGTTTCTGTATCTTCTAAACAAAGCAGAAGCTCATCAATTTTATTCTTCAATCCCCCAATATTTTGATGAAATATACTAACATAATTTTTCACTTTACTTTTGTGAGTATCGTGAACTTTTTTGACATCTTTAGTACTTGCCTGGCTGAGTTGCCCACTGGACACTGATCTTACACTAAAAAAGAGTTTCCACCATGAGATGTAGTTCCTCCCCCCTTTAAATTTCCTGCTATCAGCCCAGCCACTTTACCCTTCCCTCAAGATGTAGAACATTTTTACCCTAGTGTCATAGTTATGATATATGCTGTTCATTTCAAAAAGGGAATGGTTTTTACACAAGCAACACATGAGAGAGAAAAAGTAGAGATACTGTTGTGAGTATTCTCAGTTCTTGGAAGAGTTTCCTGAAGGAATGTCTGTAATTGACACCACACAGAATCCTAATGACTCTTTTCTGGGCTATGAAGATTTTGTTTGCCTGTGGCTGGTTTCCCCAGAATATAATTCCATAGGTCATCAAGGCATGAAAATAACCAAAATAGGCAGCTTTCAAAGTATTTAAGCCACTGAAGGAAGCAATCGCACGAATAGCGTAAATTGCTGAGCTTAGGAAACTTTGTTGACTCCACTCTTGCTTAATTCCCATAATTGTATTTAACATTAATCTCACCTTCAATATTTTAGCTTGTAAGGAATTGAATCAATTGAGTTTTTCAAAATTTAGTGATAATCCATTATAGGTAAACCAGTTAAAGGTCTCCTGAATAATTGCATTTACAGTGATTTCAAGATTAGTATTTGTTGAATTGTCTACCAGAATTGTCGTGTCATCAGCAAACAAAGTAAATTTTAGCTTAGGCCTTGTACACATTGGAAGGTCATTTATGAAAATAAGGAAAAGTAGAGAACCCAGAATAGAGCCCTGTAGGACTCCACGGTTTATTGTGCCCCAAGAAGAGGACACTGGTTCCCCATTAGTGTCGTTTACCATGAATTTCTGTTTCTGGTCCTTTAAATAAGAGGCAAGCCACATCCCTGCTTCTTCAGTTAACCCATAAAATTCTGCCTTTCTCAGAAAAATCTCATGGTTCACGCAATCGAACGCCTTAGAAAGGTCACAAAAAATTACACTTGGAGATATTTTATTATTGATTGATTCAAGAAATGCATTGGTGAAAGAATATATTGCCTATTCTGTTGAGATGTTTTTCTGGAAACCAAATTGACTTTTATTGAGAATATTGTATTTACTAAGATGTTCAAGAATCCTTCTGTGTACAAGTTTCTCGAGAATCTTGGAGAAACAAGTTAAAAGTGAAATAGGACGATAATTGGTTACTTCGTTTCTGTCACCCTTCTTGTACAATGGTTTCGCCACTGCATATTTAAGTCTATCAGGGACACTTCCTAGTCTCAGTGATTCATTAAAGATATGGCACAGGACTTCACAAATGAAAATGTGTGCGTGTTTCAACACTTTGATGGAAATACCATCAATACCAGTTGAGTTTTTGTTTTTCGTGGTCCTTATTATGTTCTTAATTTCCTCAACAGTGACAGGAGGCATGCTAATCTGGGGTGTTGCACCAAGTCCACTTCTTTGTAAAAGATTCAGAGCTTCATTTATAGAACCATTACACCCTATTTTATCCACTGCAAGTCAAAAAATGCTTGTTGAAAATTTTTGCAACATTTTCACCTTTATCAATGATATTCCCATTATGTCTGACTTCAATATTTTCTGCATCATTTGAGTAACTAGCAGTTTCTCTTTTAATAATACCCCAGATGGTTTTTATTTTGTTGTCAGCATTATCTATTTCTGATTTGATGGACATACTTTTTGCCTTTATCAGAACTTCATTTAAGATCTTGCAGTACCTTTTATAATGAGCTCTTATTTCAGAATGATTTGTATTTCTGAGAGAAACATAAAGCACTCTTTTAGTCCTACATGATGCTTTTATTCCTTTTGTGAGCCACTGTTTGCTGGTATGGCTCTGGTACTTGTTCTTTGCAGTTCTTAGAGGGAAGACAGCTTCAAAGTGGCACATAAATTCATTTATAAATAGGTTAAATTTGTCATTGACTTTCAGTGCTCTATAAATTGGACTCCAGTCAGTGAGTTGAAGATAACTGGTGAAGATCATGAGATTTTCATTATTAATTACCCTAAATGACCTTTTACAGAATTTGTCCTTTTTGTGTGGGCATATATCATTGATAGTTAGCAATTGGCCATCATGGTCTGAAAGACCATTTAGGACTTGTTTTACTGTTGAATTGGTGTTTCTATTCTCTTCAATGAAAATATTATCTATAAGACTTGAACAGTAGTTCGTAACCCTTGTGGGGAAGTTTGCTGTATAAAGGCCGCTGGACAGGAGTCTCTAGAAGCAACAGGAAGAGGATCAATTTGGATTCTGTCAACAGTTGGCAGCATATCTTAAGAGCTGACCCTGACTAATGTATGATATGTAAAAAAAAAAAAAAATAATAATAATTCCAAAAACTTTATTTCTGTTTTAGCTGCCCAAGATCATAACAAAAATAGTATATTTCAGTCAAGTACTACTTATTGCTCTTTGACAATGGGTGGTAGAGTGAGACTGTGTGGAAATCGTAAAGGTGGTGGAACTTTATACAAAGCAGAAATTAAGCCCTTAGTGCCAGAGAAGGGTGCGATTGTGAATATTTCAGTGGAAGATACATTTAATGTTCTTCAACTGTATCACGAGAGATAGTTTGGAGCATGAAACTAGTTCAGACACAGAATCTGATGATGACATTCAATTCTGGAAACTTGCAAAGAGGAAATAGGAGTGAAGTTAAGAGATCGTTCATCATTAAAGACACCAAAATACCTCAATGATTATCCAATGATAACAGACAATTTCTTTGTCGCAACTGAGGTGCCTGAAACCTATGACGATGCACTTAAGACATGAAGACAGCATCAAGTGGACAGAGAATTCAAATCTCTGATCCAAAATTAAACCTGGGAGCTTGAAGACTTACCGAAGGGTGCCAAGGCAATACCATGTAAGTGTTTTGACTGAAAACAAATGAAGAGGGTCAGACTGAAAAAATTAAGGTTCAACTGGTTGCCAAGTGTTTCAGTCAATGAAAAGGTATAGTTTACAGCAAACTTTTAGTCCAGTTGCAAAAATGACAATGATTCAGTATATTCTGACTGTTGCTGCAACTAAAAGAATGTATCTTGGACAATTTGATGTGTCCGGCCTCCCTGTTGCGAAAACCTGATGAAGATGGTACCAACAGGATTTGAGGTTGAAGAAAAGCCGGTATTGTTTAAAACAAGCACCAAGTCTAGATTTCAGAGTAAGCCAAGCAAATCCATGAATGTACATTCAAAATAAAAATAGCAAAGAAGTTCTTGGAATTTTGTATGTTGATTTTTGTATGTTGGTAGCTGTCACTGATTCAAATTTATTTTTTTATTTTTCATTTATTTATTTAGCAGCTTATGATGTACATCTATGGAGTAAGTCCAAGTACATATTTGCTTTGAAATGATTTGAGCATTGCTTTGTCATGATTTGAGCATTTTCTTTCAACAACTGCAAAAGGAGTTCAAGATCAGGAATGACACCTGCAAACTATTATTTAAGTTTGCAAATTCAACATGGCAATGATGACTGCATCAAGATACACCAGAAGGCTTATGCACAACGAATTTTAAAACGTTTCAACTTTTCAGAGTGTAAAGCAGTTTCTACCCCAAAGTTAAAAGTTACAGATGTTTCACAGTCAGGGAAAGATGACATGGTAGAACAGTCTTTTCCATATAGAGAAGCAGTTGGAGCATTAATGTATCTGATGTTTGGCACAAGACCAGACCTAGCCTTCAGTGTAAGTGTTCTGTCAAGATCTCTCGAGAATCCCGCCAAAGAAGTCATATTAAGAGTAAAAAGGGTTTTTGTTATGTATCAAGAACGACTGAATATGGAATCACATACAAATCAAGAAGGAAGAGCACAACTCTGCAATGCTACAGTGATGCAGATTTTGGAGACTGCTCAAAAACAGGCAGATCAACATCTGGAGTTGTCATCAACTACGCAGGAGGGGCGATATCGTGGCTAAGTCAGCGACAAACCATGGTAGCAACATCTACAACTGAAGCTGAACTAGTTGCCGCAAATGAAGCTGTCAAGGAGATTATCTGGTTAACTTGTTTATTCGGAGAAACAACAAGACTATCTAAAATGCCAGTTCTCCAAATTGACAATTCACCAGTAGTGAAGTTGGCAGAGAATCCAGAATTTCATCGCCAAACCAAACATACAACCTTCAAGAATTTCTTTATTCATGAAAAACTTTATGAAGGAAGAATTAGAGTTCATCAGATCCCATCTGAAGAGCGGGTAGCGGACATCATGACCAAAGCTCTACAGCAGACACGTATGAAGATATTGTGTAATCAAATATGGCTGTTGTAAAACTCAGTTTTGTTTTATTTTGTGGGTTTGCCTGTTTGTTGATTTCTATGTAACAAGGGAACGTGTTAAAGTAAATTCTTTTTATTAACGTACCATATTTAAAAAGAAATTTTGTGTTCAATTATTAATCAACATCATCTATGAGCATAATGTTATGGTGATGATTGGGTGTTGTGTGATGTCCTTAGGTTAGTTAGGTTTAAGTAGTTCTACGTTCTAGGGGACTGATGACCATAGATGTTAAGTCCCATAGTGCTCAGAGCCATTTGAACCATTTTTGAACCATAATGTTTTGTTTACCTCTGTTTTTTATTTTGAGTCACAACACTTGTATTTTTACTCTTAGGTGTTCTAGAAGCTCCTTGGTCAAGTGAATTCTTATGTAAACAGTGCCTCCAGATTCAGAAATAAATCTAAGTATTTGAAAACCAAACTCACCACTTTTTGTCAGCACTTGACCTTTATTGACAATAAATAATTTTTTTCTCAACAAAATACAATAATATTGAATGATGTCTAACATTATATGTACATTCTATGTACTGACAAAGTCTCATAGACAAATAAATAAATATCTACTATATAGGGACAGCTCTGATGTTAGCATTGTAATGCACTACAAAGAATGCTGCAAAATATTGAAGCAAGTAATCCAGAGACCTAAGCAGCTTTATCATGGGGAAAAGCTAATTACATCAGGCAACAAAATAAAATCTTTATTGGATATAGTGAAGACAGAGACAGGTGGGGCCTAAAAGGAAGAGTAAGAGATAGCTCTAAAAATAAATGGGACATTGATAACAAGTGCATGTAGAGTTGCAAGTACTGCCTGGGTTTATCAGGCTCAGGAAACAGTGTACTGGAATATCTGAGACCAGGGATTACAAATAACATCAATAAAGCAGAAATGACACTCATATCTCCCAAAGAAGTAGCATCAATCATAAAATCCTTAAAATCTAAGTATCCTAGGGGCTATGATAATACATAATGTGAGTTGAGTTCTACCTTAAGTTATTTGTGTAATCAGTCTCTTATCAGTGTAACTTTTTCACATTGGCTAAAATATGCTGAAGCTAAGCCTCTTTACAAGAAGAGGAATAAAGAGATGCCATCAAACTATCAACCAATTTCGCTTTGCTGGCTTTTTCAAAAGCATTTGCCAAGATTGTATTCAAGTGCCTCCTTATGTATCTGATTAAAAGTAATATATTATCCAAGTCACAGTTTGGGTTCATTAAAGGTTCTGATATACAAAAAGCAATTTACATGTACAGTGGGAATATGCTTAACTCATTAGGTAACAAATTGAAGGCTAGTGGCGTTTCCTGTGATCTATCAGAAGCCTTTGTGTAAATCACAGCATTCTCTTAAGTAAATTAGAATATTATGGTGTCATTAGCTGTGCTGCAAAATGGTTCAAGTCTTATCTAACCAACAGGAAACAAAGGATGTCATTGCGAAATAGATGTGGAGTAAGCCATCAGTCTTCATCTGGTTGGGAATTAATTACATGCGGTTTTCCTCAAGGTTCCATCTTGGGTCCATTGCTTTTTCTTGTGTACATTAATGATCTCTCGTCTGTTACATTTCCAGATGCTAAGTTTGTTTGCAGATGACACTAACATTGCAATAAGTAGCAAGTTAAGTACAGGTTTAGAAATGCCTGCTAATCAAATTTTCACTGACATTCATAAATGGTTTAAAGCTGATTCACTGTTGAAAAGACACACTATACGCAGTTCAAAACATGTAAGAGATTTCCATCCAGCAAGTGTTTAACATATGAAGACATGCAGATCAAAGGGGTGACAGTGTTAAATTTCTGCGACTAAATCTCGATAACAAATTCAGTTGGGTAGGGAATACCAAAAAATTGATGAAGCACCTAAACTAGTCTATTTTCAGTGAGAATTATGTCAGATACAGGTGATATAAATATTAAAAAAAAAACGTGTGTACTTTGCTTACTTTCATTCAATTATGTTATATGGGATCAGATTCTGGGGACTCATCAAACTGAGCAAATGATTTTAGCATGCAAAAGCGTGTAATAAGACTCATTTTTTATGTTAATTCAAGAACATCACGTAGAAACCTATTCAAGGGACTTTGTATTCTAACCATGACTTCTCAATATATTTATTCCTTAATGAAATTTGTTGCAAGTAATATATCTCTGTTCCAACCAATAGATCAATACATAGTGCCACTACTAGGAATAAGAACAATTTACATAAAGACATAAAATCACTTACCTTGGTCCAAAAAGGAACACACATTTCCATAAGTTGTCAGCGACCATTAAAAACTTGGTTTCAGATAAAGCACCGTTTAAACAGAGTTTGAAAGACTTCTTGGTAGGTAACTCCTTCCACTCTATAGATGAATATCTTAACAGCGGCTGTTCGAACAGGATTATTAAAAATGTTTTCAGTGTTGATGGCACTTGGTCACAACAGTCAAGGTAAGGTATTTTGTGCACGATAAATTTATTAAAAGTGCATAATTATGTTTCAATCTGACAGTGTATTAATTCTGTAAGTATTGGCACTTCCAGTCTACTGTAATGTATTCAACTATTTTGTCAATATTCTGACAAATGGTCAGGATAGTGAGTATTATATTTAAGGGTTATATGTTTTTTATGCTATACTTTCTGACTTGTTCCACACCCACGAAAAACATCTCATTATTGGGTCTATGGAGTGAAATCTGAATCAAATCTAATCTAACATAAAAGATGAGTCTCCAACAAATATAAATGTCTATACAGTAATAGTGGGAGGAGCCAATGATTTTTGCAAAAACGAATTATCGAGTGCTGTCCAAAACCTGAAATTCATACTAAATTCTAATAATAGTAAAGCAATGATCATCATGGGAATTCTAGTTACGCATGACCTTATATATGAACGTGCATAAACAAAGAAATAACCTAACCTACTAAACAGTTTGAAAACATATGCAAACTCTAACTAAATACTCAGTTTCTGTCTGTCAACTTCCTACAATGAGACAGCTTCTCAAGATGTGGGCTTCACCTTAACAGAAGGCCAAGAAACGTCTCTGCAGCAACATTACAGACATACTGTATGCAATTACCAAAAAAGGAAGTAACTCACCTAGAACAGTTCAACGTTCAGTATGTCAGCAACCACCATCATATGCAGCAGCTCAACTTTCCAAAATTACTGCAACAACTCAACTCCCAACAGTGGACCCACTATTACTAGTATTAGCAAATTCACCACTATCAGCAGAGCCAACACGTGTGGCAGCAATACCAGGTCTGATTGCTGATACAACAGTCTACACCAAGGGTAACTAAACCTGAAGGAAAATCACTCTCATCAGAAGCAGCTGCAACAGTAGTACAAGCATCAACAACTGATGCTGCTGCAATGGTCATTGAAGAAATTACTTTAGTATACAGAGTAGATCTACCAACAATTTCAAAAGAAGATCAGGGGATATCATCACTCCCACAAGCAGAAGAGGCTTCCCCAGCATCACCTCAGAAAGATACATTGGCATCAGGAATAGTTCCAGAGCCAAAAGAGGAAGCATCATTAGCACCCAGAGTATCAGTGGCAGCTGTAGCAGAACAATCAGAGCAGCTAACAGTCGAGAATTCTTCATCCTCGCAAGAAGAAGAGCCACCTACAGGGAGCAGGAGCCAGAGGCCCAAAAAATCCGCAGTAAGCAGTGAGAATTTATTATGATATCGTCCCAAGGAAAGGAAAATTATGTCATAACTACATCTTCAAGTAAGCTTAATGTTAATACTTTAAGAGAGACTAACCCAATCATCCACCTCAAATCTCCTGTCAGTGCTAGTAAATTCAGTTTTCCATCAGAACATTCAAGGCTTATTAAGTAAACTAGATTAGCTATCCATTAATGCTTTAGACAAGGACTTTATTAATAATGCTGATGTAATGTGTTTTAGTGAACACTTTATGAAACTAGGTTCTGACATGCTGCAACTGAATAACTATAACTTAGCAGCTCTTTATTGTAGACATTCTTTAGATAAAGGTGGAGTGGCAATTTATGTTAAGAACAAAATAGCTTACAGATCTTTAGAGTTGAGTGAATACTGTATTGATCAACATTCTTTGGTCTACAGAGTTGTAATCTGTACTGATTTTTCTGAAATTACTGTTCTCTCATTTTATCAGGCTCCAACAGGCAAAATTTATATTTTCCTAAAACATTTAGAATCACTGTTCACTCTTTTTTTGCAAAAACAAAAGGTATTATAATTTTAGGTGATTTTAATGTTGCTTTCTTACTGATAACACGGGAAGAAAGGACATATCATATTTAAAGAACTCTTTTAACTTAATAGCAATGGTGTATTTTCCCACTAGAGTCACAACTAATTCCATGTGTTGAATTGACATCTTCCTATACAGAAGCAGAAATCCAAACATAACTGTAAAACATATATTAAATGGCATCTCATGCTGTGATGGTCAGCTTTTTTAAACTGAAGGTGTTAGCCCTCTTAGTAAGAACAATTCCAGCAGTAAAGCTTTCGTAGTAATTAACATACAATCTATCAATGCGTTCTGTAATTCTCTACAAGAAGCTGACTGGAACCAGTTTGAGGTCTTTGACAATGTTAATGACAAGCATAAAGCTTTTTTAATGAATTTATATGCTTACGTATTCTAATAAAAACTGGTTAACTTTGGGCATCAAAACCTCCTGCAGAAGGAAAAGGAATATGTCTACCTTACTCAAGCCCAGTTATAGTCTAGAAAAGGAAAAACATTACAAACTATACTGCTCTATCCTTTAAAAAGTTCTAAGAAGGGCAAAGAGTATGTCTATAAAAACAGAAATGATATCTCTTATAATAAAATTAAAACCATATGGGACATAATAAAAATGAAAACAGGTAAAATCCCTACTGCAGAAAACACCATAGAGATTAAAACAAATCATAACACTCATGAAAATGGTGGAATAATTACTGACATGTTTAACAACCACTTTTTGGCATTAGCAGCCCAAACTGGAAAACATGTTCTGTTAATGAACTCACATTATCCATTCAAGAAGCTGTTAATAAAAAAAAACAAGCAGATTAAAATGTCTCCTGTCACCGTACATGAAATTGAGAAGATCATTAGAGACATAAAAAGCAAGAATTCTGTTGGTATTCATGGTATCTCTTCAAGATTACTGAAGGAATGCTGTAAGCCAATAAGCAAAATTCTGTGCCATATATTTACTGAATCCATCTGGCATGGGATTGTTCATGAGAGACTAAAGTATGCTATTGTCAAACCTCTATTTAAAAAAGGTGATAAAATTGACATTACCAACTATCATCCTATCTCCCTTTTAACAACCTTATCTAGAATTCTTGAGAAATTGGTTTACAAAAGGTTTATTGATTACCTCATTCATTATGAAATTTTAAACAGTAGCCAGTTTGGATTTCAACAGGGTCTATCAACAGAACAAGCTATTTTCTCCTCCACCCATCAAATCTCTGAGTCTTTTCATAATAAATTATCTCCTGTTGTTATCTCCTGTGACCTTTCTAAGGCCTTTGATACTGCTGACCATGAAATCCTCTTAGCAAAGACTGAATATTATGGTATAAGTGAATCAGCTGGCTCATGGGTTAGATCCTATATAACTGGAACAAAGACAAAGTTCGTGTTGGCCCACTCTGAGGGGCACTCTGTGTCATCTCGCTGGGGCTGTATTGGCTGTTGTGTTCCTCATGGCTCTGCACTTGGCCCCTATCTCTTCCTCATCTTCATCAATGACTTTCCCTTGTGTACTAGCTTTAAAACTCATTTTACTCTTTTTGCCGATGACACCTCCATCCTCTTCAACAAAACTCCCAACCACAATCTTGAGGAATTGGCCAATACTGTTTTTAATGAAGTACTTAATTAGTTTGAAAATACTGAGTTATCACTAAATATCAACAAGACCCAGTTTGTTCATTTCCAAGTAAGTAAAAATGTGGAGAATCACATAAGCATCAAATGTAATGGTAGTGAGTTACTACAAGTTGAGTCATCCAAGTTCCTGGGTGTACACATTGACAGCAGTCTCAAATGGACTGAACATATTTTACAACTTCTCAAAAAACTCGGCTCAGCAACATATGCTATTCGCATTATTTCCACTGTCTATGACGGAGACGCCAAAAAACTGCTTATTTCATTTATTTCCATGCACTATTTTTGTATGGTATAGTTTTCTGTGGTAATCAGCCACTTTCCAAAAAAATATTCATTGCCCAAAAGAGTTATTACGATAACGAGCGTAGTGCAGCTTAGACATGCATGTAGAAACCTTTTTAGAAAATTCGGAATACAGACTACTGCATGTCAGTACATGTTATGTTTCATTGGTAAAAATGAGCAACTATACAAAACCAATGATTCATACCATACCCACAACACCAGGAGGAAGATGGACCTCCATTATGAATTTAAAAACCTGAGTATTGTACAAAGAAAGAGTACACTATATGAGGTGCAAGGTGTTCAGTGCTCTCCCGCCATCGATGAGATCACTTGTCCACGAGCTTCCCAAATTTAAACAACAGCTCAGACACTATCTAATAGATAATTCCATTTATTTGGTTGAAGAATATTTCAATTGTGTTAATTCTAATTGATTTTTTCTTTCAATTAAATCTGATGTACTCTTATGCCTTACTATATTTGGACTCATTGACACCTTAACTATTTCTTTTATGTAGCTATTAAGGTCTACCTTTATTTTATCTTTTTTGAGTGTACATTTGTCTATATCTTATTAATGTGTATTTTGTCTTATACCTATATCTCCTCTTCCAAGAGGGTTTTTTATGTGTTCCTTTTGTATAATTTGTAGTAATCTGACACGTCCTACATCCATGTGAATGAGCTGCTGCATTGAGTTTATGGGATCTAAATAAATAAAAATAAATAATCATGACACTCGACAGTTCTCCAACAGTAGCTGTTAAAATGTTCGACCATCTAAATAATACAATGTAGGCCTTGGAACGAGTGAAATTTCGAGGGAAAAAGTCGCAAACACTATGGCAAAAACCAGTGTACAGTAAATGAGTTTGTAGTGACTGCTACCAGCAGCTCTGTACATCGTACTGAGTGATTGTTTGAAGCTAGGTGTTGTGCTGTGAGTGTTCAAGCCCCCAGGGGCTGGGCATTCATTTGCTGAGTACGGGCTTGGCGAATCCAGGGTTCCTGAGCCGGGGACTGGTATGCACCACCACTTCCCTGTCACCGTAAGCTCTGGGCATGCTTAAGCGACCACCATGTGGTGCGGCGGTTGAACGTTGTGTGTCTCAGGGAATGGGGATCATGGCTTAACCACCCAGATCGTGAGGATGGAATAAATCTCTATAAAAAAAACCTCAATCACATGGTGTGCTGTGCGCTGATTAGATGCATGGCTGTTGAGATGGAACAATCGTTAGCGGGCAACGTCTGGGAAACCTGCCGCACCTCAGGTGTATAAGGCTTACCTAGGCATGCAGGGCTCTATCTAGGTGGACTTCTAGTTTCCTAGATGCTCGTGGGACCTAGATGGAGCCTTCGAAATCTTCTTTGCCTCCTCTCAGTGGTAAGGATGGGCCACTGGTAGGTACCAACACCCAATCCAACAAGAGAGCAATGGAGCCAGTCCTCCTGACTCAGGAGCGAAATCTCAGAGTATCATGACTAGTAACAGAACACATGATGGCGGTCAGAATGTGTTTTTAATCATTAAAAGGAAAGAGGGCAGCTTCGACAAAGTTTCACTTTTCTATATTCAAAAAGGGCTTGAGGGCATTGCTGGCAGTTTGAAATCTGTGAAGCGATTGGTAATGGGACGTTGTTGGTGGAAACTGCTAGTTCCCAACAACCTAAGAATATACAGAACGTGCAATCCCTAGGGGTATATGCCATCGGAACTTAGTTGCACACTACATTGAATTACAGCAAAGGTGTTGTGACACGCAGGGATATGGTGGACATTCCCAAAGAGGAATTGAAAGATTAGTGGGCTCCAGCAGGAATAATTGATGTGCAAAGTATAATGAAGAGGGTATGGGGTACTTGTTAAGTCCGACTCCTTTATCCTGACGTTTAATCCGGCGAAACTCCCTGAGCATATTAAGGCAGGTTTCCTTCGCTTAAGTGTGTGGCCTTACATACCCAACCTAATGCAGTGTTCCAAATGCCAGTGCTTTGGGCATACTACTCTTGGGAGTCATGGAGAAGCTACTTGTGGCAAGTGCGGTCAGATCACCCATGACAGTGTCTGTTGTTTGTCTCCATTGAAGTGTGTAAATTACTCTGGACCACACCCCATCTGGAGTTGGGACTGCAGAGTGTATCTCGAAGAATGGAAGATACAGGAGCACCCCTACACTGAAGCAAAAAAACTATATGAAGCCATGCTGCCCCCATGTTTTGCCACCTCCTTCACTTCAGTGGTTAAACAGCCCACACAGAAAGCTGATACTGCTACACAAATGGAGGCTGTTAGTGTCGACACTAGTACCTGCGTGTGTCCCTGCATTTGTGCTGCTGCAGTTGTATCTAAGCCTGTCCCTCCCCTGAGAACTTCAGAAAAAGCTGTGGTTGCTGACATTGTGGAACTCCCTGCCGCTCCAAAGGTTCCATCTGCTACGCTGTCAAATGCTGCCACACCCTCTACCGCAGTTGTGGCTGCAAAGTCTACCCAGGGAAAAAAAGTCAAGGCAAAATGTCCAACACTGGTGGAATCAGGCAGAAAACAGGCTGACGATGTCGACATCGACCTCTCTGACATCTCAGTCGATTTTTCTTTAGAGGCTATGGAGCATGCTTTCAGATTGGGGCAACCATCTCGCTCCACCCATTGTGGGCTCCCCTCCCTTGTCAGAAAGTGAGGATGAAAAGACTACCCCCTGATAGATGGCTCCCATAATACAGTGGAACATGAATGGATTCAGTATGTACATGGAGGAACTGAAACTACTAGTGCAGCAACGCCCTCTCCGCTTGTGTTTGCGGGAAACACATTTCATACCATCTGATACCCCTGCACTACAGGGCTATACCCTATATCGCAAGGATGACCTGACTCGGGAAAGGGCCAAAGGAGGGGTTGCTGCATTTGTCAATAATGGCCACCACTCCTCTGCTCTTCCCCTGGATACCGACCTGCAAGCAGTTGCAGTTGAAATTTCTGTATGTGAGCAGCTTACAGTTTGTTCTCTTTATTTACCTCCACTGGATGCAGTAGACTCTGAGGCTCTCACAGATCTTATCGTTGAACTACCCCAACTATTTCTCCTCCTTGGAGACTTCAATGCCCACCATGTCCTATGGGGCTCAACATCTACTTGCAATCGGGGTCGAATTTTGGAGAGCCTCCTGACATCTCAAGAGCTATGCCTCCTAAATGCTGGTACTCCAACTCATTTCTGTGGTGCTACTGGGTCATTTTCAGCCATCAACCTATCTCTGCTCTCCAGTCCTCACCGACTCTGTTCACTGGGTGGTCATTGACGACCTTCATTCCAGCGACCACTTCCCGATCCGCCTTTGGTTACTCGATGGTGTGTTGCTGGAACAGAAGCCACCAACGTGGATGATTGGCACGGCTGACTGGACGCTGTTCGACCAGTTGGCTGTGTTTGAACACTGTGACAGCGTCTAGGAATGGATGGATCACATCACGCATATGATCCATCACGCTGCTGATCTATCCATACCAACGTCTTTCAGCCCTCTTCAGAGGCGATCTGTACCTTGGTGGACAGAAGAGTGCCATTTAGCCATCCGAGACAAGCATGCGGCCCAACAGCGGACAATCTCTCAACCTTTCGAAACGCGAGAGCCAAGGCTCGCTGTGTCATTAAAGAGATCAAAAAGCGGTCATGGCATGAGTTCCTGAACTCCATCAATCGTTCCCATTGTTCCTCAAAAGTATGGGAAGCCATCTGGAGGATTTCCGGTAAACACAGCTGTTAACCGATAGCTGCAGTGTTGAACCAGGGGTGCCTCCAAACAACACCTAGAAACATTGCTCAGACGCTGGCCGAGCATTTTGCACAAACTACTGCCAATGCAAGCCAGGATCCAGCATTTCGTCACTACTATGCGACTGTTGAGAGGGAAAAGTTGGACTTTAGGCCGAACAGTTCTGAGGCCTACAACTCCCCTTTCTCGATGTGGTAGCTCGAATCGGCACTGACTGAGACTTCTGACACTGCACCTGGTCACAAGCACATCCGGTACTGCATGCTTCAACATCTGCCAGCGGGGTCAAAGAAAATCCTCCTCGAATGTTTTTATCTAATGTGGCAGACAGATGTATTCCCCAACTCGTGGAGGGAGGCACTTCTAATCCTTCTCCTCAAACCAGGAAAGGACCACACATGTCCCAGTAGTTATCAGAGTATCGCTGTGTAGGAAAGACCCTGGAACGGATGGTTAACCGTCGTCTGGTCTGGCTTTTAGCGACCAGGCAACTCCTTAGCCGCTCTCAGTGTGGATTCCGAAAGTTTTGGTCCACAGTCGACAACCTGACCCTTCTAGAAGCGGCTTTTCAGCAGGCTTTCCTCCGTCAGCATCACTGAATCGGCAGATTCTTTGATATCACTTAGGATACGATACTACTTGGAGACGGATTCTCACACAACTGCATCAATGGTGCTTTCGTGGGCACCTCCCCATTTTCATTCGGTCTTTCCTGTCTCAGCGGTTTTTTTGGACCTGAGAGGGCTCAAGTAGTAAATCTAAGTACTTGAGCCCCATCTTATTCTGTTACTCGCTCCTGTGGACGGGAACTCATTATGCAGGTCTTGGAGTCACTCATATCCATCTAGAAAAGTTTTTACTGAGTTTAACAAAGGCGATGTTAGCATGATGTATTCGATGATGTCCTTTGGCTACACTGTCTAAAGGATCGGTCTAAGAAATACCAAATTAAGATAAGTCTGAAGATGCCTAAATAAGGCGAAACACGTAGTTGAAAAATAAAATAATAAAATTGCAACCAAGACTGTTTTTAACCAATAAAAGTGCTTAACCACTGACACACTAAAAACTTTGTGCTAATAAGAGTGAATTTATTAAATATTGTTCTCCTAAATAAAAGTATCTGCTTCAGTTTCGTGTGTGCATGTGTTACGGACTTTGTGGATATAACAGCTTGAGTGCTCGCACTTGCTCTTTAACTGTGCTACTTTGAGCGAGTGAAGTACCAAACATATATTAAATGATATTTACTATGAAAGACAAGACAACAGAAATTATCAAACGTGCCCCAGTTTCTTATATTGTTTTTGTTTCCTTTCATTTTTTCCAGATTGAAATGTTTTTGTTGAGACTGGCACTAGCATTTTCGCGTATTACTTAGCGGTTGTAAGTGTTTAGATTTCAGAGGTGTCAATTAGAATCTAGACTCTGCTTATTCCTCCTTATCCAAGTTTCTGAAATATTATTACTCTTGCAAGCGGCTGCCGCGTAGTTGATTTGTGTATTTGGTCTTTCATTTCCATGCAAGGTCAAAAAAATCAGTATCTAGAAGGCGTTGATGTAGACGCCAGCCAACGCTTTAGGTCACGTGAGTCTGCATCTGCCTGTCAGAGTGTCAGTCGCCAGTGTTTCAGTGAGAGCAACAGCAACAGAAACAAGTAACTGTCAAACATATGTTCAGTGCTCCAGTCAGCTGATTCATCTGAAGATTCTTTGACGTGACAGCACAGTGATAGACTCAAATGCGGTAACGTTTGTGAAAGTGACATTGTAGTGATCGTAGCGTGATTTTGTAACTTTTTGATACCGAGGCGCAAAAAGTGAACCATGAATTTTGTCAGTTGCGCCGTAGTGGTTTTATATATCTGGACTTCAACTTTTGTATTTTCGAGTAATCACTGCGTGTGGTACGACCAGTGCCATGTCACCGAATTCGCACAGAATTGTCCTTACAATGGAACAGCCAAACCACTGAACGAAACAGGCACAAAATTGCTCCAAAAGTGGTGCCCTTCTTTTCTGCACAGGTTAAATTCCACATCGTATGCGACGTGCTGTAGTGTCAGTCAGTTGGAGAATTTAGATGCCAGCATCCAAATAGCTAGCAATCTCTTGAAGCGATGTCCTTCCTGCATGATGAACTTTGCAACTATTCTCTGTGAGTTTACTTGTGCCCCGAATCAAAATGAATTTGTGAAGATACTGCAGACAGAAAAAGATGGGAACGTGACTTACATCACTGCCATAGAAGTATTTGTAACGAACACGTACTTAAACGGAATTTTTAATTCCTGTTCTCATGTGTCAGTTCCATCGACTGGTGAGCGCGCGCTTGATATCATGTGTGGTGAATATGGTGCATCACGTTGTGACGCTCAGAAATGGTTCCAGTACATGGGGGACCCAACTTTGAATCCAGTGGCTCCGTTCCTCATTAAGTATTCCACCAGCAATGAGTCTGGGTTTATTCCTTTGGATCCTGGAGTCACACGATGTAATGAAAGTTTTGATGTGAATACTACTGCTTGCAGTTGTATTGATTGCACAGACAGTTGTCCTGCACCACCTCCTGTACCACCACCTGTACAACCTTTCACTATTTGTGGACTCGATGGTGGTGTTTTTATAATGATCCTGTTATTTTCTCTTGGAACACTAACATTTTTGTCTGTTGTGTCTTGCAAGCACTGCTGCTGCACAGATCAATCCACTGATCATGATAATGAGGTACCAAATGAACGCACTCCCCTTATGCAAAGCAAAAATCGTTCCACACAGTCGAGTAGCACACAGATAGCAAGTAGAGTTGGAGGTAAAGTGTATGGATTACTTGAACGTTTCTTTATGAAGTGGGGTGTCATTTGTGCATCGTACCCGTGGATGATTATATTTCTCAGTGTGTCATTTGTGATTGTTTTAGCAAGTGGTATACATTTCACGAAACTTACAACAGACCCAATTAAATTGTGGGTATCACCCAGAAGTAATGCAAGAGTAGAAAAGAACTATTTTGATGTCACCTTTGAACCATTTTATCGTATGGAACAGATAATCCTTACAACAGTAGGACTTGACAAAATAATTCATCAAACATCTAATGGACCTGTGGAATTTGGTCCAGTGTTTAACAGAACATTCCTGTTAGAGGTGTATAAACTTCAGAGACAGATTGAATTGCTGGGTCAATCTGATGGTGTCGGTCTTGAAAAAATTTGTTTTGCCCCTCTCACATCTCCTTTTACAGGTCCTGCACAGGTTTCAGACTGTGCAGTACAAAGTATATGGGGCTATTACCAAGATGACTTAGATACTTTTAATTCTACAAGTGAGGAATCTAATTATACTGTAAACTATTTGGATCACTTTAAAGCTTGTAGTCAAAATCCTTATAATATCAATTGCTTAGCTCGTTTTAGGGGAGCAGTAGATCCTGCACTTGCTGTTGGTGGGTTTCTTAGTGATGAAAATAGTTTGTCAGAGAATCCAAATTATGAGAATGCCACAGCTCTCATACTTACGTTCGTTGTCAGAAACTATGAAAATGAAACAGCACTGCAACCAGCACTGAAGTGGGAGAAACTTTTTATTGAGTTTATGAGAAACTGGACGCAAACAAAACCTCCCTTTATGGATGTAGCTTTCAATGCAGAACGATCAATTCAGGATGAATTGGAGCGCAGCTCAACAGCAGATGTAAAGACAGTTTTCATTAGTTATCTGGCAATGTTTTTGTATGTTGCTATTTCTTTAGGTAAAGTAACAGGATCCAAAATGGCAAATAACCCTGAAAATGTGCTTGAAGACAGTACCCAAGCTGGAGGAAGGAATAGAGAGGATTCAAATTTGTGTAGTAAGATAATGAAAGATTTTGCGTTGTTGTTGATTAATGCAAAAATTTCACTTGGGCTGGGTGGTGTCCTTATTGTTCTTGCATCAGTAGCAGCGTCTGTAGGATTTTTTGGATACATACGTGTCCCAGTTACTATGATTATTATTGAAGTTATGCCTTTTCTTATATTGGCTGTAGGTGTAGATAATGTGTTTATTATTGTGCAGTCATACCAGAGAAGCAAACGTTTTGAGAATGAGAGTCAAGCAGAGCACATTGGACGCATTATGTCACATGTAGGACCATCCATTTTACTTTCAACTTTAGCTGAATGCTTGTGCTTTTTTCTTGGAACAACATCAGGCATGCCAGCAGTTCGTGAATTTGCGATGTATTCAGGTTTTGCTCTTCTTGTTGATTTTGTCCTTCAGGTTTCTTGCTTTGTCAGTTTACTGGCATTGGATTCTCGCAGACAAGAAGACAACCGTTTTGATATCTGTTGTTGTGTGCAGAGCTCACAGTCAGACTCCATTTCATCTGATGGTGTTCTGTATGAATTTTTTAGAACAAAATATGTTCCATTCTTGATGAATTCAGCTGTACGGGCTTTTGTGTTTGTTGCTTTCTTTGGATTTCTGTGTTTCAATATTGCTTTTATTCCCAATTTGGAAGTGGGTCTGGATCAAGAATTGTCTATGCCAAGGGATTCATATGTATCAAAATATTTTGAGTTTATGAAAAATTATTTGTCCATTGGACCTCCTGTGTATTTTGTTGTCCATGGGGACATTGATTACTCACAAGATTTTGTGCAAAATTCCCTTTGTGGAAGTCAGTATTGTTACCATAACTCGCTTACAACTAAGATATTTAGTGCTTCAAGGCAGCCAAATATCACGTACATAGCTCGACCTGCAACTTCGTGGATAGATGATTATTTTGATTGGTGTAGTATTGATAATTGCTGTAAATATTTTCCCAATAATGGCTCCTTCTGTCCAAACGACTATACTAATTGCAGATATTGTGATATCAAGCTAGATAACCATTATCGTCCTGAAACAGGAGATTTTAAAAAGTATTTACCTTATTTCCTGGAAGACAATCCCACAACAACATGTGCGAAAGCTGGTCATGGCTCATATTCTAGTGCCGTTAACTACAAGTTTGATAATGGCACTTTGTCAGAGTTTAGAGCCAGTTATTTTATGAGTTATCATACAGTTCTGAAAAGTTCGAGAGATTATTATGAGGCTTTTGGGGCTGCAGTTTCTCTGTCAGCAAATATATCAAATGCAATAAATGAGGTCTTAAGAAACAACAGCGTTGATTCAGAAGTAATTGTCTTTCCATACAGTGTCTTTTATGTTTTCTATGAACAGTACCTAACGATGTGGCATGATACACTTAAAATCTTAGGTGTTTCTGTTGCAGGTATTTTCATTGTGACATTTGTTTTAATGAGCTTTGATATAGCATCAGCTCTAATATTGATGTTAACAATAATTGCAATTGTTGTTGACATTGCTGGAATAATGTACTGGTGGCACATCTCACTGAATGCAGTTTCACTTATTAACTTGGTGTTGTCCCTTGGAATATCAGTTGAATTTTGCTCACATCTCCTACATTTTTATATCCATTCAGATGAGAGCAATAGAGTGTTGAGAGTCTCAGATTCACTGACTAATATTGGAAGCTCAGTATTTTCTGGAATTACACTAACAAAATTTGTTGGCATAACAGTTTTAGCATTTGCAAACTCTCAGATATTTCAGGTTTTTTACTTCAGAATGTATCTTCTCATTATTCTTTTTGGAGCTGGACATGGTTTAATTTTCTTACCTGTTTTGCTAAGTTATATTGGTCCCTTGAAAACTAAAAGCGTACCCAGGAATGTGCGGATAAATTCAGAAATTGTAGGAGACAGCAGAATCAGCAGCTAGTTCACGGGCATTTTATGATGTTTGGTTGTGATTGATATTGTCATGAATTTATCCAGTGTACTAGAAGAGTTAGAAATATTCATAAATACTCTATTACTATACTCATTGTTGTAGACTTACCATGAAGAACCACGGAAGAGTTAGTCCAGGTAGACTACTAAATGTACATCGAAGGAAGGAATGTGAAAAGAATTTTTTATTGTTATGGCCACACTGAGCTTTGATTCAGGAATCACAGTATTTTATAGCTCCAACTGTAGATGATTAGTGTATGTTTGTGTCACTGTTCCTAAATATTTTAAAACACAAGCAACTGTAGTCCATTTATTATACAGCACCCAAGTAATTTTCAAAGATTTCGGTACTGTATGCAGGAATATATGTGTGATTTTACAATGATAGTCATGAAAGTTCTGTTAAAATACAGACAGTAAAACAGAAACATCACTTTAAGATAAAAATAATTGTGCCAGCTTGTCATTGGGTACTAGAAACTCTTGAGCATACTGCTTGTGGAGCTACAGAATGTCACTCATTTATTTTCATCTCAAGAGTGATGAACATAAATTTGTGTACTCATTTTCATTGCAAGTAAAATGTTATGTTTTTAAGGTTTGAGATCAATTGCAGAAATTCACGACTATACAGTCATGTTTGGTGTGTTAAACGTGTTGTGAAGTGCAGTCAGCATATGAAATTCATATTAGGTGTCATTCAGTTTTCCATCTCCAGCCCATATTGCATTGTCAGTTTATCTTGAAGAACATGAACAAAAAATGTTTCTAGAGAACATCAACAAAACAGGTTTCAGCAGTTTATTCACTTGTATATTATGCAAAAACTTGTATTCTTTACAATATCTTTCTACTTTGCTTCCTTGGACATTGGTAGATGGTTTGCTCCATGTAATTTTTTTAATAAAGGTAAATATGTTTCTGTGTATCATTTACAATGACATGAGAACAAACAACAGTGAAATTTCATAATGTAACATGAATTAAATAGCAGCTAGAGACTGGTATGGTTTCAGTTATGTATTTGTTCCATTTTTCAAGCTTTCTGGGCCCAACCAGTATCATAGTAACAGGGGTAGAATGAAAAAACACAGCTTTTTTCCTTAGAACCTGTACTTTAGTACCATATTATTTTCTACTGTGATATCAGTGATATTGTTCTGTACCTTATTTGTTTAACATACCAGTACCATATACACACATCAATTAACTTATGTGAGCAAACCCATATTACATCTAAGAACTATTGTCAGACTCACTGCAACTGTTATGGAAAAGTTTACTTACAACATAGCAACTATTTTTGTATTGTTTTAATGAGAGATACTGATGTTGTTGTAATTTTTTATGTTAATTTTTGCATGTTCTTTATATTATAAGACTCTGTTGTAATATTCTGTGTGTAACTTAATATTTACAGGCAGCTGCTTATGCTTGTCATAGCTAGTGGTATTGCATTATGATTTTCTTTAACTATTTTCCATAATATCACCTACAGCGATAGAATACTAAGAATGATATCGTAGGAATATTTAACCTGAAGTCCTCAGTTTCTTTAATGTAATAATGGAGCTGCCCTTTTTTCATTTGGTGAAAAATATAAAATGTGCACTGATATAAATGGCGGAAGAGTGACTTCTCATAAGGTAAACATGTTAATAAGAATATGGCCCAAAGTTTCATTTTTCATGTGTCTTAAAAGCTACTTGACAAAACTTGCATTCTATAAATTGTTTGCTGAGAGTACACTCCATAAAATATGTGAATACATTTTTTGATTCACATGTGTAGTAATGCATTTGACAGTTCACTGAGAATTAATGGTTAAGAGATGAGTGGTGGAGATAGGAATATTGAAAAGCTTCTTATTTACCTCCTCACCACCAAAAGTGCTGTCAAGGATTATACAGGCTGGGCACTCAATTAGGATAGAATTTTCATTCCATGTGAATGGGATGGTGATTCTTAAAGAGGCAAGTTGTTATATCCAAACTGAACTTTTCACTCTGCAGCAGATTGCACACTGATATGAAACTTCCTGATTAAAACTGTGTGCAGGACTGAGACTCGATTGTGGGACCTTTGCCTTCTGTGGGCAGGTATTTTACCAACTGAGCTACCCAACCACCTGAGCTTGAGCCTGGGTAGCTCAGTTGTTAGAGCACATGCCCGAAAAAGACAAAGGTCACGAGTTTGAATCTCTGCCCAGCACAAAGTTTGAAACTTTTATTTTGTCTTCCACATTCATAGCAACATATATGATATTCCTACAGTATAACAGTTAATAAGTTCATTAAACCTAATAGTAAAAAGTAATGATCAAGCAAACTAATTAAACAGAACTGTCATTAGTTCTTTTGTTTGTTGCTCTGAGATAAACTATGTCATTAGGTAGTTTTTTGCCATGTAAAAGTTGTTCTTCACCCACTAGCTAATTGATTGGCACCAGAATTTCAAACCATAGCTTCAGTTTCTTTTTCCTTTCATTTCTGTTCCATTGACTCCATGTTTTCAATTACTTTGTGAATCTCTTATTTGTCGATTGTTTGTTGTTCTAATTGTCTTAGATATTGTGTACAAAAATTATGGCTTGTGCCAAATATATTGAGGTTGGAATAAAGCAACCTGCTTATACTGCTTAGGATGTAATGAGTGTACAAAGATAAATTATAAATCTCACAGATAATGGTATGCGAGTTAGATATGTATTAGATATAAACACTGATTGTGTTCCAGAAGACTGGATTGTCTTGTTTGATGTACAGCCACAATCATGAGATGTGGTACTGAATTTGTCTTACCTAACCACAAATCTTCTCGTTGTGAATGAAGAGGCAGCAAATATAGGAGTTAAGTTGTGAAACACTGATCATATAGCTGAATGGCAGGGTCAGCCCTGCGGCAAAAGTAAAATAGTATTAAGAGCAGTTACTTCTTGTTTCTTGTGCCGTTGATTTTACTTAGTATGTTACCTATGTTCTAACAACGATTATAAAAAAGTGGAGTAATGTATGTATTAGTTGCGTAAATATATTGTGTTTAGTTGTAGTTCATTGTGTTTGAACAGTAGTTTGTATGATCACTGCAAATTATATCTGAATGGTAGGAACTGTTATTTTTGATAGTTGCTCATATTTCTGAAACTGCTTCAGCTGTTAAGAGTAAACCATCCCTTGGCAAATCAGTAGTGATTATTATAACAACAAAAGTTAAGGTGTCTTGTTTTAGAGTCAGTCAAAGATTTGTCTCATGGGATGATTTTCATGCTTGTGATGACTAGGAGTCTAAGAGTTTTGGAAATAACAATGCTAGCTAAAATTAACATAAAGGTGGCATTAAAAAAAAATGAATATAGACCTAACTGAAAGCTCATGTCTCAGGTATTTTAATAAGTCAAGGCTGTGACAGTGATTCTTTTGTAGAAGTGTTAACTGCTTCTGTAAAGCTGCCATGTAAATTATTAAACGGACTGAATTTTGATAATTTGTAATGTGCTGTATTTTATATTAATTACATACCAAAGAAAGAATCTCTATTAAATATTTTTTTTAAAAAAAATCTATACTCTGGAGTCATATCATTTGCACAGGAAGTATCTCTCCGTTACCACGTATATCACTAGTTTGCATTTCTTTTGTGGGACTCTAACTCAAAACTCATTAAAAGTGAACTGTGCACATGGCTTTCCTGAATCACTTTAAATGAAAGTTAAAATGGTTTTTCAATAATTCAATGGATCATTGCTCTATTTCGATCCACCCTGCTATCAAAAGTGTGATAAAATTAATCATCCTTATGTTATTGGTGATATTTACATAGCATATTACACAAGTTATATGTTCTAATTTTTACAACCAGTTAAATTAACATAAAGTGAACGTCATTTTCATATTAGTAAACACTGCACAGCGAGGTTACAGTTTATGTGGGGAGCTGAACGTCCATCAGCAGCATGTTTTACATGACTATGACATGAAATTGAAGTGCTGCATCAACCACAAATGAATTGTTCAAGAGTTAAATCAGCATTTTAAAAAAATGCTGGACTATAACAAACATTAAGTATTACATGAAGAACTGATGTGTTTGTAGCAGCAGTTCCCAATTACAATTGCAATTCTTTCTCAAAAGATCGTTTCAGTGTGCATAATCATGTGTGATACACATTTTTGCTGCCCCAACTGCTAGCATCCAGAAAAACCCATTACATTCAATATCTGACTCTTAGATGCTGCATTTCTGTCTTCAAGAAAAATTACCCCCTTCTATATCAGTCTTTCACTGAAAGATTTAAATTTCCACAGGAGCTGCTTGATGACGTAGAGGTAGTACAATGTTGTTATAGAAAGGCAAATCTGCAGCTTGCTAAATGTTGAGTTACCATTTTATCCATGACAGTTTGAGAACACTGCAGCTGAAGACACTGGCCATAACACTGATCAAGCACTCTTCAGTCACCTGCATCTGTAACTGATTACAGGTATTATTACTATAAAAATGAGCTCCATTGTCACTGACAGTAAAACAGCAGAGCTGTGTATTTACCTTGTTTCCACTTCCCTAAGTCCTATAGTACTGCATACAGGGGCAGCTCTGTGTTCTCCAAGAACATTCACACCCCAGAAAAGACATCAAAATGATCTGCAGTGTCACTTTTTGGGATTATGTGCAGGCTGGTGTTCAAAATGTACATGACTTTTTAACTTTGCCTTCCCTATACATTTTGATGCTGTCAAAACTAAATGTAAAGTTATTTACAGTTACGTTGGTTTCATTTTCAATGGGCTTCCAGCAAAGCTGAAAAATTTCTGTGCTAAACTATTGAATTTCAGAGATCAGTGGAAAAGCTTTTGTGGGACACAGTACTTTTCTTGCTGTACTGCAATTTCTAACTGTAATTTACAGCCTTTAACAATATTTTATTTGTATATACTGCCACAAATCTGAGTTTTTTTAATTTTTTTAACTGTATATATAGTGACTCATTCTGTGATATAATAATTTTGACTCTCGTTGTCCTATGGAGAAAAAGAAAAAAAAGCACTACACTGGCTCCCAAAGTTGAAGGAAAGCAAATATAAACCAGGAAGCTGACCCTCCCTCCCTCATGTCATCAAAAAAATCAATGTAGTAATCCGTGTGGCCTCCAAAATTCACCAACCAGTCCCAAACAGTTGTTTCAGCTCCCTCCAGCCTCCGTTGCTTGTTGTATGTGTCCGAAATTGTTAACCTATCACTTACAGTTAAAATGCCTTGTGCAACTTGGATGATTTTATGTGTACCACAATTTAGATAGATGTTAAAGTGACACATGCTGCTGATGGATGTTTCTTGTGGTAAAAATTGAAATTGTTTTATAAGTAATGCATATTAACAGTGGATATAAATACCAGTTATCAAAAATACCTCAAACAGTTGTGGTACTACAGCTGCTGTTGCTACTAACCTACAGGATTGTTTTATCACAGTGGTTAGTATGTCCCAGAGGTGACAAGAAAACAAAATCTGAGTATTTAGTATGTTTTATCTATCACTTAAGTCATAAAAGAGAGAAGAAGTAGCAATGACAATTGTACAGTTTATAGTACCTGACAAGACTGCAGGAGAAACAATCCAGTCTGTAGCTAATTGTCCATATATTTTCTGAAGTAATTTAACTGAATTCGTGGAAATACGGAAGCGTCCGATCCCGCCCGTCTGCTTTGACCCATGACGTCACAAATATGGCGGAAACAAAAACAAACACACACACTTTCCACAAGAAGCCTAATGACACTAACGGGACAAGCGCAGGAAATGGGGTGTTTTGGGTGGGGGGGGGGGGGGGGGGGGGGGGGGGGCAAATTAAATATAAACAAATTTAGACGCCTTGCGTAGCTACAACGTGTAAATGAAGACAGCCATGCATGAATACCCACCCACCTCCCCAGGGGTCGTAAACCCTGCAACCCATAGAAGATAAAGATGCTTCAGTAGCTGATTAGTGTTTTTTGTCTTTTTTTTTTTAAAAAAAAATCTCACGGTATAGAACGAACAGATCAGAAAGATAAATATAATAAACTAAAACAGAAATTGGAGGAAACAGATAATTAAAATAAGTAATAAGCATTTTTAAATTAAAAAAAGAAATCAAGAGAGAGAACGAACAGATCAGAAAAGTAAATAAAATAAGATAAAACAGAACTGGAGACAGCCACACTCAAACCAAACTCCACGCCGTCATGACGTCACACACGACAACACCCTTACGTCACGGGTCGAAGCCGACGCGTGGGATCGGACGCTTCTGTCGACCCGAATTCGTGGTATTATTGATGTTGAATATGAAGTTGAGACACTTCATATTGTGTTGTGTGGTATATCTCAAAACGCAACTACACTGAAATTCTCACCCAGTGGAAATAGGAAAGTTTTAGGGTTTACTGGTTAAAGCTTCTGTACTAAAATAGACTAAATGAGAATCGATTTGAACCTGTGAATGATAACACAATGAAAAATGAATAGTGATTACAACTACAACACAAACTACTACTAAAGTGTTAAAAATGAGAAAAAAGAAACATTCCATAATTCTATATGAAAACATCTTGGGCTTTCATACGAGTGGCTGCGTTCGAATTCTGTGACATATGAATGAGCGTCATTCTCATCATCTTTGCCCAGATAGAATCCCAAGATGATTTCATTAGCAGTACTAACAGGGAAAGCTTTCCTCCATGTATATTCTAGAATTGGGTTGAAAATCTGCTAGAACACATCAAGATACTATCAAATGAGGAAAAGAATTATTTTGAAGATGATGTCATCATCTAGTTATATACTTTATCTATTAGAATACAACAGGAAATCAGCACACGTAAGTAAAGAAGTGCACAAAATTAAGGAAAGAAATTGGTATGATATAATTAGCACCACCTAACTTGATATCCAGTACTTTAAACCCATTGTAAAGCATACAAAGCTGCGAAGCATCTAAATAAACCGTGGCATAAATATCTGATTAAAACACACCAACTAGTGGGCATTAATATTGGGTGTGTTCACTCTTTGCCATTATGGCAGTTAGAACTCTGCTGGGGATCAGTTTCATTGTGATGTCTGTGGATGAATGGCAGTCCATTCCTCCTCAAGAGCCGAAACGAGAGAAGGCAGTTATGCTGGAGATTGGAGTCTGAGGCAGTCAGAATTCTAACTCACCCCAAAGGTCTTTCTTTGTGTTCAGATTGGGACTTGGGGCAGATGGTCAATTTTAAGAATGTTGTTGTTTCTTGCTAAAGCAAGATCAAAGAGATTTAATTTGTTTTTGACAGTGGAATGTAACTGGATAGATTAAGAAAAATCTACTCACCAAGTGGCCGCAGGAGAACATACATATAAAAAGGCTTTACTGATAAAGTTTTTGGAGCCAGTGTCTCCTTCTCACAGAAGGCTTGAAAGGGAAGGAAAAGGGGTGAAGGGAAGGGAACTAGAGATGTTTAAGAAAAGTGCTAGAGTTTGGAAAAGTCACTCAGAACCGTGGGTCAGGGGGGACTTAGGGGATGGGATGAGAAGGAAATACCGATTGTTGAGGACTACACTGGATGAAATCTGAGAGCTTATAGGTGGAAGACAAAGTAATATGCAAGACAGAGATCACTGCTAAAACATTGTGCACGAGTTAATAAGAGTGAAAAGTGGAGTGAATTGTACGTAACAGAGGTGGGAGCAGGGCAGTGGAAAGTAGACATGTCAGCAAATGAAACATGTAGAAAACTAAAATGGAGTGAAGAAAGGACTAGTTACTGTGAAGAAATGCTGATATGGAAGAAGTTAATGTAAATTAAGCCCAGGAGGATTGTGTGAGAACCAAGGACATGTTGTGCTAGTTTCGACCTGCAGAGTTCGGAGAAACTGGTGTCCGGGAGAAGAATCCAGATGGCAAGTATGGTGAACAGGCACGGAGGTTGCAACTGTCATGTTGCAGAGCATGCTTTGGAACAGGATATTGTGTGTTGCCAGTATACACCCTCAGCCTCGGCCCATTAATACTAATTAATAACTTGGTGGTACTCATCCAGTGTAAAAGACTGAACAGTGTTTACATAACAGCTGGTATATGACATGTAAACATTGTTTGGCCTTTTACATTTGCATGGTTACAACTGAGTTATCAGTTAGGATGAATGGGCATAGGCTGAGGGTTGTTTTGTTTCCCAACACAAATTGTCAGAAGGTTTTCATCCACATCCAACCCTACAGTTTGCTGAGAGACATGGTTTTCATGAGTGGTGAGTAAGGCAATGGCACTTCAGTTTGGTGGTATTACTCAGCACTATTTGATGCATGTATCTAGTTTTATTTGTATTATTTGCTCTGGGTGTGAGAGTTAATTGTGAAAGCTAGGGTATGTGATGTTTAGACTTACTTTTGTGAAGCCACAGAGACCTGTCGTCTCATCTTTGTTTAGAGAGGTAATGGTGGACATGATAATTTAGAGCCAGTGAGGTGTCCATTTTGTAATTTGTCTGGACACAATTATTTGCTATATACCAGAGCTGTAGCAGCTACTTGTTCTATGTGCTGGCGAATTGGGTGATCTGGGGGGGGGGGGGGGGGTGCAAATGACATCCCACAACCTGTAGAGATTTACTGGATGAGTCAAGTACTAAGCAGAAGCCATTGTCTGAGAGATGCTGCTTTATGACAGGCTTCATTGTCATGATACTATTAACAACTCCAAAGTGTTTCTCTGCTGTAAAATACGTTCATATCCTTCCACACTTAGTGTTTACATACCTTATCACTACCTTCTCCATACTTCACTGTAGGCACCAAACATGGCAGCAGGTAACATTCTCTGGGATTTTGCTGAACTCAAACCCTTCTATCAGATGACCACAGAGTGTAGTGTGTTTCATCACTGTAAATCATTAATTTCCAATCATCTGCTGTCCAGTGTCATATCTCTTTACACCACATCAAGTGTTGCTTAGCACTGACCACAGAAATGTTTCACTTATGAGGAGCTCAACCATTCTACCCCCTTCTGTTTTACTCCTTACACACAATTGCTGTGCTAACTGGACTCTTGTAACACTGTGATTTCATGAGCGATTACTTCTGCTATTTTCATATGATTTCTTACGACCACACTCCACATGGTTGACGGTCCCTGTCTGAGAGTAGATGTTGTCTGCCTGGTCTTGGTTTAGCTGTGGTTGTTCCTTCACACTTCCACTTCAGTCTCATCACAAACAGTTGACTTGAGCATTTTAGAACAGTTGAAAAGTCCCTGATGGATTTATTATTCACGTGATGTCCAATGACCAGTCCACATTTGAAGCCTCTGTGCCCTCCTGACTAATATTTTCTGCTGTTACTGCTTCTCTACTGACAGCAAAATCTTCTCTGCCTCCTTTTATACTGGATGATTTTCCTCTTGTGATATCTAGTAGTCAAAATCATTTTAAAAACACCACTGAAGTTACTATGGGGGAAGCAGTGAAAAATACACTGAAGTGTATTTGAAGGGATACCTCCCAATATTTTGCCTTGTGTGTTGTAGCAGCTTGACATGGCGTGGACTCAGCAAGTTGTTGGAAATCTCTTGCAGAAATATTGGGCCATGCTGCCCCTATAGCCGTCCGCAATTGTGCAGGATTTTGTGCGTGAACTGACTTCGCGATTATGTTCCATTAATGTTTGATGGGATTCATTTTGGGCAATCTGGGTGGCTAAATCATTTGCTTGAATTGCCCAGAATGTTCTTCAAACCAGTTGTGAACAATTTTGGCTTGTGACATAGTGCATTTTCATCCATAAAAATTCCATCATTGTTTAGGAACATGAAGTCCACGAATGGCTGCAAATGGGCTCCAAATAGCCAAACATAAACATTACCAGCCAATGATTGATTAAGATGGACCAGACACAGCCCACATCATTGTGGATCCACTATTAGCTTGCACAGTGCCTTGTTGACAATGTGTGTTTCCATGGCTTCGTGGGGTCAGCGCCACGTTCAAAATGCACCATCAGGTCTTACCAACTGAGATCAGAACTTGGTCATGATGTCAGGAGAGGTGCTGCAGGTGATGTCTTGCTGTTAGCAAAGGCATTGATGTTGGTGGTCTGGTGCCAAACTTCACCACACTGTCCTATCAGATATGTTTGTCATTCATCCCACATTGATTATTGCAGTTATTACATTCAGTGTTGCTTTTCTGTTAGCACAGATAACTCTATATAAATACCGCTGGTCTTGTCCACAGTGAGAGGTAATGCTTGAAATCCGATATTCTCCGCACACTCTTAACGCTGTGGATCTCAGAATATTGAATTCTCTAATGATTTCTGAAACGAAATGTCCCATGCATCTAGCTCCAATTACCAGTACACATTCAAAATTTGTTAACTCCCATCATGTGGCCATAATCACATCATAAACTTTTCACGTAAATCTCCTGAGTACAAATAACAGCTTCGCCAATGCCCTGGCCTTTTACCTTGTGTACGCAATACTATCACCATCTGTATGTATGCATATCATTATCCCATGACTATTGCCACCACAGTGTATTGGAGTTCCAGTGCAGCAATTAAATCCCTGCACATAAAATGAAAATGCATACTTTTTAGAAATTGAAGTGTCTGTCTAAACACTACCCAAGGAATTAGACAAGTATGTGCACTATTTTATATTTCTATTGCCAGGATAAAAACATCTACATCTACATGAATACTCTGCAATTCACATTTAAGTGCTTGGCAGAGGGTTCATCGAACCACAATCATACTATCTCTCTACCATTCCAGTCCCGAACAGCGCGCGGGAAAAACGAACACCTAAACCTTTCTGTTTGAGCTCTGATTTGTCTTATTTTATTTTGATGATCATTGCTACCTATGTAGGTTGGGCTCAACAAAATATTTTCGCATTCGCAAGAGAAAGTCGGTGACTGAAATTTCGTAAATAGATCTCGCCGCGACGAAAAACGTCTTTGCTTTAATGAGTTCCATCCCAACTCGCGTATCATATCTGCCACACTCTCTCCCCTATTACGTGATAATACAAAACGAGCTGCCCTTTTTTGCACCCTTTCGATGTCCTCCGTCAATCCCACCTGGTAAGGATCCCATACAGCGCAGCAATATTCTAACAGAGGACGAACGAGTGTAATGTAAGCTGTCTCTTTAGTGGACTTGTTGCATCTTCTAAGTGTCCTGCCAATGAAACGCAACCTTTGGCTCGCCTTCCCCACAATATTATCTATGTGGTTTTTCCAACTGAAGTTGTTCGTAATTTTAACTCTCAGGTACTTAGTTGAATTGATTGCCTTGAGAATTGCACTATTTATCGAGTAATCTAATTCCAACGGATTTCTTTTGGAACTCATGTGGATCACCTCACACTTTTCGTTATTTAGCGTCAACTGCCACCTGACACACCATACAGCAATCTTTTCTAAATCGCTTTGCAACTGATACTGGTCTTCGGATGACCTTACTAGACAGTAAATTACAGCGTCATCTGCGAACAACCTAAGAGAACTGCTCAGATTGTCACCCAGGTCATTTATATAGATCAGGAATAGCAGAGGTCCCAGGACGCTTCCCTGGGGAACACCTGATATCACTTCTGTTTTACTCGACGATTTGCCGTCTATTACTACGAACTGCGACCTTCCTGACAGGAAATCACGAATCCAGTCGCACAACTGAGACGATACCCCATAGGCCCACAGCTTGATTAGAAGTCGCTTGTGAGGAACGGTGTCAAAAGCTTTCCGGAAATCTAGAAATACGGAATCAACTTGAGATCCCCCGTCGATAGCGGCCATTACTTCCTGCGAATAAAGAGCTAGCTGCGTTGCACAAGAACGATGTTTTCTGAAACCATTCACCCTTCGAGGTGATTCATAATGTTTGAATACAGTATATGCTCCAAAACCCTACTGCAAACCGACGTCAATGATATAGGTCTGTAGTTCGATGGATTACTCCTACTACCCTTCTTAAACACTGGTGCGAACTGCGCAATTTTCCAAACTATAGGTACAGATCTATCGGTGAGCGAGCGGTTGTATATGATTGCTAAGTAGGGAGCTATTGTATCAGCGTAATCTGAAAGGAACCTAATCGGTATACAATCTGGACCTGAAGACTTGCCCGTATCAAGCGATTTGAGTTGCTTCGCAACCCCTAAGGTATCTACTTCTAAGAAACTCGTGGACTAACTGCTCGAAATAATTTTCGGAGAAAGCATTTAGGACAATCTCGGAAGATGTTTTCTGCCTACCACCGGTTTTGAACAAGTATTTTTGCCAACATATCGAGGGAAGGTTGAAGTCCCCACGAACTATAACCGTATGAGTGGGGTATTTATTTGTTACGAGACTCAAATTTTCTCTGAACTGTTGAGCAATTATATCATCAGAGTCTGCGGGTCGGTAGAAGGAGCCAATTATTAACTTAGTTCGGCTGTTAAGTATAACCTCCACCCATACCAATTCGCATGGAGTATCTACTTCGACTACACTACAAGTTAAACCACTACTGACAGACACAAACACCCCACCACCAATTCTGCCTAATCTATCTTTCCTGAACACCGTCTGAGACTTCGTAAAAATTTCTGCAGAACTTATTTCAGGTTTTAGCCAGCTTTCTGTACGTATAACAATTTCAGCTTCTGTGCCTTCTATTAGCGCTTGAAGCTCAGGGACTTTCCCAGCACAACTACAACAATTTACAACCACAATTCCGACTGTTCCTTGATCCAAGCACGTCCTGTATTTTCCATGCACCCTTTGAGATTGCAGCCCACCCCGTACTTTCCCGAGGCCTTCTAACCTAAAAAACCGTCCAGTCCACGCCACACAGCCTCTGCTACCCGTGTAGCCGCCAGCTGAGTGTAGTGAACTCCTGACCTATTCAGTGGAACCCGAAACCCCACCACCCTATGGCGCAAGTCAAGGAATCTGCAGCCAACATGGTCGCAAAACCGTCTGAGCCTCTGATTCAGACCCTCCACCCGGCTTTGCACCAAAGGTCCGCAGTCGGTTCTGTCAACGATTCTGCAGATGGCGAGCTCTGCCTTCGCCTCATAAGCAAGACCGGCAGCCTTCACCAAATCAGATAGCCGCTGGAATCCAGAGACAATTTCCTCAGATCCAAAGCGACACACGTCATTACTGCCGACATGTGCCACCACCTGCAGCTGGCTGCACCATGTGCTCTTCATGGCATCCGGAAGGACCCTTTCCACATCAGGAATGACTCCACCCGGAATGCACACGGAGTGCACACTGGATTCTTCCCCTCCTTAGCCGCCATATCCCTAAGGGACCCCATTACGCGCCTAACATTGGAGCTCCCAACTACCAATAAGCCCATCCTCTGCGATTGCCCGGACCTTGAAGGCTGAGAATCATCCTCTGAAACAGGGCAGGCAGCTGCATCTGGCTCAGCCAGAGACAGTGCCTGAAACCAGGAATACTTTTCCCATTAGCGATGTAAATCTTACAGCTTCATTATTTGCTGATTATCTGGTCATGATGTGCTGTATTGAAATGAAGGCCAAGCAATGGGATATCATTTAATACAGATTCCTGATAAATATGGAATAATACTTTTGACAAGTAAAGCTAAAATGATGGAATTCATAAAACACGTAAGAGCTAAATTAATTATAAATAGCCAAATTATGGAAAAAACAATAAATTTTAAGTAACTGGGGTGTCATTTTAAGCATGCAAAGTTTCTTGATGCTGGCGTGGAACTCCATACATTTTAGTATTTCTGTGGAACAATAGTACAAACATTGAACAATGTGTAATGGGATCTTCTATTTATGTTATAAAAGGCCCCAATCAAAAATTGTTTCAGATTGATGTATTTTATACAGTAAGCAAACAAGCATATTAAATTATTTTTCTGTTTAAACTGAAGCATTCAAACAACAACCTTTAAAGCTTTCTGACTGCTAGAATCTGTCTACCATAATGGAACATGATTCTGGTTCCTTGTTTCACAGATAGCACTTTTACTAACTGTTTATTATATTTCATTGCAGATTAATTTTTGTTGCAGTTCAATATCATTGCTATCCTTTGGCTGGCCCTCCTATGCACATAAAAGTACAGCACTATGTTTGTATCCAAATGCCAGTGGCAGCTGGTAGTATGCACAACTGACTGCTCAACAAAGTCATGGTGCCTGTTTGTTACTGATAGATCTGGTCAGAAATATTTAATAGATACTGACTCAGATTTGTGCATGCTACCAAGAACTTCAGCCCACTGCTGACTGCTCTCTGTTTATCTGCTACGAACAACTCATTCATCTCTACATATGGAACACAGTGGATAGTGTTAAACTTGGGACTGCACCATCCTTGTATGTGGAACTATACCATTACTGACGTTATGGAGCTGATAAGAGGAGCTGATCTTCAGGCACATTACCATATTTTGCCAGATGTAGCCAATGTCAATCTGGTCAACAGCGTTACCAGACAGATGGCAACAAGTTTTTGCAATGGCACATCGATGTGTGGTGCCAGGCTAGAACAGGCATGTGACAAGGAGTATGCTGCACTGTTGGGGCAATATCTAACCTTGACCAAGCCACCATGTGTTAGACATGGCACACAACATGGTATACCACATAAAAACCACAGATGGCCCACTAGTGACTTGTAGTCCCAGGAGGCTGGTACCTGAACATTTGGCCATTGCTAAAGTGGAATTCCAAGTGATGCTTAAGGAGGATATAATCCAGTCATCAAGTAGCCCTAGCTCGTCTGCACTGTACCTTGTCCTGAAGAAAGGAAGAGCTTACTGCTCATGCGGTGACTATTGAGCAATCAATACAAGAACCATGCCTGATTGATATCCCACGACTTTGTTGAGTGACTACAATTACGTCCTGCACTACACACCAATATTCAGTTTTTGTGACTGCACCGAAAGCATATACCTTTGCCAGAAAAGGACAATTCCAAGACAGCAACAATCATTCCATTTGGTCAGTTTGAGCGAATTCAAGACTATAGTGTTTGTAAGACTGCAAAACCTGACAGAGGTTTAGCGACTCTGTTCTACGAGGACTGTCATTTGCTTTGCGTACCTGGATGATATATACTTGCAGTTTCTGCCACTAGGGAGTAATGTCACCAACACCTATAAGAAGTATTTAAACGTGTAGAACAATTTGGCATGGTGCTGAATATGGCCAATTATGTATTTGGACAGCCTGAGGTGCCATTCCTAGGCCACCGCATTTCATCTGAAGGCTCCCTATCTTTAACTGAAAAGCTTGAAACAATCTTGCAGATACCATGACTGACAACAGTGAAGGAGTTATGCTGGTTTTTAGGGATACTAGTCTCCTTACTGCCAACACTTACCCCGCAGCAGAACTGCAAGAGCCATTGAATGCAGCACTTTCCGGCCCCAAGCCTTGAGGCACCACTCTAGTGCAGTGGACTAAAACGATGTGCTCTACTTTTGAAGTAGTTAAAAACAGCATAGCAGACGCATCAGTGGTCGCTCACCCTAATTTGGATACACCTTTGGCAGTAGTGGTAGACACAAGTTAAATGGCTGTCGGTGCAGTACTGCAATAATTGTCAGAAGACTCTTGGTAACCACACTCACATATTTCTCACACAAACTGTCGCTGTCTCGGCATAAATGGAGTGCATACGTCTGGAAACTCCTGGCTGTGTACGGGGCAGTTAAATACTCCCGTTCTCACACAGATACGAAAACATTCACGATATACACGGATCACAAACCACTCACCTACAGATTCAAAAGGAATAGCATCAACTGCTCTCCCTGCCAGTTCAGCCATCTGGAATTTATAAGCCAATTTAGTATGAACTTACGGCACATTTCCAGCATCAATAAAGCGGTGGTGTACTGTCTCTAGCACATCAGCAGCTTAGTGAGCCCTATTAACCTTTCAGAAGTGGCATGTGCACAACAGGACAACCAAGAATTCCAGATGTTCGTCGACGATGCCACATCAGCATTTCAGTTGCAACTTGTCGATGTTCTGGGGGAGATGCCAGACTATATAGCGACGTCTCCCGAGGAAGATATTGCCCTTTTCTTCTGTCAGCTTTCAAACGACAAACTTTCGACAGTGTCCACAGTCAAAATCATTCTTTAGTCCATCCCACCTGCTGTTTTGTGTAACAATGCTTCATTTGGCCGGGTATGGAGAGGAATTGCTGAGGGTAGCGCGAACATACCTTCAATGCCAGCGTTGCAAATTGTCCCATCATGTGCACACGCCAGTGGATAACATTCCACATGTAACCTCTCTTTTTTGCTCATGTACAACTTGATCTTGTGTGACTGCTCTCCCTGTTGAATGGCCAGCGGTATCTCCTTACATTTCTTGACCAACTTAGGCACTGGCCTGGAGCAACATCTATAGACATCACCGCCATGGAAACCTCATCCTCTGCCTTCACATCAACCTGGCTAGTTAGGTTTGGCTGCCCGCTCTACATAACTGCCGCTCAAGATAGGCAATTTCAGTCGGAATTTTTCACCCAGCTGGCTAAATTCTGCGGGCATGTACATCACAATACTACTAGCAACAACCACACTAGTACCGCCATGGTCGAGAGATACCTTCATTCCCTGAAGGCAGCACTCGTGTGCCGTGGTACATTCTGGACTTCTGTCTTTCTGATAGCTCACCTGGGCCTGAGAATGACGTATAAGCAAGATTTGGACTACTCAGCTGTGGAATTAGTCATGGTGAACCACTGCTTCCTCCCAGGGAACTTGTTGAAGACAGCTCTCAACAGTTACCGGCTCAAAATCAGTAGGAATTCCTTCAGCAATTAAAACACATCATCACATACGTATTATCTCCTACAGCCTCCAGACAGGGTACCGTAACCACTTACGTGCCATGCAACACGGAAAGTTGCATGTATCTGATGATGCTTCGAATGGACAATGTTAAGCCACAGCTGTACACTGGCTCGTACCGTGCCCTACAATGAAGCACACAGACCTTAGAAATTATGGTAAACAGCAAGCCAATGACTGTCGCCATCAACCACGTCAAATTTGTATATTTATTTATTCGTGTTCCGTTGATCCGGTATACAAAAGAATTGCATGGATATGGAACGAGTCACAATATAAATTACCGTAACACAGTAGCCTACTTGTGTATCCTAACAAATGTAAATTGCAATTGGTGTATAAGAAACGAAGTATGTTAATAGTTACAGGCTTAAGCATTTTCTATGGTAAAACAGAGGTATAAAACGATAAAATAATAAATTACAATTTTCCATATTAAAAACTAAACATTAGCAGGAATTTGATAGTGCCATTTGCCTGAACACGAATTCCCATACTGGTGCAAGATGTATTAAGTTACAAAGTGGCAATAGCAAATATTACAAGTAAAGTATTACGTCTAAGTTACAATGTTACATTAAAGAGTTAAGAGAGTAAATCGCTTTTTCCAGAAGATATTCCTTCAATTTACACTTAAATTTTGGCATTTCGCTGTTAAGATTTTTTATGTCAGATGGGAGTGCATTAAATACCTTTATGCTTGAGTAGTATACTCCCTTTTGTATCAGACTCAAGTTTTTTTCTGTCAACATGAAAGTCATGTTTTGTTCTTGTGTCATATTCATAAGAAGTATTGGTTTTGTACATGTGTAGGTTCTTAGCTGAAAAGCATCTATACGTGTTCAAAGACGAGCCGCCACCAGTAGCAGTGAAACTATGGCAGCCTTCAGTACCGACGCCACAATAGCTAACGCAGGAGTAATGTCGAGCCAACGTCGACCGACTAAAAGTGTACATGACTCGTTCCAATTGCTGCGCACACTTCCCTGCACGGTTCCGTAATGACGCTCTGGTTGTGCCGTCTGGGCTGATGTGATGTATGATACGATGTTCGTGCCAACCGGCGATGTTACTGTGTTCAGCTGTGCAGTGTTGTGTGTGGCCTGTGATAACAAATGAGTTGCAGCTGTCAAACAGCTTCCGCGCCGAAATCAAACGTCGGTTGGCCCGCGCGCGCGGTTCTTTCCTTTCTGAAGAAGACTTTGGCTGAAAGCCCAGTGTGTAAGTAACTAATTTCGCTGTGTCTGTCTGCAGCTCATTGTTTTATCTTTATGGTGAGTGGCAATCTATTCTTTTGGTGATATTGTTGATATTCCACCCTGGACTTTCCATCGTCTGAAAATCAGTTCTGGGACATGCGCCTTGGTGTGAGTGTAATGCTAGCACAACATTTTATTTGTGGAGTTCGTCACCATCAGCAGGTACCAGTGAGATTCCAACTCAGGTTCTATCTTCAAGGTATGGTGCCACACACTTCTTTCATGTTATCATTTAAACGGATAACATCAGTAGACGTCATACCTAACATGTAGTTGTTGATAATTTTCAATCAGTTAAGTGTAATTATTCAGCTTGACCGTCTCAGACTTTTTCAGAGGGACCACTATAACGAATCTGAATTACTTCAGTAAATTGTTTAAATTAACTTTCTGCTAACTCGGAAGTAGGGAGAGACAAAAATTCAAACATTTGCGAATCATCAGTTTCATAAGTTTTGTGGCTTCTCAAAAGTTGGCATTTAGGATATTACCAGTGCTCTTGCCTTTAATTATCGATAACTCATCACTTCGAACTTCCGTAATTCCAGTATGCTCAACAAAACTCAGTCATGAAGAAAAATAAATCTTTTTATTATAAAATCAGATTCAAAAGCAAATAACTTATTTCCACATAAATGTTGACTTCAGTTTTCTTGACAGATAAATAAATCACTTTTCATATTCAATGCTGTTGTCTTGTCCTGAGAGAAAATAAGAAAGTGAGACGTGTTATGGGGATCTTACTTCGGTCGATGAATTCGATGACGTTAACTGGTGGAGGGCCTGCTGTGTTCCGATTGCGGCTGAAATGCAAGCTTTGAGTGGTGCAGAGTACGGAACTCGGTAGGACTACTTAGGAAACAGGATGGAATTTTCCAAGTACAGATGTGAGTACATTTCATGGTAGTACCCCTGGCATTCTTCCCTGTTTACAAGTTCCCTTCTGTAACCGACAGACTCTTCATTCTCCAAGTCTGCTATGCGTCCCACATTGACCAAGGCTAATGAAATATCTTAAGTCTGACGCGTGTTGTGGAGACGGCATCATATGCTCGTTGCTGGTACTGCACTGCCTTATTTATACAGCTTCTTTTGCTCACTGCTCTTCTGAAAGGTGCGATGATGAAACATTGTGCATGGCTGATCTCGTAGTTGATGTGTGATACCAACCATATTTGGCTCTTCTGGAATATGCCCTCATTGCTACCCTGTAAGTTACGGGAAGCTACAGTAATCATGTATGTGCGCTGATGACCACGCTGTTTAGCGCCCGAAAACCTCAAACCACACACACACAGTAATCATGTAGGTTGCTAATGCGTGTCACATTATCGATTCCAAATGTTGGTTTGTCGCTTCCGGTGTTGAAACGTGCAGCCTACTACCTCTGGCCAAGAGTTATTTTCTACGCTGTATTAATGAACTGGTCGCAATATTTTGACATTCGTGACACATCCCTTCTTCCTGGAAAAATTCTGCAAACTGGGGCCTCCGACATTCTAAAATTTTCGTGGAATAGTCGCGCATTGTTGTTGACTTTTCCTTAGTTTTATTTCCAGAACATTTTTGCATATGACAAAGTTCTTCAAAAAAGATTCATCACTCTACCTGGAACGCAGTTACAGCATAATAAAATCCCTTCACTTAATACCAACACACATGAATGGGATCATTGCTACAATTACGCTATAATATAGCAACACACATTATTGTAAATACCAATCTATGTTGCATTGTCACCTAATACAAAACTCGTATTAACGTAGTACCTGCTAAAAATAAGTCTACATCTGTTATACGAAATGATTCACAATGGCAGAAATCAAGAAATCGTATTCGCGTTCCAGTTCATTTAACACGATCGTAAGTTGTTCTAGTTGCTGTTCATGGTTATTAGAATCATGGCATGTTGCACATCCTTGCTCGTACTGATTTCGTATTCTTCCACATGAGCACTCTGCTTTCTAATCACTTCGGCAATAATCAACTCATTCACATCACCGCATTTAGCACTTGACTGACTCGCGTTAGTGACACTCTTGCTGTAGTTAATTGCTCTTTAGACAGTCGCAATAATTCTCTTTGTTGCTCTTCTAACACATCTATTTTTGCCTCAGAGCAAGATGCATCGCCTTCGTCTGGTGTACTAAAAAATATCTTGCTGGTCTCGCCAATTAATTCTTTTGCTTCCGTAATTTTCCCTACGCGTGATTTTATAGACTGCTGCGGGTCTTCGCACTCGCCTAAGCTTACATTGACCTGATGTAACTAGGCAAGGCAACGCCTCACTGCTCTGTTGGCCATTTGTTGCGTTTGCTCAACCTTCTCGTGTAGGTCTCTTACGCTGAAAAAGCTAACATTCTCCAAGTTATACGTATATGCTGATTAAACTGTGGTCGTTGTAAAATATTCTCGGTGCAGACTGGAACCGTTGTATTCATACGTCTTGTAACGGTGTTCCTCGTTCTGTGAGGCAGGACATCAACAAACTTCCAATAAGGCTGGTAGCCCATTGTGCCTGCCTCGCTGGCATCTGTAATAGAAAGAGACTCTCAGCTTACAGTTTGTACACTTATTAATTCTTGCTGCGTAAATTTCGTTCACTATAGTACACAGCACTTCGTTTCACTTACACTAATCTAATATGAAATATCTTCCTGTTATTTCTCCTATTGGTCCCCACACTTCAGAAAAACCCTCTTAATATACTGTATTTGCATGTACCTTCATACATTTCTTTCCCTGTAATCGAATAATCACATTTGGTTCCTTCACATCGACAACAGTATATGGTCCTCGCCATTGACTACCCAATTTCTGAGTGCATCCTCTTTGTACACTTCCATTACACATCAAAATATGATCACGTTTTATGAAAACTATGGGTTTCTGAGTGGTAGCATAACAATTTAATAGACACGTCAGAAAAAAGTTTTGCTTCACCCCTGTTCCTAGAACTCCTGAAGATAGACGATGACTGTGGATGTTGTATCACAGACACAGTCCCTTTCTCTTCAGAGATGTCACTAAACCCGCCGTAAGATGTAAACAACCATGCAAGAGCAGCGCCTATTAGACGGAGGGTGTCCGACAGCCGATCACTTCCAGTCATTCTACTAGGAAAGAAGTACACGGCTCGTGTTGTCTGTAGTTCAACCATGCCTAGACGGTCAATACTGCGGTTCGATCGCGTCCGCATCGTTACTTTGTGCCAGGAAGGGCTCTCAACAAGGGAAGTGTCCAGGCGTCTCGGAGTGAAGCAAAGTGATGTTGTTCCGACATGGAGGAGATATAGAAAGACAGGAGCTATCGATGATATGCCTCACTCAGGCCGACCGAGGGCTACTACTGCAGTGGATAACCACTACCTACGGATTATGGCTTCGAGGAACCCTGACAGCAATGCTACCATGTTGAATAACGCTTTTCGTGCAGCCACAGGACGTCGTGTTACGACTCAAACTTTGTGCAGTAGGCTGCATGATGCACAACTGCACTCCTGACGTCCATGGCGAGGTCCATCTTTGCAACCACGATACTATGCATCGCGTTACAGATGAGCCTAACAACATGCCGAATGGACCGCTCAGGATTGGCATCATGTTCTCTTCACCGATGAGTGTCGCTATGCCTTCAACAAAACCATATCGGCAGCATATTGGCGAGGCATTCGTCTTCATGGACGACAATTCGCGCCTCCATCGTGCACATCTCGTGAATGACTTCCTTCAGGATAACGACATTGCCCGACTAGAGTGGCCACCATGTTCTCTACTCATGAACCCTATCCAGCATGCCTGGGATAGGTTGAAAATGGCTGTTTACGGACGACGTGACCCACCAACCACTCTGAGGGACCTGCGCCGAATCGCCGTTGAGGAGTGGGACAATCTGGACCAACAGTGCCTTCATGATCTTGTGGATGGTATGCCACGACGAATACAGGCATGCATTAGAAAGAGGACGTGCTACTGGGTATTAGAGGTACGTGTGTGTACAGCAATCTGAGCCACCAACTCTGAAGGTCTCTCTGAATGGTGCTACAACACGCAATGTGTGGTTTTTCAAGAGCAATAAAAAGGGTGGAAATGATGTTAATATTGATCTCTATTCTAATTTTCTGTACAGGTTCTGGAACTCTCGGAACCGAGGTGATGCAAAGCTTTTTTGATGTGTGTACTTTCCTTGTTCTCTAGTGTTGTTGCATGGACATCCTGATGCAGCATCTGCATCCTTTGCCGGATTCTGGTCCGCGGTGGTCTAGCGGTTCTGGCGCTGCAGTCTGGAACCGCGGGACTGCTACGGTCGCAGGTTCGAATCCTGCCTCGGGCATGGGTGTGTGTGATGTCCTTAGGTTAGTTAGGTTTAAGTAGTTCATAAGTTCTAGGGGACTTATGACCTCAGATGTTGAGTCCCATAGTGCTCAGAGCCATTTGAACCGGATTCTGGTCACGTAACTGTCGTAGTTATAAACTACATTCGTCGGCTTTTTCTGGAGCAACCGGGTAGGCTACATTTCCTACTGAATAATAACTGAAATGAGATGTACCTTGGGATATTGTGAGGTGCTGTGTTGTATACAAAAGTGGCGTATAGCATCCAGTGGTCCCAGTCGGTTTGATCTCGGCTAATATAGTGCCGCAACATCGCTGTTAAGGTGCGATGTGTGCGCTCCAGCGGACTGTTGGTTAGTGGATGGTTGGATGCTAGCACATGCTGTGAACCCTTTCTGTTCTTAATAGTTTACATACCCACTTCTTGCTATAGGTTATAAAGTTGCTGCCCCTGTCACTTAGTTGTGATGTAGGGACCACAAATTTCAGAATTACGTTCTCGATTAGTTTTCTCGCGACAATGTCAGTGTCTTGTGGGTCAACTGGTTCAGCTAAAACAAATTTCGTTAATGAGATCTTAAATGTCAGAATGTAGCGATTTCCGACACGTGTTTGCGGTAACGGCACCACGATGTCAATACCGCATCTTTTGAACACAAATTCTGGGGTAGGGGTGAATTTCAACGGCTACTTTGTCTTTGCCTGTGTTATCTTGTTTTCTGACAGCTCTCACAAGTCTTAATAAATTTTTCTATATCGGCCTTTATTCTGGGCCAAGCACAAGTTTCACTTTCTCGTAAGTTCGTCCCATCCCCTGACTGCTCCTGTAGGAGATTCGTGCATCTGAGTCAACGCAGCGAATTTGTTCGCTGAACTTATTACGTTCTCCTCAATTAGCGGAGGTGTGTAAGTCTTCACATATCAGGCTGACGGTTCTGTTGTCAGATTTCCGCCATCTCCGCGCCACCTGTCTCGGTGTGTGCGGCCAAGGCCACGGCTTCGGCTGTTTTATCAATACAGCCACCTGCTTACTGGGCAGGGTCTTCCGTGCGTTGCTCTGGTTCTGCACCGACAACACTTACACTTTTAATACGTGAGGACAAGTCGACCACTCAATTTTGTTTACCTTCTTTATAGAGAATTTAATAGTCTTACTCCCCTAATTTTAACTGGAGCTTCCTCAACCTCAGAGAGGGATCAGAAATGCTGCCTAACCTCATCAGTGGTTTGTGATCCATGATTATCTTTAATTTTCGACCGAATACATGTGGGCGGACATATTTAACAGCCCACTCTATTACTGATAGTTCGTGTTCTACTGTATGTTAGTTCTGTTTCGTTTTGTTGAGGGTTCTGGGGATGTATGCTATTGGCAAATCCTCCCCCCATCTCTCCTTGGTTTAAGTATGTGGCAAGAGAATGATTGCTCGCATCCGTCGTAATGAAAAATTCTTTATCGATATTAGGATACTGTAATATAGGACTAATCAGTTTTTCTTTTAGTAACTGGAAGGCTTATTCCTGTAGATCACTCCACCCATACATAATCCCCTTTCTTAGTAAGTTTTGTAACAGCTTCGCAATTTTACTGAAATCACTCATGAATCGTTGATAGTACCCTACGAGACCTAGGAACGGTTTTAATTATGTGATAGTTTTAGGCTGTCGTATTCCTCTATGGCCTCCACCTTAGCAGGATCGGTTTGTAAACCCGAAGCATTTAGTCCATGTCCTATGAACGTAACTTCTTTTCGTGAAAACCCACATGTATCTACTTGGAGCTTTAAATTCCCCCACTGCAACCGTTCAAGTACTGCTTCTAGGCGTGCATTGTGCTCATCCAATGAGGCACACACTACAACGATATCATCCAGATATACAGAGTTGTCCATCGATAGTGACCGGGCCAAATATCTCATGAAGTAAGCATCAAACGAAAAAACTACAAAGAACGAAACTCGTCTAGCTTGAAGGGGGAAACCAGATGGCGCCATGGTTGGCCCGCTAGATGGCGCTGCCATAGGTCAAACGGATATCAACTGCGTTTTTTAAAATAAGAACCCTCATTTTTTATTACATATTCGTGTAGTACGTAAAGGAACATGAATGTTTTAGTTGGACCACTTTTTTCGCTTTGTGGTAGATGGCGCTGTAATAGTCACAAACGTATAAGTACGTGGTATCACGTAACATCCAGCCAGTGCGGACGGTATTGCTTCGTGATACATTACCCGTGTTAAAGTGGACCGCTTACCAATTGCGGAAAAGGTCGATATCGTGTTGATGTATGGCTATTGTGATCAAAATGCCCAACGGGCGTGTGCTATGTATTCTGATCGGTATCCTGGACATCATCCAAGTGCCCGTACCGTTCGCCGGATAGTTACGTTATTTAAGGAAACAGGAAGTGTTCAGCCACATGTGAAACGTCAACCACGACCTGCAACAAATGATGATGCCCAAGTAGGTGTTTTGGCTGCTGTCGCGGCTAATCCGCACATCAGTAGCACAGAAATTGTGCGAGGATCGGGAATCTCAAAAACGTCAGTGTTGAGAATGCTACATCAACATCGATTGCACCCGTACCATATTTCTATGTACCAGGAATTGCATGACGACGACTTTGAACGTCGTGTACAGTTCTGCCACTGGGCACAAGAGAAATTACGGGACGATGACAGATTTTTTGCACTCGTTCTATTTAGCGACGAATCGTCATTCACGTAAACCGACATAATGTGCATAATATGCACTATCGGGCAACGGAAAATCCACGATGGCTGCGATAAGTGGAACATCAGCGACCTTGGCGGGTTAATGTATGGTGCGGCATTGTGGGAGGAAGGATAATTGGCCCCATTTTATCGATGGCAATCGAAATGGTGCAATGTTTGCTGATTTCCTACGTAATGTTCTACCGATGTCACTACAAGATGTTTCACTGCATGACAGAATGGCGATGTACTTCCGAAATAATGGATGACCGGCGCATAGCTCGCGTGCGGTTGAAGCGGTATTGAATAGCATATTGTATGACAGGTGGATTGGTCGTCGAAGCACCATACCATGGCCCGCACGTTCACCGGATCTGACGTCCCCGGATTTCTTTCTGTGGGGAAAGTTGAAGGATATTTGCTATCGTGATCCACCGACAACGCCTTACAACATGCGTCAGCGCGTTGTCAATGCATGTGCGAACATTACGGAAGGCGAACTACTCGCTGTTGAGAGGGAAGTCGTTACACGTATTGCCAAATGCATTGAGGTTGACGGACATCATTTTGAGCACTTATTGCATTAATGTGGTATTTACAGGGAATCACGCTGTAACAGCATGCGTTCTCAGAAATAGGTTCACAAAGGTACATGTATCACATTGGAACAACAGAAATTAAATGTTCAAACGTACCTACGTTCTGTATTTTAATTTAAAAAACCTACCTATTACCAACTGTTCGTCTAAAATTGTGAGCCATATATTTGTGCCTATTACAGCGCCATCTATAACAAAGCGAAAAAAGTGGTCCAACTAAAACATTCATATTTCTTTAATTACTACACGAATATGTAATAGAAATGGGGGTTCCTATTTAAGAAAACGCAGTTGATATCCGTTTGACCTATGGCAGCGGCCTCTAGCCGGGCAACCATAGCGCCATCTGGTTTCCTCATTCAAAATGGTTCAAATGGCTCTGAGCACTATGGGACTTAACATCTATGGTCATCAGTCCCCTAGAACTTAGAACTACTTAAACCTAACTAACCTAAGGACAGCACACAACACCCAGCCATCACGAGTCAGAGAAAACCCCTGGCCCCGCCGGGAATCGAACCCGGGAACCCGGGCGTGGGAAACGAGAACGCTACCGCACGACCACGAGATGCGGGCTCCTCATTCAAGCTAGACGAGTTTCGTTCTTTGTAGTTTTTTCGTTTGACGCTTATTTCGTGAGATATTTGGCCCAGTCACGATCAATGGACCACCCTGTATAAAGACTTTGTTCCACTGAACCCCGGTCAGCAGAGTATGCATTAAATGCTGAAAAGCGGAAGGAGCAGCTTTCAGGCGTATAACGATACTGTAATATTCATAATGGGCCACTGGTCTGTTCAAGGCCGTCTTTTCTCAGTGCTTCTCATTTATCAGTACCTGATTTATCCTTTAGCAAGATCCAGTGTGGACAAGTACTTTTCTTTTCCCAAAATGTGTAAGATCTCATCGATCTGGGACAAAGGGTATACCATACTTAAAGATATTTCTTTCAGTTTTCGGTAGTCTGCTGCTACTCACCATTTTTGCCTCCCGCTGGCATCTAATTTCTTTGGAATCATTATTTGTGGGAAATTCCAGGGGCTGGTACTTGGTGAAATTATGCCATTGGCTAACATCCCCTCTACGTCGGTTTGTAATGCTTCTTGCCGCGTCTGTGGGATTCGGTATGGTCTCTGGTTTATTATTTCGCCTTCGGCTTCTGGTATCAGTGGAACTGGATGCTTCAGCAATGTTGTATGAGTGAGCACATCTGATAAACGGAACATATCGTTGTATGCAGAGCAGAACTCCTCAAGTGCTGCTTTTTCCTCGTGATTCAAATGAACTGTTCGCTCATTTCCTCTCACTAAGCTCTGTCGATATTTTATCAACCCTTTCTTCTTTAGTCAGGGCATGTCGGATTGTGTAACTAATAGGAGGTGGGATTGCTCCACTTAAGGGGTAGGGAGCCTAACGTCCTGGTCTGTAGCATTCAGTACGTTGATGATAAATGTTCCGTATCGAATGATCACGAAAACGTCCTGTTTGGGAATCAACACTTCTGTTCCTAGCATGTATGTCACGGATACCTTTTAAAGATCGTTCTTCCCATGAGCCGGTCATTGTTTCCGCATTGCAACCGCTAATAGGTGTTTGCATGGGACGCGACCTCCATTCCATCGGTTTGTCAGCCCTCCAACTGTTCTGCATTTTATCGGTTTCCTGTTCCCTGCTCATTTGCGGCGGCCAGCGACAGCGGATGAGGCGTCTGGCCGGCTATCTGAACAGAGTACTTACTCTTACATAAGGCTCGTGGCAAGCAGTTAGTGACGAGCACCGGGTCTTCTATTTCCTCTGAGCCTCTTTGTTCTTTGAGTGGCACAACGCCTCGACTCGAGGCCATTGTATTCCGTACATTGCCATACTTTGTCACAAAAGCGTAACTAACTCGTTCGGCCTCCCATTTTCTACTTCTTGTGACTGTAAGTTGGGCTATGTGCGCGTCTTCCTATGCTTCTTACAATTCAACCCTCACCTTATTCCCACACCCCTCTGCATGCGTAATCCAAAACGACCTTATTATTCTCGAGAAGTTCTCTGCCTAACAACCCGTCAGATGGCAAGTCAATACGGGCATCTATGGCTTGGAATTTAGTAACTCATTTAGTACCTGCTCTCGTTTCTAGCTGTACTAGCACCCACGTTTCCATCCGTATTTCTTCATTAACAGCGCTTTTGATCGTAATTTCCTTATAATCTCTGACGTGGCATAATGGGACTGCATCATTACACTCGTCAATTGTTTCCCAGCGCGGTTTTGTTGCACATGTTGACCCATCTGCTTTTCTGACAATCTTGGGTGTAATGGCTGGGCCAGTGACACGTGAAGCAAGTTACGTATTTTCCTTTAGTGCAAGGAGAAGTGTTCCCGGCCAAATTAAATTGTGTGCACCTTACCGGGGCAGGACACAGGTACCGTGAACCATTCCCCTTGAATTCTTGAGCATTGATGTCCTTGACTGGTAGCTGGACACACTCGGGTTTCGGAGGAATTTCCCAAGTTGTACCCATTTTGTGGACGGTATATTTGCACCTACACATCTGCCTTAGATGCCCTTCTCTACCACAACTAAAATATTTGGTTACCGCTTTTTGTCCTTGCCAGGGCACAATCGCCGCTGATATTTTTCTTTATCAGACATATTGCACATTCTTCGGTTGCGGCGAAATCAGTTGCTTCTGACTGTTAATTTTTCACCCTGATCTCATACCACGTCTTGATTCGTTCTTTGTATAAACTGTGTGTAAACGCAGCCCTTCCTAGTCTGTCAGTTAATGCGTTACTACCAGAAATCCCCTCGTCTTCCATTACTTTTCTCATGGTTTCCCTCAACTCAAATTGTACAGGTTAACTGGTGGTGGGTTGCCTGCCGATTCCCCGATCGCGACTGAAAAGCAAGCTTTGAGTGGTGCAGAGTACGGAATTCGGTAGGACTGCGTAGCAAAGTGGATGGAATTGTCTAAATACAGATGTGAATGCATTTCATGGAGGTTCCCCTGACACTCTTCCCTATTTCCAAGTTCCCGTCTATAACCGACTGACGCTTCATTCTCTGAGTCTGCTGTGTGTCCCACACTGAATCTATTAAAGATCCTACGTCCGGTTCCTGCCGACACATGTTGCGGAGACGGCGCTATCAGCTTGTTGCTGGTACTTCACTCTCCACACTAAGATTGGAGGGCTCTGTTTTACGGCTTCTTAAGCACACTACCATTATGGAAGGTTCGGTGATGTGCTGTGCATGACTGGTGCATGACTGATAACGCGGTTAGTCACATGCAGTTTTACACGTGCAAGGATTTCATACCTCATGCGGCTGTCTGCAATCTGAATATGACGCTCTACAACCTAAAATTGCATTCTAACGATTCTTCATCCTCGAATTGTAATTCCATGATTATCATGTTAGGTGTACCTAACTCACTTTTCCATACTATACGTTTCTGCACCGAACAGCTACGTTTTCTTTTTCTATGTTTACTCAAACATTTTGACAGTTTGTGTATAGCAATATGTGCTACAACACTAACACCAACACGAACCAACTCATTTATCGCCATATTGAAGTTTCTCTACACTTGCATACGTATGTGTGTGTACCTCACCAGATGGATAAGATTTAATGCATACAAAATCTTACATAAGGAACCTCGAATGTGTTTAGAAAGTAATTCTTGGCCAGAGTCAGTGAGTGGGCTGCTTGTTTCAGCGCCGGAAGCGGCGAACTAATAAATATTTGGACTCGATAACGGATGCTGACTCTGCCGTTCCTGTGACACGCTACAGCGGCCTTCGTAACAAGCTCACCGTGGCAGTGGGGGGTTATTCCACAAGAGCCAAGTACGGATGGCATCGCGCACTAACCGCGTCATTCAAATGTTCGTGATTTGCTGATAATTTAACAAAAAACACACTTCAAACAAGCAACAAATCCACTGCATTCAGGAAAAATTTGGATTCCAAAACGCAAATTCTTAAGAAGGAAAAAAAGGAAACTGGATTCATTTGAAATTATAATTACTTCAAACGCGCATTTTTAAGATTGACTCTGATAGAGGTCGTCAATTTAGTTGCATGTTTGCTCCTGGTATGAGAGAATTAGCCGTCTACATTTATCATAGACGCCCAGGGGACGCCCGGATGTGTAGAAATTAGTAAGCGAAACACACCCTACGTGGAGGTTTCGCTCGTGTCCCCCATCACTTCAACTGAGGTGCTATTAAAACAAATTTAGCACAGCAAATTCTTTCGCAAATACTGAAGTGAACGCTTTACAACGCAATAAGAAATAAGTCGACTTAACACAAAAGGAAACCTCATTTTCTGAGTACTCGTTAAAAAGTTGTAACCTTTCACGTCATAAAAAGAAACTATGCAATGTCAAAAGAAATAAAAGAAGTTGTCTCTGATAATCGGAATTTCCCCGATATTACAGCGTTTTTGCTACTTATACGAAATTATACAGCGATTCAAGCAGTATCCAGGTTTGTCTGGGCAGGTTGTACACTCGTATGGTGAATCAGTGCGCTTGTCTCGTTCCGAGCACTTCTTACACCGCTTCCTCATAACTTGCTTCTTCCCTTCAGTAGCTTCCCGCTTTTGCACAATGTGTGTTTGTTTGTGATGTTTCTTGCTCACATTTCGTGGAACGTCCATTGGTGGAAGGAAGCCCTTTTTAATGTTCATTCTGTAATCGTACAACGTCATTTTATTTCCTGCGTATTTGTTGTACAGATATAGAGAATTGAAAACTAGCATGTCAATCACCTGAAAGAATAGTTTTTTTGGTCAGCGGATAGTCTTTCGTTCACATAAATAATACGATAACATCTGATCTTGTTTATCAGTCCCAGACATACACGCATTGTGCCTAATAATAGGCAAAGGTTTCGTGACTATTTGCTGGCGCGCATTCGTCACTTGTTCCATAACATTTATATGTGCTGTGGAAATGTAGGAAACCTCTCGTCGATCCTTCCATTTTTCAATCATAACTCCATTAGAATACCGCGCAATTGTCTCTCCTCTCCCAAGTTTTGCCGATACAACGTCTTCGGGGGTATATTTCCTATTTAATTTCAGAATATTTGTGGAAAGTGTTTTTAGATTCAACAGAGTTGTAGCTAAATGAAAACTTTTATAATAATTGCCCAAGTAAATGTCATGACCAACATGCTGCTTTTCTGCCATCAAATGCAAAACGACGTTTTCAGCGTGACTTTTTCCCCCCATATCTCCACTACTTCCCGTGTACACAGCGCACTTATTTATGAAACCGTCTGGATTGTTGAGCATGTACATCTTGATGTCATATTTATTACGTTTGATTTTTATGTATTGTCTAAATGACAACCTTCCCCTCCAAAGAATCATTGATTCATCTATAAATAAATCTCTTCCCGGGTAATACACCTGAGACATTCTCGTCTTAAAATAATCCAATATAGGTCGTATCTTATATAAACGATAGCCTGGTTTCGGGTTTCGTGGAAGTGGATTTTTTGCAAAATGCATAGAGCGTAATATGATCAGATACCAGTCTCTGCTTATACTCGTCGCTATTCCTCTATTCTCAAACTGGTTCTTTCTTCCAGTAGTCTTGTAATCGCGGATATTTAACGTTACCCATTTGTAACGAAACACCCAGGAAAACTAGTAATTCGCCTATACTTAGAGGTTTCCATTTACGGATCCTAAATCCCTCTTTTCTATTTTCGCTCAGCAATATGTTGACTGCGTAATCGTTCGTTTCGTCAACTACAAGTTGCGACAATTCGTCTGTTACCAATAATCTGGAGAAATCCATAGGAGAATTGCGAGCAAGATGAATTTGCAAAACTTCTTCCTTCTTAAATGGGTGATACTGCATATTATGTGGTTCTTTATGCCAGGACTCACCTGGATTATCTCTGTGTGACAGGTCGGGCTCTTTTTCGTCGTCGATTTTCACACAATCGTCGTGATCCGTATCGTCAGATTCGGAACTGTCACGAAACTGATTCGAAAGCTGTGATTCCAGCTATCATCACTCTGCAGTTTTTCTGCAGCCTCTAAATGACAATCTCTGTGGTATGCCTCGTCCTTACTACACAGAAAAATCACTGTCGTCTAACACACTAAGGGCTGCATCTCGTGGTCGTGCGGTAGCGTTCTCGCTTCCCACGCCCGGGTTCCCAGGTTCGATTCCCGGCGGGGTCAGGGATTTTCTCTGCCTCGTGATGGCTGGGTGTTGTGTGCTCTCCTTAGGTTAGTTAGGTTTAAGTAGTTCTAAGTTCTAGGGGACTTATGACCACAGCAGTTGAGTCCCATAGTGCTCAGAGCCATTTGAACCATTTTTTTAACACACTAAGTAACTGTTCCTCTGTCAATTTAACACTTTTCTTGCTCCTATTCACACTGGAAGGTCCAGGTGTCGGTTCATTAGCCGCCATTACGAACAATATACGTTCGGTAACTGACCACGCAAAACAAAAGTTTACACTCTTTGATGCTAGCTTAGACGCTGCAACTATACTGAGTAATCCGCCAGTGAGCGCGGACGCTTATAAGAGTCGGCCGCACTGGCTCGTGGCTTGTTTTGACGCTTATAAGCGCCAGCCGCAGCGAAAGTGTTAATGCGGATGGGTAGGAAAAACAAACCTGTAATGTTCAGGTACAGTATTATTAGTGTCCCGCTCAACATAGTGAAGTCGCCTAAATATCTGGGCGTAACATTGTAATGCGATATGAAACGGAACGAATGGCCGAGAACTGTGGTAGGAAAAGTGAATGGTCGACTTCGGTTTATTGGGAGAACTTTAGAAAAGTGTGGTTAACACGTAAAGGAGGCCGCATATAGGACGCTGCGAAGATAGGACGCTGATTTGAGTACTGCTCGAGATTTTGGGATCCATGCCAGGTCGGATTGAAGGAATATATCGAAGCAATTCAGAGGCAGGCTGCTAGATTTGTTACCTGTAGGTTCGAGCAACATGTAAGTTCTACGGAGATGCCTGGAACTGAAATGGGAGTCCATGGAGGGAAGGCGATGTTCTTTTCGAGGAACACTACTGAGAAAATTTAGAGAACCGCCATTTGAAGCTGACTGCTGAATGGTTGTACAGCCGCCAACATACATTGCGAGTAAGGACAGCGGAGAAGATACAAGAGTTTGGGCTCATTCAGAGGCATTTTTCCCCTCGCTCTGTTGGCGAGTTTAACAGGGGAGGGAATAACTAGTAGTGGTACATGGTACCCTCAACCACGCACCGTAAAATGGCTTTCAGAGTTTCGATGTAGATGAGAAAGGAGCCATCATATGCAGGCTCTGGAATCTGAGCGGCGACCCCAAGGAAAAAAAGAGGTAAACGTGTCCCAGTAACGTAATTACGAAGTTATAGATAACTAGCGTGTGATTTGTACGAGATATCGACTGGAACGACTGAGGAGGTGTTGTCGAATTTAGACGAGAGGTTGTACAGGACGGTACATCTGATGTACAGGAACTAATAGACCTAATCAGACCACACAATACACCTATAATTTCGACGACGATGACATCATGTGGAAGCCGTCGATTCGAAGTGCCTGGACAGCAATAAAGACAACAAAGTGTGAGACGTCAAGCAAGTTTAATGAGAGCAGGTAAACAAACCGACAAGAAATGAAGGTCACAGAGATAAAGATAACAAAGCGCACACGTGTTTGCGGTCGTTGTGTCAGAAATACGTGCCGGCATAAGGCACTTGGCGGTATTCTAAACCGGTTACGTAAAGAACGGCGCAGCAGGAATCGTCAGATTTTGTGCAGTGTGTGACGCGGATTATTACCACTAGTCATCTCCACAACAGAATATCCGCCACCAACAATGAGCTGTCTTGAGAATTAAGGTGAATGTTATGTAGTCTTTTTTACATACAGTTTGCTGTTAGTGCGAGTGGTATAGAAGTTAGTCCCAAAAAACAAACAGATACCAAAGGCAACAACTTCAAAAGCCGCTAAATGCCACGATCATTGATAGTGGAACATAAAAAGACTCAGCAAATAACATGAGAGTAGAGCTGCCATACATGATTGATAGTAAGAACATTGTAAATTGTAATTCCGAGTACACTGCTCAGTTTGATTGCCATCGTTTTTACAACATGCCTGTTTTGACTGAATTGCCATCATCACATTACCTGTTAACGTTCTGATGTATTATTTCTAATTTTATTGGTGCTTATTAAATGGATTTCATCATTATAATTTTATGTATGTCTGATGCTTTTGATATCCAAGCGATATCGGTGGTTCTGTCACTGTCTATTTGCTTGATAATTACGTTCCTTTGTTGTTATTGGAGTAATAACCATTAGTTATCAACTTATATAGCTTACCAACCATACAGACGTGATGACAAATCGTCAAATGCAATAAAACTGTCACCCAACACAGAAGGGACTACTTCAACAATTGTTGCTAAATCTGAGCCACGAACGGCAATATCTTCAACGTATTCGCTTTTGAAGCAAAAGTAATTACATTTACAAAAATATTGATGTATAGAAAATCGGGTGAAGTGTAAAAAAGTGTGAGTCATTACGCTCCATAAAATTTTTTAAGTGTCATGGAGAGTGCCTACGAAAATAGCAACAGAAATATGTATGTATGAAATATGTGTTTACATTCTCTTGCTTTCAGCAGAGTTAGCTGCGAATACGTATATTCGAAAGAATTTCTTCATGAATAAATTATAACTTATGTTATTGAATCAGTGTAGTTCGGCTTTTTTCACGTGTATTTAATGATACTTCATGTCTCTTGATAACTTAGTAACACGTGGAACGCAAAAATATAGAACCATTTCGTTAATTAAATGGAAAGTAACTAAAAACAAATATTATTCTTACTATCCTCTTTCTCACCGCTTGGAACGCTAGTGTCGCTCCAGCTGTCAAACGGTAAGAACTTTCGCACCAGAGTGTGTGGCGACAATGTATCGCCACGCGGGATTAGCCGAGCGGTCTCAGGCGCTGCAGCCATGGACTGTGCTGCTAATCCCGGCGGAGGTTCGAGTCCTTCCTCGGGCATGGGTGTGGGTGTGTTTGTCCTTAGGATAATTTAGGTTAAGTAGTGTGTAAGCTTAGGGACTGATGACCTTAGCAGTTAAGTCCCGTAAGATTTCACACACATTTGAACATTTTTTTGACAATGAATCAGACTGTGTTATGTCTATATATTTTCTTCTTTTTTTAATTATACATATTTTTGTCTTTTCGTATTATTTGCTAACTTTGGTAGTCCAGTTTTCGTAGTTTTTACTTATTTTAGTTGCTACTTGCATGGATGTCGTAACTATCAGACGTATATAAAAATGTGTAACAGTGTAATCTGTTTAATAATTACCTACAAAATCAGAAACAATGTACCAAAATTATGTAGCACTTACTTACAGATAACCTGATGATGATGGCAATTCAGCCGAAATAAGCCTACCGTAAAAATAAAGGCAATCAAACTTTAGCAGCATACTCGGAATAATAATTGTACAATATCTTTAAAAGACACACATTACGCAGCGGGCCAGAAGAATATAAATGGTTGATTATTACTACTGGTAGTACACGTTACTATTTGGCCAGTAGATACCGGGTCGGTGAAAAATGGAGCGTGCGAGCAGTTCCAACACTACTAGGAGAAACGAAGGTAAATAAAATATTATATCTTCAGTTTTGAAAACGGCTTCTAATTACTACATTTTGTTCACGTATCCCACTCATGTCGGTTGTGTTGTATAATTGAAATACAGCTTTACGAGGAATTCACAGGTCAAACTGTGCAAGTGTCGGATTTGATATTCTGGTTCTTTAACAAGACGAAGTAAACTATATTTACTACTGAGGCTGGTGTTTTGCGTTCAGTTGCACGATTCACAGACGATGAATTTTCGGCTCTAATAAATTAGATAGACCCCGAAATCTCAGATTCTGAGTTTGAAGATTGCGAAGACGAATTTGAAATCAATGTCGGACTGATTCAGGAAAATAGTAACTCTTTAAGTTCTAGGAAAATTTCAGATGAGGGATCTCTTAGTCAGTTCCAGCGAGATTATAGACCAGTAGTGACAATAAATCAAAAGGATTTTTACAGGCCCGTGAATGTGTAAGCTTAGAACTCATCTAACAGCATTTATTTAATAATGAGCAACTACATTGTTGATGGAGTGTAGAAATTATGGAATATTTCTTCTCTCAAATAGATTTTCAGCAACACCGACTGTTGCACCACAACCAGTGTCTAACTTAATCTTCGTAAACCATTTGAATGCTTTCAAAGATGTGTAAATGACAACTTTTTTTTGCGAAATTAATTTTAGCCTCTCAGACCTTAATTTTTATGGGGGAATGCAAATTTTTATTTTTGTGGTAATGCTCATAGGCGACTTTTTAGTGATTTTAGATGCAAGATTTATACAAAAATATGTATTCGTTTTCAAAATATTCTTTGTACAGTTGGCTTCATTTTATGGACTAAAAGAACTAATCGCGAAATATTCTCTATTGTAATCAATAGTAAAATGATCATACAATAATTACCATGCAAAATAACAATAAAAATATTCACTTATACAGTGGAATATAGCGAACCAACCACAGCCATGTATTCTGATGGTTACGAGCTACTGCGCGCTGTCACGAGGTGCTGCGCATTGCTTCACTGACTTGCTGATATTTTCTTAGTGATGCAAAATATTTGGCGGTTTCCGCACGTGGCCAAAAGGTTGAACGTTCACAAATATGCACCTCAGGTTTCCATTGGGAAAAAATACTTGTGTTGCATCTAAGACACAGTAAAAGTTAATGTACACAATTGTAGCCAGAGTGTTCAGGAAAATCATTTGATACCAATTTAGATGAAGCCAAAACCTCCTTTGCATCTTCATCTAGAACATACTCCGCAAGCCACCTAATGGTGTGTGGCGGAGGGTACCTTCGGTACCACTATCTGATCCCTCCAACCCTGTTCCACTCGCGAATAGTGCGTGGGAAGAATGATTGTCGGTAATCCTCTGTATTGGCTCTAATTTCTCGAATTTTCTCCTTGTGGTCAGTACGCGAGATGTATGCGGGGGAATAATATGTTGTCCGACTCCTCCTGAAAAGTGCTGTCCCGAAATTTCAATAGTAAATCTGTCCGTGATGCACAACGCCTCTCTTGTAACGTCTGCCAGCGGAGTAGGTTTAGCATCGCCGTAACGCTCTCTCGCCAGCTAAACGATCCCGTGACGAAACGCGCCGCTCTTCGTTGGATATTCTCTATAACCTCTACGAATCCTACCTGACAGGGATCCTAGATAGATGAAAAATACTCAAGAATCGGGCATGTTGCATTTGCACAATACTGATCGGTTATACAAGTTTGAAAATGTTTTGGGTTCAAGGAGCAAGAGTTTCCAAAGTAGCAAACAAGATTTCCAGAAACAGTTCTTCCTTCTGTGGGTCAACCTGAAAACTGTTGATGATAATACTGTGTCTCCACAGGACAGACAATCTAGTAGCTTCTGGATGACTCAACGAGCTAAAAACATATGTACTGACGAGCCAATGATCCAGTATCACGGCCATGTTGCTATGATACAGCATATCAGAGGCAGACCAAATTCTCATACAATAAATGTTTTTGTAATGGCATCTCAGAATGGTGTACTCTTGAACTTCTTGAGTGTCAGGGTAAAGGAATATCTTTTGAGAGCACAATGAAATGTTTCTTATTGTTTCTTTTTTCTCTAGCTTCTCTTCATTTACCGGTGATTGTAATGAGATAAAATAATTTCATTTATGAATACTTAGTGAAAGACACTATTGGCCGAAGATGCAAATGACATATTTGATGTATTGATGCTTCAAAAAAATGACTCAGTGGTGAATGTAAAGCCACTGAAAAATGTAAAGGTGTTCCATTCATCAGTCATCTTCTTGGTAACTTGTATGTTGCTCGTGGGAGGTCAAACTGAGCAGATGTAAGTTAGCTAACATCTTAAATATTGTTTGAGGCTCTCCCGACGGACTAGTTGTGAATATGGCTCTCGGGCGAGACGGCAGCTGTCATTCTGAAAATTCCACAATATTTCGTCAGCGCAAATAACTGGCATCTCCAGATGTGGCCGCACACACTGCTCAGGTCAGCACTTCGGGTTTGTTCTCTGAGGTAGCTGCACCCTCAGGTGTTGGGCGGAGGTCAGAACACATAGGTCCTCTTTCTCCAGTTTCTTATGTTTGTAGTGTGGCGTCTCGGTTGGTCGCCTTCACGTTTCTAGTTCAATCTTCTGGCGCCGGTACAGCGGCGTGGTGGAGGTCAGTGGGCCGACCAAACGCGCTGCTGGCGCGCGTGGGTGCGCTGAAATTGCGCCGTCTACTGTCTGTCGGCGGACGGCTCATTTGCCTCCGCAACTACATTACTGGCCATTAAAATTGCTGCACCAAGAAGAAATGCAGATGATAAACGGGTATTCATTGGACAAATATATTATACTAGAACTGACATGTGATTACATTTTCACGCAATTTGGGTGCATAGATCCTGAGAAATCAGTACCCAGAACAACCACCTCTGGCCGTAATAACGGCCTTGATACGCCTGGGCATTGAGTCAAACAGAGCTTGGATGGCGTGTACAGTTACAGCTGCCCATGCAGCTTCAACACGATACCACAGTTCATGAAGAGTAGTGACTGGCTTATTGTGACGAGCCAGTTGCTCGGCCACCATTGAACAGACGTTTTCAATTGGTGAGAGATCTGGAGAATGTGCTGGCCAGCGCAGCAGTCGAACATTTTCTATATCCAGAAAGCTCCGTACAAGACCTACAACATGCGGTCGTGCATTATCCTGCTGAAATGAAGGATTTCGCAGGGATCGAATGAAGGGTAGAGCAACGGGTCGTAACACCTCTGAAATGTAACGTCCACTGTTCAAAGTGCCGTCAATGCGAACAAGAGGTGACCGAGACGTGTAACCAACGGCACCCTATACCATCACGCCGGGTGATACGCCAGTATGGCGATGACGAATACACGCTTCCAATGTGCGTTGACCGCGATGTCGCCAAACACGGATGCGACCATCATGATGCTGTAAAGAGAACCTGGATTCATCCGAAAAAATGACGTTTTGCCATTGGTGCATCCAGGTTCGTCGTCGAGTACACCATCGCAGGCGCTCCTGTCTGTGATGCAGTGTCAAGGGTAACCGCAGCCATGGTCTCCGAGCTGATAGTCCATGCTGCTGCAAACGTCGTCGAACTGTTCGTGCAGATAGTTGTTGTCTTGCAAATGTCCTCATCTATTGACTCAGGGATCCAGACGTGGCTGTACGATCCGTTACAGCCATGAGGATAAGAGGCCGTTGGGATCCAGCACGGCGTTCCGTGTTACCCTCCTAAACACACCGATTCCATGTTCTGCTAACAGTCATTGGATCTCGACCAACGCGAGCAGCAATGTCGCGATACGGTAAACCGCAATCGCGATAAGCTACAATCCGACCTTTATCAAAGTCGGAAACGTGATGGTACGCATTTCTCCTCCTTACACGAGGCATCACAACAACGTTTCACCAGGCAACGCCGGTCAACTGCTGTTTGTGTATGCGAAATCGGTTGGAAATCGTTGAAGGTGTCGCCACCGGCGCCAACCTTGTGTGAATGCTCGGAAAAGCTAATCATTTGCGTATCACAGTGTCTTCTTCCTGTCGCTTAAATTTCGCGTCTGCAGCACATCATCTTCGTCGTGTAGCAGTTTTAATGGCCAGTAGTGTATCTGCGTAGCAGGGGTCATCTGCTGCGTCATGCGCTCCGTCTTGCCCATCATTTGGTGGAACAGGGACGGTAGCGCTACTATCAGGCTGCCGATGTCACCTTCCCTCGTGGCATCGGTGACGTTACTGAGTGGCGCCCACTCTTCGCGGTCGGCTGTTTCAACGTTGACGCCGTCGCCACGTTCCGCTGCTTCGATGAAAAAGCCTGGTCCTCTTCTGCTGGAGTGGGCCGCCCTGCACTTCCACTTCCTGTAGAGGGCTGCCCATCTGCAACTGCGCGGTGCGCTTCCTAGCGCGGGTGTGCTGTCTTTGGTGTGTGAAGGCCCCGTCTGCTGTACCGGTGGCCGGCTGCTATGGCACATCCGCGCCGCTCGCACTCACTCACCCTTGACATCTGAAGGTCTCTGGACCTTGTTTCACGTAGTTTGGCATTCATAATATCTGGCCTACATATAATTTGGAGTTGGGAAATTTAGACCTCGCGTTTATTTGTTTGTCTTCTCCTGTCATCCAATTTTGTGCAACTGCCCTTGCTTCTTGCCACAGAATTACTGCTCAAGCAGCATGTCCAACTGGCGAGTGGTCGGTCGCCAGTGGACCTGGTTGCCCACTTACTTATTCTCTGACTGCTGCACCAATGCGTAAAATTGGCGAGCAGTCCGTTTAAAATTGTCACGTAGAAATGGTACGCCTGCCATCTCATACACTTCTCTGGTGCACGGTTCTCGCCTTGGGAGACGTAGAGCAAGGCGTAAAGCTTTGTTTTGTACCCGCTGTAGTGCGTCAATATGTTTGTTGGCTGCATTTTGCCCCACACCACAGTGGCGTACTCTAGAACAGGCCGTATAAGGGCCAGATACAGTGTTACTCCACAATGTGTGGATACAGTCGAACTGGGGTTTAGTAGGGAGTAGAGCATTTTCATAAACCCAGTGCTTTCCGCCCGACCTCTTGGACGTGCGATCCCAAAGTTACCCTCGTCTGGGCGCGGATGGCGGACGGCGTCTCGCCCTGGCTGGGACGTGGGCTGCGGGGGCAGCGTACGTGTATCGCCCTTGTGACACCCTGTATGGTACGCCGCGTTGGCGAGCCATTGCGGCTTTGAGATACTGGCAGCCATAGTTGCTCGCCACGTGCGGCACACCATAGTCTGCAAGCGTTGGCGTGTCTTCTCGTTGTAGCGTTCACTTGTTGCTGGGATGGTTGCCGCACACTTCACGCAGACGTCAGACAACGAGCGCTGTAAGGGGCTGCAGTCATGGACTGTGAGGCTAGTCCCGGCGGAGGTTCGAGTGCTCACTCGGGCATGGTTGTGTGTGTTTGTCCTTAGGATAATTTAGGTTAAGTAGTGTGTAAGCTTAGGGACTGATGACCTTAGCATTTAAGTCCCATAAGATTTCACACACATTTGAACATTCTTTTTTTTTTAACTACGGTTTTTTCCGTGGCCATAGCTAGTAGAAGCGGCCCATCTTTGCGGTGTTAAGGGACTTTATTCAAGTTACTGTACGAATCCCGACGCGAGACGTTTTAGCGCCTTCTGGAGGTGATCCGACTTCACGGTCCATGGGAAGCCATGGCCTCGATCACCTTGTCGGGGACCGTAGCGTATGTGTGAAAAGGCAGCTCGTTGTCTGCTAACCCTTTTGATAGGCTGCAGCAGTCGTGCAGGTTAATGCGCTCGAGTTCCTTTCCTGCAGATTTCGCAGTGAACTCTTACTTTGCCCACTGCGCAGTGAACTCTTACTTTGCCCACTGCGATATCTACTGCAGGAACTCCGAGTAGTCGTCCCTCACTTGGAAGACGATGGGCGGTGGCTCGGCTCCTTCCTCGCTGAGGGTTTGTCGGTAGCGGGGTGGGGATTGAGAACAACGAGAAGCTGCCGACGATCGCATGCCCCACCTGCTAGACAGTTGCACAAAGGCGAGGCAGCAGGGCTGAGAGGTGGCCAAACTAACTGGGTAGTCACTTCTCATGCATGTTAAGTTGACATGAAATGGAGTAGTATGCCAGTGACATGTATATTTGCACTTAACAATCGTAAGGATGAATATGACCGTGATTGGAGCTGCAGTAATAACTTTCTGTGATTCTTCTTATCTGTTGGGCTTTCATGTATATCATATTATGAGGTGTGTAGGCAGAGGCTGTGCTGTCCAGGCAAGGGCGAATTCTAGGGAGCAAGGAACCGCCACAGGGGTCCGTTCTCTTGGGACGCAGACCGTGTTGTCCTTTCCTAAGCTGGTCACTGAACTCATGGCAGAGAGAATGTGGGAGACGTTAGGCAGCGCCAGGAAGCAGACCACGAGAACATAGAACAACTCGGCAGGACACAGTTGCAGTGCTAAAAATGAAACCCCACACTGTTGTTGCTAGTCCAACATGCGGCACACATAGCACACCCTCAGGTGGACGAAAAAAAAACTAGCCAGTGGTGTGAGGGATTTAAGAGAAATGCTATTTGAGGCATGCAAAAGTATAGGCCAAGGCCGCAGATTTTTGGAAAGTGCACAAAAAACAACGATTGTGACTTTATTACAGGTGTGTGTGTGTGTGTGTGTGTGTGTGTGTGTGTGTGTGTGTGTATTGTGTATTAAAATCGGGGACCTAGAAACGACAGAGAGGCTTCGTCTCGCCATAGCCCCCAGCGGTTTCCACCCCACTGCCGCCTCACACTGAACCTAAGGTTATTGTCCGATGCTGGCTCCAGTGGACCCCCCCCCCCCCCCTTCCCTCGCCCCCATCACCCGGGAACGTCTCATACCAGACGAGTATAACCCCAAGTGTTTGTGTGGTAGATTAATTATGGTGTATGTGTACGGGGAGACAGTGTTTGCACAGAAATCGCCGACATAGCGTAACTGAGGCGGAATAAGGGGAACCAGCCCGCATTCGCCAACGTAGACGGAAAACCGCCTTAAAACCAGCCACAGGCTGGCCAGCACACCGGACCTCGACACTGATCCACCGGTCGGATTCGTGCCAGGGACCGGCATGCCTTCTCGCTCGGGAAGCAGCCCGTTAGGCTGCGCGGCTAGCCGGGCGGGCATTACAGGGGTGGTGGCCCGCCAAGCTGACGCTCAGAAAGTATCACATTTCTCCCCCTTTTGTTTTCCGATGGTGGTGAAATCGCGCTGACATGAAAAGCATGCACTGTCATTGGTAGGCAGCCTGTGACGTTAGTCTTGAGTTACACTTCTTGGACAGATAATGGCGGTAAGGAAGTTGATTGGAAGAGTATTTTTTTTTATAGAGATGATGGAGGAAGCGTGAAAGATATTGCAGAATTATGCTGTTGGCCAATGTTGGCGGCAAATCGAGTCATCGGCTAGGAAGTCTTAACCGCGTGAGAAACTGTCGTCAGAAGTGGAGGAGTGCAGTCGGATCTTGGTTTTAGAGTAGAATGCTCAGGAAGAGTCAGAGAAATTTCAGGATCAGAGTTCCGACCTGGACACAGGAAGACAAATGGAGTCAGAGCGATGCACACCTGACTGGCAGAGATGAAGGACCCCTGCAGTTACACTACTGCAGTTTGACGCCAACCATCAAAGCTTATCTGCGTATGTCCATTTTTTCAGAAATGGTTGCGGGACCTCGACTGTCCAGTACAGAATGTCAAATCAAACACCTTTCAGTCGTCTAAATTTTCCAACGGTTATTTTATTGGGCTACCGATTTCGACGATATATTACGCCGTCTTCAGGCGCCCTGACCGACATGTCGATGGCGTAATATATCCCCGAAACTGGTAGCCCAACAAAATAACAATTGGGAAAATAAGACGGCTGAAAGGTGTTTGATTTAACATTCTATATCGAAGTTTATGGTAAGATTACATTGCAGCATCAGCGTAATAGGGATGCACAGGCACAATAGCTTGTCAATTTCGATGTTAGCGGTAACCTCTCTAATGGTCGCTCTGCCCCGGTAAGATATTTGTCTTCATTCACTATGAAACTAGTGCCATGCAATCACTGTATACCTACCATGCAACTTCGTGATTTCGTAACGAAGATACTGAATCGTCATAAACAAATCGCCGTCCTCTTCCACCTCACAAGGTTGTCAACAACTAGCTACAGTAAGTAATATGACCATGCATGCTCTGTTTAAACTGAAATGGTGAGAAATGAATGTGCAATCGTTGCAAGGTTAAATGTGTCGTTTGTGTAATAAAGTCTATTGTACTCTATGCCTGTACTTTCATACTCTGTGGAACCCATGTCCACAGATAGTACAGAAAGTTTAGTGATACCCACTCAATATACAGTGCTTAGGGCGCCCTTTAACAGGTGATATTTTCATTAAATTCCGTTGCGTCACTTCATCAGTCAACACTGGCTTCTGAGGAGTGATCTGTTTCTGTAATTGTACTGGTCAGATCAACCAGGTGACAAGCCTGAAAGGAGGGGGACGGTGCACGGCAGGGGGGGGGGGGGGGCCGCAGTCTCGCATTTGGTAATTGTACTGGGACTGAATGGCATGTGGTATTTTCCAACTGTAATCAGAAATTTAGAAAAATGAATAGGCAGGCGAGAAACTGCTTTGTAAAAATTTTGGACAGGAAGGAATGAGAATAAAATAATAGATTATTTTCCTCTGCTATAATATAAGATAACAAGCATACATGTACACTTTCTTTTCAGCTTATGTTCCATTGTCTGTACATATTTATGTTTGGTTGTAATGTCAACACCATCTGTCGTTTAAGTGTGGTGTTGAAAAGCGTTTTCGTATTTTGGAAGGGTATACAAATAGACATGTACAAAAATAGGTAAATATGGAGGGAAAATTGTAGTAATTAAACTGTGTCATTGAAAGAAAAGTCAGTAAGTTTCCAGGGACAAGTTATACAATGGATACATACAAGAAGTCAGATATGCATGTTCAAGAGTACAGGTATGGGTGCTTCAGTAGAAAAGATTGATATAGCAAGAGATGTGAGTGGGGATAGACAATGGGATGCCACAGGTTACTGGTACTCTAGAGAACATAGTAGACAGGGAGGATACTGAGACACTAAGCCAAACAAAGGATAGGCGTGTTCAACAGGATGTTGATATGAGTGTAGATGAAAGCAGTTATGGAAAAACGAGTATTTACTTTACAAACTCAGAAAACAAAGAATGTGCAGAGGCAAGAATAAATGAAGGAATTAAGACTCAACTGAATGTACCAAGCACATCAACCGAAGAGATGAGGGAATCGAACGGACTATGTATGAATTCATGGCTTTTATTGTGGGAAAGACAGAAGCCAGGAATAAGGAAACAACCAAGAGAGAAAAGAAAAGAGAAAAAGAAACAGGCGAGCATGAGAAGAAAGAGAGGAGAAACAGCCGAGTTGGAGAGGGAAAGAGAAAAATAGGCAGAGAAAAGGGTGAAGCAACTAGAGGAGCAGATGTGGCAACTGTTGGCACAACTTCCCCTATCAGTTAAAAGGTGAATTCGATAGCGGAAAAGCAGAAGGAAAAGGCAAGAAGGCCGAAAAGGTGAAAAGACGCATAAATGTGGTAGAAGATCATGCAGGCCTAGTCTAAGAACGTTTTGAACATAAGTTTAAGCCAACGAATGATTTTCACACAGAAAATGGAATCAGCATGTCGAATCAGAGGGCGCTTCCCTGGTACTAGTAGGTGAGACACAGGAAGTGTGGTTCCTATTAGAATTTAAGGAGAGTCAGGAGGATGAAAGAATGATCATATCGGAGTAGTGAATAGTGAGCCATGCGAAGTGGAGTCTTCACCCAGGCAGGCTCAAATAATTTGATTACAAGCACTGCATGTTGGTACATAAGTACCGTGTGTTCAAGGAGAACAGGAGTATGCTCCATCCCAACGCTTAGATTGAACAGTCTGATAATCTAAACCCACTATCACGATTTTTGATGCACAAATTCGAATACATTCGCAGTGAAGTCGAAGGCAAGTCCGCTGTGAAGATGCGGCCGATAGCGCTAAAGTGCATGTCATATTGTGTGTTTAAGGAGGCGTTTTTGGCCAGCTACTGGTCTATTCAGAAACAAATACGAGTTAAAAATGAGATTATTAAGGGCCATGACTTCGAAAAGTCAGGACTGAGGAGACTGGTGAAATTTATTCAAAAGATGCTGAAAAAGAATCCGTTCTTGGATGTACCATGTAGTGCAGAAGAGAGGGTTAGACTACCACGACGTAACCAACATATTCTGACTGTATGCTGGAGTACTGGCGCTGGCATGTTCAAGGACCTTCTGCAGGAAACTGAAATTTCTACATTATGGTGAACATAGATCGATTCAGCCACCAGTGCATGATAGAACTTTATTGGACCACAGTGACCACACCATGGACAGAAAAATAATCAGCCTCATTCCAATGGTGGTGAATATTTCGCATCTTTTCGGCAAAACCATGAAGGATGGGGTAATTTGAATGGACAATGAAGGAATGGTTACAATGTCTTCAATAATAACAGGAATACTGGTTACAGACAGGAAAGCAGTAAAGGAATGAGTTTATAACAACAAGCAGCGAAGATTATTGGACTGCAAGGACCTGGTTGCATATGAACACTGTTGCAGGGTCGTCATCACAACAATAGCTCATGAGCTCTAAAGGCACAAGAAATAGAAGACCCGTGAACAAACTCAGAACAGAAAATATAAAGTATATCACGCATGAAGATTTACGAAAAGTGTTATTAGAGGAGAGAGAGAGAGATTGCACGGACACAAAATATTCATCTGGCAGTTAATATATTAGTTGATGAAATAGGTTTTGAGACCATTCTCGGCAGTGGAAGTCAAATTTTTGCAGCATCAGAAGACATATTTCAACAATGTGTGCAATGGAATCAATGGTAAGTATTACATTTACGCAAGATGAAAGTAAAAGGAGCACTAACTGGAAAGATCACAATTATGCAGCAACAAGTGCAGCTGGAATTTATGTGCCAGGCTAATACTCTGAAACGTAATTTCTTTTGCTGAACCTCTCCATATCGCTGAATTTAGGAATGGACTTTATGCAAATATATGATGCAGTGATGGACCTAGATAGAAGTGAGAGCGTTTTACAACAGGACAAAGAAATTCTTCGAGGAAGGTCTTTGACACTGCATGTCTCTTTAAAGCATTTGAACCACTTCATTACGCTTTTTGTTTTTGACGGTGGTGTCCTCCCTTATGGGCGCCGATAGCTCAGCATAACCTTTGGTGCAGATTTGCATTCTGTATATCAGATGACGCATTGCACCTCCTCCTCGTCTGTCGCCACTCTGGTGCGCTTCTAGTTAAATCTGCAGCAAAGGGCAAAAGAAAAAAAAAACTTTGAGAGCTACTAAACGTTTTACGAGAAACAATGATCTCTATCTCTAATAGTTTCCAAGTTATGATTTTTTGAAATGATAGCGGTACTTTATGGACACCGTGTGCGTCATTATGGAAGGATAGGCCATTGTTTTCCATGATATTCTCTCGCGAGGTTGTGTTATTCACGAGAAAACTCTGGATCGTTGTTAGGAAAAGTAGCAGGAAAACGTGGCAATGACTGTTTCGTTCTGTCTTGTACTCACGATTGCCTGACTTAATTTATTGAAGTACTGCTCGCGATAAGCACGACACTCGTCTTCGAATACATATCTGGTACAAATTATCATTTGTCACGACATACTCCTGCGATTGTGTATTTATTGACGATTTATACGCCATAGGCTGTATCTCATTAGTGATAATAAGAGTTCTTTTTTTTTTAAAAAATTGGGTTTATTGAACCGTACATTCAACAGCTTGCTAGAAATATAAAATAATTACGTAGAGAAATCACAAGGTAAATAGTCTGAACAATTATTTAACATTGTTTTGTAGGTGCCCACGTAAGAAAATTAAATCTAGATAAACAGTCTAGACGTTATATCAATTACAGACAAAACAGAATGTAAAAAGCGAACACAACAGATATTGGGGAGCATACACCTAGAGGCTAAAGTATTTATGCAACCACATATAGCACACCAAATGTCATATACACACGTTACTATGTCGCACAGAATAAAAAAAGGCTTTGTATATTTGAGTATCTTCATGATACAATAAACAGATAACACTTATTGAAATGGACACCTTGAGTTTCACAAGATTTGTATGATTTTTATGTCTGTTCTTAATGTTCTAATAGTGCTCTAATTTAGGTGCTTCTGCTATGATTGCTGGTAGGCTATAAGTGTTTTATAGGTTTCCTTTCAGTTGTATTAGCTGTTCCACAACTTTTGTGCATGTAGAAATTAGTGACAGTTTGAGACTATGCTCTCCAAGCGTGCTAAATGAATTCTTAAGTGACAATGCAGGAATTATGTCAGTTTACTTTGGTTTGACCTTATTGGTTGGTTTGCGATGTATTCACGTGCAGATGCGGTAATCCGTAACTAGTGCATCGCTGGTACATAAGAGAAGTTAGTTTTCACTGCAGCGGATGATAGTGGATTCGTAGACTTGTTGCTGGCGGGCACATTAATCTAAATTTTGACCGTCAGATGGCGTGACCAGTCCACTCGCTAACTTCACGGGTACACTGCCGTTCCCGCCGGCATTTTCACTTTGGGTTGTTCTTCGTACTGGTCTGGCGGGTGTATATGAAAACACTCGTGAGTCGCAAACTTTACTCTGGGCGTGACATTGTTTTCCTCACATACCTGCAAGTGCACATTCTCTGCAACCTATTTTTTGGACGTTTCAGTATCCGAAAGGCCGCCTATCTGCCTTCACGCGGATTCATGTGTGGTGCGCCCCTCAGCTTAGACAGTTGCAAGTTTTCTAAAGGGAATTAGAAATGTCGGGTCATTAATTATTTCTGTACTTTATTCCATTTAACGGGTTTTCCGCTCATCTAATTGGGGACTATTTATCTTTTATGTAGGTCCCCTCTGCGAGAGGGTTTCCGGCAGACTTAGGATTGAAGAGGATATTCTCATGCATGTCATGTATCATGGATGGACTATTTTAACACATTTTAACCTTAATTATGCATCATTGTGGACTCACATTCTTTTCTTATAATTTTTTTCGTTCTGTTTAGCTTTGATTAACTTTACCAAGTGGATAGGTATTATTATTCTTTTAAATTTTGTTGCAGATGGACCTGAAGATGGGACATATGTCTTGAAACCGGGTAGTCCTTTCCTTTTTAGAAGTGAATAATTTTTACAACTGCAGCGGATTTTACCATTGGCAGTGAATAATGCCCCATGAAGAGAAACGTGTCATAAAATTTTACTATAAGCGCTTTTGCTGTTCTTTCCTGTGATCGTTCCAGAAAGAGTTGTCTGTGTTGCCTATCCGATGTAAGGTAATGAGATCGAATCGCTTGTTCACGTCTTCATTCTGCCTACGGGACGTTAAACCCCATCCTTCTTTTTCATTTGCTCGTTCGTAGCGCGGTTAGCTATGTAGATAGTATGTGGGCTATTGTTTCTTTTTCTTTTTGTCAAGGTTAAATTAGCCGCGAAATGAAAACCGCATCGACTGTCGATCGCGTCAGTGGGATCGCGCAGTGGGAACCTAAAGATACCTAGAACAATGGAGTTCCCCACCAAGTGTGAAGTGCGTGCATTCATTCCCTGACGGGTTCCGCCTGATTTCGATGCACCCACGTAACGTAACTTCCATGAGCGGCAGAAAACTGCGACAATAGTGCAGGAACTTGAAGCAGGACTTGCAGAAGCTTCTGCAGTGTTTTCGATGGGAAGTGTCTGATCACACAGCATACAGCCCGGACATGGCTCCCTCTGATTTCCTTCTGTTCGCGCACATGAAACGCCAGCTGTGAGGGCAACACTTTGGCACAAAAAATAGCTGCACCAGCGCAGAGATCTGGTGGAAAGCACAGGCGGTTGTCATGTGTGACGAGGCCACTAGGAAGTTGCTACGACGCTGGGATAAATTTCTAAGTCGGAATAGAGAAGTGGCTGGAAGGTAAGTAAATGTTTCAATTAAATATTTTAGTTTTTCACTGTGTTTTCCATTTCGCGACAGATTGGACCTTGAAAAACACTGCTGTCGTATGTTCGCACGATTTCAAGTGAAACGATGTAGAATGAGCTAGTTAAAGGCTACTTTCAGGCATTGTATAGATTAATGAACAGTCCAGAGGCTGAAAATTCAATGAATGGTTTTATTGACTTCAATATTACTCATCCTGTCAGAGAAAATACCCAATTTACAATTAAAAGTAAATATCTGTATCTTCTACACTACAGGCGGGATTAGCTTTTTAAATTCATCTGCAGAATGGAAAGAGTTGTCCAGAGAAACAATGTTAATTTAGATTTACAATCTAGTTAGCTACCTAACACACAACTCATGGTACCGCGGGGTTGATCAAGGGTTTTTATGGTCGCACTTTAAGCAAATTCCGGAGCCACTGACAGCCTAAATCATGAGCAAAGTACCTCTTATTTTCTTCTAGTGTTGCTGCTGAGGACTCTGCGGTTCCTTTCAAGTTGTGATATATTGATTACTTATGAATGGCGGCTTGTTCTAAATGTCGAAAAATGTAAGTTAATGCAGATCAGTAGGAAAAAAAATCCTCTAATGTGCGTGTACAACAGTTTCAAAAGTGTAACGTTGCAAAACGACATGAAATGGAACGTTCATGTAAAGACGGTAGTAGCGAAGGTGAATGGTCGACTTAAGTTTATTAGGATAATTCTAGGAAAGAGTAGTTCAGTTATAAATGATACTTCGTAAGGAACACCCGTGTGACACAGTCTCCAGTCCTCCTTGAGTCTTTGGGATCCCCACCAGGCAGGACTAAAGGAAGACATCAAAGCAGTTCAGCGGCGGCCTACAAAGTTTGCTACCTGTTGATTCGATGAACACACAAGTATTAGAGAAATTCTCCATGAACTGAAATGGGAATCTCTGGAGGGAAGGAGATGTTCTTTTCGAGAAACACTGTTGAGAAAGAGGATAGAAGATATATTCGAAGGTTGCGAATACGATTATACATTAGCTGTCCAGTCTATTAGCGACATATAAAAATTTATGCCGCACCTGCACTCGATCCCGGATTTCCCAGCTAATGAGAGCAGTCGCCTTAACCACTTCGGCTATCTGTGCACGCGTACTGGTCCGTCCCAAACCTCCACGTGTAATCGCGTGTGTAGTAATAATCCATACATATTATAAAAATGGATGTATCTATGTATGTGTGTATGTTTCACATCTCCTCCTAACCCCCAGACCGATTTCAACCAAATTTGATACACGTAATCCATACTGTGTGGCCATGATCGCTGTGGAGATAAGACCACCTACTTATCATAGTTCATTGGATATGACGTCATAAACAATGAGATCGAGGCCTCGCAAAGAGATGCGTGAAAAACGGCCACTGACTGACTTCGCAATAAATTTCGCAGGCAGTACCCATATAAGCCGCTAAATGCACCTGCAAGGTATATCATTGTACCACACATACTTCAGCAGAGCTATGAAGAGGCGTTACCATAGAGACGTTTACAAAATGCGCCTGTAGAGCTATGAAGAGGCGTTGCCATAGAGACGTTTACAAAATGGCGTTGTAGACAAGGCGAAGTTGCTACGCCCATCGTTTAGGAACTGTCCGGGATAACGTTTCTTAGTTTGGATACTGTTCTTTTACATTTTTAAATTGTGCCTATTTCTTTGTATCGCTGTTTCACAATTTCAAAGGTGTTTGCACGAATACAAAGAAATGAAATTCATTCGATACTTCACTACAATCACAGTTTGTTTTTTGTTTTCGTTTCTAATACAAAATTGGCAAAAAGAATACCCGGGCAATGCTGGGTTTGTTAGCTAGTCGTAATAATAATAAGACTGTTGAGAAAGTTTAGAGTACCGGCGTTCGCGACAGACTACAGAACGATCTACTGCCACCAACATACAGCTCGCTGAAGAGCCACGAAGGCAAGATAAATTAGAGCTCGTGCGGAAGCATGTAGGTAGTCGTTTTTCCGTCGCTACATCGGCGAGTGGAACAGGGTAGGGAACGGCTAGATACGCACCGTCATGCACCGTATGATAGCTTGCAGAAAATTCACGTAGATGTAGATTTCATTACTGAATGTCCCATTTTGAACTAACTGAGAAAAGTGTCGACATGACGAGCATTCGCCCTCAGAACAATAGTTACTGCCAACTCATTAATGGGCGACTGCGCATTATTAGCAGATCCTTACACGGCGGCAGCAAGCTGAAGAAAGTTAAGAGTTACGCTGTGGTCGCAATCAGCTCTTTTACGGTATCTCAACTCGTTGGAAGAACGGTATTGATCGCGAATTGTCCCATTCACTATGGCTTCTTCGTGTCAGTGCGCATTTGCGTGAGTCTCCCGTTGTGAGTAAGCAGGCATGTCACGCGTGACGCTTCCGCGGAAATAGATACGCGATGCGCTGCAGTTGGCTCAGGGACAGGGGACTTGGCGTGACTCGCTGCGTGGCTAGCAAGAAGTCGACACTGCACGGCTGACAGGAAGGTCGAGCTACGTAGGCAAGATGCTCAGGGAGTGACGCGTGTGTCACGACAGATAGCTTACGTCTAACGCGCAGTTCGCGGCTGGACCAACACCAGCAAATGACGTTTCCCCCACTACACTCACACATTTACACGAAGCACATCTTGAGGAAGACGCAAACCAAGTTTCGGTAACCGATCCTTTCTGTCCTGTAAGGCCAGAACTGCTTTTGCTAGCTCTATCAGATATCGGTTCCGCGAACGTCAATAGCTCTACACGAAAGGTGCAGATAAATCAAGTGTTCGATTTCACCAGCTTTACCTTCGTAATACGCTTGGAGACAAAAGAACGACACACCCCGAAGGAATTATCGGAATGCGTAGGAGTGATGTTCATGGACAGAATGCAGAATGAGATTTCCACTCTGCAGCGGAGTGTGCGCTGATATGAAATTTCCTGGCAGATTAAAGCTGTATGTTGGACCGAGACTCGAACTCGGGACGCAGTTTTTTAATCTGCCAGGAGATCTCATATGAGCGCGCACTCCGCTGCAGATTGAAAATCTAATTCTGGAAACATCCCCCTGGCTGTGGCTAAGCAGCGTCCCCGCAATATACTTTCTTTCAGGAGTGCTAGTTCTGCAAGGTTCGCAGGAGAGCTTCTGTAAAGTCTGGAAGGTAGGAGACGTGGTACTGGCAGAAGTAAAGCTGTGAGGACGGGGCGTGAGTCGTGCTTGGGTAGCTCAGTTCGTAGAGCACTAGCCCGAAATAGGCAAAGCTGACGAGTTCGTTTCTCGTTCCGGCACACAGTTTTAATATGGCAGGAAGTTTCATGTACATGAACTGACAAACAAATGATTTCAATTTCAGAAAAGTTGGATGATTCATTCAACAGAAAGAGCTTCACAGACTGAGTTCATTAATAACGCGTTGGTCCACCTCTGGCCCTTTTTCAAGCAGTTATTCGACTTAGCATTGAAACTTCCTGGCAGGTTAAAACTGTGTGCCGGACCGAGACTCGAGCTGTGAGGACGGGGAGTGAGTCGTGTTTGGGTAGCTCAGTTGGTAGAGCACTTGCCCGCGAAAGGCAAAGGTCCCGAGTTCGAATCTCGGTCCGGCACACAGTTTTAATCTGCCAGGAAGTTTCATATCAGCGCACACTCCGCTGCAGAGTGAAAATCTCATTCTGGACTTAGCATTGTTTGACTGTTCTCGGATGTCCTTCCTGTCGGATATCGTGTCAAATTCTGTCAAACTGGCGCTTTAAGATGGTCAAAATCCTGAGATGGTTGGAGGGACCTCCCCATAACGCTCCAAACTTTCTCAGTCGGGGAGAGATCCGGCGACCTTGCTGGCTAAGCCAGGGTTTGGCAAGAACGAAGGAAAGCCCTAGAAACTCTCACCGTGTGCGGGTGGGCTTTATCTCGCTGAAATGTCAGCCGAGGATGGCTTGCCGTGAAGGACAACAAAACGGGGAGTAGAAGATCGCCGAAGTACTGCAATGCAGTAAGCGTGCCGCGAATGACAATCAAAGGAGTCCTTCTATCACAACAATCATAGAACAAATAAACACCGGCACCACATACTAAGACTGTAGTATTAAGGTACTGTCGCGTGGGAGGAGAAGGCTCGAAGAACTTTTATTCCGAGGCTCCTCTTCCCCAATGGCATTCTGCATAGTGTTTAAAGTATACTGCACACAAGCAATATTGTATTGCTCGTCTTATTGTGTGCAGACAGAAGTATATTCTCTTCTCTGTTCAAAGCTATAATCAACGAATTTCATATATCAGAAATTGTTTAAGGAATAATGCATTCAAGTAGCAATGAACTACATTGTATTTCAACTAACAAGTTACAAACATAAGTGTATTTCTCATGTAAAGCTAAAATTCATGTATTCCATGTATGAAGTGCTCAATCAGCATTTAATCTATATAATCTGTGTAAACATAACTTAGCGCAAACCATTTCTTAATCACGCTCATTGTGTTACATTTTCTTTTTTTTTATTTTTCTTTGACATTTGCGCTGTATAAATTGTATTCTCATCAAATAAGTAGTAACAAATTATATGCAACCATTTTAACAATTGTTAAGCATTCAATTCGCTGTAACCTCAGAGAAATCTTTATATATTATTTACAATAAAGCATTAACAACTTTTTACCAAAAAGACTGTAACAATGAGAAGTCTTTGCTATTAGATTCAGAAGCTCGCCGAGGATGTAGGTAACGAGGGGAAGAGGTAGGCAGCTGCTTGTAGAACAAAAAATCATTGAAAGCTAAACTGTAGCTTCACCTAACAGCCAGACGTATTAATTCGGCATCATCATCGTCATTTTCTTTTGCCTTTGTCTCATATAGGCAGAGGGTCGGCATGGTTATTAAGGGGTGGTCGGATGCCTCGTCTGTCGCGATCCCATAACCCCCCCCCCCCAACCCCACCCACTCCCTCTTCTGGGTGGAATGTGTGTACGCCAACTGCCTGCAAGTGGTGTTTGCCATGTGATAGTAAGCGAAAGTTTTCTAAATGTTTGCGAATCGTGTATCAGAGACGGAACTTGGATACTAGTCCGGTATTCACCTGGGGGGTTGTGGAAAAACCACCTAAAAACCACATCCAGGATGGCCGGCACAGCGATTCTTGTTGTTAATTCGCTGGGCGAAATTGATATAGTGTCCGCGGACCTCTTCGTCCCGGAAGTGGAAATGTAACACACACGACTGTCCAGGCGGACGTATCAATTCAGTATTACTCTGAAGAAAAGATTAACCACCAACCCAGCATAGTGGACGGATTGAGCAATTCGTACTTCATTGCTGAAGCTATAGTCCGCAGACACTCTAACACAGCCATTATCTCGCTTTTTGGGCGTGGACTTTGGAACTGTAGAAGTGTGTGGTCGTATAAAAGCATTCTGGCTGTCGTTCCTCGTTACAGATTTGTCCTCACGTTACTTGTAACCGTAACATTTGGTCTTTATTGCGGTTTCGGCTAGGGACCTAGCGTTGATCTTTGTTTGCACGCACTATTTGTTTCTTTGCAGTGGCTTCTTCGTTTAGCGTCAGGCTGGGCACTTAAGAAGACTTGCTCGTTCCTCGCCACATGTTCTCAAACATTGTCATGCTGAAATATGCCTCGTCGAATCGCCTGAAGGAAAAGCAGTACCTCGAGCTCAAAAGCATTTTCGATGTAGTGGTTACTATTCAGCTTGATCTTAATAAGAGTCTATATCACATGTTGTTGTTGTCCAGTGGCTTACCATACCGTTACTCTTGGTGTTGTTGCCACTGTACCGCTATGCAGACAGTCAGACGGCGAATATCACAGTTAGTTCCAACACTTATGCAGCTGTCATTGTGGAACTTACCCGAAAATACTTCATTTTAGTATTCAGCATGTCAGCGACGTCATTCATCTGACCGTTGCAATCTGAATCATCTGAGGTGTCGGGTTACGGAAGACTACGCAGTGGCTTGCGTGTCACCAGTCTTGCCCGCAGAAGACTGCGACGAACAGATCACGCAAATGGTCCTCACACTATGCAGTGTTCCAGTGTTAGTCGACGAGATATGTATGACGCCTACCCACTGTCTGAGATTGGCGTGACACCTCAACTCTTGATCTCACAAAATACGGCACTGTTGATCCAATCTTTACCTCATCTCTACGCAGTCTTCTTCATTTATTGCTGCAACATATGCTCAGAATTTGGATTCTATTATCCAATTCTTTCGCCGTATTGTAATTTTCGCAAACTTCGATATAGAAGACACTAATAGTATGATACTCCAACGGGTGCAGATTGCAATATAATACCCTGACGGGAAAAAAAATCGCAATGCCAAGAAACAGTTCTGCGACATAACCGACAGTTAGTAGGCGTGTTTCTGCATCTTAAAGATGCTGTATATTACCCTGGCCATTAAAATTGCTACACCACGAAGATGACGTGCTACAGACGTGAAATTTAACCGACAGGAAGAAGATGCTGTGATATGCAAATGATTAGCTTTTCAGAGCATTCACACAAGGTTGGCGCCGGTGGCGACACCTACAACGTGCTGACATGAGGAAAGTTTCCAACCGATTTCTGATACACAAACAGCAGTTCACTGGCGTTGCCTGGTGAAACGTTGTTGTGATGACTCGTGTAAGGAGGAGAAATGCCTACCATCACGTTTCCGACTTTGTTAAAGGTCGGATTGTAGCTTATCGCGATTGCGGTTTACCGTATCGCGACATTGCTGCTCGCGTTGGTCGAGATCCAATGACTGTTAGCAGAATATGGAATCGGTGAGTTCATGAAGGTAATACGGAACGCCGTGCTGGATCCCAACGGCCTCGTATCACTAGCAGTCGAGATGACAGGCATCTTATCCGCATGGCTGTAACGGATCGTGCAGCCACGTCTCGATCCCCGAGTCAACAGATGGGGACATTTGCAAGACAACAACCATATGCACGAACAGTTCGACGACGTTTGCAGCAGCATGGACTATCAGCTCGGAGACCATGGCTGCGGTTACCCTTGACGCTGCATCACAGACAGTAGCGCCTGCGATGGTGTACTCAACGACGAACCTGGGTGCACGAATGGCAAAATGTCATTTTTTCGGATGAATCCAGGTTCTGTTTACAGCATCATGATGGTCGCATCCGTGTTTGGCGCCATCGCGGTCAACGCACATTGGAAGAGTGTATTCGTCATGGCCATACTGGCGTATCACTGGGCGTGATGGTATAGGGTGCCATTGGTTACACGTCTCGGTCACCTCTTGTTCGCATTGACGGCACTTTGAACAGCGGATGTTACATTTCAGATGTGTTACGACCCGTGGCTCTACCCCTCATTCGATCCCTGCGAAACCCTACTCTTGATGAACTGTGGTATCGTGTTGAAGCTGCATGGGCAGCTGTACCTGTACACGCAATCCAAGCTATGTTTAACTCAATGCCCAGGAATATCAAGGCCGTTATTACGGCCAGAGGTGGTTGTTCTGGGGACTTATTTCTCAGGATCTGTGCACCCAAATTACGTGAAAATGTAATCACATGCCAGTTCTAGTATGATACATTTGTCCAATGAATACCCGTTTATCATTTGCATTTCTTCTTGATGTAGCAGTTTTAATGGCCAGTAATGTAAAATTTCGCGGCAGTCACGTAAAAGTGGCGGTAGCAGCGCCACTATGAGGATGTAAATCAGGGTTGCTTTAAATGTACGCTGTAAGGGACGTGAGCGTTAGTTACCTTTGAGATTGGACATGGTGAGTTGATGTTAGCCAAGAATGCCTATAAAGCGACAAAGACGTTATCATCAGCACCTTACTTCGAGTTCGCGTTATAGGGCTATGAGAAGCTCGATGTTCCTTCTGTGATATTGGATTGCTGGCAGCGGTGGTGACGAGAATGTAGGTCGCAAGAAGTCCGGGCTCCGGACGGCCACGTGACTCAACCGAGAGGGAAGACCGTCATGTTCCGCGTACGGCTCAAGCCCACCGCACTGCATATGCAGCAGCAATTTGAGCAGCAGTTAGCACCACAGTGACACAACGAGCTGCTACAAATCGGTTACTCAGTGACATCTCCGAGCCAGAAGTACTGTAGCGTGCATTCCATTGACCCTAAACCACCCACCATTTACGACTTCAGTGACGTCAAGCGAAAGCTCTTTGGAAGGCAGGGTGGAGGTATGTTGTGCTTTCTGATGAAAGCTGGTACTGCCTCGATGCCACTGACGACCGTGTGTCGCTTAGAAGGAGGCGAGTTGAGGGACTGCAACCAACCCGTCTGCGTGTTACACACACTAAACCTTCACCTGGAGTTATGGTCTGGAGTGAGATTTCGTATGACAGCAGATGCACTTTCATGGTTATTTCACTCATCCCGACTGCAAATCTGTACGTCAGTCTGGTGATTCGGCCTCTTGTGCTGCCATTCATGAGCAGCATTCCAGGGGTGTTTTCCAACAGGATAACACTCGCCCACATACAGCTGCTGTGACCCAACATGCTCTACAAAGTGTCGACATGTTCTCTTGTCCTGCTGAAGCACCAGATACGTATCCAATCGAGCCAATATGGGACGTCATCGGACAAGTCATTCACAAGCAGCATTAACCGCCCATCTATCGGCCGAGTAAGTGAACGAGGCTTGGAACTCCATCCCACAAACTGACTTCCGGCACCTGTACAACAGAATACACGCACGTCTGTATGCTTGTATTCAACATTTTTGCCCCGTCTGGGTGGCCGAGCGGTTCTAGGCGCTACAGTCTGGAACCGCGCAACTGCTACGGTCGCAGGTTCGAATCCTGCCTCGGGCATGTGTGTGTGTGTGTGTGATGTCCTTAGGTTAGTTAGGTTTAAGTAGCTCTAAGTTCTAGGGGACTGATGACCTCAGAAGGTAAGTCCCATAGTGCTCAGAGCCATTTTGAATATTTTTGCGGTTACACTGCTTATTAATATACCAGCATTTCACATTTGCAATGGCTTATGTTGTGCTTGCATTAACGTGTGGTCTTACAATGTTAAGCACATACGTATGTTACCTAAACGAATGTATTCCCGAAATTTCGTTATTCTAGATTAATTATTTTTTGCTGTTGCTATTTTTTTGCGTCAATGTAGAATGGCCTAAATTCAAGGACACTTGATTAAAGTAAAGAGTGATATTTTATTTAGCGAGTAAGTTATTACTAATAAGACAAAATTTCCATAACGAGTTTCTCGTGCGTTTCCGAGAAGAGTGAGAGGGACAAAGAGACATGGAGAGGAGGGTGACCGAAATCAGATCGCATCACACTTTAGGCTCGTAAATATTTTTGGCTGACGATAAATTTAACTCCTCTCATTTTATAGCAATTTTCACCATGATGGCGATAGCCGTTAAATAGGTTCTTGTACGAAGGAGGACGCTTCGGCTGTGAAATAGTCGTAGGCTAATGGCAACGCAAGAGATTTGTGGAGTTCACCCAGAACTCCACTGTAAAAGTGATCCATTTTTCTTAGGCACCTCAATTTAAGGTGACAATAGAAAATAGTATCAGTCACAACATTAAGCTGTTTTCTTGCTGGGACGGAGTCTTTGGCCAGAAGCACATTGGGACGCAGCGGACGAAGGATAGGGTAGGGCAGCGCAGCGAAAGTTTCTGCGACTCAACGGGCTTAAACACAATAGCGCAAATTGAACCTCAGGGCAGGGCAGCGTAGACTCATTGCCGCGAAGTATTTTCCTCCGCTGTGTTGCCCCGCTCTAGCCTTCGTCGGCTGCGTTCCATTGTGCGGCAGGTCTTTGAACAAAACCCAGCAGGGCCACTCCGTCTCCCTTTTGTCAGTTGTCTGTAACTTCCAAACAGATAGTGTTCTCTAGCTCCTTGGTAACAGCTTATACGTAACGTTCTCCTCGGATTGTCACTGTCTGCCACAATGCACGCCGAGCTGCGAGCCGTGGTGGCGGAGGACTTGTACTGAGATTTCATCAGCTCTGAGAAGTAGCTAGAGCTGCTTATAAATATCGTGATAATTTAGCTTCCGTAAGGTGAACCACAGGCTCACATCAACTGCTGCTATACGTAGAGATGCTGCACTTAAGGGGTAGGGGGTCTGCCTGGCTAACTACGCGGCCAACTCACCAGACTATTAAGGACAGGGGCCCGGGTTCGATTACTAGCCGGGCCGGAGATTTTTCTCCACTCGGAGACTGGGCGTTGTGTTGTCATTACGGTCGTATCGCTCTAACTGACATTAGACTAGTGAGATGGCTGAATGGGCAGGGCCCGAAAGCTCCTAAATACATAAAAAATGGGGGAGAGGGGCGGCTGGTAATACGCTGACATGTTCCACTGTCTCTCCTGGTTGTTCTTAACTAATTTCAACTTCATAGCGCCTTCATAAATACCAAAAGATATTCACTTTGTACTCCTCATTTTTTAAATTGATGTCTTTGTTATCGAATGAAACCTGATATCCCTAATAGTACCTCTTTACCTACGATTTCACTACAAAATATCTTTTTACCCTAATAATGTTGTAGGTCTTTGTGTGTAATACGCCCACTTATCGAGTCAAATTTGGACGCTTACAGCTGTTACGACTGTGTACGGTCTTTACGTTGTAACGGCCCAGTTACGTACGTTTTCTTATTCCTCGCTACAATGTTGATTTCACATATACTGTAATGTTAGAAAAAAAAGAGGTGCTAGATGCTGGGCACGGAATCCACAACACGCCACTGTATTCGGAAACAAGAAAATAACGGAATTATTTACTCAGTCATTGCTTTGTATTCGTTATGGAATGACCAGCATACAATTGCGTCAGACATATCGCAATTATAATTGATATTTTTAAGGCTGTTAAGGAATTTAATATTGTGGGGCTTAATCTCTGTAGTTTTATTCGAAGAATATACTGTATGTACACGTATTATGTTTTGTTCTCAGTAGTCCGTCGTTTCCTTTACAAAGAGAACTGAAGTAAAAATTTTCTCAATTTGTTCCCAGTAATTTAGTTCAGTGTGCACCTGCTTTTTAACTGGTGCTTGAAAGTGAGACATTTATTTACTCTTTGTTTTGTCAGTTAGTACTCTTTGACGGTTGTTGTTGTCGTCAGAGCCATAGCCCGGAGCGGTGTATATATCTGAAAAGAATCGGATGCCGGTTCTAGGGCACTAGTTATGATTTTTACTCTAGTAAATTAAATTTTCTAAGGAATTTCTGTTTTGGGTTCCTTGCAGCGGTGGTTTGCCCGCAGTCATAGGAGCAAGGATGTACATGGTATAAGATACCATTAAAAAGTCGTCCATAACATACGTGAAAATGGCCTAAGGCCGAAATTGTACAATCGTACATCAAATAAAGAGAATAACAGCTGAAAGCATAATGAAATCGTTCAAAAACTTCAGCACAATCTGATCCTATCACTATGAAGATTATAGAATTCGAAATAACTTAAGGTCTTTCTGAACTTCAGCGCTCGGGGTCCAACCCACATTTTTTTTTATAGAAAGGGAGCTGCCACGGTACTCATCTACCTCGCCATGGCTAACCATGATCATTCAATGCGCCAACTGGCTGCCTTATTCAGGCCTTTATGTGGGATCGGGTATGATCGACATCTTGTTATACTGAAGGTATCGGTATGAATCTTGCGTGACTACATAGAGAGGAATCTCTCCCGTTGTGTTCCCTTATTAGAGGAACTGTTGGACGGGTTTGATACTCGATTCTCACTCATTACGAACAAATAAAAGTAGTAAAAAAAGAAATTGTCGCTTACTTTCGAGGACGATTTAAGGAAAATATTCTTGTGGTCGAGAAAGCTTCATCAGCATGTTAAGCTGCAAAACGAAAGTAAGAAATTACGTGTTACCTGGCAACGCTTATCTGGCAACGCACACCACTTCATACAAAGACAGGAACTTACCAGATACGGGGTTGTTGCTTCAGGCATTGTATCACTATCACTCGCCTGACCTAGATCCACCTCTCCCCACAATCAGTGCTCCGCCCACAACGATTAACCTCAAATTCTGTGCGATCAAATGAATTTTTCAAGGCAGGGAAACAAGACGTAATTTCGTCAATAAATTTTCAGATTTCGGAACACAGTCTGATTTCTAGTTAACTCGGGCGAACTGTTGTCAGGTTGGTTCAACGGCGCGAAACGTGTTGTAGAGCAGCTGTGCGTCGTTCACACACTCGTGGAAGACGCTTGCGGCTTACCTTGCTGGGATTACTCAAGAAACGTGAGTCATCAAGCGACTAAAGGAGGTTACTCGTAATCGAAGGAGAACATGTTAGTGATTTTTCCACTAGAGAAACTACTTCATCTTATGGAAGAGTGGATTCTTCGCCTTTTCAAAACCAAGGCTTTTCATCTTCTGGTTGAATTTAGGTAGGTGGGAGTCGGTATCAGTCGAATATATCAATCGAATACTCATTCAGAGTTTTTAAGAGTTTGGGCCGTCTACCCGAGCATTGTCTGGTCATCTAACAGCACGAATATATTTAAAAAATAAACAAAATCCTAGTTCAGTTCGTACAGTGCGAGGAACTTTAAATTTTGGTTGGTGCAAGAACTGCGTGACAGTAAAAGAAAAATATAAGGATCGTAAACATTTTCCTCGTTGTTTGTCCTTTTAATTTTGTCAGCCGCGTACATTTGGACATGACTGTACTAACATTCAAGAGATTGTTTCGGACATGACGAACAATTGCTTTATAATCATCTGTCTCCATGGCAGATATAGGTGCTTTCTTCACTAGGATAGCTGCTGCGACTCTTAGTGGTATTCTCTTCAAGAGACATCCAAAGCATTGGAGAACAACGTAATTCGCCGACCACAAATCGCGGAGGCTGCTGGGAGCTCGGTGCAAAGACCGCATATCTCACTCGTTGGTGAGTACTCCCATCTGTGGCAATGCTATCAATCGAATCCATGTTGTCCGTATGACACTCAGATGCAACGAGCGATGATTAGTTGCGTAGGTACGCCAGTCTTATCTCACCCTGAAGTAAATAATTCATGCTTTGTTGATGGGAAGAATTTGTGTTGGTAAAAGACCTAATTTTCTCCCATAAATCTTACGTTTCGCTTCTGACAGTTCATTACTAGCGCGAACAATGTACAGAATTTTGCTTGATAAGAAGCAAAATTAAGTATTTGTTCTGATATTCCGTGACTGCATATTTTGCTTGCTGGACAGCAGTATTGAGCTGTATCGAAGATTTTCCGGAACTCACATGGCATCAACGTAGGTGTCACTGTCTACAACCCCTCGGGTTCGTAGACGAAAGAATGACTTGGATTTCGCACGGCCGCCGATAGCAGCATTCTTGTTGATTGTAACATACGAGTTTTGTACAAACGTGTTGTCCACAGTTTATCGACAGACGGCAGTATTATGCTCTTTATATGACCTGCCAAGTTGTAAACAAGTTCGTGTAGCATAGATGTAAAAGTTAACTCTTCTGATACAATCACGGTGTCCTTTTTTTTTCCAGCGATTGTCTTGTCATGGGACTTGTTTGTCAGTTACTTCATGATGTGGCAATTTCTAATAAAGTCCGTATGAAGGAAGAAAAACTATAGCAGTTAAGGTGTGCTTGGCGCGCCTGTTTTGCACTTTGCACGGTTCCACCACGTAACACATTTTTACATGTGTCTCTATGGTAACGCCTCAATATTGCCGCAGTTTATGGACGACTTTGGCTTCACTCACGTAGCTTCGACACCGGTAGCGACTTTTTAGTTCCACAGTTGAAAGCTGGCAATAGTGCTGCCAGCTTATGGACTCTTCTTTCACCTTATGGGATACAAGTATAGCTCATTATCTGGCAGTACCTAGTTACCTATTTTTACTTCATCACATCCCCAATATTACCCTACCGGTAGGGGTGACGCGTCATGGTAACTACCACCAATCAGACAACGACATCGAACATCTTGGGTGTCACTGTCGGGTATTAATCATCACCCTCTCGCCCCCACATCTAGGGGTGCTAAGAGTATCTAAATCCATTTTAAAATTAGTGAAAAACAGTCTAGATCGCAAGTTATTTTATTTAAAATAACCGGTTTCGGCTTGGTCTTAGGCCATCTTCAGAATGGGGCTGTGAAGAATAGAAATCGTGCTAGGTACATAAAGAAGTCACTGACTTAAAATAAAGTCATTTATACTTATTAAAATCGAAGAATCGTTACCTATCAGCTGAAGCTGACGATGTCCAGAACGGTCAGCAGACCTCAGTCGCTGGAACTAGTGGTGTTGACTAGGTCTACTGATTGTTCTGGACATCGTTAACTTCAGCCGATGGGTAATGACTGTTCTATTTTAATAAATATGAATTATTTTAAGTCAGTGATTTCTTTACGTAACTAGCACGATTTCTATCCTCCACCGAGCTATTCTGAAGATGGCCTAAGACTAGGCCGAAACCGGTTATTTCAAATAAAATAACTATTGCCATCTAGACTGTTTTTCACTAATTTTATATAGCTTACAAGATCGCGAAAATGTTACCAAAAAATTTTAACTCCATTTTATTCCAGATAATATGTGATATGTGTACCAAGCATGGTTTAAATTGCTCCTCAGCCGGCCAGAGTGGCTGAGCGGTTCTAGGCGCTACAGTCTGGAACCGCGCGACCGCTACGGTCGCAAGTTCGAATCCTGCCTCGGGCATGGATGTGTGTGATGTCCTTAGGTTAGTTAGGTTTAAGTAGTTCTAAGTTCTAGGGGACTGATGACCTCAGCAGTAAAGTCCCATTGTGCTCAGAGCCATTTGAACCATTTTGAAATTGCTCCTCACATTCTACAATAATGCTTTAGATGTCATCCCTGTCCCAGCCCTACCAACTCCTATGGCTAAACTGTCATCAGGACTATTACTATTCAGATTAGACAACCAGAAATTCGGCTTTCGACACCAACAGAGTTCGTTTCCTGTTACTATACATGTCACCTCATCCACACCCTCTCCATACCCATGTAGGTGTTAGGTATGGTTTACCGCAACAGTAAAACTGTTTCGGTTCTAGCGTGTGCCTCAAGTGCTATCTACCAGATATAAGTTGGAATGTGCTATTGCTGTAATCTAGCGAGTCCTTATCAGCCAACGGACAATGACCCCGATATGCGGTTTTTCCCAAGCGTTTCTGCGAGAACTGGCCTTGACGCAGTGGATACACCGGTTCCCGTCAGATCACCGAAGTTAAGCGCTGTCGGACGTGGCCGGCACTTGTATGGGTGACCATCCGGGCCGCCAGGCGCAGTTACCATTTGTCGGTGTACACTCACCTTCGTGATACCAATTGAGGAACTACTCGACCGAATAGTAGCGGCTCCGGTCAAAGAAAACCATCATAACGATCGAGAGAGCGATGTGCTGACCACACGCCCCTCCTATCCGCGTCCTCGGCTGAGGATGACACGGCAGTCGGATGGTGCCGATGGGCCACTTGTAGCCCGAAGACGGAGTGCTTTTTGCGAGAAAGAACAATGATTCTGTCCTCGTGCGTGTTCTCGTCCGTTTATAAACACGTTCCTTATACGCATTTAAAGATAATCTATATATTTCACCGTAGTCACTCACATCTTCCTCTTTCCCTCATAAAGCTAGGATAAGATAGCAGATGCTCTGAGCAGATAGCTTGCGTTTTAAAAGAGGTCCAGTCCAAGTAGCTAATTATGTGACGCACGACATTTGAAGACAGTGGTAGGTTTCGCAAAAAGAAATGTGTGAGGTTTGATAGTAACACTACACATATCAGTAAATTAGAAGGATTAATTTTTTGTGATTCGAAGTTGCTACTACCTGAACACATTGCTTTCCCACAGCGCTCTATCAACACTGCGATTCCATTTTGGACATCCTGACCTGCAAAGATACCATGAAGGTTTACTTGACAGCACCTTCCCTGCTAAATCTTATACTACCTGTGAGGGGCGTTCAATAAGTAATGAAATACATTTTTTTCTCGGCCAATTTCCATTGAAAAAAATGCGCAATTTGTTGTGGGACATTGTAGAATATTCCCTCTTCACTTGAGTTTCATGAAGTTCCGATAGGTGGCAACTTTCAAAAAGGCATCTGTAACGAAGGTGCGTTCCAAGCAGAGAGCTGTCATTGAGTTTCTTGTGGCAAAAAAACAAAAGCATCGCAGATATTCATAGGCGCTTGCGGAATGTCTACAGACACCTAGCAGTGAACAAAAGCACGGTGAGTCGTTGGGCGAGGAATCTGTCAACATCGCAACGAGGTCGCGCAAACCTGTCCATCTCCCGCGTGCTGGTCGGCGGCACACAGCTGTGATTCCTGTAGTGTTGGAACGTGCGGACACTCTCATTCTAGTTGATCGACGCATCACAATCAAACACCTCGCTGTTCAGCTAATCGTCTCTGTTGGTAGTGCTGGCACATTCGTCTTTACTCATGGTGAATCGATCAGATCGAAAGTGTATTGTATTACCCTTAGGAAATTGAAGAAACTTCAGCGTCTTTGTAGCCACAAAAGTGAAAACGAAATTCTCCTTCTGCATGACAACGCAAGGCCTCACGCAAGTCTGCGCACCCGAGAGGAGGTCACAATACTCCTCTGGACTGTTCTTCCTCATCCAGTGCACAGGTCGGATCTCGCCCTTTCCGACTTCCATCTGTTTGGTACAATGAGGGATACACTCCGTGGGAAGCAGTACGTGGGTGATAGGGAGTTTATTGATGCAGGAAGACGTTGGCTCCGACGTTGACTAGTAGAGTGGTATCACATTAAACAGAGATGAAATTGAAAAATAGGTTTTCGTAGCCAAAGAGAGGGGAATAATATGGTATTTTTGAATCCTGGATAAAACCAACCTGCTTTCAGAGAAAAAAATGTCGCATTACTTATCGAACGCCCCTCGTAGAAACGGTTTAGACCATTAAGGCGATTTTAAGCGGTTGTTTCGGGATGTGGTCAGTGTGTGACAGAAGGACGGATATGATAAGAATCTCGTCGCTGCAGCTGCACAGACATTCCCTGTCGCTGTTGCAACACCCATCAGTAGAAGGATTAACAATGGCTGACAGTAGCTATGGATATGTCATGGGGCACAGTAATAACTGGTCAGCGGCACATCAGATCTTCGGAATATTAGAGAATGACTGGAAATGAGTATATACCTGCTTGCTTCCACTTTACATCTACATATACATGCATACACGCCGCAAGTCAGCATACAGTGCATGGCGAAGGGTACCCTGTACTGCTACCAGTCATTCCCTTCCCTGTTCCACTCGCGAACAGAGCGAAGGGGAAACGACTGTCTATATGCTACCACACGAGCCCTAATCTCTCTTATCACGTCTTCGCGTTCCTTAAGCTTGGCTGCAATAGACTCGTTCTGCAGTCAACTTCAAATGACGGTTCTCTAAACTTTCTCAATAATTCAAGAATGAAATTTTCGCTCTGCAGCGGAGTGCGTGCTGGTATGATACTTCCTGGCAGTTTAAAACTGTGTGCCGGATCGAGACTCGAACTCGGAACCATTGCCTATAGCCAGCAAGTGCTCTACCAATTAAGCTATCGAAGCACGACTCACGACCTGTTCTCACAGCTTTAATTCCGCCAGTACCTCGGCTCCTACCTTTCAAACTTCACAGAAGCTCTCTTGCGAACCTTCCAGAACTAACATTCATGAAAAAAAAGATATTGCGGAGATATGGCTTAGCCACAGCCTGTGGGATGTTTCCAGAACAAAATTTTCACTCTGCAGCGGAGTTTGCACTAATATAAAACTTCCTGACAGATTAAAACTGTGTGCCGGACCGAGACTCGAACTGGGGACCATTGCCTTTCGTGGGCAAGTGCTCTACTAACTGAGCAACCCAAGCACGACTCACGACCCGTTCTAACAGCTTAAATTCCGCCAGTATCTCGTCTCCTACCTACCAAACTTCACAGAAGCTCTCCTGCGAACCTTGCAGAACTAGGACTTCCGGAAGAAAGAATAATGCGGAGACATGGCTTAGCCACAGCCTGAGGGATATTTCCTGAATGAAATTTTCACTCTGCAGCTGAGTGTGCGCTGATATGACACTTCCTGGCAGTTTAAAACTGTGTGCTGGACCGAGACTCGAATTCGGGACCTTTGCCTTTTGCGGGCAAGTGCTCTACCACATCCCAGTGAAGGGCAGAGGTCCCGAGCTCGAGTCTCGGTCCAGCACACAGTTTTAGTCAGCCAGGAAGTTTCTTTCTCAATATTGTTTCGCAAAAGGGATGTCGCCTTACCTCCAAGGATTCCCATTTGGGTTCACAGAGCAATTTGTGATACACAGGTGTTGATCGAATTACTGGTAATAAACCTGGCAGCACCCCTCTGAATTGCTTCGATGTGTTCCTTTAATCTGACCTGGTTGCGAGCTCAAAAGCTGGAGCAATACTCAATAATGGGTCACATTAACTCTTTATAACCGGTCTCTTTATACATTAAGTACGTTTTCCTCGAATTCTCCTTCGCTACTACGGATCTTACGTCCTCCTTTAACATCATGTCGATTTTCAACACAATGCCTAAATATTCAATCAACATGACTGTGTCAAGCAACACACCATTAATACTGTATTCGAACATGACATGATTGTTTTTCTTTCTCATCTGCATTACCATATTTTTTTTTCTACAGTTAGAGCAAGCTATCATTCGTCACAACAAGTATAAATTCTGTCTGTCATCCTGTATCTTGCTACAGTCTTTCAACGATGACACTTTTACGTACACTACAGTGTCATCAGCAAACAGCCGTAGACTGCTACTCACCCTATCCATCAGTTCGTTTACGTATATAGAGAACAACAGTGATCCTACCACACTTCCCTCGGGGCGCTCCTGACGATACCCTTGTCTCCGGGGGAGTGGGGGGGGGGGGGGGGGGGACAGTCGCCGTCCATCTGGAACAACGCATCACGACTCCTACAGTGTATGCTTAAGCATCCCTATACCGTAGATTTAAACAAAATAATCAAGATACTGTGTGATAGTTTCACTGTGTCACAGAGTGATGTACTTCTCGCAAGTGAGAGACTGTTTGTTTACTCTTTGGACAATGTATCTTTGACTTGTTGTATTGTATGTTCTGTGACTATGGAATAAAGTGTTGTTGGACTGCTAATCGCTGCTCTATTGTGATTCACGACATATTTTGGTGCCGAAACCCGGGACAGACTTTGCCGGAGACAATTTCCACGATTGCCGTTGTGAAACACGAATTCTGGACGCACGTCACGCGGCAATACTACGACGGGGTTTACTGCAGCGATTTGTTACACCACGCAACAAGCTCTTCGACGACAACCGCCATCATATACAGCTAAGTTCAACTGAATTATCACGCAACATGTTTTGTAGTGCCATTTGCAAAAGGAACTGATTACATTATTGCCGCTGTGTACTGCTATTGTAGCTGTTCGATTAGCGCTTTAACGAATTATCAGATCCTACGCTACGCCTACATATTGTTTATGACTAGTGCTGCCATCTAGCGACCATCAATTGAACTACTTCGACTAGCGATCCAAAGATAACGCCTTACTAGGACCAGCTGATCGTTAGCCGACACTGCTTTAAACTTTCGAGTAATCGGACGGAATGGACGTGCCAGACCATAAACCAGAAGCGCAATTACACTCTCTAAAGAGAAAACGTACGAGAGAAACAGCAAACATTACGCGACTCGTGGCGGAAGTTGCAAGGTTGCCCGACACATCAGAAATCGCGGATTATAAATATTACAATGACAGATTGGGAAGCGTTCTGGACCGCCTCGTTAAATTAGATGAGGATATTCACGAGTTGTTAGACGATGGCGAATACGAAGAAGATGTTCCTAAATGCGAAGATTATATAGACACCGCGAAACTCACAATTTCCCGATTGTCTCACGAAATAGAGAAACAGCTTGCGAAATCGGTAGCAGACATAAAGATTCCCGACAATCCGCCGGCACAATCTGTAACAATGAGTGTTCCCACAGCTTCAGTAAAACTTCCGCCGATCAAACTTGAGCCTTTTTCAGGCGATATTGAAACATGGGCGCGATTCTGGGAGCAGTTTGAGCAGTCGGTTGACAAAGATCCGACGGTAACTACAATCAATAAACACATTTTTCTTCGCGGCTATCTCTCCGGAGAACCAAAGCATTTAGTGGACGGTATTGCGGTGACGGCCGAGACGTACGCAGAAACGAAGAGGATTCTCCGAGCGCGTTATGGCAACAAGGATCGAATAATTCAAGCCCACTTAGATTATCTCGAAGCCATAAAACCAATTAAGCTGTCCACCCCAGAGGAACTTAATTCAACATTCATTGAATGCCAGCGACGTATTCAAGCTCTCCGGGCACTTGGAGAAGACGTGAACGGATACGGCCGAGTCCTCGCGCCGAAAATTTTACGCGCCTTTCCGGATGACATATGCCGCCGCTGGATAATTCACGCCAAGCGTACAGGAATATCCGAAGGGGACATTTTGCAACTGATGGAGTTTCTGAACGAGGAAGTCGACGGGGCGCTTACCACGCAGAAGATACGCGGTGAATTTTCAAGCACTTCTAGTAACCTTCCCACAGCGTCCACACTTCACGTACACGCGAAATCTAAAAGATCGACTCCGAAGGATACCAGCGTAAGGGAACCATTCTGCGTCTTTTGTGAATCTGACGGTCATTGGGCACAAGACTGTAAGAAGATCGTACGCGTTAATGATCGAATAGATAAATTGAAACTAGCAAACAGATGCTTTCTTTGTCTTCAACGTGGGCACAAGGTGTCAAATTGCAAAAAGAAGGAAAAGGCTCGGTGTGTTAACTGTAAAAGACTGCATCATAAGTCCATTTGTGAGGAACGAAAGGATATTAGGGGTCCTGCGGGTCAGACAAACGTTACTTCCGTGGGAAAGGTATCTGTCGCTCCTCACGGATATACGTACCTTCAGACAGCTCAAGTATGCGTCTCAGGACCTACAGGATTGAGCAGGACAACGCGATGTCTACTGGACGCAGGTAGTCAGTCCAGCTTCATAGCAAAATCGCTGATTGATGATCTGAAACTGCAAACGGTAGACCGACAAGAACTAACTGTTTGTTCCTTTGAATCAAACCCTACACGCCCACGCCACCGCAGGCTTGTTCAGTTTAATATGAAGGGGCTTTGGCAGGATTCTTCAGTGCCGCTTACTGCCTTCGAAAGTACTCACGTTATTTCTCACCAGCCTTCGGTTCCACAACATATAAAGAGTCTACCAGATGCCCGTAAGATTACGCTCGCAGATCCGAAAACCGATTCAACAGAAGATCTTCCCGTGGAGATTCTTATAGGAGGCGATTTTTATTGGAAGATAGTGAAGCACAACTCGCCCATACGCATCTCTGAAACCTTAGTGTTAGTTCCTTCTCTGTTTGGCTGGATACTTAGTGGTAACAAGTCACAAGCCTGTGTGCATGCAACCGTGGTAAATTTTGCTCAGACTGACCGATCTCCTCTGCACTCTGACAATGATTTCAGACGCTTTTGGGACTTGGAAACTATAGGGATTACTGCCGATCAGGATCTACCTGTGAACAACAAGGATACGAGACTTCTTGAAGAGTTTAGAGCATCTTTCTCTATAAAGGATCATCGAGCAGTAGTTACACTTCCAAAAATGCAACATAAAGTGCTTTCGAGTAACAGACCTATCGCGGAAAAACGATTCAAGCACCTCAGGGAAAGATTTCAACGTCAAGAGACATTTAAGCAAATGTATTTCGATCTTATGCTAGACTACATTACGAAGGGGCAAGTAGAGGTCGCTCCCACCCCACTCTCAGGAAAGGAGCTATTTTATCTCCCTCATCATGCAGTGAGGAAGGAGAAATACGGAACCACTAAGTGGAGAATAGTCTTTGACGCCTCATCTCACGAAAACAATGCACCTTCTCTGAATGAGGTAGTAGAAGTAGGACCGAACCTATTACCAGAGATTCTGGAAATTTTACTGCGTTTCAGATTATATTCTACGGCTATCGTCGCGGACATCACACAAGCTTTCCTTCAATTAACCTTGAGCGAAAAGGACAAAGACTTGACCAGATTTTTCTGGTTCAAAATTAGCCAGGATCAAACAGGAAATCTTCAAACGACGGACGAACTAACAGAATACCGTTTTAACAGACTCCCATTCGGCCTGACCTGCAGCCCATTTTTACTTTCTGCAACACTAAGAGAACTTGCCGACAAGTGTATGACAGCATTTCCCACCGTAGCGCCACTTATAAACAAGACTGCATACATGGACGATTTTGTGATCTCAGTAGAAGGTGATAATTTGGGGATAACTATATACTATGAACTTGTAACCCTAATGAAATTGATCAGTCTCCCCTTATCAAAATGGGCTACCAACTGTGAACAACTCCACACTATCTGGAGGGCAGAAGGGCGAGAACTCCACACCCAGACTCAAGTTTTAGGTGTAGACTGGAACACCGCAGGTGACTACTTCTGTATCGATCCTAGCGAAATCATCAGAAGGTCGTCAGAAGAGCCAGCCACCAAACGACTCCTTTTACAATGTACGGCTAAATTCTATGACCCACTCGGACTGTTTTCCCCAGTTTCTCTTGTTGGGAAATTGCTATTCCAGGACACATGGTGCCGAGGAATTGGCTGGGATGAACTTATGCCCTGGGACTTAGGGGCACGATGGCGCACTTGGATATCTAGCTTACCTTCATTGTCACATATACGTGTCCCTAGATGGATTGCTACAGCTCATGGAAGAGACTCTCAGCTGCACGTATTCTGTGACGCCTCGGAAAAGGCATATGGAGCAGCTTTGTACATTCGTACTGTCTTAGATGATGACGTCGTAACCCATTTAGTCTGTAGCAAGAACAGACTTGCTCCTATTAAGAAGGTGACATTGCCTCGACTCGAACTTTTAGCGGCAGTAGTTGGGACCAGACTATTGTGTTACTTTTGCCGTGCAACAGACTTTAAAATTGCCCATGCGATATTGTGGACGGATTCTACAATAACACTAAGTTGGATTCGCTGTGATCCTAACAGATGGAAGACCTTTGTTTGTAATCGGGTAACTGAGATACAAACACACACGACTCCCACGCAATGGAAACACTGCCCAGGACCAGACAATCCTGCTGACCACCTCTCACGTGGACTCCTCGGCTACCAAATGAATTCTCTGGATATTTGGTGGCATGGGCCGCCTTGGCTTACACGCCCTCCTGAATGGTGGCCAAATAACGATACTCCAACGATGGTACGACTTCCTCCCGAAGAAAAGAGGAAGAAAACCCAGAGCCAAGTTTTGTCGATATCTACGCCAACCAGCCTTTTGAACTTACTTAAATTCAGCTCCTACTGGAAGCTCATTCGTATCACAGCATGGACTCTCCGTTTCCTACACAACATTCGTCAGAAGAATAAATCTTCAGGAGAACTTACAGCCACCGAATTATCAGCTGCCAAAATGTATTGGATTCGAGTGGGCCAGAGAGATTCCTTCCCCAACGAATTACATGCACTTCAGAATAACTTACCACTGCCAAGAGAGTCAAAAATCGCACGATACAATCCTTTCCTAGAAGATGGACTGATACGTCTAGGAGGTCGACTGCAGTGCACTAGCCTAAATAGGGAACAAAAACATCCTGTACTCCTTGACGGTTCCCACCACTTCACACAATTGGTTATTCGAGAGACACACATCCGCCTTCATCACTTTGGTGTTCGTTCTGTACTATCCGAACTGCGAACCGAATTTTGGATCCTTAGAGCTCGTCAGGCCATCAAAAGAATCCTATACTCATGTCTCGCATGCAAGATCTTGAAGAATCCACGAGGGCAACAGATCGAAGCACCGCTGCCACCTGAACGAGTTTCACCTGCCAAACCATTTGCTGTAACCGGAATAGACTTTGCTGGCCCACTATTCATCAAAGTGGGGAAGGAAACGCACAAGTCATATATCACTCTTTTCACATGTGCTACCACACGAGCTGTACACCTCGAACTCTGTACAGACTTGTCAACGGACAAGTTTCTTATGGCACTTCAGCGATTCGCCGGAAGACGCGGACTACCCCACACGATATATACAGATAACGCGAAAACATTCCACGCCACGAATATGGAACTAGCCCAACTTTGGAAGGCATTAACCACCACAAAATCTTATCAGTTCCTCGCCCACCACGGTATTACTTGGAAATTCATTGTCTCCCGTGCGGCTTGGTGGGGAGGATGGTGGGAAAGAATGGTGGGCACTATAAAGCGTTGCCTACGGAGGGTATTGGGACTCGCAAAGCTCACTGAGGAACAACTGAATACCACCTTGATCAGTATTGAAGCCGCGGTGAACTCCAGGCCCATCACACCAGGAGATGATTGTGATGCACTCACACCATCCCATTTTCTGACGGGAGAAAAACTTACGACTATTCCGACGGGACCAGAGCCTTCAGCGAGCACAAATTTAACAAAGGAATTCCGACTGAGACAGCAACTCTGTGACAGTTTTTGGAACCGTTGGGTTAAAGAATACCTATTGGAGCTCCGGAACTACCATGAAGTTAAACGCCCATCGGGACGAGTCATCCCCTTTCGCCCTGGCGACATCGTGCTGATCCAAGAGGACCTTCGTCCGCGACATATGTGGAAGAAGGCCAGGATAGAAAAGGTACTACCAGGAAGAGACGGCAGGGTAAGGACGATAATACTCCGGACACCAGAAGGTCACATCATTAGTCGTCCTGTGCAGCTGGCCGTACCTTTGGAGGTCGACCAGGGTGGGGAGGATGTCACAGAGTGATGTACTTCTCGCAAGTGAGAGACTGTTTGTTTACTCTTTGGACAATGTATCTTTGACTTGTTGTATTGTATGTTCTGTGACTATGGAATAAAGTGTTGTTGGACTGCTAATCGCTGCTCTATTGTGATTCACGACACACTGTGGGGAAAGGCACGGGCTGAAACATTGTGGGAATGTACCACTGTAAAATGCTATAAATGAAGAGTAAGAAACACTCCGTGACAGCTTAGTTTTCTGATCATTAGGAACATTGTGCCAAACGGGAGCAGGAGATAGCGCTGCGATAGTTGCTAATCAGAGCGCAGCTGTTGAGAACCGAAGACAGTGAGTGACAAAAATATCAACATGGGGACACCGAAGATGTAAACATTTGCAACATTAGGGATCTATGTTACTAAATGGCTAACAAGGTTCATAGCACACAGTCCTAGTTGCAGGATGGGTATCTAAAAACAAAAATTTGATTTTTCAGTATTTCATATAATTTTAAGTGTTTAACACAGTAAGACAAGTATTACTGTCAGAAACTGTGTGTATGTCTTGACACATCGTGACTCGTCACGCGCAATTAACGACACTCTATTCATCCAGTATTTGGAAAAGTGAGCACTTAGTGACTTCTTTTTAATTTATTGGTTTCCGGAACGTGCTCATGCAGCCATCTTAACTCTGATAATGTTATACTACAGTTTGTACCGACAAATCAGTGTATACATTAGTTTACGTCGCACTCTGATACGAACATACGTTTAACAAAGGACTGGTTCCGATATAAAACAAATTTAACATCTATAGCATACTGAAACGAGTACAGAAGACGAAAGTGTAACACTGGATACGAAGAAGTAGTACGTTTTAAGTGGTGTACTTAGCGACTTCCAAGAAACTTTGCGCATAATTTCAAACCTTTACAAAAATTTTCTTACTAGTAACTCCATTCGCAATACATTTTGCTGGCAGTATCCACATATATCACTGAATGTACCTGCAAATATATATCATTATATGACATGTAGTTCAGCAGATATGATGTCATAAACAATGAGATGGGTGAAAAACTAGATTTTGCTTAAATTAGAGCACAAATTACCCGGACTATATACATCCAGTGTTTGATAATGAGAGCAGTTAGTGACTTCCCACAAACTTTAGTCATCATTTAAAGGTTGTCTAAACCATTTTCACTAAAACGCTTAACGTCAGGTATTTAACGCATTAACTCATTTGTAAAGTAATCGTAAATTTGAAGCAGGTTTACACATCGGTGTCTGATCCTTCAAATAATCAAATGTTTAGTGGTTCAGACTAAACCTTACGTGTCTGACTGCCACATAAACGTTGGTTGAGCTACCTTGACAAACTACACGTGCTCGTTCGTCCTGTGTCCACGGTGGGATTTGCCACTTTTTAGCGCAGTGGTTCCCAACCTGTGTGTAATTACTGCTTGAGGTGTAAAATGAAATTTTACGAGGGGTCAAAAATTAACCGATTCGATTCTGTTTCAGTCGTGAACTAAATTATTTTCAAAAGATCATCACTAATATCAAAATTTTATGAGACTAATAGTTATTACGTAAGTTATCAATAATTACACTCCTGGAAATGGAAAAAAGAACACATTGACACCGGCGTGTCAGACCCACCATACTTGCTCCGGACACTGCGAAAGGGCTATACAAGCAATGATCACACGCACGACACAGCGGACACACCAGGAACCGCGGTGTTGGCCGCCGAATGGCGCTATCTGCGCAGCATTTGTGCACCGCCGCCGTCAGTGTCAGCCAGTTTGCCGTGGCATACGGAGCTCCATCGCAGTCTTTAACACTGGTAGCATGCCGCGACAGCGTGGACGTGAACCGTATATGCAGTTGACGGACTTTGAGCGAGGGCGTATAGTGGGCATGCGGGAGGCCGGGTGGACGTACCGCCGAATTGCTCAACGCGTGGGGCGTGAGGTCTCCACAGTACATCGATGTTGTCGCCAGTGGTCGGCGGAAGGTGCACGTGCCCGTCGACCTGGGACTGGACCGCAGCGACGCACGGATGCACGCCAAGACCGTAGGATCCTACGCAGTGCCGTAGGGGACCGCACCGCCACTTCCCAGCAAATTAGGGACACTGTTGCTCCTGGGGTATCGGCGAGGACCATTCGCAACCGTCTCCATGAAGCTGGGCTACGGTCCCGCACACCGTTAGGCCGTCTTCCGCTCACGCCCCAACATCGTGCAGCCCGCCTCCAGTGGTGTCGCGACAGGCGTGAATGGAGGGACGAATGGAGACGTGTCGTCTTCAGCGATGAGAGTCGCTTCTGCCTTGGTGCCAAAGATGGTCGTATGCGTGTTTGGCGCCGTGCAGGTGAGCGCCACAATCAGGACTGCATACGACCGAGGCACACAGGGCCAACACCCGGCATCATGGTGTGGGGAGCAATCTCCTACACTGGCCGTACACCACTGGTGATCGTCGAGGGGACACTGAATAGTGCACGGTACATCCAAACCGTCATCGAACCCATCGTTCTACCATTCCTAGACCGGCAAGGGAACTTGCTGTTCCAACAGGACAATGCACGTCCGCATGTATCCCGTGCCACCCAACGTGCTCTAGAAGGTGTAAGTCAACTACCCTAGCCAGCAAGATCTCCGGATCTGTCCCCCATTGAGCATGTTTGGGACTGGATGAAGCGTCGTCTCACGCGGTCTGCACGTCCAGCACGAACGCTGGTCCAACTGAGGCGCCAGGTGGAAGTGGCATGGCAAGCCGTTCCACAGGACTACATCCAGCATCTCTACGATCGTCTCCATGGGAGAATAGCAGCCTGCATTGCTGCGAAAGGTGGATATACACTGTACTAGTGCCGACATTGTGCATGCTCTGTTGCCTGTGTCTATGTGCCTGTGGTTCTGTCAGTGTGATCATGTGATGTATCTGACCCCAGGAATGTGTCAATAAAGTTTCCCCTTCCTAGGACAATGAATTACGGTGTTCTTATTTCAATTTCCAGGAGTGTATTTTTTCTCAGTTAATAACATTAGTGCGGTGGATGTTACAGGTTCCTCACATAGTCCACCCACTACACACATATGTTGTGCTCTGTTCCATGCATCGCTTATGATGAAAGTGAGGCATATTCGTAACAAATGCTAAATATCTCAAGAAAATGTCTTCTCCAAGTTGTACCTGCAGTAGACCAGAACTTGTTTCATTACTCGCTTCGAAACAGATAAATGAACAGATTGACAGCACGACACAGCACTAACTACATAGCCGGCTATTGTGGCCGAGCGGTTCTAGGCGCTGCAGTGTAGAACCGCGCGACCGCTACGGGGTCGCAGGTTCGAATCCTACCTCGGGCATGGATATGTGTGATGTCCTTGGGTTTGTTAGGTTTAAGTAGTTCTAAGTTCTATGGGACTGATGACCTCTGATGTTAAGTGCCATAGTGCTCAGAGCCATTTGAACCATTTAAAGTAACTACACAGGGGCTACTATAGCGCTGCACACAGTGTTATCATTATTATTACTGTTACTGGCTGTGGTCAGACACACAGCAGTAACAGCGTTAAATCTTTCAGCTTCTGCCAATTCAGAAGTAATGACTGCAGCAATCAAGTGATTTACGAACAGTAACTATGTTGTTGTTGTGGTCTTCAGTCCTGAGACTGGTTTGATGCTGTTCTCCATGCTACTCTATCCTGTGCAAGCTTCTTCATCTCCCAGTACCTACTGCAGCCTACATCCTTCTGAATCTGCTTAGTGTATTAATCTCTTGGTCTCCCTCCACGATTTTTACCCTCCACGCTGCCCTCCAGTACTAAATTGGTGATGTCTTGATGCCTCAGAACATGTCCTACCAACCGATCCCTTCTTCCAGTCAAGTTGTGTCACAAGCTCCTCTTCTCCCCAATTCTATTCAATACCTCCTCATTAGTTATGTGACCTACCATCTAATCTTCAGCATTCTTCTACATTCCATTATCCTCGTTTTGCTTTTGTTGATGTTCATCTTATACCCTCCTTTCAAGACACTGTCTATTCCGCTCAACTGCTCTTTCAAGTCGAATCGAACCCGGGCCCTTAGGATTGACTGTCTGTCGCGCTGACCACTCAGCTACCGGGGGCGGACTAATAATATAGATTATATTCCGTCTTTTGCGGCTGTAACGAAAGTCTTATTTAGGCCGTACGCTTTGCGCTGTATTTGAGAGTATCTTCAATGGTCATTTTAATAATGCTGTTTTTCTTACAAATCTGTTTGCCAAGTTCTTAAACATTTCTCACGTCTTAAATTACTAGTATTGAACAGCATTAAATTAATAAATTAAAAGCACCCGTTTGCTTTTGTTCTACAGTATTACTCTTATTGTCTTAACCGGTTTTCGGCTTACAAGGCCATCTTCAGACATTGTCTTAACCGGTTTTCGGCTTACAAGGCCATCTCCAAACATTGTCTGAAGATGGCCTTGTAAGCCGAAAATCGTTTAACACAATAAAAGTAATACTGTAGAACAAAAGTAAACTGGTACTTTTCATTTATTATAATGTTGTTCCACCAAGAACCGACGGAAATTTCAGTTAGCATTAAATTAAGTTACGAATGACGATTTTTGTTTTCCTAGTTCATTCTTGATGCTCTCCTAGATGTAGGTGTTCGATTTTAGTACACTGTACTTCACTGACACTGAATATATTTTCGTTTTCATGTTGAGTAGATCCACTTCCACCTTGTGTATTCTGTTTTGAAGTTACAGGATGTGATCGTCTTTCGTTGTGTGTGTGTGTGTGTGTATGTGAGTGTAGTTGCAAAAGCCGATATACAATCTGTATTACATGTGCAACTGCGACTGTGGAAACGTGGCCTACCAACAAAAAAGGTTACATAAAATTACGTTATTAATATTTAGTTTGTTTGCAGACGTATGTCAGCAGTACTGGTACCCGTTGAAATACATGCGCCACAGTACCTTAGTACACTACTAGAAAAGTCAAACGAAAAAGCTCAATCCATTGATAAAGTGTGCAGTATCGTGCGGCAATTTGTCCTCTGCATTTGAAGGGGACCAACGCAGCAGCAACCCATGCTGAGTTGGTGGAAGTGTACGGCAAAAATGGCCATCGTAAGACACAGTGATAAGTTGGCGCAGCCGCTTCTCTCATGGCCAGATAGGTCAATGACGAAGAACAAAATTATAGACCACCTCTCTGTGAAGAAACAGAGAATCACGAGAGAAGTGCTCATAGACCGGCGTGTGACGATTGAAGTGATAGTGGCAAAAGCGAATCAGTGGATCAGTTCCCAATATCTTCCATGACATTTTGAACACGAGAAAGACCGCCACCCTCTGGGTTCCTCAACTTCACACGCCCGTTCGAAACGCCCGCTGGACCGAAACACCAGCTGAAATGTAGCAGCTCTGCAAGGGCAATCACACGATTCCTCAAGCCGCGTCATCACCGTGGACGAGTACTGTGTGTTTCACTGTGACAACAAGATAAAGGAGCAAGCCAAGCAGTGGAAAAGTGTGCTTTTACTACCGCCGAAAAAGTTGGGGACCCAAACATCGCCGGGCGAGAATATACTGATAGTTTTTTAGGGTTCCGTATCTCAATGAGTAAAAACGGAGCCCATATAGGATCACTTTGTCATTCGTTTGACTGTCTGGCCGACTGTTCAAAACATTTTCTCTCAGGAACTGGTAGACGTATCAGTTTGAGATTTATGTTGCATGCGACGGACTACGGTTCTTTGGCGGTGTAAGAAACTGAGGTTTCTAAGTCAGTGCAATCAAAAGATACGACCATTAAATGTCGTATGTTGATATTCGTAAACCCACTCGTCAAAACCTATATGGTACTTCCTGTTGCCCTAGAATTATGAAATTTGGCAAGAAGCATGGTGTCACAGTACAACTAAAGGAAAAAAACCCAAAAATTGCGAATGTATAATTATATCCCACAAACAAAATTTTTTGTCATTTTTTATTCGACAGTCTGGCTGTCTGTCCGCCTGTTAAGACTCTTTTTCTGAGGAACAGGTAAATGTATCAAGCTGATATTTACGTCACACACTAAGGTCTATGGTCCCTGTAAGCTTCTAAGTCAAAGTGATCAAAAGATACCGCCATTTATGTCAGACATTTTGACACTCGGAAACTCACTCATTAAAATCAGTGGATTACTTCCCGTTGACCTAGAATCATGAAATTTGACAAAAAGCAAGTTTTCACAGTAAAAGTAAAGGGAAAAATATTTGGAAATCGTTAATTTGCAATTACACCACAAAAAGCACTTTTTTGTCATTTGTTATCCGATGTCAAACATGAAATTAAAACAGTCAGTAGTTCTGCATTGACGCTGAATGGGGGGTAAAAGCCAAACATCAGGCACGGAATGACTTTATTGCTCATATGACGCGTTTCGGAATTTATCCATCGTGAGAGATTGAGGAGCAATTACTGCACTACCCTGCGAGTGTTTGTTTCACATTCGACTTGAAACGCCATATTTACGTGCAGTAATCGTTCACGGATATATAATCATGGATTAATTCTGAAACGCGTCATATGAGCAATAAAGTCATTCCTTGCCTGATGTCTTTTGGCATTGGGACCCAGTCAGCCGGCATCGAGAACTGCTGATTATTGTAATAATGTTCGCGTGCCTCCTGCATGACCTTACGTCACATATATATTATTGTGATTAAATAGTCTATAAAATCGTGGAACCTCTAGGATCGATATCTTGCCAGTATCAATGTCGATAACAGGCGAAAATGGTCAAGATTCTCGATTCCCGGAATGGGTGAACTGTCTGTACATACAATTAATTTTTTACCGAACCCTCAGTGCGCGATTCTTACTTGCACCTGGTCAATTTTTTAAAGATACGATGCTCGAAAGGGGCAAATTGTCACAGTCGCATACTACCGACATTTGACGAAATTACGGGAGGTTGTCAAGACAACGGAAGCTGTCCAAAGTGAGGTTCCTTTACGAAAACGCCCAGTCTCATATTGCACAGGTTAGTCATACGTGTCGCTTCTTTGGGATTTCAAATTTTTCCTCAACCGCTTTTTTTCCCGTCGTTGCACCCAGTGACTTCTTTCTCTTTTCTTGGACGAGGCAGGAATTTCCAAAAGGACAAAGAGGCGACTTTCGAATTGGAACGTTTCCTGAACAGCAAAAATGCAAATTTCTTACAACCAAGAACTCCACATAGTCAACCGTTGCTGAGAAAAATTTGTCGCATTGAAGGAAGAACATGCAGACAGACATCGTCATCAAGTTTCACGGCCGAAGCTTCATTTTTTGTGGTGATAATTAAAACCTTGTGAAAATCCTTCGTATATACAGGGTGTTTCAAAAATGACCGGTATATTTGAAACGGCAATAAAAACTAAACGAGCAGCGATAGAAATACACCGTTTGTTGCAATATGCTTGGGACAACAGTACATTTTCAGGCAGACAAACTTTCGAAATTACAGTAGTTACAATTTTCAACAACAGATGGCGCTGCGGTCTGGGAAACTCTATAGTACGATATTTTCCACATATCCACCATGCGTAGCAATAATATGCCGTAGTCTCTGAATGAAATTACCCGAAACCTTTGACAACGTGTCTGGCGGAATGGCTTCACATGCAGATGAGATGTACTGCTTCAGCTGTTCAATTGTTTCTGGATTCTGGCGGTACACCTGGTCTTTCAAGTGTCCCCACAGAAAGAAGTCACAGGGGTTCATGTCTGGTGAATAGGGAGGCCAATCCACGTCGCCTCCTGTATGTTTCGGATACCCCAAAGCAATCACGCTATCATCGAAATATTCATTCAGGAAATTAAAGACGTCGGCCGTGCGATGTGGCCGGGCACCATCTTGCATAAACCACGAGGTGATCGCAGTTTCGTCTAAGGCAGTTTGTACCGCCACAAATTCACGAAGAATGTCCAGATAGCGTGATGCAGTAATCGTTTCGGATCTGAAAAATGGGCCAATGATTCCTTTGGAAGAAATGGCGGCCCAGACCAGTACTTTTTGAGGATGCAGGGGCGATGGGACTGCAACATGGGGCTTTTCGGTTCCCCATATGCGACAGTTCTGTTTATTGACGAAGCCGTCCAGGTAAAAATAAGCTTCGTCAGTAAACCAAATGCTGCCCACATGCATATCGCCGTCATCAATCCTGTGCACTATATCGTTAGCGAATGTCTCTCGTGCAGCAATGGTAGCGGCGCTGAGGGGTTGCCGCGTTTGAATTTTGTATGGATAGAGGTGTAAACTCTGGCGCATGAGACGATACGTGGACGTTGGCGTCATTTGGACCGCAGCTGCAACACGGCGAACAGAAACCCGAGGCCGCTGTTGGATCACCTGCTGCACTAGCTGCGCGTTGCCCTCTGTGGTTGCCGTACGCGGTCGCCCTACCTTTCCAGCACGTTCATCCGTCACGTTCCCAGTCCGTTGAAATTTTTCAAACAGATCCTTTATTGTATCGCTTTTCGGTCCTTTGGTTACATTAAACCTCCGTTGAAAACTTCGTCTTGTTGCAACAAGACTGTGTTCTAGGCGGTGGAATTCCAACACCAGAAAAATCCTCTGTTCTAAGGAATAAACCATGTTGTCTACAGCATACTTGCACGTTGTGAACAGCACACGCTTACAGCAGAAAGACGACGTACAGAATGGCGCACCCACAGACTGCGTTGTCTTCTATATCTTTCACATCACTTGCAGCGCCATCTGTTGTTGAAAATTGTAACTACTGTAATTTCGAAAGTTTGTCCGCCTGAAAATGTACTGTTGTCCCAAGCATATTACAACAAACGGTGTATTTCTATCGCTGCTCGTTTAGTTTTTATTGCCATTTCAAATATACCGGTCATTTTTGAAACACCCTGTACATTAATTACTATAAACTACACTCAATAGATTCACTTAAGATACACATGACAAAAATCATGGAATAGCGGCATGCACATATACAAATGGTGGTAGTACTGTCAACACAAGGTATAAAAGTGCATTGTATTCTTGGAGCTGTCATTTGCACTCCGCTGATACATGTGAAAAGTTTTCCGACATGATTACGCCCACACGACGAGAATTAAGACTATGAACGCAGAATGGTACTTGGAACTAGACGCTTGAGACATTTCGTTCCGGAATTCAGTATTGCACGATCCTCAGAGTCAAGAGTATGCCGAGAATTCCACATTTTAGTCATTACCTCTCACCACAGACAAGGCAATGGCCGACGGCATTCACTTAACGACAGTGAGCAGCGGCGTTTGTGTAGTTTTGTCAGTGCTAACAGACACGCAAAACTGTGCGAAACAATAGCAGAAATAAGTGTGGGACGTACGACGCACGTATCCGTTGGACCAATGCGGCGAAATTTGCCGTTAGTGGGCTACGACAGCAGACGACCGACGTGGGTTGCTTTGCTAAAGCTCGACATCGCCTGAAGCGCCTCTCTTGGGCTCGTGATCATTTCGGTTGGATCCTATACGGCTGGAAAACCGTGCCTGGTCACATGTGTCCCGATTTCAATTGGTAAGAGCTGACGGTAAGCTTCGCGTGTGGCTCAGATCCCAGAAGCATGGGCACAAGTTGTCAACAAGGCACTGTGTAAGCTAATGGTGGCTCCATAGTGGTATAGGCAGTGTTTACATGGAATGTACTGGGTTCTCTGGTCCAACTGAATTGACCATTGACTGGAAATGGTTATGTTCGGCTACTTGGAGACCACGTGCAGTCATTCATGGACTTCATGTTTCCAAACAACGAAGGAATTTTTATGGTTGACAACGCGCCATGTCACTTCCATACATGGCTACACTCCATACAAATACTTTCAGAAACGACTTCCTGACACTTAAATCAATACTTGATGTTAACAAATTTCTCTTCTTCAGAAACGCTTTCCTTGCCATTGCCAGTCTACATTTTATATCCTCTCTACTTCGACCATCATCAGGTATTTTGCTCCCCAAATAGCTAAACTCCTTTACTACTTTAAGTGTCTCATTTCCTAATCTAATTCCCTCAGCATCACCCGACTTAATTAGACTGCATTCCATTATCCTCGTTTTGCTTTTGTTGATGTTCATCTTATACCCTCCTTTCAAGACACTGTCTATTCCGTTCAACTGCTCTTTCAAGTCCTTTGCTGTCTCTGACAGAATTCCAATGTCATCGGCGAACCTCGAAGTTTTTATTTCTTCTCCATGGGTTTTAATACCTAGTGCGAACTTTCTTTTGTTTCCTTTATTGCTTGCTCAATATACAGATTAAATAACATCGGGGATAGGCTACAATCCTGTCTCACTCCCTTCCCAACCACTGTTTCAATTTCATACCCCTCGACTCTTATAACTGCCATCTGGTTTCTGTGCAAATTGTAAATAGCCTTTCGCTCCCTGTATTTTAACCCTGCCACCTTCAGAATTTGAAAGAGAATATTCCAATCAACATTGTCAAAAGCTTTCTCTAAGTCTACAAATGCTAGAAACGTAGGTTTGCCTTTCCTTAATCTTTCTCCTAAAATAAATCGTAGGGTCAGTATTGCCCAACGTGTTCCAACATTTCTCCAGAATCCAAACTGATCTTCCCCGAGGTCGGCTTCTATCAGTTTTTCCATTCGATATCATTTTTGAGACGTTTGTATTCCTTTTTGCCTGCTTCATTTACTGCATTTTTATATTTTCTCCTTTCATCAATTAAATTCAATATTTCTTCTGTTACCCAAGGGTTTCTACTAACCCTCGTCCTTTTACGTATTTGATCCTCTGCTGCCTTCACTATTTCATCCCTCAAAGCTACCCATTCTTCTTCTACTGTATTTCTTTCCCCCATTCCTGTCAATTTTTCCCTTATGCTCTCCTTGAAACTCTGTACAACCTCTGGTTCTTTCAGTTTATCCAGGTCCCATCTCCTTTTGCGTGTGGGCCATAATTGTTCACGATTCGTTTGAAGAACATTCTCGAAAATTCGAGTGAATCCCCCGACATGAATTCCGTAGAACATTTATGGGACATAATCGAGAGAACGACTTTCTGAGTCAATGCCACGTCGAGTTTCTGCACTACGACTGGAAAAAGGAGGTCTGACACGATATTAGAAAGTATTCCTTGGCTATTGTCACCTCAGTGTACACCTCACATACACTGGGTGGAAATGGGTATTGTTTGCCGAGAGAGAAAACCCATTCCGATTAGGCACATGAACTACCCCCCCCCCCCTCCCCCCAAGCCATCAACGACATCCGACACTTCCTTTGTCTGTAATCATTTACTACTTTTTGTAAAGTTTATATATTTAAATTTACTAAGCAGCTATAATGGAACAACATTCTATATATACGTTTAATTTGAGCAGTTCACATGCAATGTTTATATCATATAGCGTCCTTAGGTTAAGTCACGCGCCTTGCAGCTATGTTGTGTTGTTATCATTTACGGAAATAAGCTATCTACGCTGCGGATTCTGTTTTCAAGTAATCTTTTATCGTCGTTATTATGTACACTGTGTATAAAATCATCATTTGTTACTCAGACTAGTAGAAGAAGATTTACACAGTCTGGAAAGTCGTCGTGAATACCCATTAATTAAAGATACTTTTGAGACTGAAGATGGAAATTACTTTGCTTCTGCCGTTTTCCGATAGGTGGCGACATTGGTAAGTAGCGGTGGAATGAACAGATCGCAGACGTCAGGCAGTTAGCTTGGACCTCGGTAAACATAACCTCATTCAAACATTAGTCGATTTGTATCTGCATCATAAAGTTGTTCTTGATTGAAAATGTCAGTTTACGAGCCTAATTCTCGTCTTTTGCGGGAGGTGTTACTCTTTGTTTTTTCAATATGAAGGAAACGTCGGCTGACTCTCATCGAATGCTCTCAAGTACGCTATTAGTGAAAGAACGTGTCGTGAGTGGTTTCAACGCTTCAAGAAGGTGATTTTAACATCGTAGACCAGCATAGTGGTGGAAGAGAGAATGTTTTCGAAGATGCAAAATTGCAGAGATTGCTCAGTGAAGACTCGCGTCAAACTCAAGATGATTTGGCACGATTAGTGGGGGTGACACAGCAAGCCACTTCAAAACGTCTGAAGGCTATGGGCATGATTCAGAAAGAAGGAACTTGGGTCCCGTGTGAGCTGAAACCAAGAGACGTTGAACGGCGTTTGTGTGTTTGTGAACAATTGCTTCAGAGGCAAGAACGGAAGCGATTTCTGCATCGCATTGTGACCGCGGACGAAAAATGGGTTCATTACAATCCAAAACGCAAAAAATCATGGGTATATCCCGACCATGCTTCCACGTCGACTGCCAAACCGAATATTCACGGCTCCAAGATCATGCTCTGCATTTGGTGGGACCAGCTCGGCGTCGTGTGCTATGAGGTGTTAAAACCAAGTGAAACAATCGCAGGTGCTCGTTATCGAACGCAATTAATGCGTTTGAGCAGAGCATTAAAAGACAAACGGCCGCAATACAGCGAGAGGCACAAGAGAGTGATTTTGTAGCACTACAGCGCTCGACCCCACGTTGCAAAAGAGGTCAAAACGTACCTGGGAACGTTAAAACGGGAAGTCCTACCCCACCCGCCGTATTCTCCAGACAGTGCTCCCTCTGACTTTCACCTGTTTAGATCAATGGCGCATGGCCCGGCTGACCAACACTTCCGATCTCATGAAGAAGTTACAAATTGGATCGATTCGTGGATCACTTCAAAAGATGAACAATTTTTTCGACGCGGGATTCGTACACCGGCCGCAAGACGGGAGAAAGTAGTGGCCAGCGATGGAAAATACTTTGAATGATACATGTGTAAAAAGTTTGTTTCATTAAAGCCTCAAATGCTGGGAAAAAAACGGCGGAAGCAAAGTTATACACGTCCGTACGTCTGCGCGAGATTGGTAATCATAGGCCGGCTAATGTAAAAAGAAAGCTCGCTGCGCAGTTCAAAGCCAGAGTTCTGTGTGTTACCACACAAGGGCAGTGATATCCTTGGAACACAGAGAGTATTTTGATTGCAGTAGAAAGAGGAGCTTATTCTACACAAAGAATCCTTGTAAACATGACCAGTGTTCATTGTTGAGCTAATCTGAAAAAGCTTGTTTATCACTTGGACCTGTGCCTAGCAAAGGATGGATCGCCAAATTCTTCAGGGTCACCATAGCAGATTCTGCAGGAAAAGTTGTTAGTTCTTTATGAAAGAGTAGAGCTGCACAAACTGCGTCTCACATTGAGAGATCCGTGCTGACAGCAGATAGCGCCATTAGAAACCCAAATCGGACCCGCAGCACCGTTGTAGGCTCTTCCTTAGGCAACAAAGAACTACGTCCCACACAACCAAAAGGCATTGAATCGTCAGCGTCTGCATTACGTCTTAAATATCAGGCCATTGCACATGGGAGTCGAATTACGAAATAGTGTCAGTTTTATATACCCAACAATTGCTGCACTTGATGAAGAAGTGAATCATACACTAGGTCATTCTGTGACCCAGAGGCACAAAACGACCATGAAATAACTCACATACACTGGCAGTGTGTAACATGTCTGATATTTAGGAGCCAACGGACATTCACACCAAAATGAAGAGTGCTCGACCGAGCATGAAGTACATGTTTTGTTGCGCAGCTAAATGCACATCTGTTAACAGATTAGGCAGAGCATTCTCTACGAAATTATGATAACTTTGTCCGTTGATCTTGGGTGGAAGATAGTGAGTCTCTACCAAACAGTCGCCGACAATGCCGGCCCAAACATTGACAGAAAATATGGTAATTTCCAAGAATGATTGCCTATCGAAGTCGCAAACGATGCAAATCGAACATGCGATTGCAAATCGATCGTGCGACTCTGGTGGTGGGCGTTATGAGTATGTTTACGGTGGTCACTACAGCAACGGCAAAAGAAGAGCGTTACAAAAATACTTGTCATTGCAACGGAGACGACTTACCTTACTCGTCGTCGGTATTGTCGTCATGTGAAAGTTCATGTGGTGTGTACGCTACGGGAACAATTTCCTTTTTGCCATAGCCTGGGTAAACTCTGCCAATATCAGGCAAGAATATGGGTAGACTGCCACTTGCATAACTTTTCCCTGCAAACGCAACTTGTGGAAATACAGGTACTGAAACAAGTATAGTTCGTCTCTTTGTCCTGGACGCCCTTCTCTTTTAATGGAAGACTTCACAGATTTCCATAGCCGCTCGATGTTCTGCGTATGCAGACTGGGGTCATCCGAAGATACGAACTTCGCAGAGTGGTTCACGAACTCGTGGTCGAATCATTCTGCTTTGAGTGTTTTGCAGGACTGAAACCCGTCTGTGATGACTTTACTACCAGGCAGTATGAAGTGCTTTATCAGACGCACTAAAGTGACCTTGTCTGTGGACAATACTGTGATAATGAAACACTTCCGGGACTCGTTCTATTCCATCAAATACCCAAATATGATCGATTTCACTCTTTGAGGGTCGTCCTCTCTGCTTCTTCCTTCTTGCTATGTGAGATTCGCCCACTTCAACAACTTTACTCGTCCGCCGCTCGTGGTCTCGCGGTAGCGTTCTCGCTTCCCGAGCACGGGGTCCCGGGTTCGATTCCCGGCGGGGTCAGGGATTTTCACCTGCCTCGAGATGACTGGGTGTTTGTGTTGTCCTCATCATTTCATCATCATCCAGGAAAGTGGCGCAATTGGACTGAGCAAAGGTTGGGAAATTGTACGGGCGCTGATAACCACGCAGTTGAGCGCCCCACAAACCAAACATCATCATCATCATCAACAACTTTACTCGGTCCACCAATAGGTACACTGTCGTTCGTTTGTACCACATAACACACTTCTCTGCAAAACACGAAATAGTCGCACACGGTAGTAGCAGATAAGTCAATTTCCGATGCTGTTACTTGCAAGGTGCAGTCTCGAATCGAGCAAGATAGAAGAATTACGCTGGTCTGAATGGATAATTTGGAAGCGTCGAACCATGTATTCTTCCTGATATTCGTTCGTTTTCCGCACTGTCCGCAATGAAATTGTAACGGTATTTCGGGATCGAAACTCTTCTTACAAAGTTGTACACACTTCGCACCACCACAGTCTACACGGTCCCTCCTTTCCTCGTCCTGTAGTACTCCATATTTAAGACAAAAAGTGAAACAATTCTCTACGCTGGATAAATATGGAATCAGATTTTACAATGTGAGAGACTCCGCCGAAGAAACGTCAAGAACACCAGACATCCCACTCACTACCGACATAAATCGTCTGGGTTTCCCTAGCGACTCACAAATAATTCGTGGAAGTATGTAACTTAGAGCAACTAAGGGAACGACGAAAAACAGATAAAAATGACGATCACAAATAATTGATCATAACGCTCGCCACCAGTCGCTTGATCGATTTACAATTGCACGTTTGATGTGTATCGTTTGGACCCCGCGACTTCGATAGGCAATCATTCTTGGAAATTACCAAAAATATTTGTTGATGACTTACTTCAACAGTTGCGTGAGAATTGACGTCTGTCCATACAAGCGAGTTGCAAAAAAATTTCTGTCTGATCTCGTTGAAACGACGCCTCAGCTGTGAACAGCTCCGTTTGCTTTTGAATTAGGGTGACACTTTACCGAATAAACCATTCGCAGAAGAGTATCCGTGCAGGAAAATCAGCTTCTGATACTGCGCGCACATGCTGTAAAAGGTATGGATAAAGCTGGTCCTCGTGTAACAATTGCCAGATAGTCCTGTGGCCATCGTTCAGTGTTGCAGCTACATATCTTGTACTGACACTACGGTCGTCGCCAAATGCATGAAGAATTGCGGCCTCCCGTTGCGGTGTCCTCGTTCTTTGTCTCTCCCAATCGCGAGTATCAGACTTAAATGCCTAGGTCGACGATCAACGGTTTCAAATGTTGTCCTGTCAGGGCACCTTCGTCCTAAAAGCCTCTCCCGGTGCAAACATTAAGCGCGAGCGCCATTGCCGTCAGCAAATATATACATCAAATGGGCATCTGCCATCACTGCATTCGTGTAAGCTGCCACTGCATGAGTCATGTCTGTGATTAACTCTATATAGTAGTCCTTGTGCTTGCAACGGTCGTACTGATCGCTGGAGCAGTTGATATTACCTACAAACAAGCAATGACGTACGTCGCATGGCAACAGGGACATGTAAAACAAGACAAATGGCTCTAAGCACTATGGGACTTAACATCCGAGGTCATCAGTCCCCTAGACTTACGAGGGAACCTCCCCATCGCACCCCCCTCAGATTTAAATATAAGTTGGCACACTGGATACGCCTTGAAAAACTGAACACAGATCAATCGAAAAAACAGGAAGAAGTTGTGTGGAACTATGAAAAAATAAGCAAAATATACAAACTGAGTAGTCCATGCGCAAGATAGGCAACATCAAGGTTACTAGAGCACAGGAGCGCCGTGGTCCCGTGGTTAGCGTGAGCAGCTGCGGAGCGAGAGGTCCTTGGTTCAAGTCTTCCCTCCAGTGAAAAGTTTAATTTCTTTATATTCGCAAAGTTATGATCTGTCCGTTCGGTCATTGGCGTCTCTGTTCACTGTAATAAGTTTAGTGTCTGTGTTTTGCGACCGCACCGGTAAACCGTGCGATTAGTAGAAGAAAGGACGCGCCTCTCCAATGGGAACCGAAAACATTTGATCGCAAGGTCATAGGTAAACCAATTCCTCCACAGCAAAACTCGTCTGATATATTCTATACGAAACTGGTGACGGCATGTGCGCCACATGACAGGAATATGTTACTGACCCACGTAACTTGTACAGTTGGAGAATGGGTAAAAAGATTCTTCTACCTTAACCGATTTCGGTTTTCTTGTGGATGTGATAATCACTCCCAAAAAAGTGTTGAAAACATAAGAGTTTGTCACAGAAACTGAAAAAAAAATTAAAGTTTTCACTGGAGGGAAGACTTGAACCAAGGACCTCTCCGCAGATGCTCACGCTAACCACGGGACCACGGCGCTTCTGAGCCCATAGTAGCCTTGGTATTGCCTATCTTGCACATGGACTACTCATTTTGTATATTTTGCTTATTTTTTCGTAGTTGCACACAACTTCTTCCTGTTTTCTCGATCGATCTGTGTTCAGTTTTTCAAGGCCTATCCACTGTGCCAACTTATAACTAAATCTGAGGGGGGTGCGATGGGGAGGTTCCCTTGTTAGAACTACTTAAACCTAACTAACCTAAGGACATCACACACATCCATGCCTGAGGCAGGATTCGAACCTGCGACCGTAGCAGCCGCCTGGTTCCGGACTGAAGCGCCTAGGACCGCTCGGTGACACCGGCCGGCTTAAAACAAGACAATGTCGGTTCACAGCGTAACCATATATTACAAAGAGCGCACTTTCCCCATGATTCTAATATTCTGTTCTTGTGTGTTTCTCATGATTAAGAAGTCGCAGAAAAGAATTGTAACATGGAAACAAAGCATTTCCAGCCCCGTGTTCATACGATATAATTTCTTCTTCTACGTGTGAGGACCTATCCCCATGAACCATGGACTTTGCCGCTGGTGGGGAGGCTTGCGTACCTCAGCGATACAGATGGCCGTACCGTAGGTGCAACCACAACGGAGTGGTATCTGTTGAGAGGCCAGACAAACGTGTGGTTCCTGAAGAACGGCAGCAGCCTTTTCAGTAGTTGCAGGGGCAACAGTCTGGATGATTGGCTGATCCGGCCTTGCAACATAAGCCAAAACTGGCTTGCTGTGCTGGTACTGCAAACGGCTGAAAGCAAGGGGAAACTACATCCGTAATTTTTTTCCGAGAGCATGCAGCTTTTGATTAAATGATGATGGTGTCCTCTTAGGTAAAATATTCCTGGGGTAAAATAGTCATCCATTCGGATCTCCGGTCGGGTACTACTGAGGAGGACGTCGTTATCAGGAGAAACAAAACTGTCGTTCTACGATCGGAGCGTGAAATGTCAAATCCCTTAATCGGGTAGGTAGGTTAGAAAATTTAAAAAGGGAAATAGATAGATTATAGTTAGATATAGTGGGAATTAGTGAAGTTCTATGGCAGAGAGGACAAGACTTCTGGTCAGGTGAATACAGGGTTATAAACACATAATCAATTAGGGGTAATGCAGGAGTAGGTTTAATAATGAATAGGAAAATAGGAGCGCGTCAAGTTTATATGCCATCTAGCTACGCAGATGACGAAGAGACTGAAGAAATGAAAGATGAGATAAAATTAATTCACCAGCTGCTACATAATCGCGAATATGAACAGAGATCCAATACTGTCAATTTTTTTTTATTCCAGGCTTTGATCACAATATAAATTCCTTTGACGATGACCCGTCATCGTCAAAGGAATTTATATTGTGATCAAAAACTGGAATAAAAAAAGAAAAAGATAAAATAAATTATTCAGATAGTGAAGGGAGACGAAAATTTAATAATCGTGAGGGACTGGAATTCGATAGTAGGAAAAGGCAGAGAAGGAAAAGTAGTAAGTGAATATGGAATGGGGGTAAGGAATGAAAGAGGAAGCCGCCTGGTAGAATTTTGCACAGAGCATAACTTAATCATAGCTAACACTTGGTTTAAAAATCATGAAAGAAGGTTGTGTACGTGGAAGAGGCCTGGAGGTACTGGAAGGTTTCAGATAGATTATATAATGGTTTTACATGTTATTTCTCCACAATTAAATAATTTTGCTCCGGTCTGTAAAATGACACTATGTTCTGACTGTTCAGTTTTGCAGAACTTACAGACCTATCGGTCTGTTTCGTACCCCTTGATGCTTTTACAATCATTGTTATTATAAGCGAGTCTCTATGTTAACATCAACAAAGACGCCACACCAAAGAATTTTGCAAATTTCCTTCGCAGCTGGGATTCTTTGCTGTATAGGTTTAACACAAGTCTTTTTGTAATGGTTTCAAATGGAAACATGAGCTACGTTGCTCAACACTGACAGTGACAGAGTCGCCTCCTTCGCATTAGTCATACCGGACGCAGCTGAATCAATATGAAACTTTAGTCTTGAGAAGGAATGCAGACGCCGCTTACTCACTGAGATAAGCGTCGATAACGCGCCAGGGGCTTTGTTCTGTGTGTAGCACTGCTCGAGCCAGCAGCAGCTTCGTAGCCTCGTGTAAGTTTAGCATCAATATTTTCACCAGCTCAAAGAAACATCCCAGGAAACAAGTTTATTAAAAGCTAGTTGGCTGTTGAAACGCAAAAACCGCTGCGAGAGAAGACAGATCGAAACATTTTAGCAGATACTTTATAAGTATTATATTTTCTTTAGTGTTCGCTGTTTCGGCAACTGTGAAGCTTTCACAGAGGTATCTTTAGCTTACTGTCACTCTGTCTGATGGAGGAACAGATATCTGTGACCCAGTTATTAAAAGCTGTGTTGCAAAATTCGTGTGTAGTGATTTAGGCAAATCGTAGAAAACCTCAATGAGGATGATCAGAGACACTTTCAACGTTAACTATTTGAATCTGAATCCATTAATACCTTAATAATATTTAATATTAATAATAAAAACCTTGAGGTTTGACGATGACACTGTAATTCTGTCGGAGACAGCCAAGTACTTGGAAGAACAGTTGCTGAACGGAGTGGACAGTGTCTTGAAAGAGGGCTATAAGATGAAAATCAACCAAAGCAAAACGAGGATAATGGAATGTAGTCGAATTAAATCAGGTGATGCTGAGGGAATTAGATTAGGAAATGAGACACGTAAAATAGTAGGTGAGTTTTGCTATTTGATCAGCAAAATAACTAAGGATGGTCGAAGTAGAGAGGATATAAAATGTAGACTGGCGATGGCAAGGAAAGCGTTTCTGAAGAAGAAAAATTTGCTAACATCGAGTACAGATTTAAGTGTCAGGAAGTCTTTTCTGAAAGTACTTTGCATGGAGTGTAGCCATGTATGGATGTGACACATGGACGATAAACAGCTTAGATAAGAAAAGAATAGAAACTTTTGAAATATGATGCTACAGACGAATGCTGAAGATTAGATGGGTAGATCACGCAACTAATGAGGAGGTACTGGACAGAACTGGGGAGAAGAGGAATTTGTGGCACAACTTGACTAGAAGACGGGATCGGTTGGTAGGACATGTTCTGAGGCATCACGGGATCACCAATTTAGTATTGGCGGGGAGGGTGGAGGGTAAAAATCGTAGAGGGAGACCAAGAGATGAATACACTAAGCAGATTCAGAAGGATGTAGGTTGCAGTAGTTACTCGGGGTTGAAGAGTTTTGCACAGGATAAAGTAGCATGGAGAGCGGCATCAAACCAGTCTTTGGACTAAAGACAACAACAACAACAACAACATCCATTAATTTATGTCTTTATTTTACATGTACATATAACCATTATTGGAACATGTTGCTTTGATGTGAGAGAAGTTACTACAGGTGCAAGTAATAGCAATAATGTAGGCACTTTTCAAAATTAACATCATTAAAAGCGCAGATAAGTTTTTCAGAAAATGTTCTGCTTATCACCAAGAAAGAATTAATCCCTAGACATGGTGTCACTTGAAATATTTATTCAAACAGGAACAAACAAAATAAATTATACTTCGTAATCAAAACTTCACAATGTAATAAAAAATTTTGTGGTAGAATGTTTGACTCCGCTTTTGCTTTAGTGACTAAGATTAGTTCACGGTGGAAGTTCATATTTTTACAGTTATAATTGTAATATGATTCATTTGTCTTACGGAAAACAGAATTTCACAGAGTGTCAGTTTACCGACTAAAATGAGTGTTCCTTAGTTGATAACAGGAATATTAGAAATATATATTCGTCTGCCTTAGGACCAACAGAGGAATGTGTGATAAAAGAGAAGTATGTAGTTTGATGACTACGCATTACTGTAGATGAATATGTGTGGAATGTACAACCTTTTAATATGAGGAATACTACGAAGTCACAGACGTTACTATTCGACAAGGAGCTTAGGACAATGTTAAAAATCAGTGGACTTCTATCATATTTGACCAACCTACTACGAGTTCAAAGATAAATAAGTTTTCCATAAGGTATTAAGGAATATCGTGACTGTCACATGTATTACTGAAAAATCATTTGCTGCAACGTCAGTATTTATATTATCTAAATTATTTTGTTGCCTTTTACCAGAAGGCGCACTTATATATTATATAAAACAAATAGCATACCTGATATCCGCTTTATGTAATCAGCTATATGTGTACCTTCTATAGAAGAGAGTGAAGACATTTGGAAATTTGTGGTAAGGTCTTATGGGACCAAACTGCTAAGGTCATCGGTCCCTATGCATACACACTACTTAATCTAACTTACGCTATGGACAACACACACACCCATACCCGAGGGAGAACTCGAACCTCCGACGGGGGGAGCCGCACGGACCGTGACAAGGCGCCCTAGACCGCGCGGCTAGAATGAAGACACACGAAAGAGATAAAAAATAATAAAATAAATCTGATACCACGAACAGTGGTCAGCTGTTTGAAAACCATACCTTGGGAATCAAAGTTACATTCAACGGAATGTAGGAAAGTTTGTCTGTGCGATGTTAGCGATGGATAAGTCACAGCCCACTTGTTCGTATTCGTACGTACTGTACTGTACTGCAACCAATAGTTGGAGAACCTAATAAGTTCTACAGTAGTTGCTGAACAATTAGCAGCAAGAGATGCCGCAGAGGAAGGAAGAAGAGTGACAAGCCATTTTGCAGTATGAATTTTCTCAAGGCTGATACGAAGGGACTTCGCAAAGTAAGATACACATTATTATGGCAAGCTAAGTAACTTTAATTGAATGCTGCACTAAACTTCAAAGTGGCACATATTCATGAGACTGTTTTGAAACGTAGCTATCAAGTAAACAACGGTCGGAACGTTCCAGGAAGCGTTCGACTCTCCGGTGACAGAAATCTGCTCTTTCGTCACGGAGCAATTCGAGAACCGCTGTATGAACGTCCACATTATTAGATAATCTCTTCTCCCTCGCATCCCTCCCCCACCCCCTTTCCAGATGAACTTCCAGCTTATAGAAAGGATGAAAATCATGTATTGCAAGGTCTGGATCACCCATGACTGCGACCTTGGTCAATTATTGGCACCGTTTCACTACAGTGGACACGTCATAGCTTTTGGTCCATAAAAAACCTGAATTTCACGGTGAATCTCTGTGCAATTTAGACGTTTTGCCCATAGGAATCGTGCTGTCCCGCGTACTTCAGCTTTGGAGTTCGTTTCCACTTGCCGTACCATTGCAGTCGCACACTGTGATACACCTGTTGTGATGTACCACAGCAGAGTTGCGTTTGCAGGAAAAACGGAGTATGTGCTCTCTTCTGATAATGACCTACTTTTGTTGCACAATGGTCTTGGCGTGGGACGACATGTGTAACTTACTCTCTGAAATCCCTACTTACACTACTGACCATTAAAATTGCTACACCAAGAAGAAATGCAGATGCTAAACGGGTATTCATTGGACAAATAAATTATACTAGAACTGACATTTGATTACATTTTCACGCAATTTGGGTGCATGGATCCTGAGAAATGAGTACCCAGAACAACCACCTCTGGCCGTAATAACGGCCTTGATACGCCTGGGCATTGAGTCAAACAGAGCTTGGATGGTGTGTACAGGTACAGCTGCCCATGCAGCTTCAAAACGATACCACAGTTCAAGAGTAGTGACTGGCATATTGCGACGAGCCTGCTGCTCGGCCACCATTGACCAGACGTTTTCAATTGGTGAGATATCTGGAGAATGTACTGGCCAGGGCAGCAGTCGAACATTTTCTGTATCCGGAAAGGCCCGTACGGGATCTGCAACATGCGGTCGTGCATTATCCTGCTGAAATGTAGGGTTTCGCAGGGATCGAATGAAGGGTAGAGCCATGGGTCGTAACACATCTGAAATGTAACGTCCACTGTTCAAAGTGCCGTCAAGGCGAACAAGAGGTGACCGAGACGTGTAACCAATGGCACCCCATACCATCACGCCGGGTGATACGCCAGTATGGCGATGACGAATACACGCTTCCAATGTGCGTTCACCGCGATGTCGCTAAACACGGATGCGACCATCATGATGCTGTAAACAGAACCTGGATACATCCGAAAAAATGAGGTTTTGCCATTCGTGCACCCAGGTTTGTCGTTGAGTACACCATCGCAGGCGCTCCTGTCTGTGATGCAGCGTCAAGGGTAACCGCAGCCATGGTCTCCGAGCTGATAGTCCATGCTGCTGCAAACGTCGTCGAACTGTTCGTGCAGATGGTTGTTGTCTTGCAAACGTCCCCATCTATTGACTCAGGGATCGAGACGTGGCTGCACGATCCGTTACAGTCATGCGGATAAGATGCCTGTCATCTCGACTGCTAGTAATACGAAGCCGTTGGCATCCACCACGGCGTTCCGTATTACTCTCCTGAACTCACTGATTCCATATTCTGCTTACAGTGATTGGATCTCGACCAACGGGAGCAGCAACGTCGCGATACGATAAACTGCAATCGCGATAAGCTACAATCCGACCTTTATCAAAGTCGAAAACGTGATGGTAGGCATTTCTCCTCCTTATACGAGGCATCACAACAACGTTTCACCAGCCAACGTCGGTCAATTGCTGTTGGTGTATGAGAAATCCGTTGGAAACTTTCCTCATGTCAGCACGTCGCAGGTGTCGCCACCGGCGCCAACCGTGTGTGAATGCTCTGAAAAGCTAATAATTCGCATATCACAGCATCTTCTTCCTGTCGGTTAAATTCCGCGACTGTAGCACGTCATCATCGTGGTGTAGCAATTTTAATGGCCAGTAGTGTACTAAGCATTCGGAGTGACTTGTATTAAATTCCTTTTCTGAGTGTTTAGATTTAGGCATTACCTAAGGCAAATCGTGGGTTACCGCAAGAGTTCGTAGCGTTTTCTCATGAGTTTAATAAACACTACAGATAAATATTACACAGACTTTTAGTGATCAATAACTTTTTTCCTTCACTATTTACAAAAGTCCGCCAACGCTGGGGTAACTTTTCGATTTCGCGACTGTAGAAATCATGTGGTTTTCAGGCGAAGAACCTGTCGAGCCATATCCGGAGCGTATTTTCATCCGGAAAGGAAGTCCCTTTAATGTTGTTCGATAGAGACCTGAAACTCTGAGCGTGCAACATCTGGTGAACAGGGGGTGCGGAATGCCTTCCCAACCCAACTACTGTATAGAGTTGTAGCAGAATGCGGGCTGGCGTTATCGTGGAGTATCATCACTTCCCGCAGGCTTCCTGCTCGTTGTTCTTGGACTGCGTCTGCAAGACGTCTCACAAGGGGACCTTCCATACTGTAAATCACGGATTTTGATGCGCTGATGTTGTAGAGGCACTTATCCTGAGTACTTGGCTATCGGGTTTTTTAGCGACGTGCGTTGGTTTTTGAGAAAATCGATGTCGAAGTTCATTGCGCGATTGTATATCCGTAAACATTAGAGCTATTTCGTGTGTGTCAGCGTAGCGTAGCGCTTACGGTTCATGGCGGCCGTGATGGAGGTACCGTGTTCGAATCCTGCTCGAGTACTCTCTTCTTATTTTTTCTTCTTCTTCAAAATCGACCGAATTTTTCAATTTTATTTCAAAGAATATCAACAAACAGCGTAAGGTGCGCGAAATTATAATGTTCAGTTATTAATTTTACAAATATTCATTCCGTTTGTGGTTCACAGTTGGAGTTCCAAATATTTGCCCAACGGTCGCTTCTTGTATTACCTGAAATCGATTTCCGCCCATTATCGTACCCCCTCCCGTGAATACCGTCAGCCATAATGGGAACTCCAGCTCCTAGGCCAATGAGGATGCGAGTTGCATTCCTTTACGTTCGCATCTGACTACAGCGTCAGTTGCTCGCAAAGCGTCTTTAGTGCCGTGTATTAGAAAAATTCTGTGAAATGGAAGAACCAAGTGTTTCTGCACTAGTGCAGCCAGAAGAAGATCCATAAGTAGAGGAGAAAGGTGAAATCACAAATGCCATTAAATACTCCGAAAATCTACTCCGCGATTTGAATATCGTAACGAATACCGCCTAGCGTGATATCTGCCAATTCCATTCCAATTGGCGATGAGTTATGTATCGCAACACAGGATCTCTTGGCTGAAAAACAGACCATTATTGATGATGAATTGATAGATTTCAACGAAGAAGATGAATTGGGAGAATATGATGCGATCCACAAACGGAATGAATATTTGAAAAAATTAATAACTGAATACATCTTTATAATTTCGCACTCCTTACACTGTTTGTTGATATTATTTTAAAATAAAATTGAAAAATTCGATCGATTAGGAAAAAAAATGTACACAAGCAGGATTCTTTTTTTGTAACCATATATATATATTTTAATTATTAACAACGATACATGTAAAAAAAATTCTTTATGTTAACCTATTATATTCCTAGAGTTGCCGAACACGATACCTCCAGCGCGGTAGCCATGAACCTTTACCGCTGAATGCTGACATACTCGAAATATCTCAATGTTACAGATATACAAAGCACGCAATGAACTTCAAAATCGATTTTCTCAAGAACCAACTCCCGTCGCTAAAAAACCGGATAGCCAGGTATTCAGAGTAAGTGCCTCTACAACATATTTGAAGCCCATCAAAATCCGTTATTTACCGTATGGAGGGTCCCCTTGTCGGTTGTTGACAGTAAATGTCACCTCGGGGAAGAGCGTCGCTGTTCCACCAGACGCCAACATTTATAAGAATGCAAGCAGATCTTTGCACGGGAAGTTGCTGCTTTGTTTGGGCTCAGCCATTCCATTTTTTCTTTATGTTAGCATAAAGACAGCACTCTTCACCAGCAATGATACAGGATAGGAATGGTCAGTGTTGTTCACGAGCCAATTAGTGACGTGCAAGCAGAAATTCACCCGCAGATTTTTGTGATTTTGGCCTTAGAGCATGCGGTACCCATACCCTCGATTGCTGAATATTCCACATTGCGTGTAAATGCCGCACGATAGTGGAATGATCAGAGTTCATCACATTTGCCAGTTCTCGAGTACACTGACGTGGATCATTCTGGAATAATGCGTTTAAATGATCATCAAAACCTGAAGGTCTTCCTGAACGTGGAGATTCTCTAATGTCATAACGATCCTGCTTAAAACCATTTTCTTGTCGTGCTATATCTACATCTACATTTATACTCCGCTCGCCACCCAACGGTGTGTGGCGGAGGGCACTTTACGTGCCACTGCATTACGTGCCTTTCCTGTTCCAGTCGCGTATGGGAAGAACGACTGCCGAAAAGCCTCCGTGCGCGCTCGAATCTCTCTAATTTTACATTCGTGATCTCCTCGGGAGGTAAAAGTAGGGGGAAGCAATATATTCGATACCTCATCCAGAAACGAATCCTCTCGAAACCTGGACAGCAAGCTACACCGCGATGCAGAGCGCCTCTCTTGCAGAGACTGCCACTTGAGTTTGCTAAACATCTCCGTAACGCTAACACGCTTACCAAATAACCCTGTGACGAAACGCGCCGCTCTTCTTTGGATCTTCTCTATCTCCTCTGTCAACCCGACCTGGTACGGATCGCACACTGATGAGCAATACTCAAGTATAGGTCGAACGAGTGTTTTGTAAGCCACCTCCTTTGTTGATGGACTACATTTTCTAAGGACTCTCCCAATGAATCTCAACCTGGTACCCGCCTTACCAACAATTAATTTTATATGATCATTCCACTTCAAATCGTTCCGTACGCATACTCCCAGATATTTTACAGAAGTAACTGCTACCAGTGTTAGTTGTGCTATCATATAATCATACAATAAAGGATCCTTCTTTCTATGTATTCGCAATACATTACATTTGTCTATGTTAAGGGTCAGTTGCCACTCCCTGCACCAAGTGCCTATCCGCTGCAGATCTTCCTGCATTTCGCTGCAATTTTCTAATGCTGCAACTTCTCTGTATACTACAGCATCATCCGCGAAAAGCCGCATGGAGCTTCCGACACTATCTACTAGGTCATTTATATATATTGTGAACAGCAATGCTCCCATAACACTCCCTGTGGCATGCCAGAGGTTACTATGCTCTGTCAAATGGCATTATCTCCATTCACGGCGCAAATGTTTCTGGCTACCTCCGCTGCTGTCACCTCTCTAATAAACTCAAACAGCAGAATATGTCGGAAATGTTCCCATGTCTCCACTTGCTTCTCCATTTTCTACCTTCCACGGCTCCACTCACCATCTCCAAATGACAATATGTAAACTCAAATAGCGCAACCGTGAACTACAAGTAAAGAATGACAATCCATAAATAAACCCATGGCAACCGGAATTAGCAAAATAAAAACGTTACGAACTTATGCACCAACGCAATAAACGCGGGTAGCTTCTTTGAAAAGAGCACGACCGATTTCCTTCCCTATCCTTCCGCAATGCGAAGTTTTTTATTCATCTCCGAAGAGCTCGTCATTGACGAGACGTTGCTTCGAGGACATATCTGTTGCTAGGCCAAGCCTGTTAATATCACTCTACAAAGTTCATCTGGTGTGGACCACGAAGACGCCCCACCCTCAGAGAGTTTTGTTTTCTCTGTCAATGAAGAGGTCACTCCAGTAGGCAAACTACTGAAACCAGGCGAACTATGGAAGCACAGTAGTGATTGTCGTCGCTCTAGAAAGAAGCTGCACGAGTCTTCGGCTCACCTTAGCTTCCAAGAATATATTAAAGAGAGGATCAGATAGCATACCGTGTCGTAAGGCACAATGAAATTCTCAAAACGTCGAAGCAGCGTCAGCAGTGTAACAGGCGACTAGAGTTTTCGAGCCGGGTCACAAAACAGAAGCAGGTTATCCAGGACGAGAGAGCGCCTGTCGCAGTATGTAAACTGTCCATCAAGAAGGAAAAGTTGCTGTTTCCTTCTCTATAAGGAGAGTGTTGTTTGCAACAAACGTTTCTGTGCGTCAGTTATCGCCATAGTAAAAATGACGAAACTGCATTTTTTTTTTTTTTTTTTTTTAAGAGTTCGGGGGAGTGAGCAGAAAGGAGATGCTTTAGCGATAGTATTACAGTTTATCAGAACGATGGACTCAGGACGACTAGATGTTGTTGTTGTTGTTATGGTCTTCAGTCCAGAGACTGGTTTGATGCAGCTCTCCATGCTACTCTATCCTGTGCAAGCTTCTTCATCTCCCAGTACCTACTGCAACCTACATCCTTCTGAATCTACTTAGTGTATTCATCTCTTGGTCTCCCCCTACGATTTCTACCCTCCACGCTGCCCTCCAATACTAAATTGGTGATCCCTTGATGCGTCAGAACATGTCCTACCAACCGATCCCTTCTCCTGGTCAAGTTGTGCCACAAACTTCTCTTCTCCCCAATCCTATTCAATACTTCCTCATTAGTTATGTGATCTACCCATCTAATCTTCAGCATTCTTCTGTAGCACCACATTTCGAAAGCTTCTATTCTCTTCTTGTCCAAACTATTTACCGTCCATGTTTCACTTCCATACATGACTACACTCCACACAAATACTTTCAGAAATGATTTCCTGACACTTAAATCTATACTCGATGTTAACAAATTTCTCTTCTTCAAAAACGCTTTCCTTGCCATTGCCAGTCTACATTTTAAATCCTCTCTACTTCGACCATCATCAGTTATTTTGCTCCCCAAATAGCAAAACTCCTTTACTACTTTAAGTGTCTCATTTCCTAATCTAATACCCTCAACATCACCCGACTTAATTCGACTACATTCCATTACCCTCGTTTTGCTTTTGTTGATGTTCATCTTATATCCTCCCTTCAAGACACCATCCATTCCGTTCAACTGCTCTTCCAAGTCCTTTGCTGTCTCTGACAGAATTACAATGTCATCGGCGAACCTCAACGTTTTTATTTCTTCTCCATGGATTTTAATACCTACTCCGAATTTTTCTTTTGTTTCCTTTACTGCTTGCTCAATATACAGATTGAATAACATCGGGGAGAGGCTACAACCCTGTCTTACTCCCTTCTTAACCACTGCTTCCCTTTCATGTCCCTCGACTCTTATAACTGCCATCTGGTTTCTGTACAAATTGTAAATAGCCTTTCGCTCCCTGTATTTTACCCCTGCCACCTTTATAATTTGAAAGAGAGTATTCCAGTCAACATTGTCAAAAGCTTTCTCTAAGTCTACAAATGCTAGAAACGTAGGTTTGCCTTTCCTTAATCTTTCTTCTAAGATAAGTCGTAAGGTCAGTATTGCCTCACGTGTTCCAACATTTCTACGGAATCCAAACTGATCTTCCCCGAGGTCAGCGTCTACCAGTTTTTCCATTCGTCTGTAAAGAATTCGCGTTAGTATTTTGCAGCTGTGGCTTATTAAACTGATTGTTAGGTAATTTTCACATCTGTCAACACCTGCTTTCTTTGGGATTGGAATTATTATATTCTTCTTGAAGTCTGAGGGTATTTCGCCTGTTTCATACATCTTGCTCACGAGATGGTAGAGTTTTGTCACGACTGGCTCTCCCAAGGCCGTCAGTAGTTCCAATGGAATGTTGTCTACTCCGGGGGCCTTGTTTCGACTCAGGTCTTTCAGTGCTCTGTCAAACTCTTCACGCAGTATCGTATCTTCCATTTCATCTTCATCTACATCCTCTTCCATTTCCATAATATTGTCCTCAAGTTCATCGCCCTTGTATAGACCCTCTATATACTCCTTCCACCTTTCTGATTTCCCTTCTTTGCTTAGAACTGGGTTTCCATCTGAGCTCTTGATGTTCATACAAGTGGTTCTCTTATCTCCAAAGGTCTCTTTAATTTTCCTGTAGGCAGTATCTATCTTATCCCTAGTGAGATAAGCCTCTACATCCTTACATTTGTCCTCTAGCCATCCCTGCTTAGCCATTTTGCACTTCCTGTCGATCTCATTTTTGAGACGTTTGTATTCCTTTTTGCCTGCTTCACTTACTGCATTTTTATATTTTCTCCTTTCATCAATTAAATTCAATATTTCTTCTGTTACCCAAGGATTTCTACTAGCCCTCGTCTTTTTACCTACTTGATCCTCTGCTGCCTTCACTACTTCATCCCTCAAAGCTAGCCATTCTTCTTCTACTGTATTTCTTTCCCCCATTCCTGTCAATTGTTCCCTTATGCTCTCCCTGAAACTCTGTACAACCTCTGGTTCTTTCAGTTTATCCAGGTCCCATCTCCTTAAATTCCCACCTTTTTGCAGTTTCTTCAGTTTTAATCTACAGGTCATAACCAATAGATTGTGGTCAGAGTCCACATCTGCCCCTGGAAATGTCTTACAATTTAAAACCTGGTTCCTAAATCTCTGTCTTACCATTATATAATCTATCTGATACCTTTGAGTATCTCCAGGGTTCTTCCATGTATACAACCTTCTATCATGATTCTATCATGACGACTAGATATAATTAACATATCTTCACCTTCAGTGACGTTTCCTTAAAACAACAAGTAGTTATGATAATGGTCGATAGCGGAAGGCTACTCCTGTTGGATGCGTTTCACAGTGAATGTTATCACTCACCACTTGCTGATAACGTAAAGATAGGTAAATCCATTACGTATCTCTCTCAGAACAGCTGACTAATACTTAAACTAAGAGAAAGAATCTTTGTTGTTGTTGTTGAGGTCTTCAGTCCTGAGACTGGTTTGATGCAGCTCTCCATGCTACCCTATCCTCTGCAAGCTTCTTCATCTCCCAGTACTTACTGCAACCTACATCCTTCTGAATCTGCTTAGTGTATTCATCTCTTGGTCTCCCTCTACGATTTTTACCCTCCACGCTGCCCTCCAATGCTAAATTTGTGATCCCTTGATGCCACAGAACATGTCCTACCAACCGATCCCTTCTTCTTGTCAAGTTGTGCCACAAACTCCTCTTCTCCCCAATTCTATTCAATACCTCCTCATCAGTTATGTGATCTACCAATCTAATCTTAAGCATTCTTCTGTAGCACCACATTTCGAAAGCTTCTATTCTCTTCTTGTCCAAACTATTTATCGTCCATGTTTCACTTCCATACATGGCTACACTCCGTACAAATACTTTCAGGAAGGACTTCCTGACACTTAAATCTTTACTCGATGTTAACAAATTTCTCTTCTTCAGAAATGCTTTCCTTGCCATTGCCAGTCTACATTTCATATCTTCTCTACTTCGATCATCATCAGTTATTTTGCTCCCCAAATAGCAAAACTCCTTTACTACTTTAAGTGTCTCATTTCCTAATCTAATTGCCTCTGCATCACCCGACTTAATTAGACTACATTCCATTATCCTTGTTCTGCTTTTGTTGATGTTCATCCTATATCCTCCTTTCAAGACACTGTCCATTCCGTTCAACTGCTCTTCCAAGTCCTTTGCTGTCTCTGACAGAATTACAATGTCATCGGCGAACCTCAACGTTTTTATTTCTTCTCCATGGATTTTAATACCTACTCCAAATTTTTCTTTTGTTTCCTTTAATGCTTTCTCAATATACAGATTGAATAACATCGGGGAGAGGCTACAACCCTGTCTCACTCCCTCCCCAACCACTGCTTCCCTTTCATGCCCCTCAACTCTTACCCAATACAAATACTTGGTTCTGTATTAAATAGGATAGAGGTAACTTCACTGCCACGTATCACCATGTTTCGTAGAGCAATACCAAAGACACAATCTTTGTGCAACTACAGAATGCAAAGACTCACCTGTGAAAAATGCTCAGTCTACTGTTGACACCAACTGTATCGTGCATACCTTCTTCATAGTGAATTTATTGAATTGAGGCGTCATGTTGGCACTTACGCTGTATTTATTTACGCCTCTCCTTCGTTCCACAACTACACAGCTTGACAAAAACAGTGAATCACGCAGAAGGCGAGGACGAAACGAAATTTCACAGGTTGAGAGTGTATGAGATACTATTTCAGTGATTTCAAAACCGAGTCAAATTTACGAGGAACTTTGAAGTGTAAGCCAACTTATCGGTATTACGTTGCACCCTGTTCTGGCCTCTGGAAGCATGCCCTGATTCGGTTGGAAAGGGCATTGTAAAGCCGTTATATCTTCTCCTGTGGCAAGCTGGCCCAAAATTGTTGTAAAGGTGGTATTCCACAACACGCTTTTCCGCGCAGTATCGTGCACTGTTTTCCCATCATTCTACACAATTTACCGCGGGGGAAAATATGGGTGATGGCGGGGGGGGGGGGGGGGGAGAAGTGGGGGAATGCGCGGTTCCACTGCGGGGGAAGCTGTCACGGTGTAGATGGAAGTGCGCACATTTTGGAATCGGTATTCCACAGGACATTTTCATCTGGGGGGGGGGGGGGGGGGATTCGCGCTTTCTCGGCAGGGAAACTGTTCAATCGTAGTTTTTCCCGCACAGACTAACAGCCTACTGTGTGGACACACTGATGAGGAGAGCTCTGTCCCCGCATGAGAAATTAGCAGCAACATTAAGATACTTAACTACTGTGCGTACATACACTGGTAGCTATTTCACAACCAAGTCTCTCGAAAATTATACCAGGAACTTGTTTCGCAGTTTTCAGTGCTTTGAGAAATGAATACATGAAGAGAAGTTTTAAAATTTAAAAAAAATTGTAAACTAATTACTCAAGGCTTGCTGTTCTTCTAGTTGTGTTTTTTCCTTCCTATGTGTCAGTTTGCAGGGTCTGAAGAGGAATGGTTTTACATTGCAAAAAGAGTTTGAAGGAAAGTGGCAATTTCCGAATTGTCTTTACTGTGGGCCCCGGGAGTAGACAACATTCCATTAGAACTACTGATAGCCTTGGGAGAGCCAGTCCCGACAAAACTCTACCATCTGGTGGGCAAGATGTATGAGACAGGCGAAATTACCTCAGAGTTCAATAAGAATATAATAATTCCAATCCCAAAGAAAGCAGTTGTTGACAGATGTGGAAATTACCGAACTATCAGTTTAATAAGTCACAGCTGCAAAATACTAACGCGAATTCTTTACAGACGAATGGAAAAACTGGTAGAAGCCAACCTCGGAGAAGATCAGTAGTAGGTGAGTTTTGCTATTTGATCAGCAAAATAACTAAGGATGGTCGAAGTAGAGCGGATATAAAATGTAGACTGGCAATGGCAAGGAAAGCGTTTCTGAAGAAGATAAATTTGTTAACATTGTTTTAAGTGTCAGGAAGTCGTTTCTGAAAGTATTTGTATGGAGTGTAGCCATGTGTGGAAGTAAAACATGGACGATAAAAAGTTTAGACAAGAAGAGAATAGAAGCTTTCGAAATGTGGTGCTACAGAAGAATGCTGAAGATTAGATGGGTAGATCACATAACTAATGAGGAGATATTGAATAGAATTGGGGAGAAGAGGACTTTGTGGCACAACTTGACTAGAAGAAGGGATCGGTTGGTAGGACATGTACTGAGGCATCAAGGGATCACCAATTTAGTACTGGAGGGCAGCGTGAAGGGTAAAAATCGTAGAGGGAGACCAAGAGGTGAATACTCTAAGCAGATTCAGAAGCATGTAGGCTGCAGTAGGTACTGGGAGATGAAGAAGCTTGCACAGGATAGAGTAGCATGGAGAGCTGCATCAAACCAGTCTCAGGACTGAAGACCACAACAACAACAACAACAACTTGACCGTGTCGATGCATGCACACCTGTGCATTAATCCCCCTGCTGAGAGTGGTTCGTATTATTATAACTATAAAGGCTTCCATATGGTGTTGCTTGGACAGTAAACTCAAATTACGAACCAATAGCTGGATATCTGATGGCGGTATAATTGAAAATACAATATTTTACGACAAGTTGAAGATAAATAAGTTAAAATACCGTGTGAATCTTGTGCTATGGGTCACAAACTGCCAAGTGTTTTTGTAGGCATTGAAGCCTTCAGCTTAGGGAATATTTTGATGAAGCCGTACAGTCGGAAGGAGGGAGAGGGAGAGGAGGGTTTTCCCGTTACCGAAGAATTGTGGAGAATGTTTTTGGGATTCTAACTTCCAGATTCCGCATATTTCATAAAGCGATAAACTTGAATATAGAAATTATCAATGAGGTGGTGTTTGCCTACTGTGTATTCCACAACTACTTACGACGATGACGCAGCCAGCTCTACACACCACTAGGCACGCTTTACGCAGAAAACGTGGAAGAAGGTACTTTTGCTGAAGAAGAGGTGCCATTTGCTGAAACTTTTGGTGGACTTCAGCATGCCACCAGGAACTGTGAAGCAACATAAAAAATAGTGCGCCAAATGTTTCCAACGTACTTCATCAATGAGGGAGCACTGCAGTGGCAGAACATGTATACTATAGTGCTTTTAAAATTAGTTGCTACTTTTGACGGTTCAGTACGGAGCGAGTGGAGGGAAATATACATAGTTGCCAGCGTGTGCTGAACGCATCAACAGGAACCCATTAACGCCAGGTCTGCACGGCGCGTAGCCTGTCGGCCGCGCTAGCTGGCTGATCTGCAGTCTTTCTACAACGATTTTAAAGAAACTATACCGTAATAAACTCTGAGTCTCGTACATCTTATAGCTTCAGTCGTCAGCTTCATCATGAATTACCTATTATTTCTTTGGACTTGTAGTCCGGGGTGATAGGTTACAATACAGCACTTTAATGGTCATAGTTATTATAATATTTCGGTATTAGCTTAACTACTGCGAGAAATTCTTAAAGTTTGCAGTGAAAAATAGCGGTCGCTATGGATTTGCGTTTAGTGTATGTTTGGTCATACGTTGCTGCATATGAAAGTTAGATAACATACTAAATTGTTCTTTAAGCCTCGAAGGATATTGCTGTCTATCAGCAATGTCGAGAAAATGGAGTATATGTAAAGGGCTCCGTCACGACGCACTCGCCAGTGAAAACGCCAGCATAAAATATTCATGAATCCATCGTATCTCATAAACGGTCTGAGATATCTAAACAAGATTTAGGCAAATGAGCACGCAAAGAGAAGGGTATTTTGCCATATGATTAATATGCAAAACTTCCATATCTACCGCAATAGTCAAGCAACTACAATTTTTTAAAATGAAATAATTTAATTTTTAATGACCGTCAGTACATTGTGAAACGAGAATTGCTGTGTGTTTTGCTGCAATATAAGTGAAGAATCTGCACATGTATTTTATACTGACAATGGGCTTTCTCATAGCTATTGGCAAGTCTCGCCCTCAGTTACTAGTTTAATAATACGCTGTTTTAAGATTCTTTAACAATTTCAACTGCAATGGAATGTTAGTGAGATGTATACCTGTAAACTCTGGTGTGTTTAGGCAAAAAAAGTCGATTTAAATGAGCGTGTTGCGGACGAAGCCTGTTTAAACTATGCTCTTTAGCGTTAGTTATTTTGACGACGTGATAGCGTGGAGTTTTTAGCTTGTATAGTACTACAAGTCCATTAACTTCGTCCTACACAAGCTAGTTTCAACTTTATCCAACCGAACATTTTTTCTACCCAGAGAAAAATAACCGCTTTCCTCAGCTGCATTGCTGGAGCTATATCCATCACAGCCGAGTGGTACTGCGTGATGTCCATTACTGTTGTCGAATTCGGAGGAATATTTTGCAACGGAACATTATCTTCACAGCCGGTGAACGTGTTCTTGGTCGCCCACTTACATTGCGAGTCTCGTGTTGAGACATGCTGCACTGTTATTATTAATACAGCGCCAAAATGAATACCTAATGAGCCTTGCGTGGCTCGTATTGTTTTTTTTTTTTTTTTTTTTTTTTTTTTTTTTTTTTTTTTTTTTTTTTACTATACTGCCACCTCGTCACGTTAGTTTCAATTTCTGTTGTCATGTCACTGAGTTGCTGCTTTGCCTACCCGTGAGCGGTAACAGCAGCGCTTAGCGATATAGCCCTGCCGTATTATCTTTGCTGACTGCTATTACTTCCCAGTTGACGTCTGTCGTGCAGCGAGTTGGAACGCGCCTGCGGTGCAGTTGGGACGCGGCCCAGGTGGGTTGGGTTGGAGCTGTAGCGAGGCTTGGAGATAGCCATGACTCGCCCGACCGTCGCCGGCACACATGACCTGAGCTGGGGACGGTCTTGGTTGATTGTCGGTTGGTCGTCTTATCGGACGACCTCTATTTACTCGCCGGTCGCTTGTGGGTTGGCGCTATGTGTCTCAACTCGTGGTTCGGCAGTGTCATTGCTCGGTCACTGGTTTTAACATTGGTTGCGTTCTTCGTCCTTGTGTTTATGAAATTGTGTGTAGCTTGTGATGCCGACTGCTCAGTTATTTTAGTGCTGTCTCCATGCTGGTGTGCGAGGAGTCGGTCGGTTAGCATGGAGCAACGAGGAAATCTCCCGGGGCGTAGTTTGGCCGGGCCTGCTGGGACGGTCTCTACGCAGTGTCGGAGTGTTTGGGGCTGTTCCCATTGCTACGAGGTCCGTGGCTCCCCGACCCGGGACACAAAAGTTGCGTTTGGATTTATTTACCAGCAAGTCAAGACTTCACATTTTGCCGTTTGGTTCACGTTGTTGGCTGTTGGGACATTCCCACGAGCAACAACGTGTGTGTTCCAGCTGGTGAAGGTTTGGCCACCGTCCAGTGGAGTCTAACTGCATTTGGTAATTTGCAATTGAAGTGCACCAGCGGAATTTTCTGTCTTGTGGACGTTAACGTTCCAGTTACCTGCCCTGGCCATTGACGTAAATTCAGGCAGTGTCCTTTCCTCACCGTGTTGTCGCTGTCCAGCACAGTGTGTAGTTTGACAGCTTAATGTATGCTTGGTTGTGGCGGTCCATGCCTTCTTACGTTTTGCTTTGAACTCCTGGTTGTGTGCTGGTCGAGTGGAGCGCAAGTTACCTTGTCGGTAGGTCGGTTGACTATCTGTTGGTTGGGTTGTCATAGGATCGAGAATGGTTGGGTCGACTGCCTGTCTCACCTATGTGGATGTTAGTATTTCCAGTGCTGGCTCGGCCAGCACTTCCGAGCGCCGTTAGCTGCACTGCCTTTTCTTATTTTCTGTTGTGTGTATTTGTATGGCTCATAGTAGATGGTTTTGAATTAAAGTTGAATTGTTTTTAGTGGTGTTTTAAGTCATGGGCTTTCAGGCGTTTTAAAATTAAAGTTACTTGCTTGTCAAGTGTTAGACTGTTTGGGGCCTTCAGCCTAATTTAAGATAAGGCTTATTTGTTTAAATTTATTTTACCTTGAGTTTAAGTCATGGGGCTTCCAGCCGTTTTTAAATTAAGGATCTTTGTCTTTCGAGCATCACACTGGGGCCTTCAGCCTAATTGAAGATAAGGCCTTCTGCCTTGTGTTTTTTTATTTAATTTTACCTTCAGTATTGAATCATGGGCCTTCAGCCGTCTTTAAATTAAGGTTGTTGCTTTTCAAGTTTTAGGTTTTTGGACCTTCAGGCAAATTATATAACTTACTTAACATGAGGCCTTCTAAATATTCTCTTTGGCATCTGAATTTTGAGTTAATGGCGTTTAGCTGCTTTTTTTTAAATTAAAGCGGCTGTGCCTTTAAGGCATAAGATAGTGTGGCGTATTCAGACGATAACGAAGTTCAAGAATTTCTACTGTAATGCTTGGTCAAATAAATAAAGTTATATGTGTTCGAGTGTAACTGACAGCCGCTCATTTTGGCTCCTTTCCACAATTCCAACTACCTGTCCTGTCCTGCGGGTTTAACAGGGCGTTTCACCTGACAACTGTAGAACACTTCAACGCCAGAAACTACCACTTCACAACGTGAGCGAATGAACGTAGGTGCCTATGATGAGCGGCACCACACGGTACTGTTTTTTCACAGCTTGGCAGCAGGGGCGCTTTACCGACCAAACTGCTGGTGGGGTGGTAGGGAAAGCTGGCTCGCCATTGGTGTTACCTGGGCAACGGCATCATGTCACCTCCGGTGAGCCAAACGTCAAAACTCTCACTAATTTTAAACGCATTATAATGGTTTTTAATCTTTGTACGCATCAAGGATAATGTCATATTCGAATTGAACATTTCATATTTGCCTTTAATTTTACGATGTTTTCAGTTACAATTAGCAATGTTGTAAGAAACGTTACACACATGTTTAAAAGAATTCGAAGTTACTACAATCTTTTATTTTCAAGAGCAACTTTTTAGCATAAGTAAACTACTTAGTATTTGCAGAATATGTATATTTTATTTGTAGCTTACATACAATAATAAAAATCTTGTAACTGTTTTCTAAGTTTAAAAAGTCTTGTGCTTTTTTCAACAATATCTGATGAACATTGAGAGTGAGTCATTTCCAGTGACTGCATTGAAATATGGAGTGCTTATGGAGAAGAAACTGGTATGAATAAACTGAATGGCTGGACAGGCTAATTGGATGCAAACAAAGGAGCAGTGCTTTGTGGATAAGCATGTATTGTGGAGAATCAATTATGAGTCTTGAATTTCTTCAAAGAGTTTGCAACTCTGCTTCAAACAACACATCAGCTATGAGCTTTAATGCAAAAATTCTTTGATTATAACCCAACTCATCTAAGTTTCTTCGCCAAGTTCTTCACAACGTAATCAAACCTTCTTCTGCCATTTTCTGCTTCCTGCGCGCTACCCGACGCTTCCCTCCTGGAGTCTTACTCTGATTACAAGAAGCCGAAGGAGGACTAATGGTAGCCTGCAAACTCCCCTCCTTCCGTGCTTCTGCTTGAGTCTGTGACGGTTATAACATGTCACCAGCACAGGACTGCTATTAGGCTTCTCCTTCATCCACTGTTTGTTCCTCTCCATTGCGCCGGGCGGAGTGGCCGTGCGGTTCTAGGCGCTACAGTCTGGAGCCGAGCTACCGCTACGGTCACAGGTTCGAATCCTGCCTCGGGCATGGATGTGTGTGATGTCCTTAGGTTAGTTAGGTTTAATTAGTTCTAAGTTCTAGGCGACTGATGACCTCAGAAGTTAAGTCGCATAGTGCTCAGAGCCATTTGAACCTCTCCATTGCTGTCTGTCTTCCTACAAAATAATTTAAAAAAATATTCTTAGAAGAAGCGACTGGAGTGGAGATCTACACATGTTACACAAATCAAATATATCTCTGACTATCGTAAGGGTTTGTTACTTTGAATAGAAAAGTCTTGGATAATGATAAGCTAATATTAACTTCTCGTGTTACACAACATAATTAACAAACGAAAGATTGTACCGTGGGCAGGCACATCGGTCCACTGAGATCACTGCACATGTAGTCTGTCACATAGTTCTTGAGGAATGTGCTGCGGGGTACGTAGGGAGAGAAAGCATATTCATTGAGGCCAACGGCTGTCGAGTAAGTTGCGGGATAAGATCACCCTAAAGCCGACAATATTTGCAGGTTCCGAGAAAGCTCTTTACAGGTGGTACATATTTCTAGCAATGAATATGAAATATAATTAAATTAATGTCACAGCTCGAGGTCAAACAATATGCAGTTCAATGCATAATAGCTACTGCAGCACCACTTCTAATGTCGGCTCCTATATGTTGGCAACAGAACGCCAAGAAACATCCTAATTCTGTCTACGAACAACTCCTTGCAGGGGGGGGGGGGGGCAATGGGTCTCGTGGCTGTAGGAACAGCCAAAGAGAAAAGAGAAAATTCTCAGACTAAATAATATGTCATTAGTCGTACCCTTCTGTTGCGGCGCAAAATACAACGAACAAAGGGAGCAAGGAAGGCATATAACAATGCGCAAGATCGCAAACAATCAACGGTCGCGTAATGTCAAATAGCATTATCTATTGTGTAGCGTTAATACTCTGCTTTATCACGAAATGTTCTGAGAGAAAAAAACAATGCGCAGTCGTTGGACGCAAATCTTTGAGTCAGTTACGTGCAACTACTATGTACGTGTACGATGGCATAAACTATTTAATTCTTTACGAAGTGTTTGACAATAGCGATAGGCAACTTTCATGTTTTTCCCCGTAGTTGTATACAGCTATGAAGAACAAGAAAATTCGAGTTCAGCTCATGAAACATGTCCTGCTTTTAAAATAAAACTACAGATCTGAACAATCGGTGCATATATTATGCCTGAACTTAAGTAACATTATTTATCAATTTTTGTAAATTAATGAAACGAAAACGCATCAACAATGGTTACTTACCTTATCACCTAGGGTGGAAAGAGTCTGACGTGGAATCTTTTGATCTTTGAGGAAACTGAAAAGTTAAAAGTACCACAGAGTGGGCTGATACACATCTCCTGCACCAGTACCAGACATACAGGGTTCTGTGACTTTTTTATACTCTCGAGGATGTCAAATCAAACGCCTTTCAGCCGTCAATTTTCAGCCTTATTTTATTGGGCAACCAGTTTCAGCGTTTTACTACGCCATCTTCAGGCCCCTGGACGAAGTGTAGGAATAATATACCTCGCTTGTGATGAAAACAGGTGACGGTTAAGTGGTCACTGCAACAAATATCTACTATAATCCGTTAATCATAAGAATAAAGCTGATGTAAACATTACGCCACGTATTCTTCCGCGTTTGCTTGAATCTCTTGGATTTCGTTTCACGTGGAGCGGAAGCCAAGTTGTGACCACTACAGTACTACAGTCAAGTACGTTCATAACGATACGTTTTACGCTATGCGGCACGCACATAGATTGAGCGATAATGTGAGACAACAGCTTTACTAGCGCATTTACTTGGACAGCACTGGCCAGCCAGCGGCCCAACTATAAGCTGCAATGATGTGAGCCGTTGGAGTTCAGACGTGAAAAGAGACGAGCAAAGAAACGACATAGCTTCGAATGTCATTTAATTTTTAAAGAGGATGAAATTGTATTCGTAGAAACCCCAGCACTAGCGCGCCCTTCTTAGGTGATGAGACGGAAAGCATAAAATGCACTCGTTCTCACTTGACATATTATTCTAATTACATATAAAAGTGATGAAAATTTCTAATTTAAACAGAGGGCAATTTTTCCTAGAGAGCTGTGTGTAATGCAAAAGTGTGCTGCAGGGATTTCACCGTACTGTTGAATACTGAAGCCAATGAAAGCGTTAAATTGTCAATCGTCTGGTAATCTCTTAGCTCCTTCGTTATCCGAATCCGAGAAATACGTTTCAGTTCTGGAAGTGTCACCCACTACATTGATAACTAGTTTATCAACAACAGAGTCCACGAAGCCAACCAGGCGCAGCATTTTCTGTTCTTTTATGACGAGCCGTTCTATGTCCCGCCAGCGTTCGGCAATGACGTGTGAAAAAGCAGTGCTAGTTCCAGAACGTCTGGCAGCTTAACAGTCTTGTTACTTCTCGGGCCAAATCCGGCAACTTGGCTCCAGATCAGTTCTGTTGGGTTCATAATGTAATCGTACAGTAGCAAATGGAAGAATGCAGCATTTGTATGATGTACTCGATGCTGTGAAAATGACTGTTTTTCATGTTTCTACATCTTCATCTGTGGTATAAAACGATGGATATAGCCTTAATACAGAGGATTTTGTTTTTCATGTTTGCCTTAAAAAATTAAGTTATGTTTTCTTAATTTAAGCAACTTTTATGAACAGTCTTTCATGAAACATCGATAACTAAGAATTTGTGTTTGAAATGAAAACAGGAATTTCGCGTACAATATGTAATTAGAAACAAGAAGGCGTGCATTATTCATAAAAAAATGATGACGAGTTTTATAATAAGTTGTCGGTATTTCAAATTGAACGAGGGAAAAGATTATACTGGTGGAGATTTAAACCAACTAACCCGTATGTAGAACTCATTATTATTCCATATCTCTACCAAATACGCTACACGAAAGCCGTAATCTGAACGGTCTACTGTATCAGATACAGTTGATGGGACAACTTAAAAGCCGATTATCCCCGTTAATTTATGAAAAACATTAAGAACAGCCTATTTATCGGCACTTTTTAAACGTATTCCACACGCGTGTTTCACTACGGAACAGAAAGCAGCCTCAGCCATTTTCATACTGCGCATTAACAGCGCGACGATCAGAGCACAACGCTGCTGACGCTGCGACTGTACACGACTTTTGAAATAAAAATTACGTAGCTAAAGTGTGATTAAGAAAAACATTTGAATATCTTAAAGTTTCTACATCTACATGGATACTCTGCAAATCACATTAAGTACCTGGCAGAGGGTTCAACGAACCACCTTCACAATTCTCTATTATTCCTATCTCGTATAGCGCGCGGAAAGAATAACACCTATAGCTTTCCGTACGAGCTCTGGTTTCCCTTATTTTATCGTGGTGATCGTTCCGCCCTATGTAGGTCGGTGCCAACAAAATATTTTCGCATTCGGAGGAGAAATTTGGCGATTGGAATTTCGTGAGAAGATTCCATGTCAATGAAAAACGCCTTTCTTTTAATGATTTCCAGCCCAAATCCTGTATCATTTCTGTGACACTCTCATATTTCGCGATAATACAAAACGTGCTGCCTTTCCTTGAACTTTTTCGATGTACTCCGTCAGTCCTACCTGGTAAGGATCCCACACCGCGCAGCAGTATTCTGAAACAGGACGGACAAGCGTAGTGTAGGCAGTCTCCTTAGTAGATCTGTTACATTTTCTAAGTGTCCTGCCAATAAAACGCAGCCTTTGGTTAGCCTTCCCCACAACATTTTCTGTGTGTTCTTTCCAATTTAAGTTGTTCGTAATTGTAATAACTAGGTATTTAGTTGAATTGACGGCTTTTAGATTAGACTGATTTATCGTGTAACTGAAGCTTAACGAGTTCCTTCATTTAACGTAACTTAGTAATAATATATCTAATACGTAAATAGGACCTGCCTCCGAGAGTGGAACAACACCAGTGGACATGTGATACGACTTCTGACCAATTATCACGTTTGTGTTTGTATACATCTGGTTTATTCTTATGATGAACGAATTATAGTACCAGTATTGCTGGCCGCTGTTTTGATCACAAGCGACCTGCAGGTGATGATTGAAGTGGTCACTGCAACAAATATTTACTAATACCAGTATTGCTGGCCCCTATTTTGATCAGTAGCGAGCCAGATTATTCCTACACGTCGGTCAGTGACCTGAAGATGGCGTAGTAAAACGCTGAAACTTTTTACCCAATAAAATAAGGTTGAAAATTGACGGCTGAAAGGCGTTTAATTTGACATCCTCTATCGAACAGCCGAGTCCTGCAACCATCGCTAAAAATATGAACATACAGAGACTTTTTGTACTTTCTTCCACGAGTTCCACCAAAATAACAATTTCTTGATCACAACCTGCATATTTGCGCTGGTATCAATTTCTTCGAACTTTTCCACTGGTACTGCGTAAGTCTGTCCTTCATCTGTCTTTTTCTATAAGAAGTACTTTCTGTTTTCCACAGACAAGGACAGCACTTGTACATTTCAATAATATCTGTTATGAAATTTTTAGAATAGTGCCTGGAGTCACTCATACTGTAGAAGATTCTTTCGCAGTGAAAGACTTGCAGTTAATAATACTAATTCGCTGCAAATGTTAATTCACCGTTGCTGTATTGCGAAAGCGTAGTAAAGAAAAAACTTGAGAGAAGATGTGCGTTGAAATTATACACAGAGGAAAACGCGCAGTTTACCGCACGCGAAGCCACGAGAAACGGGACACGATCGATAAGCTCGAGGACGTGGAAAACGTGCATCTTATTGCTGTTCCACATGGGGAATATGCGCGCCTCTTCCTCGACAGTAAAACGTTGTGTAGAACGACAACCCCATCTCGACATCTCACGTAGAATCCCTGCCAGTTTGCCCATAGGGTAAACGTGCAACTTCCCCCTTAGTAACATGGTAACACGTTGTGTTGAATAGCTTTATGTTTCGATATCCTACCGCCCGGGATCCCCGGCAACTTCCCCGTGGGCAATATCCTGGATACTGGCGTTGGGACGAAGTTTGCGTCCATTGTCCCACCCATGTTCTATTGGCGAACTCATCAGGAGATCTTGCTAGCCAAGTTAGTACTTCAACATCATGCAGACAGTTCATGGAAACACGTGCCATGTGTGGGTGAGTGTTGTACTGTTGAAAATTGGCTTCTCAATGCTGTCGCATGAGACGCAGTACGTGAAGAGCAGGATGTTCATGACATACCGTCGTGCCGTCAGAGTTCCCTCTGTCACTACCACTCGTGACCTGAAGTCACAGCCTGCCGTTTCCCATACCATGAGACCAGGAGTAACTCAGCTTGCCTCTACTAAACATTGGAAGAACGGGACCTCTCCGCAGATCGCTGTCAGACTCGCCGAGAATGGTCATCCGGGGTAGTGTAGAACCCCGATGCGGCACTGAACACAGTGCGACATCATTCATCAGTAGATCACGCCTTCCGGCACAAAACCACTCCTAAGAAAGCTGTTTGTGTGCCCCATTAATCTGGATATTGCACTATTCGAGCAGCCGGCCATACGGAGACCAATAGCGCGGCCCATTTCAAACTCTGTTAAGTGCTGATAACGCTGTCTCGCGCCAGTACGCGGCATTTCCGTGTCCTTCACAGCGATCGCTCAACGTCTGTCACCGTTCACGCTTTTAAATCCCTGTAACAACACTAAACACAAGCAACACTAATGCGCTCTGGTGGCCTTTTTCCTCGCCGAAGAGAACTGCTACTCTTATCATTTAAATACCCGTCAACGGTGTTTATGAAGTTACATTGACATCCGACCATATCTTCTGGGTGGTTCACTTCTTTCGTCAGGCAGTGCAGTTTCGATCATCGATTTTTTAGCTAAAACAGGATGCCCTACATCGTTTGAAAACGCTGTCATTTTCATAAGTACAATGAGGTGACAAACGTCATGGGATAGTGATATGCATGTATACATATGGTGGTAGTATCGCGCACACTTGATATGAAAGGGTAGTGCATTGGCGGAGCTGTCATTTGCACACAGGTCCTTCATGTGAAAAGACACTACGGGAATTAACAAACTTTTACCGTGAAATGGAACAAGACGTATGCTACGTTCCATTTCAGAAAACGTTATGGAATTCAGTATTCCGAGATCCACAGTGTCAAGAGTGCGCCGAGAGTAACAAATTTCAAGCATTACCTCTCATCACGGACAACACAATGGCCGACGGCGAGAGCAGCGGCGTTTGTGTGGAGTTATCAGTGCTAACAGACAAGCAACACTGCGTGAAACAACTGCAGATATCGGTGTGGGACCTACGACGAACGTATCCGTTGGAACAATGAAGAGAAATTTGGCGTTAGTGGGCTATGGTAGCTGACGACCGACGTCAGCCTGGTCAGATGAGCCCCGATTTCGGTTGGTAAGAGGTGATGGTAGGGCTCGGGTGTGATGCAGACCCCAAGAAGTATGGACTCATGTTGTCAACAAGGCACTGTCCAAGCTGGTGGAGTGGGCTGTGTTTGCATGAAATGGATTGGGTCATTAACTGGAAATGGTTATGTTAGAAATGGTTCAAATGGCTCTGAGCACTATGGAACTTAACATCTATGGTCATCAGTCCCCTAGAACTTAGAACTACTTAAACCTAACTAACCTAAGGACAGCACACAACACCCAGCCATCACGAGGCAGAGAAAATCCCTGACCCCGGTTATGTTAGACTACTTGGAGACCATTGCAGCTATTCATGGACTTCATGTTCCCAAATAACGATGTAATTTTTATGGCTGACAGTGTGCCATGTCACTGGGCCACAGTTGTTCTTGATTGGTTTGAAGTACATTGTGGACACAGCGAATGATTTGGCCACCCAGGTCGTCCGACATGGATCCCATCGAACAGTTATGGGACATAATCGAGAGCTTAGTTCGTGCACAAAATCCAAAAGCGGCAACACTTTCGCACTAATGGACTGCTATAGAAGCAGCATGACTCAATATTTCTGCAGGAGGCTTCCAGTGACTTGTTGAGTCCATACCACGTCGAGTTGCTGCACTAAGCCAGGCAAAAGGAGTTCCGACACGATGTTAGGATGTATCCTATGATTTTTGTCATCTCAGTGGGCCTCTTGTTCTAGCCAGGCATTCGACGACGATTTGTTGTTGTTGGGGTCTTCAGTCCTGAGACTGCTTTGATGCAGCTCTCCATGCTACTCTATCCTGTGCAAGCTTCTTCATCTCCCAGTACCTATTGCAACCTACATCTTTCTGAATCTGCTTAGTGTATTCATCTCTTGGTCTCCCTCCACGATTTTTACCCTCCACGCTGCCCTCCAGTACTAAATTGGTGATCCCTTGATGCCTCAGAACATGTCCTACCAACCGATCCCTTCTTCTGGTCAAGTTGTGCCACAAACTTCTCTTCTCCCCAATCCTATTCAATATCTCCTCATTAGTTATGTGATCTACCCATCTAATCTTCAGCATTCTTCTGTAGCACCACATTTCAAAAGCTTCTATTCTCTTCTTGTCCAAACTATTTACCGTCCATGTTTCACTTCCATACATGGCTACACTCCATACAAATACTTTCAGAAATGACTTCCTGACACTTAAATCTATACTCGATGTTAACAAATTTCTCTTCTTCAGAAACGCTTTCCTTGCCATTGCCAGTCTACATTTTATATCCTCTCTGCTTCGACCATCATCAGTTATTTTGCTCCCCAAATAGCAAAACTCCTTTACTACTTTAAGTGTCTCATTTCCTAATCTAATACCCTCAACATCACCCGACTTAATTCGACTACATTCCATTATCCTCGTTTTGCTTTTGTTGATGTTCATTTTATATCCTCCCTTCAAGACACTATCCATTCCGTTCAACTGCTCTTCCAAGTCCTTTGCTGTCTCTGACAGAATTACAATGTCATCGGCGAACCTCAACGTTTTTATTTCTTCTCCATGGATTTTAATACCTACTCCGAATTTTTCTTTTGTTTCCTTTACTGCTTGCTCAATATACAGATTGAATAGCATCGGCGAGAGGCTACAACCCTGTCTTACTCCCTTCCCAACCACTGCTGCTCTTTCATGCCCCTCGACTCTTATAACTGCCATCTGGTTTCTATACAAATTGTAAATAGCCTTTCGCTCCCTGTATTTTACCCCTGCCATCTTTAGAATTTGAAAGAGAGTATTCCAGTCAACATTGTCAAAAGCTTTCTCTAAGTCTACAAATGCTAGGAACGTAGGTTTGCCTGTTCTTAATCTTTCTTCTAAGATAAGTCGTAAGGTCAGTATTGCCTCACGTGTTCCAGTATTTCTACGGAATCCAAACTGATCTTCCCCGAGGTCGGCTTCTACCTGTTTTTCCATTCGTCTGTAAAGAATTCGTGTTAGTATTTTGCAGCTGTGGCTTATTAAACTGATTGTTCGGTAATTTTCACATCTGTCAACACCTGCTTTCTTTGGGATTGGAATTATTATATTCTTTTTGAAGTCTGAGGGTATTTCGCCTGTTTCATACATCTTGCTCACCAGATGGTAGAGTTTTGTCAGGACTGGCTCTCCCAAGGCCGTCAGTAGTTCCAATGGAATGTTGTCTACTCCGGGGGCCTTGTTTCGACTCAGGTCTTTCAGTGCTCTGTCAAACTCTTCACGCAGTATCGTATCTCCCATTTCATCTTCATCTACATCCTCTTCCATTTCCATAATATTGTCCTCAAGTGCATCGCCCTTGTATAGACCCTCTATATACTCCTTCCACCTTTCTGCTTTCCCTTCTTTGCTTAGAACTGGGTTTCCATCTGAGCTCTTGATGTTCATACAAGTGGTTCTCTTATCTCCAAAGGTCTCTTTAATTTTCCTGTAGGCAGTATCTATCTTACCCCTAGTGAGATAAGCCTCCACATCCTTACATTTGTCCTCTAGCCATGCCTGCTTAGCCATTTTGCACTTCCTGTCGATCTCATTTTTGAGACGTTTGTATTCCTTTTTGCCTGCTTCACTTACTGCATTTTTATATTTTCTCCTTTCATCAATTAAATTCAATATTTCTTCTGTTACCCAAGGATTTCTACTAGCCCTCTTCTTTTTACCTACTTGATCCTCTGCTGCCTTCACTACTTCATCCCTCAGAGCTTCCCATTCTTCTTCTACTGTATTTCTTTCCCCCATTCCTGTCAATTGTTCCCTTATGCTCTTTCTGAAACTCTCTACAACCTCTGGTTCTTTCAGTTTATCCAGGTCCCATCTCCTTAAATTCCCACCTTTTTGCAGTCTCTTCAGTTTTAATCTACAGGTCATAACCAATAAATTGTGCTCAGAGTCCACATCTGCCCCTGGAAATGTCTTACAATTTAAAACCTGGTTCCTAAATCTCTGTCTTACCATTATATAATCTATCTGATACCTTTTAGTATCTCCAGGGTTCTTCCCTGTATACAGCCTTCTATCATGATTCTTAAACCAAGTGTTAGCTATGATTAAGTTGTGCTCTGTACAAAATTCTATCAAGCGGCTTCCTCTTTCATTTCTTAGCCCCAATCCATACTCACCTACTACGTTTCCTTCTCTCCCTTTTCCTACACTCGAATTCCAGTCACCCATGACTATTAAATTTTCGTCTCCCTTCACTATCTGAATAATTTCTTTTATTTCATCATACATTTCTTCAATTTCTTCGTCACCTGCAGAGCTAGTTGGCATATAAACTTGTACTACTGTAGTAGGTGTGGGCTTCGTATCTATCTTGGCCACAATAATGCGTTCACTATGCTGTTTGTAGTAGCTTACCCGCATTCCTATTTTCCTATTCATTATTAAACCTACTCCTGCATTACCCCTATTTGACTTTGTGTTTATAACCCTGTAGTCACCTGACCAGAAGTCTTGTTCCTCCTGCCACCGAACTTCACTAATTCCCACTATATCTAACTTTAACCTATCCATTTCCCTTTTTAAATTTTCTAACCTACCTGCCCGATTAAGGGATCTGACATTCCACCCTCCGATCCGTAGAACGCCAGTTTTCTTTCTCCTGATATTTAAAAAGCCTAAACTAATTTAAAAAGCCTAAACTAATTGCGAAACAAATACAACCTAAATGGAAAAATACGCCTTCATGCATATTCTTTGTGTCCAAAATGAAAAAAATACGCCTTTTCTGTACATACATTTGATTTTGAGACCAGATGAATGGGGTGGGCTGTTTGATCTCTCGTCCGTTGAAGAGCTCGAAACTTTTTAGCCAGACACTATCTATGTAGGTTTGTAAAAGGGGTCCCAAGCTGGCAAAACGTGGGAGGGGACTTCCAGTCCTGGCATATACCTTGCAACCAAGGAGAAGCTGCCGAAAACCTTAGTCGGAGGCGGTAGTATTGGAATTTTGTGATGGAAAAGTACTTTTCCAGTGGCAACTATGTAATTGTAGTGCGTGCGTGGTTATAGCTTCGCTAAGATCGATGATTTGGTCGATATGTGCATACATCTACCTGTCTGCCAGCATATCGTTGCTCGAACACTATGTCACGTAGACAGTATGATGTACGTACAGCATTTATTGAGGACGTTTGAGGATTCTCGTGTGTCTCAGGGCTTCAGTACTCCACACTGAGAGGCAGCGAAACTGCGCTGTGTCATACTACCCGCTGGGCCGTTCTGTAGGCGCGCGTTAACACTAGCTTCACTGAATAAAATTTCATCGTCATCATCATGATTTGAGACTGATTATGCCTTTCAGCGTTCAGTCTGGAGCATAGCCCCCTTATAAAATTCCTCCATGATCCCCTATTCAGTGCTAACATTGGTGCCTCTTCTGATGTTAAACCTATTACTTCTAAATCATTCTTAACCGAATCCAGGTACCTTCTCCTTGGTCTGCCCCGACTCCTGCTACCCTTTACTGCTGAACCCATGAGTCTCTTGGGTAACCTTGCTTCTCCCATACGTGTAACATGACCCCACCATCTAAGCCTGTTTACCGAGCGAGGTGGCGCAGTGGTTAGCACACTGGACTCGCATTCGGGAGGACGACGGTTCAATCCCGTCTCCGGCCATCCTGATTTAGGTTTTCCGTGATTTCCCTAAATCGCTTCAGGCAAATGCCGGGATGGTTCCTTTGAAAGGGCACGGCCGATTTCCTTCCCTATCCATCCCTCACCCGAGCTTGCGCTCCGTCTCTAATGACCTCGTTGTCGACGGGACGTTAAACACTAATCTCCTCCTCCTCCTCTAAGCCTGTTCGCCCTGACTGCTACATCTATAGAGTTCATTCCCAGTTTTTCTTTGATTTCCTCATTGTGGACACCCTCCTGCCATTGTTCCCATCTACTAGTACCTGCAATCATCCTAGCTACTTTCATATCCGTAACCTCAACCTTGTTTATAAGGTAACCTGAATCCACCCAGCTTTCGCTCCCATAGAACAAAGTTGGTCGAAAAATTGAACGGTGCACAGATAACTTAGTCTTGGTACTGACTTCCTTCTTGCAGAAGAGAGTAGATCGTAGCTGAGCGCTCACTGCATTAGCTTTCCTACACCTCGCTTCCAGTTCTTTCACTATGTTGCCATCCTGTGAGAATATGCATCCTAAGTACTTGAAACCGTCCACCTGTTCTAACTTTGTTCCTCCTTTTTGGCACTCAATCTGTTTATATTTCTTTCCCACTGACATTACTTTCGTTTTGGAGATGCTAATCTTCACACCATAGTCCTTACATTTCTGATCTAGCTCTGAAATATTACTTTGCAAACTTTCAATCGAATCTGCCATCACAACTAAGTCATCCGCATATGCAAGACTGCTTATTTTGTGTTCACATATCTTAATCTCACCCAGCCAGTCTATTGTTTTCAACATATGATCCATAAATAATATGCACAACAGTGGAGACAGGTTGCAGCCTTGTCTTACCCCTGAAACTACTCTGAACCATGAACTCAGTTTACCGTCAACTCTAACTGCTGCCTGACTATCCATGTAAAGACCTTTAATTGTTTACAAAAGTTTGCCTCCTATTCCATAATCTCGTAGAACAGACAATAACTTCCTCCTAGGAACTCGGTCATATGCCTTTTCTAGATCTATAAAGCATAGATACAATTCCCTGTTCCATGAGCGATCTAGCGACATTTGCATATTCACACTTCAGTAGGCCTGTATTCAAACCGTTTCAATCGTTTAAAAAACGACGCTAGAAATGATTGTGCCCGAATGCATAAATTCACAGAAATCACTAAATCTTGCTTCCTGTCTCAGATTTGTATTTATATCAACATAATTATAAACTTCGCAAAACACAGTAGAGTACATGTTTGGGAGCACTGACCATTTTACATTTTATCGTAAAGTAGCGGTGGAAAAATCACTGTCTACATGCGTTTATGTACGCCTGAATTTCTGTCATTTTATTTTCATTATTTCTAAACGAGTCATACGAAGGTGGCAACATAATGTTCACCGAGTCTTCTTTGAATACATGTTTCTATACTTACCCAACAGGCTTTCGCGAGGACTACGTCGTATTTCTTCCAAGAATTCATATTTAAGTTATCCGGTCATTTGTTTTACAGATTCATATTGACTACACTAATCTCAGTCGATTTAAGTCGGGTGATGCTGAGGGTATTAGATTAGGAAATGAGACACTTAAAGTAGTAAAGGAGTTTTGCTATTTAGGGAGCAAAATAACTGACGATGGTCGAAGTAGAGAGGATATAAAATGTAGACTGGCAATGGGAAGGAAAGCGTTTCTGAAGAAGAGAAATTTGTTAACGTCGAGTATAGATTTAAGTGTCAGGAAGTCGTTTCTGAAAGTATTTGTATGGAGTGTAGCCATCTATGGAAGTGAAACAAGGACGATAAATAGTTTAGAGAAGAAGAGAATAGAAGCTTTCGAAATGTGGTGCTACAGAAGAATGCTGAAGATTAGATGAGTAGATCACATAACTAATGAGGAGGTGTTGAAGAGGATAGGGGAGAAGTTTGTGGCACAACTTGACTAGAAGAAGGGATCGGTTGGTAGGACATGTTCTGAGGCATCAAGGGATCACCAATTTAGTATTGGAGGGCAGCGTGGTTCAAATGGTTCAAATGGCTGTGAGCACTATGGGACTTAACATCTATCGTCATCAGTCCCCTAGAACTCAGAACTACTTAAACCTAACTACCCTAAGGACATCACACAACACCCAGTCATCACGAGGCAGAGAAAATCCCTGATCCCGCCGGGAATCGAACCCGGGAACCCGGGCGCGGGAAGCGAGAACGCTACCGCACGACCACGAGCTGCGGACTAAGGGCAGCGTGGAGGGTAAAAATCGTAGAGGGAGACCAAGAGATGAATACACCAAGCAGATTCAGAAGGATGTAGGTTGCAGTAGGTACTGGGAGATGAAGAAGCTTGCACAGGATAGAGTAGCATGGAGAGCTGCATCAAACCAGTCTCAGGACTGAAGACCACAACAGCAACAACACTAAGCTCTTGATCCTAAAGTGGGTCTGTAAATTCGTTCTATGTCTATTGCTGTACCTACTTGATGAGGACTCCAAATGCTGCAGCAGTACTGTAGAATTGGTCGCTCTGACACTTATGTATGGTGATTAATAATCTCACTCTTTCTGAAGATAATTTGCTGACGATCCTGCAGGACGGGCGCTCGACACACGACAGAATAGCTTTCTGAATGACGATTATGGTACGCATTTTGCGTATGAGCACTTTTACGAACAATTTTATCAATAAATCAATAGTATAACGAGCTTGGATGATCCCACATAATTCCAATTTTGTAACTATCTGATTATAAATATAGCTACTTTTGGAAATAATGTGTGTTTAATACATCTTGATACGTGGCAGTGGTATGTCATATCACTGTGCATGCTCATCTCAGATGAGTCGGGTGAAAACATTGATACCTGAATTTTAATGGAGCTTAATGATCTTAATTCATGATAGCCAGCGGCGGACGCGAGCAGCCATTGCCAAGCACGAAGGTGTACGTGCCAACAGAAAACTTAAGTTTGAAAAAAATCAGCCAACCAGTTGAAAACCCAAGGTTTCTTTAGCCCTTGACCTAGGTTTCTATATTTATAAAAATATCGTGTTCATAATGAGTGGGCCCTAAAAATGTACGTAAACGGTTATAAATTATTTCTACAAACATAACGAAGTATTAATAATAGAACAATATGTGGTGTCACCGCCAGACACCACACTTGCTAGGTGGTAGCTTAAATCGGCCGCGGTCCATTAGTACATGTCGGACCCGCGTGTCGCCACTGTCAGTACTTGCAGACCTAGCGCCACCACATGGCAGGTCTAGAGAGGCGGACTAGCACTCGCCCAGTTGTACTACGACTTTGCTAGCGACTACACGGACGAAGCCTTTCTCTCATTTGCCGAGAGACAGTTAGAATAGCCTTCAGCTAAGTCCATAGCTACGACCTAGCAAGGCGCAGTTAACCATATCTGGAGAGAGTCTTACTTGTATTCACCATAGAGATGTACCACACAAGAGAATAAAGTTAAGTATATGAGACGCTCCGTTCTTTTCTTTATAGCATTTATTAAGTATCCTGTTTCAGACTTAACGCAAGACGGCGTGAGTTGACGCGTGCCCTATCGGCTACTTCATTGTGGACTGGCTGCTCTTGTCAGTCCACAAAACAATATTTGTGAGGTAAGCTTCAAATGGTTCAAATGGCTCTGAGCACTATACGACTTAACTTCTGAGGTCAGCAGTCGCCTAGAACTTAGAACTAATTAAACCTAACTAACCTAAGGACATCACACACATCCATGCCCGAGGCAGGATTCGAACCTGCGACCGTAGCGGTCACTCGGTTCCAGACTGTAGCGCCTAGAACCGCACGGCCACTCAGGCCGGCTGTGAGGTAAGCGTACTCACTTCTTACATCACATGGTGGTAAATTACCTTAGCTGAAGCCGAGCGGCTCTTGTCATATGTGAAATTGATATAAAAACCAGAAACATCACATGCCATGGCTTAAGACAGCAGCCAGATTACATTCAACATACGTCAGAATAAATTCACAAATGAATTCGCGCACAGGTAAAGGCTCTTGTCTACATAAAATTATAACAGGTGTCCAAAGAATAAAATATTTGCCTAACATAAGTATTCACCATGCCAGAGATAAGGGCCAACTTTACAAAAGTACAGGCCCAAGCGATAAGGAATAACTGGAATGTGGAATACATGTGCGTAGGAACTACGCCTTGCTTGTGTTAAGTAATAGCATTTTCCATTAAAGTAAGAATGAAAATTTCTTCTGCAAGGCTACTAATAATGCAATAAAGTTACAGGTATATATTACGTATAAATCTCTAATACATTTGCTAACAGAGTAACACTGTACGTAAATTCAGCGTGCAGAAGCTAGAGTTATATTTACAAAGGACCACTATTACAAGGAAGAGCAGACACGAGCTAAAATAGCGTCACTAAAAAGACAAACTTCCGCTTAACGCTACGGAAGCTTAAGTGATAAGGAAAAAATGGAATGCAGAGTGCGCTATATACATGCACATAAGCACTGCGTCTTGATGATGAAAATTTCTTCTACAAGGCTACTAATACTATTCTTTGGACTTCTGTAATTATTTTATGTAGTCAAGAGCAGGTTTACATTACAGCAGAATGACGATCTCTCATAGAAGGCCAGTAATAAATGCAATAATTTTAGAGCTTTACATTAAATATAAAATTATCTGTAAAACATTTAGGTAGAAGAGTAATATTGCAGGTAAATTTAACGTGCTGAAGATAACAATTCTGTCACAAAAATTACTTCTGTTACAAAAATCTCTCTCATTTATTTATTTTTTTAAATACAAACTCTAGGAACATGTGCTGAAAGGGCCATGAAAAGTGAAACCGAGTGATATGAAATGCAAGTAGGTTAACAGTAGAGAGAAAGTATTTTGAGGAAAACAGCACATTCGTCGATGTTAGCAGAGGTCGGAAACACGTATAATATTTTGTGACCGTGAACTGCGCTTTAAAGCTATCAAGGAAGTATTTGCTCGCGAGTTGCAACTGATCGTTCAAAATGTCACCATCTCCCTTAACGGGATATTTATAAATTTCAAGTTCTTCTAATAAATCCAATTTCCAGCCTTTTATTTCCTTACGTAAAATTACGGTTTCTTCTAATTCCCTCGGAGAGTGGCCCGAAATAAGTAAATGTTCAGTAAAAGAAAAATTACGATTTACTTAAACCTCTGTTCACGGTCACAGAATACACGTTTACCAATATCCGCTTAACCAAACCTAGTGCAAGCATATTAGTCAGAACCCCGACGTACCCAATGCGTTAAGGTGATTTGTAAAACTTTAATATCTGTAGCTGTGGGTACCTTCAAAACGTTAGGGGCGCGCTGTAGATACGGATAGGATTTTGCTCATCCGCGAAGATCTGTAACTACACCCACTGTTCAGACAGCTGGAAATCTGCGAAGCAAATCTTGCTCTGCGAACACTTTGTCGAAGTCGAGGTGGTATAGGGAACGGACATAAAATTAATTGTATAACTGCAAATAGCTCAAATAAGAACACATTTGATACACCTATGACTTGTCCGGAGTCAACCAAAAATATGTTATACTGAAAAAGGAAATATTGTAAATTCGTTTTTTCTTATTTCATAAAACAGCAAATTGTTTGCTCAATTTCTTGTGGTGCAAGCAAAAAAAATATTTTTTTTCTAATTAAGCACACAACAGGAAAAGAAAGAAATAGTTAAAACCTTCTAGAATGAAATTTTCACTCTACAGTGGAGTATGCGCTGATATGAAACTTCCTGCCAGATTAAAACTGTGACCGAGACTCGAACTCGGACCTTTGCCTTTCGCGGGCAAGTGCTCTACCAACTTTTTTGTCCTGTTTACTTCCTTTTTTTAAAATTTTTTTTAAAATAATCTTTATTGAACAAACTAAAAGTACATATACAGGGTGAGTCACCTAACGTTACCGCTGGATATATTTCGTAAACCACATCAAATACTGACGAATCGATTCCACAGACCGAACGTGAGGAGAGGGGCTAGTGTAATTGGTTAATACAAACCATAAAAATATGCACGGAAGTATGTTTTTTTAACACAAACCTACATTTTTTTAAATGGAACCCCGTTAGTTTTGTTAGCACATCTGAACATATAAACAAATACGTAATCAGTGCCGTTTGTTGCATTGTAAAATGTTAATTACATCCGGAGATATTGTAGCCTAAAGTTGACGCTTGAGTACCACTCCTCCGCTGTTCGATCGTGTGTATCGGAGAGCACCGAATTACGTAGGGATCCAAAGGGAACGCTGATGGACCTTAGGTACAGAACAGACTGGAACAACACATTACGTCCACATGCTAACACCTTTTTATTGGTATTTTCTGCACGTGTTTCTGCAACTCGATGCGGACCTGTCTAACACCGTTTAAAACGGGATAGGTTTGAAATTGTACCCATCGTTCGGCAACATGTTCCAGAACGTTGCCATAGGGACGGAGCGCCTCGATGACGACGTCTGCAGGTAGTTCGAACGGCAGTTCGAAGATCCTTATCGTCCGTGTGCCGAGACCTGCGTGATCGACGGTAACGGGTCCGACTTTGCCGTCGGAATGACAGAAGCGCAGTCCACGTTTTGCCTCTTGAAGCACCTTGTCGCACGCCGCATCGTTGATCATTTTGACGTAGACGGTACTGCTAACTATGGACAAGTGGATACCAATTAGATCTGTTGGTGGTATTTTAACTTCATCGCGAATAAATCGTTCTACCTCCAGGGCCTTGCGTCAGGCGAAGTCGGAACAAAAGTTGAAACGTAATGTCTTCTTCCGATAGTTGTGCACCATGGTGGTCTAGAAGGGAAAAACGGCACTTACAGCGGCCGAAGTAAACACAAACACACCGTGCGCGCCTCCCCATCGCTTACCTCACAAAAATCTTCATTACTCGATCTACTGCAATACAGCGAGAGCCAATACTGCCAGCTAAATAAAAGTTTCTACCTACTGAAGGCACTAACTACTGATAGGGATAGTTAGCAAATGAAATATTTTGATAAAGGACAAACCATGTATTTACCTTAATAATGTTCAAAAGTCATCATATATATATATATCTATCAATTCATGACATCCATCTTTACAAATTTCCTTTTTCTGGCGCATCTTTCTCTCCACATCCACCACTACTGGCGGCTCACCTCCAACTGAGCAATGCTACGCGCTGTTCCCATCCGGCTGCCCAACACTACAATAGTGAATATTCCAACTGCACACAGCACAGTCAGTGATATTCATATAGAGTGTTATGTGGCGTTACCATCATAAAAACCTAAACAGCCTACTTACAATTTGTAATTGCATCACACGAGAAAAATTTTTTTGGCATTTGTTATCCATCTGTCTGTCTCTTTGACCATGTTTTAAAACTCCTTTTCCTCAAGAACGGGTAAAGTTGAAATTTATGTCACATGCTGAGATCTGTCTCTTGGTAGTGCAATAAATGTAAGTGTCTAAGTTAATGTACTCAAAAGATACGCCCATTTATGTCACATATTTTGTCATTTGAATATTCACTCATCAGTACCTACAGAATACTTCCCTTTGCTTTAGACGAAATTTTGCAAGAAGCAAGGTTTAACAGTAAATGTAAAAGAAAAATTCCAGAACTTGTTAATTTGTAGTTATCTCACACGAAATTTTTTTTCATTTGTTTTCCAACTGTATATCTGTCCGTTCGTCCGTTACAACCCCTTTTCTCAAGAAAAGGTGGAGTTGAAATTCATGTCACACGCTAAAGCCTGTAGTCTCTTGGCGGTGTAGGAAATGTAAGCTCCTAAGTCAGTGCAATCAAAAGATACAGCTAGTTATGTCAAATATTTTGATACTGGAAAACTCATTCATCGACACCTAGAATCATGAAATTTGGCAAGAAGCGAGGTATCACAATAGAAGTAAATGAAAAAATCCGAAAATCGTTAATTTGTAATTATATCACACGAAAAAAGTGTTGTCATTTTTTGTCTGTCTGTGTTTTGGTCCGTCCTTTTAACATCCTTTTTTCTCAGGAACGGGTACATACATCAAGTTTACATGAATGAATTTTACATATACGGCCTATGGTCCCCTAGCAGTGTAAAAAATTCAAGCCTCTAAATGAGGACAATTAAAAGATATGGCTATTTATCTCACATATGTTGATACTCGCCGATTCACTCACAAAAGCCCATAGGTCATTTCCCGTAATCAGGAAATTTGGCAAGAAGCAATGTTTCACAGAACAAATAAAGAGAAAATCGTAAAATTGTTAAATTTTAACTATATCACATAAAAGATATCTTTTCGCCATCAGAAATTACATTGATTTCACCATCTGTCAAAGGAACAACAGAAAAATATTACTGCTTACAAACATTAAATTTTTAAATATTCTCTCTCTCTCTCTCTCTCATACACACACACACACACACACACACACACACACACACACACACACACACACAAAGGACCGATATCTAGCCAGTCTGTTATCGATAACAGCTAAAATCGTCGAGGTTCACGACTTCCTGAATGGATGAACTATCTATTACGTAATTAAATTTGTACGGAACCCTCACTGCTTTGAATCCTACGTGCACTTGGCCGGTTTTTGCCATCACCCTTACACTGCATTCATTACCTGTCAGAATCATAATAGAAGAATATTGCTATAGAGATTTTGATAGATTCTTAGAATTCTCTGGATAGATACATTACCAGTATCGATGTCGATAATAGGCAAAAGTCTTCGGGATTCTCGATTCCCGATATGGATGACCTATCTGCGTATGTACAGTCTTGCTCAGAAGTATCCGAACGACCTGAATCGCATTTCGCCTGATTCGGATGCAACCCGCATAACTCAGTTGCCTAGCAGGTCCTCTAAGCACTCCTGGGTATAGTCGTTTGACTATTGGAAATGGTTCCAACAAATCACCACTAGGAAACACTGCTCTGTATCGCAATAACTCAAGATGTAAAGTAATACCACGATACTACAAATATGAGGCAACACCTTATCACATATAAGACTGTCAAGGCTTGTAAGCTCACATTATTACAATAAATGACATACCTGAAATGTTACCACTCTCGTTATTACGTCAGATAGGCAATGCACGTAGTAAGTTAGTCAGATTCATGATTTCCTCTTCAAAGTAACATACCGTACTTATTATTTAACAGAAAATGACATTAATAATTTAAGTTATTCACGAGCAGCTAGTTGAGAATATGTATGAACTTCAAATGACACGACGAACCGTCTCGTTCAGCATATGGATTCAAACCCAAGTCATGCAGCCTAAGCAAAGATTTCGTGACATAGAAACTAACAGTCATTCATGACTAGGCATACAGAGAGTGATACGCCTCGATTTTAGACAGTATCAGTTAGCAAATATCAACTTTATAATACACTCCTGGAAATGGAAAAAAGAACACATTGACATCGGTGTGTCAGATCCACCATACTTGCTCCGGACACTGCGAGAGGGCTGTACAAGCAATGATCACACGCACGGCACAGCGGACACACCAGGAACCGCGGTGTTGGCCGTCGAATGGCGCTAGCTGCGCAGCATTTGTGCACCGCCGCCGTCAGTGTCAGCCAGTTTGCCGTGGCATACGGAGCTCCATCGCAGTCTTTAACACTGGTAGCATGCCGCGACAGCATGGACGTGAACCGTATGTGCAGTTGACGGACTTTGAGCGAGGGCGTATAGTGGGCATGCGGGAGGCCGGGTGGACGTACCGCCGAATTGCTCAACACGTGGGGCGTGAGGTCTCCACAGTACATCGATGTTGTCGCCAGTGGTCGGCGGAAGGTGCACGTGCCCGTCGACCTGGGACCGGACCGCAGCGACGCACGGATGCACGCCAAGACCGTAGGATCCTACGCAGTGCCGTAGGGGACCGCACCGCCACTTCCCAGCAAATTAGGGACACTGTTGCTCCTGGGGTGTCGGAGAGGACCATTCGCAACCGTCTCCATGAAGCTGGGCTACGGTCCCGCACACCGTTAGGCCGTCTTCCGCTCACGCCCCAACATCGTGCAGCCCGCCTCCAGTGGTGTCGCGACAGGCGTGAATGGAGGGACGAATGGAGACGTGTCGTCTTCAGCGATGAGAGTCGCTTCTGCCTTGGTGCCAATGATGGTCGTATGCGTGTTTGGCGCCGTGCAGGTGAGCGCCACAATCAGGACTGCATACGACCGAGGCACACAGGGCCAACACCCGGCATCATGGTGTGGGGAGCGATCTCCTACACTGGCCGTACACCACTGGTGATCGTCGAGGGGACACTGAATAGTGCACGGTACATCCAAACCGTCATCGAACCCATCATTCTACCATTCCTAGACCGGAAGGGAACTTGCTGTTCCAACAGGACAATGCACGTCCGCATGTATCCCGTGCCACCCAACGTGCTCTAGAAGGTGTAAGTCAACTACCCTGGCCAGCAAGATCTCCGGATCTGTCCCCCATTGAGCATGTTTGGGACTGGATGAAGCGTCGTCTCACGCGGTCTGCACGTCCAGCACGAACGCTGGTCCAACTGAGGCGCCAGGTGGAAATGGCATGGCAAGCCGTTCCACAGGACTACATCCAGCATCTCTACGATCGTCTCCATGGGAGAATAGCAGCCTGCATTGCTGCGAAAGGTGGATATACACTGTACTAGTGCCGACATTGTGCATGCTCTGTTGCCTGCGTCTATGTGCCTGTGGTTCTGTCAGTGTGATCATGTGATGTATCTGACCCCAGGAATGTGTCAATAAAGTTTCCCCTTCCTGGGACAATGAATTCACGGTGTTCTTATTTCAATTTCCAGGAGTGTAATAACGTAAACGTTTTTAACGGATTCGAATTCCTATCCAGTATCTATTGCCCCTCTTAACGAACTACGAAAGATGTTAAATACTGCTTCTTCACAAGTAACTTAGTTGAAATGTCGTGAGGTAAAGCTTTGTGTTGGACAGGAATTCAAACCCAGAACCTAATCGGATTGCTACCGAAGCACAATCAATTGTGACATATCGGATTTTCTCGGCGGTAGTTAGTTGTTTTAACTAAAATGACGAGATGAAAGGTTAATTTTTTCCTTCCCAGACTCCAACCCGGCACCTATCGCTGTAAATACTAGAGAAAACGAACGTTAAATATGGGTTTCTTACTCCAGAAGCGACATGTGAGCATGTTAGAACTAGAAATAATATGACGAAGAGTTCAGTGCTGACTGGGAATCGAACCCCACTCACGTCGTTGTTGACTACACACAGAGACGTCAGCTACCGAATCGAATTTTTCTCCACCAGCAGCTTGGAATAACATCCTTGAACTTACAGTGATCTCGCAAATAGTTCTGTGTCTCACTGGGAGTCAAAAACGTCAGATATCGTTACTGTTGACAACGAATGAAAATACATTAAAAATCAAGATTATTATCCACCAGCAGATAGGTGTTCTCATGGTAGAGCTTTTTAATACATAATGAATACTTTAGTGCCAGGCCAGTATTCGAAACCATTCACATGAAATATGTGGAGATGTTGAGGAATCTGCAGTTTTGAACAATCCACAAATTGTAGTAGAGCTGTATTGTCAAATTCTGCGTTAAGGGCAGTCTGAATTGCATTCCCAGTTCAGATTCAAATTTATCAACATACAGAAGCTCAAATAAAAGACTGAATAAGTGTCCAGTGACCCTACATAGCATCTGTTTCGTCACTATAAATAAATAACTAGTATAAGATAGGTTATTGGTGATTGAGTTTCTACATGTCGCCACTCCTGACTTTACTGTGGTTCAACCTAGCCTCTACTTGGTAGAGAAGGAATATCGTGTCTAATGTGAATTTCAGACCACAATGACATTATACCTTCTTCAGATGGCGTAGCCAAAAGAGAATAGAATCTGTCTGTCTCTATCAAAAATCATCGGCAGAAGTCGGAATCTAACCCACACGACAGTTATAGGAACGTATTATCAGTCCAGCAGACCAAATCCTCTTCGCTCTGAGTCACTTTCGTATCTTAACGCTATTGCGCCACTCTGGGTGAGAATTCTGATGCACAGGCTCCCTGTAGTGGTTTGCACCATGTTCAGTACATTCATTTACTTGGTTGACCGATTCACCATGAACTAGCTGCCTCGGCTACCCAGTGCAACCATTCGATTCTATTTTGTAATCACCGGAATAAAATCACATAACTACCACCTAAACAAAACTGCCAACAGTGTAGGATGCAGAAATTTAAATAGGAAGTGTTCCTTTCCACTTGAGCTACTCTATTGCGGAATCTGCTTGTAGAGAACTTTGTGCAGTGCAGAAAAAAGCTGTACTGTCTGTCTCTCATAAGTCTAGATCCGGCCATATGCATTATCTCACAGCACTGTGGAATGCGGACGTTACGGAGGAATTGTTGTTAACCTCTGGAGCTATTGAAGGTACGTTTGAGCTAGTAGCGTAGCGGTAACCGTCGTGCACGGTAGATTAAATGTCACGAGTTCGAGCTCAGGCTTTGCTATATCTTTTAAAACGCAATTCTGCTGTCTGCTGAAGTTATCAATCTAATGGAACTTTGAACGTAATTCCCTTCACTTCTCAACCTGAAATAGTCATATGTTGAAAAAGGGCAAACTTCTGCGACATTTTGTTCTTTTCAGTTTTAATAGATGGCCAGGCAGTAGATAGATGCATCTCGAAACTTTTGTATTAATCATGGGAAGAACGCATCGTGCCAAAATACGTCAGAAAAGTATTTTCTACATTAACTGTCGTGTCGTAGTGGCATTATATTCTTCTTCAAACTTTGTTCGACAGCTTTAAATGAGAACAAGATTTCTACATGCATGTAATCAATAAACTGCAAGTGCATTGTCAGACTGTTACAGTTAACATCAGAGAATTCGCATATATCGCTGATGATTAACTTTTCTCTCGTGTTTACTATTGTTTTTACAACACTAAAAGAAACCTTCCGAAAATTGTTCACTGTATTATAAGAAATGAAATAAAACTACCCACGATAACCTTACGACGAAAGTCTTTTTTAATAAAACTGAGTATTTGTACACAAGCGTGCCTCTATCGGCACGAATTAGTAAAATACTACTCACTTAGATTTCGACTGGGTCTGTGTTTAATTGATATACTGTTCATGCTCAAGAGGTATGCAAATGTGGCGTTTCATAAATAAAGTTATGTATTCCTAGAAACCCAAAATTTGCTTGTCAGCAGCGGAAAAAGCGTTACCTGTTGTGCATCATTGTAAGTTTTTCACCATTGTACTATGAGCCGAAAGTATTTTCTTGCGATTTCCTTACCAATGTTTGATCTGACTGCTTGTAGCTCTTTCACAGAAGGTATAAAAGCAGTACAGTCATCGAACCTGGAACCGCGAACCATAACAGACGCTTTTTACAGGTCAGCAAGTTAGCACAGAGCAAGCGAAGAGGTATGCGTTTTGGCTTCCTCTTACGAGGCCAAGAGTGCCTAGAACTTGTAAATCGCTATTTAAAGGACGAGATTAGTTGCGATTTCCACGTGCAACGCCTTTCCTGGGCTGAAAACCGTAAATTTACAATCTTTTGTTACACCTCAAGCGATAATAACTCAGATTATTCCATGGAAATGACAGGAAAAATCAAGTGAACTTCGAGGCTTAATTCCGTGCACACCTGGAAGTGGCTAGTCGAACAAAGAGTTGCCATACATACCTGGCCTTGTTGCATAATCTCAGTTACAGTACCAGCAGGAAGAAAACGAACCGATGTGTTCCCACAGCGGGCTGGGAAGTGACCATAGCTGGCGTCTCAAAGATGTGGCTTCCACGGCCTGGAATACGTAATGCGTCTGATTCGCATTTCTGTAACTATGTTTAGGGACTGGAGTGCAGTCACTAATAATACTCAGAACCGACAGCATACTAAGTATCATAAATCAGTTACTCTCACAGTTGTTTTTATATTTCTTTCGTAAGTGTACTCAAAAGAATGAAACTCATTCACGGTCGTTTTCGTGCCTGGCCGATACTCGAGCACAACAAACAAACAAAAATAAAAAAAGAATGTGTGTGTGTGTGTGTGTGTGTGTGTGTGTGTGTGTGAGAGAGAGAGAGAGAGAGAGAGAGAGAGAGAGAGAGAGAGAGAGAAATATAAAAAAGAATGAGAGAGAGAGAGAGAGTCAAAAACTGTTGTAAAGAAATTAATCTAATCAGATCTAATCTAATCATATTGCTTACTAGCAATGAAGAGTAATGAATTACCGAAATTTTCGCCAATATCAGTAACCAAATCTAAACTTGAAAATAAAACACGACAGTTTTTTTAATAACTCTTATCAACACCCTTTCGTCCCTGTTAACTAACTACGAAAGATGTCGTATATACCTCCATTCAGAAGTAAGAAAGTGTGCATGCATTTAAAGATGAAGCACATGATGTGAAGTTCTGTGATGGAGATATGAACCCAACACGTAATCGGATTGTTAACTGAGTAAAATCAAATGTTACTTATCGGTTTTTCTAACCATCTGCTAGGTGTTTGAATCTAAAATAAGAATACAAATTTTTGTGCCTGAGCGACAATCGATGATGTGCTTAGCTTACAAAATTAGTCACTGTGGAAAAAATGCGAGTCTATTAAATGGTTAAGTAGAAGCAAGCTTCTGACGCGCAGTTTATGCTGTTCTCATGTGAGCAGGATGTAAAGACTCTTCTAGCCATCATAGCCTCGATGTGAAGCCATTTTGAAATTTTCACTAATTCAACAAATTTCTTAGTTCGAGAAAACCCACTGTGAAGTGTAAATTTGCCGGATGATTCGATTATTACCGTCATTATTACTATTATTTTCTTCATACCGCTGCTAGAATACATGTTCTTGAAGATCATTTAATGGCTTTTAGTCATTATAGAAAGTAGTTGCCCAAGAACAGGTTCTTTCCCTGTCTACGGAATCCTTTTCATGCTAATATCAAACATCAAAAGTTTCTCGTAGATTACATTAAAACTAAAGTAATTGATGACGACATTACTTGATAACAAAAACGCGTTGCCTTTCTTGATTTACTTGCGTCTAGAAATGGCTGTCAAATACTGCCAAACCAAAAGCCAAGGGATCTTACTGCCTTCCGATATACGTCGCTGTGACCTGTTTCAAGTTGTGTATGACAGAGAATGTTTTAGAAAATCTATTGTTTTTCTTTGCAATAAGCAGAAAGATTTTCATACTAACCTATCCGAGTTGCACTGTGGTCCGAGATCCACGCTAAACTGTAGGTTCCCCTATTAACTGGCTAGGTAAGTCAATTCAAACGTCGGAGGAAAACAACGGCATACCACCTCCAAGAGGACCGTGCCTATTAAAGCACTGTGGTGTTCAAACCAATCTTCCAACTGATGAGTGCTTTACTTTACTATTGGTTCTAAAGTTAACATTTTTGTGTTTTCTTCCTGTAGCTTTGATACCAGTTAACGCAAGTAACTAGCCCAGCACTGTCACTGTTCGAGTTGTGAAGGTGGTAGACGACGATGCTGTCGACCCCAGTTACAATCTTGGTCATGGCTATGTTTCAGTCGAACACCTCTATGTGCTTTTCTGTGTATTTCAAGATATACCTTTATACACTTGGTACGCATCCAAATTTATATGTGATAGAACTGTATTTAGCAACATGAATCAGATATGTCTTCCGAGCAATATATTGGACTACATGTCAGTGCAGCGAGATTTTGTTTGTGTGTTGCGCATAGTGCGAGAAATATTTGTGGTTCGCTTGCTTCTGTGATAGGCTTCACCCCACTGAATGCGAGAAAGCTCACGAGTAGAATGCCAATAATTTGAATTACAAAGAATACACTTAAAAAGTGAATTTTCGCATTATGTATCCCAATGAAAATAACTGTAAATAGATTATATGGCTACTTGCTTATTGCTCGTGCTTCTCGATGGTTTCCTCCAAAAATAAAAATAAAAATAAAATGAGAGAGATAGAGAGAGAGACAGAGAGAGAAAACAGAAATGTATTTCAAATATCAGCTCGGTGACGCCATTTTCGTCTCGTGATGTAAAGCAAGGATAGTTGATAGGTAATATCTCGTTGTACTAGTGATATGTATGGCTACATGGTTCTTTCTTTTCTCTCTGCAAACAACCAGAACAGAATTCAGTAACAAAATGGTAAGAACACTTATGCTCATCCTTTCTTGGTTATTTTGGTAATTGTTAACAATTGTCTGTAATGCAGTAAACATCCTTGATTACTGATTGTTATTACTACCATTGTTATTTTTATTCGTCACCTCAAAAGAGCTTTCCTATTACTCATCGCTGCCGATGCACGTAACGAATGGATCAGGATAAATGGATTGTGGGATGTTTCGTCACTGAGAATATACACATTTATCTCGGCGTCATGTGTTCAGGGTAATATGAAAATCTCAGTAAGAGAAGACGACTACAGGATGCCAGTGATGCAGGCAATAATACCCAACTATTTCTGTCGACTTTACACCATGACGACAGACAAATTGGCGTCTGAGTGTATTTTGATTATAATTCGTTAGCCTTCTTGCGACCTCGTTCTAGTGAGCATGCATAATACGTTGCTTTTTGAACACTGAGCAATAACACACAAAGATAGTAGATGGAAGGATACAAAGAAACAATCAGCCTCATCAGTGTGGATCCAGGTTCATCATTAGAAGACTAAACAAGAGGGAAACATTACGAAAGCAATGAATACGCTGGTTACTATACATTATTTGTATAGATCTGAAAAAGTGCAGATGTGCACAGTGCCCGCGTCTGCACTTTAGTTTCTGTCTTATTGGTCATAATGTTTGGTTTCTTCTCTTCTGACTTTTCAAATGAATTGATTATTACGTGGCACAGAATAATTAGTTAACTGTGTTTCTTATAGACTCCATTCGCACCAACATTTTTCTACATTCTCGTGCAATTCATGAAATTCTACTTGTATGATCACAAGACTGCACATAGATGTAATCGATTTCGAAGTGCAAACTGTTTGTTATCTTACTTTTCGTGACAGGTGGGCAAAGTTGACTTCCAAAGACTTTTTATTATACTGAAATAATCTTTTGTCAAAAAGTAACCAGTTAAGTGTTTTATTCATATATATTTTGTGGAAAGCTGTAATCGTGATGGAAGATTATACACCTGAATGTTTGACACAACTGATAAGAGAAAACGCTGCGCCTCCTCTCCGTATCCTCCTATGACATGAGCACGGGATTCTCCTAGCATACCGCTACAGAGTTGTTCCTAGCACAGCTGAGAATTGGCAACATCGTCATAAATATTTGGCAACACTGTGACAGGTCAATCACTTCCGCTTATGGTACTGAATTGACTCGCTAAATTCAGTTGATATTCCCTTTCCATTTGAATGACTCGTGCTATACAGGGTGGTCCATTGATAGTGACCGGGCCAAATATCTCACGAAATAAGCATCAAACGAAAAACTACAAAGAACGAAACTTGAAGGGGGAAACCAGAAGGCGCTATGTTGGCCCACTAGATGGCGCTGCCTTAAGTCAAATGGATATCAAGTGCGTTTTTTTTTAAATTGGGAACCCCCATTTTTTATTACATATTCGTGTAGTACATAAAGAAATGTGAATGTTTTAGTTGGACCACTTTTTTCGCTTTGTGATAGATTGCGCTGTAATACTCACGAACGTATAAGTACGTGGTATCACGTAACATACCGCCACTGCGGACGGTATTTGCTTCGTGATACATTAACCGCGTTAAAATGGATGGTTCACCAATTGCGGAAAAGGTAGATATCGTGTTGATGTATGGCTATTGTGATAAAAATACCCAACGGGCGTGTGCTATGTATGCTGCTCGGTATCCTGGACGACATCATCCAAGTGTCCGGACCGTTCGCCGGATAGTTACGTTATTTAAGGAAACAGGAAGTGTTCAGACACATGTGAAACGTCAACAACGACCTGCAACAAATGATGATGCCCAAGTAGGTGTTTTAGCTGCCGTCGCGGCTAATCCGCACATCAGTAGCAGACAAATTGCGCGAGAATCGGGAATCTCAAAAACGTCGGTGTTGAGAATGCTACATCAACATTGATTGCACGTGTACCATATTTCTATGCACCAGGAATTGCATGGCGATGACTTTGAACGTCGTGTACGGTTCTGCCACTGGGCACAAGAGAAATTTCAGGACGGTGACAGATTTTTTGCACTCGTTCTATTTAGTGACGAAGCGTCATTCACCAACAGCAGCAACGTAAACCGACATAATATGTACTATTGGGCAACGGAAAATCCACGATGGCTGCGACAAGTGAAACATCAGCGACCTTGGCGGGTTAATGTATGGTACGGCATTATGGGAGGAAGGATAATTGGCCCCCATTTTATCGAAGGGAACCTAAATGGTGCAATTTATGCAGATTTCCTACGTAATGTTCTACCAATGTTACTACAAGATGTTTCACTGCATGACAGAATGGCGATGTACTTCCAACGTGATGGATGTCCGGCACATAGCTTGTGTGCAGTTGAAGCGGTATTGAATAGAATATTGCATGACAGGTGGATTGGTCGTCGAAGCACCATACCATGGCCCGCACATTCACCAGATCTGATGTTCCCAGATTCTTTCGGTGGGGAAAGTTGAAGGATATTTGCTATCGTGATCCACCGACAATGCCTGACAACATGTGTCAGTGCATCGTCAATGCGTGTGTGAACATTATGGAAGGTGAACTACTCGCTGTTGAGAGGAATGTCGTTACACGTACTGCCAAATGCATTGAGGTTGACGGACATCATTTTGAGCATTTATTGCATTAATGTGGTATACACAGGTAATCACGCTGTAACAGCATGCGTTCTCAGAAATGATAAGTTCACAAAGGAACATGTATCACATTGGAACAACCGAAATAAAATGTTGAAACGTACCTATGTTCTGTTAATTCAAAATACCTATCTGTTACCAACTGTTCATCTAAAATTGTGAGCCATATGTTTGTGACTATTACAGCGCCATCTATCAAAAAGCGAAAAAAGTGGTCCAACTAAAACATTCATATTTCTTTACGTACTACACGAATATGTAATAAAAATGGGGGTTCCTATTTTGAAAAACGCAGTTGATATCCGTTTGACCTATGGCAGCGCCATCTAGCCGGCCAACCAGAGCGCCATCTGGTTTCCCCCTTCAAGATAGACAAGTTTCGTTCTTTGTACTTTGACCCTTATTTCGTGAGATATTTGCACTGGTCATGACCAATGGACCACCCTGTGTAATCCTCACGTAAACTAAGACACTGAGACAGAAAATTCAAATTTTTGGCTAGAGAAATGCTATTCTTCACATAGGTGACAACTTTTGTTATCTTTCATTATGCGTTATGAGGCTGAGTGACCAATACAGTGATGAGAGTGGCGTGCTGGCAGCAGTGGTTCCGTAGCCCTGTGTTACCGCCCGTGTCTCGTGTTGCTACACCGCAATTAGTCGTCAGTTCTAAATGGTAGGGGCCAGCGTGTGCGACCTTTCTTTTTGATTTATTTTATGGTGCTGCGAATTTCCAGAAAAAATTCTGTGACAAAATCAGAAGAAAACCTTTACACATCAATTTCTCTTGGAAGCTCGACTCAGTAAGCTGTGTTAATGGTCATAGATCTCTGCTTTCTGACTGCCAAGCTGCTTCACAATACAAGCGTCTCTGAAGAAATTCGAACCGACTGTAAATGATACGAATTTCAATATTGTTCTTCACTTACGACTCACATGCGAGGGTGATAGGAATGAATGAAATGAACCTCTTGTTTATTATAGGGCCTCTATGCTAAATTTCCACAGTAGCAATTAGGAACTCTCTGCAGTCATTTGCTAACAGCAGCTCTAGCGCAACTTACTTTTTCTCTGGGTAGCTTCAAATATGAGCAATTTTGTCGCCTTAAATCCAACTGAATATTTGCAATATCACTTTTGAACAGCGTTCACTTCTCCATTAATTAATGTATGGACCTCAAAACAAGCACTTTGCATGAGTAGATATAGAGCAGGTTCTGAAAGTTATTGACACAATGTTTCGCATCCATTTACCACAGGGAATCAAAGAAAGAAACCAAACACATTACATTGCATTTACTCTCTGTGCCTTGATTAATACAGGGCTATTACAAATGATTGAAGCGATTTCATAAATTCACTGTAACTCCATTCATTGACATATGGTCACGACACACTACAGATACGTAGAAAAACTCATAAAGTTTTGTTCGGCTGAAGCCGCACTTCAGGTTTCCGCCGCCAGAGCGCTCGAGTGCGCAATGAGACAAAATGGCGACAGGAGGCGAGAAAGCGTATGTCGTGCTTGAAATGCACTCACATCGGTCAGTCATAACAGTGCAACGACACTTCAGGACGAAGTTCAACAAAGATCCACCAACTGCTAACTCCATTCGGCGATGGTATGCGCAGTTTAAAGCTTCTGGATGCCTCTGTAAGGGGAAATCAACGGGTCGGCCTGCAGTGAGCGAAGAAACGGTTGAACGCGTGCGGGCAAGTTTCACGCGTAGCCCGCGGAAAATTGGCTCATGCCACAACTGGAGACCGACAGCGCCGACTTCATCTTTCAACAGGATGGTGCACCATCGCACTTCCATCATGATGTTCGGCATTTCTTAAACAGGAGATTGGAAAACCGATGGATCGGTCGTGGTGGAGATCAAGATCAGCAATTCATGTCATGGCCTCCACGCTCTCCCGACTTAACCCCATGCGATTTCTTTCTGTGGGGTTATGTGAAAGATTCAGTGTTTAAACCTCCTCTACCAAGAAACGTGCCAGAACTGCGAGCTCACATCAACGATACTTTCGAACTCATTGATGGGGACATGCTGCGCCGAGTGTGGGAGGAACTTGATTTTCAGCTTGATGTCTACCGAATCACTAAAGGGGCACATATCGAACATTTGTGAATGCCTAAAAAAACTTTTTGAGTTTTTGTATGTGTGTGCAAAGCATTGTGAAAATATCTCAAATAATAAAGTTATTGTAGAGCTGTGAAATCGCTTCAATCATTTGTAATAACCCTGTACATATGAATCCATGACAAAAATAAATTATTTGAAGACTCTCCTGTGAAAAGAAAAAGAACAGGATGTGACACTTTAATTATAGCACACTGGATCATAAACAATGAAATTAATTCTGTGCCACATTAATGTATTGCATACTAGTGTAATAAAATATTCATCAAATAAAAACGGTTTTGTGCCTTCGTTGCTATAGAGTGTGAAATACAAATAGTAGACAGGTTTTATGGGTCACCACTTAACAACATTAAAGCATTTTACACGGTCGAGAGTGAGGAGTGGAGCAGACATTGTCAGCAGAAGGCGAGGCAGCACAGTGCCTCAGCCACCGCCAGTAGACAGCAAACAGGTCCCGGAGAACTCAGCCACATGCGGTGTACAAAGGCAGATGGTCGGCCAAGAAATCTCTCGCTAAAAAGTTGTTGAACCAAACTGTTATTGCCAATGTGATAGAAAGCGAAATATATTGTAGATTTGCTTGAATTACACTCATAGCTTCAGCACCGAGAGGAAAGGGACGATAAAAGTTTTGTCGACGTGTGCTTTGGGTTGCCAGATGTCGTATTAGTTAGTCTCGCGTTTTACCTCAAGACTAATTTCGTAGTCAAGAGTGATGTACTCAGACCGCAGTCAAGACTTCCTCCGGGAAGTGTCGCAGTCTACAATGTTGGCAGATCGAGCATATTGCTGGACATAGAATTCTGAGGGGAGCATGACTGTATTGTCCACCTTACGTGAAGGACTAGGCGGTCAATTTTTTTGTTTAAGACTGTATCTACAATACATACTGCACACTGAAGACCCAGAAGAATTAAAAGAACAAAATTAGTTTATGAGAGCAACGTTAACTATAACGTTCGAAGTATTCATAGTATTGTATACGTGTGTGTAAACGCCTTCCAATGCCCACTCAAGGAAGACAAGGATACACAGTCTAGCTTCAATATTATAATTATGCCTCAGTTTGTGGATGAACTCAGACTTAGGTTGATAATCATTTTGAATATTTAGTAGTGCTGTACCCATTGGTGTTAAACTCGTTTTCAACCAATGATTCCTACAGGTACAGGAACACTACTTGTGATACCTCTTAGACTTATGCAGTGCTGTCAGACGAAAAGATCAACCTGACACAAACTGTGGAAAGTTTGTTTTACAACCTTCATACCTGGATAAAGAGCTTTTCCTATTTGACGTATCTGTGAACATTGCTGCATAAGACGATTTAAGAAGAAACTAAATTCCTTCAGCTACCACAATGTATAAAGAACTCGTCTTAACGGCACTAAATCGAGGGTTTGTGAATTGGTTACCGGCCGTACTCTGCCGCATTTCGCTGGTTGGAAGGTAGAAAGCTTACTGACAAACTTCCAAGAAGGAAACGGGGGACGAAATGTCTCCCACTGGAAGGTCATGTTGTTCTATTTAAATGATTACGAAATCAGGCAATCATTTTTGGCTGTGAGGGGCTGCATACAGTATAATGTCTCAAGGACAAGGTGCCCATGATATCCCCGTGGGAGGATCCGAAGCTGCTGGTCAAAACGGCAACGGAGCTTCTTAAGACCTTAAAGATATCATTATGGGTACCTAAAATCTTTAAGGAATTCTCTCCCAAGACTCTGTTCATGAAAATAGGGGCCCAGGGCCCAAAAGTCTTGACAGAAGCCCGGAGAGTGATTAACCAGAAGATTGCTCCAGAAGGATGAACCCTGGTGGTCAGAAGTCCCTGAAGGCGATGCGGGAGCAGGACCTGAAACTGTTTTTAGGGTTCTTGCAGGTCACCGTCAGGGTTCTCAAAGATGGCAGTAAGATGGAGCCTGGAGGTGCCGCAGATTAATCTGCAGCACAGTAAAGGTGCCTCTGCTGCCCTGAGCCGTTGCCTGGTGAGACAGGGAGTGGACGTGGGCCTGATACAAGAACCCTATTTACACAAAGGGGGTGTATCGGGCCTCTGTGGCAGTGGAGGTAAACTGATCTATGCTAGGAATCTGAGAAACTCTAGAACATTCATCTATGTAAGAAATGGCACATCTTTCATGCTAATGATGGATTTCTGTTCTAGGGACCATTAAAATGCAGCAATATGAGGAAGGTATCACGAGGGAAATTGTTTTGGCCTCAGCATACCTTCCTTATGAAGACAGCTCTCCTCCTCCCTTGGACGTGAGGAAACTGGTAGAGACTTGCTATCGGCAAGGTGATCAACTGCTGGTGGGATGCGACGCCAATGCCCACAACCTAGTGTGGGGCAGCAAGGACACCAACAGTAGAGTTGAGTACCTTCTTGAATTTCTTTTAGCTAACAACTCAGAGGTCCTGATTAGGGGCAATGAACCTACATTCAGGAATAGCAGAAGGGAAGAAGTAATTGACATAACCTTTGGTTCCATGACGACAGGTAACTATGTCACACAATGGCATCTGGTGTTGGAGCCATCCTCATCAGACCACATGTACATCAAATTCAAGGTTGAAATGGGTATCAGACGGACCATGACCTATAGGAACCCCAGGAAAACAGACTGGGAGACACATAGGGGGGGGGGGGGGGGACCTTGACTTAGGCTTATCAGAAATTCAAACCTCGATAAGGAATCCTGTAGAATTTGAGGAAGTAGCAGAGGCTGTTACCTCTGCCGTAGTGACCTCGTATCAGGGCAACTGCTCAATCAGCAGGAAGTGCACAAATAGGAGTGTTCTTTGGTGGAATAACAAATTGGAAACTGTTTAATATTGCAAGACGTAAAGGACAGTGGGCTAAATATTGTGATGCCCTTGTCAATTACAATCTTGCAATAAGACAAGCAAAGGTGCTATCCTGAAAGGCATTCTGTGAGGAAGTGGAGGGCACGGCTGCACAAGCCAGACTTCACAAGATTCTCACTAGAGTACCAACCAATCCAGGAGGTATGTTAAAGAAGGAGGATGGGGAATATACAAAGTCAGCACATGAGACGCTGGAATTGCTCCTTAAACTCACTTTCCTCAATATGCTCTGCCAGACAACACAGACCAGTATGTGACAGTATGTGACCCCAGAGAGACAACGGTTCTCAGGCACTCGAAGATAGGACTGGGAATCGGCCAAGGAGTGTGTGAACTTAACAAAATCCAGTGGGCGGTGGCCCAGATGGAATTTTTCCAGCTCTCCTGCAACACGCAGGAGGCAAGCTTATAAGAGTCCTATGCAGGCTGTTCAGGGTTAACCTAGCAGCAGGATTCATTCCCAATGCTTGGAGGGCAGTGAAAGGTGTCTTCATTCCAAAGCCAGGCTTAATTGATCATACCAAGGCCAAGGATATGAGACCAATCAGTCTGTCCTCCTTCATTCTCAAAACATTGGAAAAACTGGCCTTCAGTAATACGACATTCGATTCCATGGTAAGGGCAGCAGAGGTGCATGACCTGGGGACCACTAGATGTAGGTGGACCAGGGGTATGCTTAGTGGAAGAAGGTAGAGACTACCATGATGAATGAAAAGATGGTAATTAAGACCACTAGAGGCTGCCCACAAGGAGGAGTTTTGTCTCCTCTATTGTGGAATCTAGTGGTGAACGAACTCATTGAGGAACTAAATTCCAGACAATGCTTCTGCCAAGGATATGCAGATGACCTTGTCATAGTAATACTTGGCAAATTCACTGACACAGTTAGGAATATGGCACAAGGAGGGTTGGACATTGTGCAAAAATGGTGCATTAAACAGGACGTTAATCCTAAGAAGACTGATGTAGTGCCATTTACGAAGAAACTGTACCTCTGAAGGGGATAGTGAAATATCTAGGGGTAACCTTGGATGAGAAGCTAACTTGGACCCCTCATATTAAGAGCATCTGCTCCAAGGCAAAAGGTAATCTAGTGATTACTAGGAGGGCTTGTGGCAAAAACTGGGGCCTAAGTCCCAGGGGTATGCACTGGATATACACCACAGTGGTTAGACCTAGGATTTCCTATGGGGCCATAGTGTGGTGGAAGAAGGTAGAACAGCAAGTTGCTGCTAAACAGCTTGCTAAGGTGCAGAGATTGGCGTGCTTAGCCTTAACGGGCAGAATCAGCAACACACCAACCACTGGAATGGAAGCTATGCTGGATGTGCCTCCACTTCACCTTTGGGTCAAGATGGAGACAGCAGCTGGGGCACATAGACTTAAAACTGGCAAAAACTGGGTCTCACTCGGATATCCAGAATCACACACTAACATAGTGAGTGAGGTAAACATAAGAATGACTGAAGAAATGCCTGCCGACTATGTAATAACTCCCAACTGCTTCGACAAGCCTTACAACATAATAATTGGAAGTAGGGAGCAGTGCGAAAAAACAGTTTGACGCATTTCGGGGGACATCATTTGGTTCACCAATGGGTTGAAAACAAACCAATGCGTTGGGGCAGGGTTGTACGGAGTTCAGCCCAGACTGGAGAGCATCATCTCTCTAGGGAAACTCTCCTCTGTATTTCGAGCTGAAGTTACTGCAGTCAGGGCATATGTGGAGGAGAATATGCATAGGTGCTACAATGACCATAGCATCTACATCTATTCAGACAGCCAGACGGCCCTGAAATCATTGGCAGCTCCTGCAAAAATATCTAAGATTGTTGCAGATTGCCACAGGGCTCTGGTGGAGCTAGGGGGAAGCAATAAGGTGTACATAGTGTGAGTCCCTGGCCACTCAGGGATCTGTGGCGATGAACAAGCCGATAGATTGGCTAGGATGGGGGCAACAACTCCATTTATTGTACCAGAACCTATTCTGACAAACACCAAGGCTATGATCAAATTAGAACTACGGAACTGGCATAGGAAACAGTACTTGGGATATTGGACCAAGGCCCATAAACAAAAACATGGTAAGGTAATGATGCCCAAGCCATGTTTTAAAAGAAGCTCTGTAATCCTGGGATTGAACATGACAGAGGTCAAACTTATGACTGGACTGATGACCGGCCGAGGGAATTTCAAAAACATCTACACACATTGGGTATAACGGAAGAGGACCCTAAATGCAGGATGTGTGATGAGGGTGAAGAAACTGCATCATACCTAGTCTTCGAATGCATGGCATTGAAGAGTAAAACATACAGAATCTCCGGGAAAACTGGACCTGAAGAAATTTTGTCTAACAAAAAACTGGTAGAGGGACTCCTTGCACTATTGAAGGGTACTGGTTGGCTTTACTAGATATACAGGGAGCAATACCGCACAATAAACCTAGTTTCGGTGCGGGCAGTGGCGGGTCAGACCTAAGCTGTATTAGCTCCCCTGTTAAAATCAATCAGTCAAATCAATGATGTTGCACTGCCTCGGGCCTGTAATGATAAAGGGCCCGTTTAGGTCAGGCATATCGTATACAGAAGTGGAAGAGAGAACACCACTTAATTCTACAATCAGTATGAATTGCATACTCACAGAAATTACTGTTACTGTGTACTTATGGAGTCCAATGAGTGTATTGCGTATTCTGCGGTGAGAAAGAGCACTGGCAAACAGTCTTCGCTACATTACGTTACATAAACTGGTGTCACTCTGAGCAAGGATTTATGGTCAGCGACTAAGTGTAAGGTCAATGAGTCAGATGCGGGTTTTGCAGCTGGAAATACTTTCCTACATTATAGAAGCAAATATTAAATTTGATCTAATATTGCCAAAATTTTCAACTTGGATAGCTTAGAATGAAAATCTTTCTGGCCGGCCGGTGTGGCCGTGCGGTTCTAAGCGCGTCAGTTTGGAACCGCGTGACCGCTACGGTCGCAGGTTCGAATCCTGCCTCGGGCATGGATGTGTGTGGTGTCCTTAGGTTAGTTAGGTTTAAGTAGTTCTAAGTTCTAGGGGACTGATGACCTCAGAAGTGCTCAGAGCCATTTGAACCATTTTTTGAAAATCTTTCTGTTTATTGCGAAGCAAAACAATAGATTTTCTAAATCATTCTCCGTCACACACAACTTGAAACAGGTCACGTCGACCAAATCATATGGAAGAACTGACAGAGGCGTATATTGGAAGGCAGTAAGATCCCTTGACTTTTGGTCTGGCAGTATTTGACAGCCATTTCTAGGCGCAAGTAAATCAAGAAAGGCAACGCGTTTTTGTTTATCAAGTAACGTCGTCATCAATTACTTTAGTTTTAATGTAATATACGAGTAATTTCTGATGTTTTATATTAACATGAAAAGGATACTGTAGATAGGGAAAGAACCTGTTCTTGGGCAACTACTTCTATAATGACCAAAAGGCATTAAATGATCTTCAAGCACATGTGTTCCAGCAGTGGTATGAAGAAAATGGCAGTAATAATGACAGAAATAATCGTATTATCCGGTAATTTCACAGTTCACAGTGGGTTTTCTCGAACTCAGAAATTTGCTGAATTAGTGAAAATTTCAAAATGGCTTCACATCGAGGCTATGATGCCTAGAAGAGTCTTTACATCCTGTTGACATGAGAATAGCATAATCTCCGCGTCAGAAGCTTGCTTCTACTTAACCATTTAATAGACTAGCATTTTTTCCACCTTGACTAATTTTGTAAGCTAAGCACATCAACCGTTGCAGCACACTCCTGGGACTGGGAAATGTGGCCACAATTGTCTGGTGAAACGAACTATCACAGGTGCAATGCGTGAGTTCAGGCATTTACTTTTAAGAGGCACAAGCAGATTTACTTTACCTCTGGTAACCTCAAGAGAATGACGTTATAATCCAGAATCCGGATTAAACATCACGTTCCTGCATTACCAACTGGGCAGAGACGGTTTACGTTGGGAAATGACATAGGCGGAAGTCATGGTAAACAGAAATACTGTCGCCAGTAAACTTACTTACTTTACGAAATTTTAGTTTATTTGATGAACCGATAGCCATTTAAAGGAAGGAACAGGTCTCTTATTTTACTTGTACTTGATTGAACAAAAGACGTTGAAAAATTTGGTGCTGGACTGTGATTCCAATTCGTATCTCCTCTCTAGACCATCTGAATCTCTCGGGACAGTATAGTTCAGTTATTTCGTTCCTTTTTCCAAGACTGAAATCTTATCTAGGTGTCTTTCAAAGGTAAATATGAGGGTCCGAATCCTGATCCAGTACAAGAATATTTCATTCCAATCCATATCACGTGCACACTGGCCTGCTAGTGAAAATTAAAAGTGCATTTTTAATGTCTGTTCATGTGTTGGCAACAATCTCAATAGGTGTCGTTATTTCTGGTCAGACACGCACACATCTTGCTGTTGGTGAGTAAGCAATTGATACTTAAGCTACATTCGTGGACGATAAAGAAGGACGGTAGGTGTGCGGTTCGATTGTCGCTCAGGCACAAAAATTTGTATCCTTATTTTAGATTCAAACACCTAGCAGCTGGTTAGAAAAACCTATACAGAACATTTGATTTTACTTAGTTAACAATCCGATAACGTATTGGGTTCGTATCTCCATCACAGAACTTCACATCATGTGCTTCATCTTTAAATGCATGTACACTTTGTTACTTCTGAATGGAGGTATATACGACATCTTTCGTGGTTAGTTAACAGGGACGAAAGGGTGTTGATAAGAGTTATTAAAAAAAAACTGTCGTGTTTTATTTTCAAGTTTAGATTTGGTTACTGATATTGGCGAAAATTTCGGTAATTCATTACTCTCTTCATGGCTAGTCAGCAATATGATTAGATTAGATTAGATCTGATTAGATTAATACTTGTTCCATAGATCATGAATACCACATTTCGTAATGATGTGGAACATGTCATTTTAATGAAAGATTTATTTACGTACCATGATTTAATTTCTTTGCAACAATTTTTGACTCTCTCTCTATTTCTTTTTTATATTTCTCTCTCTCTCTCTCTCCCTATCTCTCTCTATCTCTCTCTCTCTCTCTCTCTCTCTCTCTCTCTCTCTCTCTCACACACACACACACACACACACACACACACACACACATTCTTTTTTATTTTTATTTGTTTGTTGTGCTCGAGTATCGGCCAGGCACGAAAACGACCGTGAATGAGTTTTACTGTTTTGAGTACACTTACGAAAGAAATATAAAAACAACTGTGAGAGTAACTGATTTATGATGCTTAGTTTGTAGTCAGTTCTGAGTATTATTAGTGACTACGCTCCAGTCCCTACACATAGTTACAGAAATGCGTATCAGGTGCATTACGTATTCCAGGCCGTGGAAGCCACATCTTTGAGACGCCAGCTATGGTCACTTCCCAGCCCGCTGTGGGAACACATCGGTTCGTTTTCTTCCTGCTGGTACTGTAACTGAGATTACGCAACAAGGCCAGGTATGTTTGGCAACTCTTTGATCGACTAGCCACTTCCTGGTGTGCACGGAATTAAGCCTCGAAGTTCACTTGATTTTTCCTGTCATTTCGATTGAATAATCTGAATTATTATCGCTTGAGGTGTAACAGAAGATCGTAAATGTACGGTTTTCAGCCCAGGAAAGTCGTTGCACGTGGAAATCGCAACTAATCTCGTCCTTTAAATAGCGGTTTACGCGTTCTAGGCACTCTTGGCCTCGTAAGAGGAAGCCAAAACGCATACCTCTTCACTTGCTCTGTGCTAACGTGCTGACCTGTAAAAATAGAGGCACGCTTGTGTACAGATACTCAGTTTTATTAAAACAGACTTTCATCGTAAGGTAATCGTGGGTAGTTTTATTTCATTTCTTATAATACAGTGGACAATTTTCGAAAGGGGTCTTTTGGTATTGTTGAACATGAGAGAGAAATTAATCATCAACGATATATGGGAATTCAATGATGTTATCTACAACAGTCTGACAATGCAGATGCAGTATATTGATTACATGCATGTAGGAAACTTATCTGAGTTAAAGCTGTCAAAGAAGGTTTGAAGAAGAATAAAATGCCACCACCACACGACTAATGTAGAAAATACTTTTCTGGCGTATTTTCGCACGATACACTCTCCCCGTACATAATACAGAAGTTTGGAGATGCATCTGCTGCTTGGCAGTCTATTAAACCTGAAAATAAAAAAAATGTCGCAGAAGTTATCCCTTTTTCCACATGCGATTGACTGACACGTAGCTACAGCAGCTCCAGAAATCAACAATTCCTCCAGAAGTTCCGCATTCCAGAATGCTGAGAGATAATGCATATGGCTGGATCTAGACTTCTGAGAGTCAGATAGTTACAGCTGCTTTTTTTTTTTTTTTTTTTTGCACTGCTCGAAGTTCTCTACCAGCAGATTGCGCACTAGAGTAGCTCAAGTGGAAAGGAACACTTCCTATTTAAATTTCTGCATCCTACACTGTTGGCAGTTCTGTGTAGGTGGTAGTTACGTGATTTTATTTCGATGATTACAAATTAGAGTCGAATGAATGCGTTGGATAGCCAAGGAAGCTAATTAATGGCGAATAGGTCATCCGAGTAAATGAATGTACTGAACATGGTGCAAACCACTACAGGGAGCCTATGTGTCAGAATTCTCATCCAGTGTGGCGCAACGGCGTTACGACAGAAAAATGAGTCACAGAGAAGACGATCTGGCGGTCTGTTGGATTGATTATAGATACATATACTTATGGTATGAGTTCGTTTCCAAATTCTTCTGATGGTTTTTGACAGGGAGAGACAGATTCTATACTCTTCTGGCTACGCCAAGTGAAGAAGGTATAATGTCATTGTGGTCTGAAATTCACATTAAACATGATAACATGATATTCCTTCTCTATCAAGTAGACATTAGGTTGAACGACAATAAAGTCAGGACCGACGACATGTAGAAACTTTATCACCAGTAACCTTTCTTATACTAGTTATTTATTTATAGTGACGAAACAATCGCCATGTAGGATCACAGGTCACTTATTCCATCTTTTATTTGGCTTCTGTATGTCGATAAAATTGTTACTGAACTGTGATGCAACACAGACCGCCCTTAACACGGAATTTGGTCCATTCGTGACAATACAGCTCCACTACAATTTGTTGTTAGTTCAGAACTGCAGATTCCTCAACATCTCCACATATTGCACGTGAATGGGTTCGAATCCTGGCCCGGCACTAAAGTTTTCATTATGTATTATCAGGCTCAAGCATGAGAACACCTATCTGCTGGTGGATAATAATTTTGATTTTTAATGTATTTTCATTCGTTGTCAACACTAGCGATATCTGACGTTTTTGACTCCCAGAGAGACACAGAACTACTTTCGAGATCACTGTAAGTTCAAGGATGTTATTCCGAGCTGCTGGTGGAGAAAAATTCGGTAGCTGACGTCTCTGTGTGTAGTCAACAACGACGTAGGTGGGGTTAGATTCTCAGTCAGCATTGAACTCTTCGTCATATTATTCCTAGGTCAAACATGCTCACATGTCGCTTCTAGTGTAAGAAACCCATATTTAACGTTCGTTTTCTCTAGAATACAACAGCGATAGGTGCCGGCTTGGAGTCCTAGAAAGGAAAAAAAAATTATGTTTTGTCTAGTCATTTCAGTTAAAACATCTAGCTACTGCCGAGAAAATCCGATATGTCACAGTATATTGTGCCTAGATAACAATCCGATTATGTTCTGGGTTCGATTCCCTGTCCAACGCAAAGCTTTACCTCACGGCTTCTCAAGTAAGTTACTTGTGAAGAAGCAATATTTAACATCTCTCGTAGTTCGTTAACAGGAATTCGCGTCCGTTAAAAATGTTTATGTTATGTAATTTAAAGTTGATATTTGCTAACTGATACTGCCTAGAATCGAGGCATAACACTCTCTGTATGCCTAGTCAGGAATGACTGTTGGTTACCGTTAGTCACGAAATCTTTGCTTAGTCTGCATTACCTGGTTTTGAATCCATATGCAGAACGAGACGGCTCGTCGTGTCATTTGAAGTTCAAACATATTATGAACTAGCTGCTCGTGAATAACTTAAATTTTTAATGTCATTTTGTGTTAAATAATAAGTAAGGTATGTTACTTTGAAGAGGAAATCATGGATAATACGAACTCACTAGGTGCATTGCCATCTGACGTAATAATGAGAGTGGTAACATTCCAGGTATGTCATTTATTGTAATAAATGTGACCTTATAAGCTTTAAGGACAGTCGTATGCGATAAGTTGTTCCCTGATATTTGTAGTACCGCGGTATTACTTTACATCTTGAGTTATTGCGATACAGAGCAGTGTTTCCTAGTGGCCACTTCTTGGAATCATTTTCAATAGTCAAACAACTGCACTGAGAAGCAATTACATTACCTGCTAGACAGCTGCGTTATGCGGGTTGCATGCGAATCAGGCGAAATGCAATTCAGGTCGTTCGGATAGTTTTGAGCACCACTGTACATTCAGTGGTATATGGACACACACTGATAAATGTGTTGCACGACCGTACATTCAGTGGTATATATGGATACTCTCTGATGAATGTGTTGCAAATGCTAAGGACATAATAAATTAAAATGACGTACCTGATGCTGATTTGTAAGATAAAAATTCTTTACGTATACTGTAGAGCATGCAGAGTGAGGAAAATTTTTCATAATAACGTTATTACAGTGCGACCCTCAGGAGTCGCAGATCGAAAGGTCGACTACACCTCAAGAGATTGGTTTAATGGATGTTAACCACTTTCATAACTCTGGGCTAGTGCAGAACGAAGAAGAAGGAGAAGAATGTATGTGTAGTATTTGTGCGTGATTTTCAACTATTGAGGCAGTATTGGAAGACAATGAGTGTATTGGTTCAGACGTAGGACGAGTTTGCCTTGCAAGGGTGATTTGCGTGTTAATATTTGATGCCACTAGTGAGATGCGCTGAGCGCTGAACCAATGTGGATTGTTAGTGTAAAATACACCAGTAGTATGAGGCACCAAGCTGATATGTAATAACTTGCCACCTCAGGTAAAGGTACGTGAGGTCAAGAAACTGGAGAGGCGAAACTTGTTTCACTATTTTGTATCTACTGTTCACAGGGGATGTAACTGTCATCCGGTGGAGGCCAACCTTTGTGATGTTAAAAGAGTTTTACGGCAATACGAGTGCCACCCTTGGATGCAATGGTTTGTGATGTGAAAAATGGAGGTAACTTGAGCTCATAAAGACAGGTACGGTAACTACAAAAACGAAATATTTTGGCATTGTAATGAATATCATGATAAACCCTTATGCATTTTTATAGTATCAACGTTCTGCACATGTACTCTTGTGTGTTTCAGAAAACTGGTACGAGATGCGTATTTAAGAGAATACTTTTACTCAAAGACAATAAACAAAAGAAAGCATCAGAAGAGAGAGTGAGAGAAAGAGAGAGATAAGGAGAGGGAGAGATAGAAAGAGGAAGGCCCATCATGATAAACAAGTAGTATGTAAATGCAAAGTACTACCTCAGTGCTTAGCTGTATGGTGCACCAGTAATTTATATATCTTAAATGCACAAAATACGTGCAGGAAATTCCGTTTAGCATCCGTGGATACCTCAGAAAGGTCCCCTAATTTGTCATCTTTCTTCCAGTGAACCTCATCGGTAAGAGTTATAATAGTTTAATTAATATAGAGCCAGTATTATAGTTTGCTCGTTAAATATTTTCTTTCACTTTTAAAGAGGTCCAGAAGGCTAAGGCCCTGAATTCCAGTCACGTTTATAAAGCAATGGACACTTCATGTTTCCTCTTTTTGAATATGAGGCCAAAGGACCATATTTGGTAGTCGCATTAAAGAAGATAATTGTATGTAATGGTTTTATGTAAATTTTATTTGTCAAATCTTCTCAAGTACTGATACTTCAAGGTTTTACAAGTAATATGAGGCACACGAGCTGCACGCAAACATGAGGCAAATGTGAAATTTTCTGAACAGAGAAACACACACACTCATATATATATATATATATATATATATATATATATATATATATATATATATATATATATATATATATACACTCCTGGAAATGGAAAAAAGAACACATTGACACCGGTGTGTCAGACCCACCATACTTGCTCCGGACACTGCGAGAGGGCTGTACAAGCAATGATCACACGCACGGCACAGCGGACACACCAGGAACCGCGGTGTTGGCCGTCGAATGGCGCTAGCTGCGCACCATTTGTGCACCGCCGCCGTCAGTGTCAGCCAGTTTGCCATGGCATACGGAGCTCCATCGCAGTCTTTAACACTGGTAGCATGCCGCGACAGCGTGGACGTGAACCGTATGTGCAGTTGACGGACTTTGAGCGAGGGCGTATAGTGGGCATGCGGGAGGCCGGGTGGACGTACCGCCGAATTGCTCAACACGTGGGGCGTGAGGTCTCCACAGTACATCGATGTTGTCGCCAGTGGTCGGCGGAAGGTGCACGTGCCCGTCGACCTGGGACCGGACCGCAGCGACGCACGGATGCACGCCAAGACCGGAGGATCCTACGCAGTGCCGTAGGGGACCGCACCGCCACTTCCCAGCAAATTAGGGACACTGTTGCTCCTGGGGTATCGGCGAGGACCATTCGCAACCGTCTCCATGAAGCTGGGCTACGGTCCCGCACACCGTTAGGCCGTCTTCCGCTCACGCCCCAACATCGTGCAGCCCGCCTCCAGTGGTGTCGCGACAGGCGTGAATGGAGGGACGAATGGAGACGTGTCGTCCTCAGCGATGAGAGTCGCTTCTGCCTTGGTGCCAATGATGGTCGTATGCGTGTTTGGCGCCGTGCAGGTGCGCGCCACAATCAGGACTGCATACGACCGAGGCACACAGGGCCAACACCCGGCATCATGGTGTGGGGAGCGATCTCCTACACTGGCCGTACACCACTGGTGATCGTCGAGGGGACACTGAATAGTTCACGGTACATCCAAACCGTCATCGAACCCATCGTTCTACCATTCCTAGACCGGCAAGGGAACTTGCTGTTCCAACAGGACAATGCACGTCCGCATGTATCCCGTGCCACCCAACGTGCTCTAGAAGGTGTAAGTCAACTACCCTGGCCAGCAAGATCTCCGGATCTGTCCCCCATCGAGCATGTTTGGGACTGGATGAAGCGTCGTCTCACGCGGTCTGCACGTCCAGCACGAACGCTGGTCCAACTGAGGCGCCAGGTGGAAATGGCATGGCAAGCCGTTCCACAGGACTACATCCAGCATCTCTACGATCGTCTCCATGGGAGAATAGCAGCCTGCATTGCTGCGAAAGGTGGATATACACTGTACCAGTGCCGACATTGTGCATGCTCTGTTGCCTGTGTCTATGTGCCTGTGGTTCTGTCAGTGTGATCATGTGATGTATCTGACCCCAGGAATGTGTCAATAAAGTTTCCCCATCCTGGGACAATGAATTCACGGTGTTCTTATTTCAATTTCCAGGAGTGTATATATATATATATATAGGGGGAGGGCGCACGCACTCGAGACCAGTAAAGTGATGCGACCCTGACAGACTGACATACCATGTAGGCTGCACCCTGCAGAGCGACTTGCGTCCAGTAAACACAGCGGTTCTCACCTCAGCTGCCTGGAGAGAGCCACGCATCTGTCGGCTCATATCTGCTGCTACTTGAGGTAGCAGCTCACCCCTTTGTCACTGGTTCCTTGCCACGAGTGGCAGCTCACTCCACTTCACTTGAGACCCCATTGCAGATGCTTATGGCCTCCTCGATCCTTTTACGACAGCCTCGTGCCAACGATCTGTCAGACAACGAGGTTGTACTTCAGAGGTCGTCCAACCTATGGCTGTGGTTATAACTGAGTGAATGATTTGTTATTGCTGTATGATGAATGTGAATGGAGTAGCTAATTGTAGATGGATTTGCGTATCTGTGGATTTTGGCAACAAGCCACCCATGTGTGTGACGCCATCAACGCACTGTCTTCATTCATGAATATTCTCAGAACGTTCAGATTCTGTGTAATATTGTGCGCCTGGTGTTCTTCTTCTTCTTATATGTATCCCGAAATAAATTTACCGGTACACCAATATATAAAAACGAATGTGAGGAGGGTTGTAGACAAGTGCACCTGTGTATTTCGTGATATTCATCAAACGATGAGTACGTGAAACGAAAAGCAAAAAATGATACCCATGTCCCAGTTAAAATGTCCTTGACGAACTTGTGCTGCAGGTGAAGCTCAGCACAATTTGTCCACAGCTCGTGGTGCGGTGGTTGGTGTTGCTGCCTCTGGATCACGGGTCCCGGATTCGATTCCCAGCCAGATTGGGGATTGTCTCTGCCTCGGGACTGGGTGTTTGTGTTGTCCTCATCATTCCATCGTCACCATCATCATTCGTGACAGCGGCTTGCTTGGATTGTGTAGAAATTGGACTGTGTAGAAATTGCGACTTTGTAAGAGCGCTGATAACCGCGCAGCTGAGCGCCCCACAAACCAAACATCAAAACCATCAGCACAATTTCATCAGCATCCATTTTATTTACAATGAGAAGGTGATGTTACACAGCAGTTTATCCCTAAACTCCTGCGAAGCGTTTAATGTCATATGCACATCCTTATGGTCAATGTAGTAAATTCTTCAGTGCTGAAAACTACCCTTGAAAGCAGGTAAAGAATGCAGAATTCGCTTGATCCCAACTCCCCTCGACGGGCGACTGAGGGGCGGCTATCTGCGTAAAAGACAGTCTTGCTTGAGGCACTGGGGGGATTTCTTTCAGGAAAGATTGAAACCTAGGCCAGCTCCAGCTTTCAGAGAAGGCAGACCGTTAGTACAACCGTTTGTCTCAGCAAACGTGCTAAGCAAGAATGTTAGTTTAAAACACTTGTAACCAATTTTCTGACTGGAGAGCACTTTCTTTCTTGTGTGTACCTACGTGTAAGTCTATCAATTCGTCAGCTTCAGAATCCTGTCATGGACTGAACGCAACTCGCAGCGTCCGCTGCAATTTGCCAGCGATTTTCCTACACTTGTTCAAACAGGCAAGTTACAGGTGGTTAAAATAGATCACACTTATTGCTAGCAGAACGAAGAATAAATACTTGTGGACAGGCGACTGGGAAGAAAATACTTGCTGCCAGATAACACTTGCACCCATATGGATGTTTCCATTGTAGTTCCGAGTGCAGAGGTCAAGCCAGACTCAACTGATACCACCGCTGCCTACTGCATTGATGCTGGATGAGAGTGATAAGAATGAGCTTTCAATAGAATCACCAAGTTGATTGTAGTTAACTTCCATGAGGGCCTAACTGCACAATTTTAACATTCTCAGCCATACAGTTACTTGTGTCACGCACTTTAATAATTCTACTGATGTTCGTTCTTATTTTTCCGGTTTCTTGCTTTTAGCCACATTCCATTCTTGCAGTATCCACGATTTATTCTCCTGATTATACATTTACTGTGCTCACTCACCTGACACATAGATTTCAAGAACACAATCCTTCATTTTTTCATTAAATGCTCACTTGCTTATCTAAGTGAAAATATGTTGATGCTTCATGATAATAAACTTTGAGTCTTATAGTGACTGCTCTGTCCTTTACGGATAAAAATCCCCCTCTCAGTAATATATGCTTGCGTAATGTGGTACCTATAGAAGCACAGCAGTATTTTTTATTTACTTGTTGATTAAATGAAATTTATTTCTACTTGGAAAATATATAATATGAAATATGTTATCTGGCTTTAAAAAGTAAAATCATAAAAATGATACCAGTTAAAATGTAGCAGAATAGCGTGAAAAATGACCATCTTTGTCAAATTAATATTCGTGGTCTTACTGACATCTTTCACTTGACACTTTCTTCTTCATCTTTCCTCCTCATTGTAAATGTAGTGGTGCAAATGTTTGCCTTTTTTATCAGTAATGAGTTTATTTTTATTATTTGTTAACGTTAATCTGAATGTTATATTATTAACAATTTAACAAGTGGAAAAGTGGCGAGTGTTGTATAAACCTCAGGACGCGCAGTTAAGTTTTCATATATTTCTGGGGTATTATCTAATGCACAACCGAGTTATAATATTTTATCCGTATTTTCAGAAAATAAGGATATTTATTTAGTGTAATTTTATTCATTTCCTCTGAGCGGCAAGGGTTGGTTGGTGGGAGTATATATTTAGTTTATCACTCAAAAGTATTTAATAATGTTACCCCAGAATACAAAGGAAATCTATGTCATGTACACATATAACGATAAAGCTGTCATCAACCTGAAAAGTGTTTCGAACTCCACAGTAATTTTCTAGCCATGGTCCCGTTGCTTTCTGCGACTTCGAAACTCATGTATCCAGTCTGTTGTGAGCGGCCCTGCAGTTTAACAGGGAATACGAGTCATAATTCGACTTCGCATTGCTATCGTTAACAAATCATTGTCGAACGTGAAAGAACACTTATGTGTAAAAAAAAGTCTTTGGACCAATCCCGGATTGGTACTTGGACCGTCGTGATTTGTAATCTGACACTTACCCACTGTACCACCGAGCAAATTGGAAATCATAATATTTACACGTTTATTAGTTATTGAAACAGACCGTCGTAAATTAATAAAGTTAAAAACTCTTGTGAATTTTTAAAAATGAAATATTGAAAGTATTTTATGATGAGACTGAAGCACTCTACTGCAGGCAATTGATAGTAGAACGTCTGCTTTGAAAGGATAAGCTGGAGATAGGACGGTAAGTTCAGGGTCGCAATGGTGAGGCAGCAGGAGAATTTGGGCTTGACAAGCCGTAACATTTTGCTGTATACTACTGCGGTAGGCACGTAGCTTTTTCTGTTCTTATCCAATTACAGTTGCGATTTGCATCAGCTGTGTAGCCAACTACTGTTTTTAATAAATTCTTAGTCTGAAAGGTTCAAAATTCGTCGTTACGTGATGAAGCAGTAATTCTACTGAGGTTGGTTGAATGCGACTAATGATCGACTATTCATATTTTAGATGTTCTCTAGAAAGGAGCCGTACATTAAGTTATTTCCACCTTCCCTTACTTAGCTGAATTTGCTTTGGAGTTAATAATCTCTGCACAGAGTGTTTCAGATGAAAACACATTCCTTTTTTTTTTTGTTGGCCTTTCAGGATTACTTCGTTATATTTGCCGGCGTCTCATTGCAGTTGGAAAGCTCTACACGTCTATGTACATATTGTCTACATTTAGCAGTTGCATAGCATTTGCTGCAGCAGTGGACGTAGATATTTGCGTGATGCCCTCACTAGTTCACATATCCCTGTTAAGCATTTAGGACTGCTGTGGCAGTGGTGCTGCGTTACATAAGCTGGAAGAGATGGCAAAATTATCTTAACTGCGTGTCGGCATCTCTCTCATCTTATTCTTTTCCCCTTGCCAGGCGCCGACGGAAGGTTATATTAGCAGTTGGTTCCCCTTGTTCGTAGTAGATAGTGAAATGAGTTACTACAAAGAGCGGATAACTGTCGCAACACGCCCCACCATTTGAAATGACTAATCTTTCCTAAAAGTATATTTGTTACATCTCTCAGTTTCTGGCAGTTGCTATTGCTATTGATATTGGTTGCTATTGGTCGGCTAGTACACAGTCGCTAAATCCCGGTTGTGGAATAAGGCTGGAATTGTCGCCCGATGGTGTCATATATTACTCGACTGGAGACGGATCTGATGATGGAGCAGGTCAAACCAACATATCGGCATTTTGTAGACCACTTTGGGTTACAACAGCGGTATGTGGCAGAGCGTTATCGTGTTGGATAACACAGGCCGGAATGCTGTTCATGACTGGCGTACAGTATTGCAGTCAAGGTTCATGGGATGACCACAAGAGTGTTCGTGCTCTCATAAGAAATCTCACCCTAGACCGCAATATCGAAGGAGGAACATCCAGCTTTTCGTACCCCTACTACAGTGTCTCATTCTTACTGGTTGTAGAGTTAATACATGTCTCTTGACTAACATCAACTCACCTCGTTCAATCTCATAGGTAACTATCTCTCACGAAATTTTCGGCGTGTATTTAAAACAAACATGATTTGCATTCTCATAGTGGCGCTACTGGGTTGTTTCAGCTTCCTTCCGTCTGTGTATGCGGAGTAAAAGGGCTTATTGCTCATGTGATCCGTCTCAGTGACAAATCTTTCATGTTCATGACGGAGAGATTCAGCGAAAGATATAGGAAGTGAATACACCAGAAAATGTGTTTGTGGTATTACACAGAAAAATGGTGAATGTTCGTTGCCCTGAGAGATTTAATTTTTGAACGTGTGAAAACATTTAAACATATTACGTGAATGCGGGTTCGAGGACACGAGCGTGCGACGTCGCTTCGAAGCGATGCTATAATCTGAAAAGCTGCAACATATATTTAACTTATTCATAGTCTTATTTAAGTGGTCGTTTAACCATTTCTGTCGTCGTTCCTATAAAATTTTGTGCTGTGTTGCCTCTATGTTGCTCATAGGGTATGCTAACAACAATGCTATGTCACCTAATTCGTCGAGGACCGTTGCCTAGCAATTACTTCCGTATTCTCTCGAGTACTAGAAGTTCCTAACCGAATTCGCTGTTTGAGTTATTGAGTGAAAGAAGCTTCAGCTTTGATTCAAGTGTTGTAGAGTGAATTGTGTGTTTCGAGAACAACTATCGAAACATTTAAAGTTCTTGGGGAGCTTTAGAAGCTCTGAGCGAAGCGAACACGCAGCTTCAGAACCGAGGAGCATTGTACCTGCAAGAGGTATGAGCTATTCGCGTATCTGTCAATTATTTATTCACCTTTCGGAATCATCTGTAATTAGAATATCGTAGAAGCTTTTAATTGTCTGTGTAGTTAGTGGAGAAATACTAGCAGGTTGAAACATGTGGTAGAGTGTGATTTGATTACAGAACCTGATGTTACTAACAGTATATCACGTGGAACACCATTTTGTTTAAATTTTTCATGGAGATTCGAATATTAAGTGCTTGCTTTTTCAGACAGATTTCTATACTTTCTATTTGGCGTAGTTCATGCACTTTCATTTTGTGTTCTCAAACTAATTTCTTAGTTCCTCAATGGCAAACGTGTCAAGCGCATTGGCCTTTTCCACCCGTCTGCTTTGTCCCATGACATCCTATGTGACGTCATGTCTTTATGTTGAATTGGATGTAAGCGGACTCGTATTAAAAGTTAACGTGTGGTTGTGTTGCTTACCAGTGTAATCTGTGATGTCTGTAAACTATGTTGTTATTCCAAATACGTCGTGACATACGAGGGATTGGTTTGGGTGGAATCTGAGACCACAGATTAAACTGCCATGGAGAAAGCAGTAAGGATTATAGTTTTATTCTGTTTTCTAACAAATATTTGTCTGTTTCTTTCTGAATATCGCACGATTTCCCAGGGTAAGGGTGGGCAGGACCTTCAGAGCAAAAGATAAATTTTTGTGAGTGAAACGATTAGTGATTATGAGTATCATTTGATTCTTATAGTTATTTAGCTGTCTTTTTAATGTGGTAAGATCGTCGAGAGTGAGGTTAGCCCTAACGAAATTGCATTGCTGGTGGTAATGTTATCGATAATTTTTTAATTAAGAAGTATTTGGCCGTTTTTCGAATGTGACTGTTTGAGACGCTGCGCTTATGAAATCCACTGTTCCTAAGAGGCTCAATTTGTTTTTGCCGGTCGCTCACTCTCGCGCTGCATAATTGTTTTTTTTCTTTTTCTTTGTGGTTCGTAGTATTTCTTTAGCTGAATTGGTTCGAGGTTTTGGTATTTATTGGTGAAAGAAAATTATTTGTTTTCGGTTTTTGAGCTGTTTATTTCCATTTGTAGTGTGATTACAGTTTTTCGTACTTCTTTTCTTTCGGTTTATTCTAAAGGAACATGTGTATATAATTTTTCGATTAAGTTGATGCTATGTGGGTGTTGTTTTGTATCTCTGTCCTCGGTTTAGGAATAGAGTTCACACGAAATATGATATCAACTGTCCATGTGTATGTCTTTTTTTTCTTTCGCTTTATTCTGGAGTAATTCATGTGCGTCATCCTTGCATAATGAGATTCGTGTGTGTGTATGTGCGTGTGTGTGTGTGTGTGTGTGTGTGTGTTTGGGGGGAGGGTCTTGTTTGTATGTACTGCGATAGTATTTGTGTGATATTTTTTTATATTTTTAGGTTTATCACGGAAAAGTTCCTATGTGACATTTTTCGATTATGCTGTTTTCTGGAGCTGTGTGTGTTATCGCTGTCTTCCTTTGTCCTACAGGTCAAGCGAAGAATTCGATTCCAGTTCTGCCATTTTTGCAGTTTTTTCTTTTTATGTTAGAGACATTTGTAGGGGATCTGTTATCGATGTCTGTTAAAGCTATATCGGTACAGCGTACGCTGCGATTAGGCTTGGTTTTTTTTATGTTTTCGTTTGCGTCATTCAGGAAGAATGTGTGTGTGTGCTATTTTCTAGTTAGGCTGTTTTGTGGAGGTGTCTAGTACCACTGTCTTCATTTCATCTGTATTGCTCCAGCGAATTATTGGAATCCAATTTTGTGTTTACTGTATATTTTCGTTCGGTTTATTCTAGAGGAGTTCTTAAATGATCTTAGGTTTAGTAACCATTTTAGTATGTCCCCATCCACACCTCTCCCATTCCTGCGATTGTCCCGATAATTTCATTTCATATGGTGATTCAAATAGTTCCCATGGTTTTTTGTTTGTTAAGAAGTGCGTTATACAATACACAACGGTATATTTGAACAGAAACGATCGATTTCGGTCTAGGACCAGACCATTATCGTGTCCAAAAACCCTCTCAGCGATCCGTCTCAGTAAATGGAATCGCAGTTTCAGATGTACATTGTTCCGTCATTGATACTAGCTGAACATTCGTGACATTACGTCTATTTAACCTCGACAACGTTTTTTCCCAATAGTCCCCATGTATAGGTAATATCAATGATGGAGCTTTGTACATGTGCTAACTGCTGTTCCAATTAAACAAACACATAGGAGAGATGGTTTTTAGACCCTATGATTTTCTGGTTCTAGACCGAAATCGATCGTCCGTTACAGCTGTGTGCTGCATATGGCAGTTCTTAACATTCATTAAAGCTGTAAAGCACCACCTACACAAAATGTTTTATGTTTGTTTTTGATTCTAATGATCTACATTGCTGTCGCCGTCTTGCAGAATGTCATCGGGCTCTTATTAAATGTTATCTGTGGTTGTCGTAGTATCTCGTGTAAACTATCCACTTTTCTCCAAATATGAGTTGAGGGTCAGGGCAGACGGATAGAATTGTAGCATGCTCTATTCCTTTCAGTTGCTGAGATTCACAACGACAACGATGTTGGCGATCTTTCTCGCTTGTCGATTACACATACATAGTGTCTGTAGTCATAACAGGGTCATGGTGCTTGAATTTTCTTCCGTCTTTTTAAAACGAACACATTTTGGAAACTGATGCCAACTGTTTTGTGTCATACTACGCTGACCTTCCGCCGTAACAGAGTATAACGTTCTTATTGGTTAAAGAATTTGAATTAAGAGATTGGAGTATTTTTAATTGGTAAATTCTTTCTGAATTTATTAGTTATTCGGGCGTTTTCATCCTTTAGACACTGCTGTATATCTTGCAATAACAAGGCATGATTATTTCGTCTGACAGAATTTAAATTACTAAAAATTTTACTGCAGTGCTTGTTTACCTATTGATATCGCCGTTCCTATAAAAAAAACTTACTCTGTATTTGCTGGGATTGCTATTAGTGGGGTTGCTATTTAATGTTGATCACAGGGTATGCTAACAACAATGCTATGTCACCCAATCCGTCGAGTACCGTTCCCTAGCAATTACTTCCGTATTCTCTCGAGCACTAGAAGTGCCTATACGAATTCGTTCTGTGAGTTATTCAGTAAAAGAAGCTTCAGTCTTGATTCAAGTGTTGTAGTGTCGAAGTTTGTGCTTCAAGAACAGCTAAGGAAACTTTTTTAAGTTCTTGCGGAGCTTTAGAAGCTTTGAGGTACGCTAACGCCCAGCTTCAGAGGCGAGCTGCATTGTACCCGCAAGAGGTATAAACCATTAACTTAAGTATAACCTATTTATTTAACACACAAAGCCATCTGCATTTGGAATATCGTACTAGCATTTAAATGACTGCGAATTTAGTGGAGAAGCACTGGCAAGTTGAGGTTTTACGAAGGACCGTGTTATGATTTCGGAATACGTAATTAGTACAGTGTAACATGTGAAAGATCACTTTGTCGTAATTTTTCATACAGGCTCATAAGTTAGGTGCCTGACTTGTAGAGACGATCCACTTTATTGAGTTTATGACGATTTCACTTACGTTTGTCACCCTTCACAGATTAATCATTTAGTTTCACAATGATAAGTGTCACCAACCTCCTTGCTTCTCAGTTGTACATACATGTTGGCTGTGATCATTGCACACTCGTGCCGCTGGAACTTTCTTCCGTCTGTGAAGAAGAAGACGCTTTGAAAACTGATGGCAGCTGTGTAGAGTAACATGTAGTCGAGCTGGCTCTGTAACAATCGAGTTTTCGTCTCCTGTTGCTTCAGGAAATTGAATTAATAATTTGGAATGTAGTTAGCAGTTAAATCCATTGGGAGTAGATTAGCTATTCAGGTTTTTTTCACTAGATACCGCTGGATAACTCCCAGTTGCGAAATACCATTATTTTGTTTTACATACAATGATTTATTTAAAATTTACCCATTCCTATCGACGTTGCTAAACAGTGTAGAGCCTTGCAGCTACTGGCGTTGCTGTTTAATGTTGTTCGCAGCATATTCTAACACCGATGCTATGTTACCTATACCGTATCGAACCATTGCGTACCAATTACTTGTCTATTCACCCGAGCACTTGAAATAACGATAAGAATTCGTCGTGAGAGTTATTGAATTAAAAAGGCTCCAGTTTTGATTCATATATTGTACTGTCACACTATTGACGACTTCCAGAAACTTTGAACGAAGTGAACGCCCTGCTTCAGAAGCGAGGTGCAATGTATCTGGGAGAGGTATGAACTACTGACTTAAGTGTCTTCTGTTTACTTATCGTATAGAATCAGATGCAGTTTCAATATCGTATAAGGTTATAAATGACTGGATATTTAGCGACGAAGTACTGGAACACTGAAACGTTAGGACGTAGTGTGATGTGATTTCGCGGTATGTAAAAGGGAAAAAAAACCAGTTCCATTCACATTCCAGTACATTGTTTCAATACGTCATGATGCTACGAAGGTTACGAGAGAACGTGACTTGTAGGGACAGATCTCTTTGCTGAGGTTTCCACAATTTTAGTTGCTGGAATCGTCTATTCTTATTATTTACTTTCACAACGAGAGCATCGTCACCTATCTGTCACCAAATCTGTTGTATTCTGCCTTCTGTGAAGAAGAAGGCAATACGTAAACACGTTCCAGCTGCGTACAGTCATAATGAGTTGACATGGCACCATATAAAAAGTATTTTCTCTTTCGGTTACTCAAAGAAATTAAATTAATACTTTTGAACATCGTTAAATGTTAATTCCGTTGGGAGTTTATAAGGTGTACTGGCGTTTTCGTAGTGTGATTCTACGCGTAGTGTTGAACTTAGGTTGTTGATGACTCTGCCAAAAAGAAGGAAAGGCGCAGCCCGGTGAGAATACACTGACGCAGACAACCGGTATTTGTAAAAATCGTAATCTCCTCAGACACTGCGGAGAGATTTGGGATTTAAACCACCTCACTGTGGCATAGATTACTTACTAGTAACTTCATATCACCAGCAAGATGTTCCCTTAAGTACTCACTAATTAAATTACCGATCCTGCCTCACGGTGCCATATTGAAAGAACCGATGGTAGTAACCATATCGCAGCGTAATGTCTCTTCAAATGCGTAGTTTAAATAACTATACGTGGTGTATATCTGAAACTAGTGTAGCGATGCACTGTCTTGCTAATACTACCGTCTGGTTGTCTACTAGCGATAGCTTTAAATAACTGCTATCGAAACAAAATTACACTCCTGGAAATTGAAATAAGAACACCGTGAATTCATTGTCCCAGGAAGGGGAAACTTTATTGACACATTCCTGGGGTCAGATACATCACATGATCACACTGACAGAACCACAGGCACATAGACACAGGCAACAGAGCATGCACAATGTCGGCACTAGTACAGTGTATATCCACCTTTCGCAGCAATGCAGGCTGCTATTCTCCCATGGAGACGATCGTAGAGATACTGGATGTAGTCCTGTGGAACGGCTTGCCATGCCATTTCCACCTGGCGCCTCAGTTGGACCAGCGTTCGTGCTGGACGTGCAGACCGCGTGAGACGACGCTTCATCCAGTCCCAAACATGCTCAATGGGGGACAGATCCGGAGATCTTGCTGGCCAGGGTAGTTGACTTACACCTTCTAGAGCACGTGGGTGGCACGGGATACATGCGGACGTGTATTGTCCTGTTGGAACAGCAAGTTCCCTTGCCGGTCTAGGAATGGTAGAACGATGGGTTCGATGACGGTTTGGATGGACCGTGCACTATTCAGTGTCCCCTCGACGATCACCAGTGGTGTACGGCCAGTGTAGGAGATCGCTCCCCACACCATGATGCCGGGTGTTGGCCCTGTGTGCCTCGGTCGTATGCAGTCCTGATTGTGGCGCTCACCTGCACGGCGCCAAACACGCATACGACCATCATTGGCACCAAGGCAGAAGCGACTGTCATCGCTGAAGACGACACGTCTCCATTCGTCCCTCCATTCACGCCTGTCGCGACACCACTGGAGGCGGGCTGCACGATGTTGGGGCGTGAGCGGAAGACGGCCTAACGGTGTGCGGGACCGTAGCCCAGCTTCATGGAGACGGTTGCGAATGGTCCTCGCCGATACCCCAGGAGCAACAGTGTCCCTAATTTGCTGGGAAGTGGCGGTGCGGTCCCCTACGGCACTGCGTAGGATCCTACGGTCTTGGCGTGCATCCGTGCGTCGCTGCGGTCCGGTCCCAGGTCGACGGGCACGTGCACCTTCCGCTGACCACTGGCGACAACATCGATGTACCGTGGAGACCTCACGCCCCACGTGTTGAGCAATTCGGCGGTACGTCCACCCGGCCTCCCGCATGCCCACTATACGCCCTCGCTCAAAGTCCGTCAACTGCACATACGGTTCACGTCCACGCTGTCGCGGCATGCTACCAGTGTTAAAGACTGCGATGGAGCTCCGTATGCCATGGCAAACTGGCTGACACTGACGGCGGCGGTGCACAAATGCTGCGCAGCTAGCGCCATTCGACGGCCAACACCGCGGTTCCTGGTGTGTCCGCTGTGCCGTGCGTGTGATCATTGCTTGTACAGCCCTCTCGCAGTGTCCGGAGCAAGTATGGTGGGTCTGACACACCGGTGTCAAAGTGTTCTTTTTTCCATTTCCAGGAGTGTATTCATTGCAGAATAAATGTACCTCGTAATGAACACACCTTTGGCTGTCGTCGAAGAACTAGTGTTATTTTAATTCATCTTTAGAATTAGTAAAAGGGAATTAAAATAATGAATTCCTTACCCATCATAAATGGATAATATTTTTGAAGTAAATCAATGATATTTAATCGATCTGGATGTTACAGATCCTTTGTAACACTGACAGCTCTTATTATTACAGAAGTTAAATTTAAAGACATGACATCACGGTCTCAAGTTTTTCCTTGCGATACACTTAGTGAGACATCAAAATAAGATTTACCCCTGGACACGGTATAGTCGTATCTAACGGGCTGCCCGTTATCGTTGCAGCAATGTTCCGACGAATCAAGGCGTTTTTCTCCCGGTGTGTTGGAGGGGAGAAAGACGAAGGTCTGCGACTGGACAAGACCTTGGTCGCTGCTCGAGGTAGCTTTGAGGTGAGCCACGTCAAGTTGCATTACTGGTATCATAATAACCAAAGCACTTAAGTTTTAGAGCCGGCCGCGGTGGTCTAGCGGTTCTGGCGCTGCAGTCCGGAACCGCGGGACTGCTACGGTCGCAGGTTCGAATCCTGCTTCGGGCATGGGTGTGTGTGATGTCCTTAGGTTAGTTAGGTTTAAGTAGTTCTAAGTTCTAGGGGACTTATGACCTAAGATGTTGAGTCCCATAGTGCTCAGAGCCACTTAAGTTTTAGAGCTACTTCATTGTCGATAGGGTGGTCAAAAGGTATAACAGACTGCTACGATTTACTGTAATGAATCTGCGGTTCGCTATAAACATCCCATGTGACAATTCATTATGGATAATACATCTAAGACAGGAACCTCTACTAGACTATTGACTTTGACGATTGTGTGCTGGTTTCCGTGCAAGAAAGCAGTACGTTTATGGGAACAGTGAGGTTCAATGTGCTAAAACACTAAAAATCCAACAAAGAATTAAAACGTAAAAAATGTCGAAAAACCGCACTTACACACACACACATATTATATATATATTTAATACCATCTGATAATAAAAGTGATTGCGTTTCATTAGTTTAGCAGAATGATCTAAAGTACCAACTAAGAAACTTATTACGTCAGAGCGAACCTCTGAAGCCCCAACGGTACTGACCGACCGCCACGTCACACTCAACAGATAGGCTTCACTGGCTGCAGATATGGAGGGATCGTTGTCAGTTTTCGTGATCGTATCTAAAATACAGCCACAGATGAACGTCACTGGCGAATGGATGGATTTCTTCATCACTGGAGGGAAACGGAATTTGCTGGTCACTCAGCAACACACCAAAGCCTTCAACCTCGTCTCCAGAGATACACAGAATTTTTAAACTATACCATTCTCTCGACTTCAAGTAAAATAAATGGCAGGTCTCCTCTTAAATTCACTTCTGCCTTCTGATTAAAAGATAACTTGCAATGAAAATATGACGTATAAGAATATTTACGCCACAGCCATTACAGATTTAACTGTCTTCTCACCAGACTATGAAGACATTAGTTAGAAATGAGACATTAGTTAGAAATGTAGCCTGTTCAGATAGGAGTCTGGGTAACTTCAGTGTGTGAAAGTGATATATATATATATATATATATATGGTCGGACTTGGTGTGAAGATTGGGCAGTCACGCCTATTCCAACAGTCGTATGTCTTTCTCATCTGCATGATAATGACACGTTGTCTCGATGGGTTGGTTGCTCACAGGCCTCTTTGGCTGCATGATATGCTTGCTCTTTTCCCCATATCCCACATGCTCCTGCTTCTCTCCTCCCTGTTACTAGCATATTAAATCCCCACTTCTGGCATTAGATAGACGAAGTTGATAGTCTAGCCGAAAACCGATTAAATGGTTGCAACAACTCTACTGACGGCCATTAAAATTAACACTGACCAACCGGGAAGTTGTGTCTGGCATTAGTCAAGAATGCCTGGACTATGATGCTGATACGGAAGTGCTTGAGAATGGAAAATACCCCAATAAATTGTAGAGAATTATGATGAAATTTCTTGTAAGAGCAGAGCTTCACATAATATGCGCCCAAGACAAGTGATTGGATGAAGACAACATCGCAAACCATCTAGTTACTCTATGAGTTACCTGCTAACTGGGATTAATACCTGATAATCATAGGAAATGTATTCCTGAATTTCAGACTTCGAAGCCTAATATTGTTTTCGGAGGAGTCAGAGAATAGAGAAACTGGAACTGTCAGCAAAAATTGTCACAGTCCCACTTAATTCCTTTCCAGAGAAAGAACACACCAGAACAGAGACTAAAAAAGTCAATGGCGGCGCTATACCTTGAATAATTCCTCTGTAGCCCACTGTCGTTCCAGCTTAACAGTTCACCTATAGCATAATGGTAGCTATTACAGCCAAACAATGTATACTCACTATCGTTATCTGCAGGCCCAAACATTCTTAATAAGTGCTACACTTCGTGACACCTGTATATATTAAGAAGTATCTCTATATCTGAATTATAAAAGTATTCTTTATGATAAAACTAATATGTTCTTTTCCAACAGGAGCGTCAGTTTACACTTGACGTGTTCTTTCTCGAGCTGCTGCAGAAACGGCTGCAGGAAGAAGAAGAAATCCGTGCTGCTCCGGTGAGTGTAAATTAGATCTGTATATGGAATAATAGCGTTTGGTTTCAAAGTGTATTTTTCGTTTCCTGTTCACATGATCACTCACTCACGAACGTGATACTAGTTAATGCTCTGCTTCCGGGTATTTTACCGAGTTGTTGTTTGTATTTTGTGCACAATTATTCGATGATCGTCCCAGGCATGTTCTTTGGATGCATCGAGTTGTGCTGTTACGTGCACTCACTGCCTGCACACCATCCAGTCCGGAAACGCCACCCGACATGGAGACGGTTCCATCAGTAGTTGAAATATTGTGCGCAAAATAGGGATAAAAACAAAGCAAAATTCCCGGAAGTATATCATTAATCAATTGCTCCTAGAAAACCTTAGATATCACGGGATATTAGTTATGTGTCAGAATTACTATTTGCTGAGATGTGGGGAAGAGTGACGTTACTTGGGTATTAAAGTGAATCACTGTATGCATCAACGTGAGGATGCGGCTGTGCCCTTCTCTGCTAGGGCTTCATCCTCCCTCCATTTTAACTCTTCCCCGCACTTTCTTTGCTGTTTTTTCGCCTTGATGTTCGTCTGTTTCCTATCTGTGTTTCTCTAGCTTTGTAGTTAGAGGCTGGAGATTTTAGTGTGTTTCAGGGTGACTGGCTCATCCTTTTTTATTCTTGCGATCAGCCAGCCCACACCACCTTCTGTATTTTTTAATACTTTCTACGGCATTTGTTTCATTTAGTGCACGTTTCCCCCTTTAGCTTGCTTCTTCCGTTTTCTCTTTGAGTTATGTTCCAGTTATTTTTACGACTTTTTTACTTTCCCAGATTCTTTTGCGGAATGGTTTTAATCTGAGACCCTTTTCAGTAACGAAATGGGGACTGATGATCATGTAGTTTAGTCTCTTTACTATCCAAATCAACCAAAAAACCAGTAACTGAAGGTTGCGTAATTCGCGATAAATATAACCCTTTGTTACACTCAGACATATTAGCAAATACCATATTACACACGTTGGATATCATAAAACTAAAGACGTCTTTTCCAACGGGACCGTCAATTTATACTAGACGATTTTTTTATGGAGCTACTGCAGAAACGGCTGCAGGAAGAAGAAGAAATCCGTGTTGCTCCGGTGACTAAATTAGTTCAGTATAGGGAATAATGGCATTAGGTTTCAAAAAAATTGTTCAAATGGCTCTGAGAACCATGAGACTTAACATCTGAGGTCATCAGTCCCCTAGAACTTAGAACTACTTAAACCTAACTAACCTAAGGACATGACACACATCCATGCCCGAGGCAGGATTCGAACCTGCGACCGTAGCAGTCGCACGGTTCCGGACTGAAGCGCCTAGAACCGCTCGGCCACATTAGGTTTCAACGTGTTCTATTCGTTTTATATTCAGATCAATACTCTCTTATGAAGGTGAAAGTAGTTAGTGCCCTGCTTCGGGTGTTTTGCTGAGTTGTTAGGATTTGTACAAAATGCTTCGATGACCGTGACTGGAGTGCAGCGAGCTTTGCCGTTATGTGCACTCGATCCGTGGACTCCATCTAGTCAGGGAACGTCATACAACCTGAAGGACACGGCACGGTCGGTCGTTGAAATATTCTGCATGCAAGAGGAACAACAATTCGGCATAACTCCCAGAAGTACTTCAATAAACAATCGCGCAAACAAAAAACTTGTACATAATGGTACATTAGTATTTGTACAGTATTATTAGTTGGTCAGACATGGACTGAGTAGTGATAATATATGAATATTAAAATCGATCACTGTATAAATATTATCAATAAATGCAGCTAGCAAAATGATTGATAAATGTAGCACTTTGTAAAAAGCGGCCATGTTAGAATTAGCACATTTTCTGTATTACTCCACATGTTGGATATCAGAAAACTAATAAGTTCTTTTCCAACAGGAGCGTCAGTTTACGCTTCACGCTTTTTTTGAGGAGTATCAATTTAAATCTGTATTTCATACTAGAATGTCGTGTTTCCAGTCTGGCACAGCTTTGCCACAGGAGACACGAAAGCGGTCGAAGACGTCCGTCTTCTGGTCGGCTCCTGATCGTTGTCAGAAAGAGGCTAGGTTTTGATTACGCAAAGACTTCTATTATTTGGAAAAGAACAACCCGGATTTCTTTACGTAATCAGTATGAATTTTATAATTACCTAAGGGACCTTTCACAATGAACGGTAAAAAAAATGCATTTGCAAATGAAATCATTAGTAAATGGGGCAGCTATGAATTGTATAGAAGACAAGGAGCGGCCTTCTGTCTACGACCAGGATGCCGCAGTATTCTCTGCTGTAGTAAAGGCTGTTTGACATTTATAAAAATAATATGACACAGAGGATAAAAAAGTATAAAGGAAAAGAACAGAATAAGTCTGGTAAACACTAAATATATTCAACAATTCTCACTAGCAAATTAGGGCTTATTTATAAACAATACAACTTACATAATTACTTTTCTAACAGTATGGTGCGATCAGATTTCAGCCTGTCCTGTGCTGTCTCCTTTGTTCACGTTTGTCACAAATTATAGGCACTACTTTTCTCCTTTCGTTGAAGACAATTCTTGCACTGTTCAACACCTCCGATAACAATAACTTGCTGATTTACAGTTTCGAACATGAATTACTTTAATTTTATTAATTAATAATGTTGTCTGCACGCTAGCAAGACCGCTCACTTTTTTAACTTAAAGTCGACCTCCTTTACGTTTTCACATAACAAGCAGAAGCACATTAAAATCTGAAGATCTACAAAAGTTTTCTACCGTCATTTTTTATTTAGATCGAAGCGGAACGACAGTTCAGCTTCTGTTAAAATGTTTCTTTGACTGCGCAATCGATGTATTAGCGTCCGCGCTAGATGCGCATCTTTACAGTTATGTAAATTATACAAAACAAATGTCTTTCAAAGGGTACTCAAAGCTTTCGTAGGACGGAAATACCAATAATATTACATCGCTTCCCGCGTGAGGAGTAATGAGTCCGAAAGATCGTTACGACTCGCGCGCAGTCGTAATATTATTGGATTCACGTACTTAGTGAATTAAGTATTTAAGGATCTCTCCTTGTAGGGAGCAAAACAAACATAACATAAGGCACATAGAATTATATACGTTTCATACTAAGTCGTCAAAGCTACTCACAGTTGCTTGATCATTAACAAACTTGGTTGTGGCATGATGCCATCATAAGTGTTCAAGGATTTAACATAGGTTCTCAAGAATTACTCTCATTCAGTCAATTGAAACATTGAAATACTAACATAGATACAAGTACAAATTAAATACACATACAGATACATATATACATAAATATTGACAACAAGAAAAAAAATTCGATTACATTATTGGTGCATTTCCACCAATTTTGAACAGAACATAAAACTTTTATCAGTCTTTCTCGTAGCGACATCACTCTTCACTTTGTAGTTGGTAGTATTTCCCATGAACTCGGATGATTTTCACAGGGGAATTCTTTCATTACCTGTCACTTTTCACTGCACTAAAACTAGGGATCACTTTTTCACATTCTGGTGGAAAACACTGGGAATTTCACTATGTGAAGGGGGGAAGTGATATTTCTTGACTCGACGATCCATCGGGTCATGTCGGGAATCAGGAAAGTTGATGACTGGTTCAATGACGAATGAGTCAGTTTGGTGGCTGTCTTAATCTCATTCCAATTCATGTTTCAGCACATGGAAATACAGAAAAAAAATCTGTATTAGGACTTGCTCATTAACTAGCATCTTAATCTAAGGGAATATAGAATAAGAATTTAAGACAATAAAAATTACTACATAGACTATGTACATATACTTTGTATATTATTCATATTTTGTGTCTAGGTTTTATATTCTTTCGTTAGCAAATATTAGCAAAACACGTTTCGTCTTGTACAGGTCTTTCTTAAGCAATATATTTAGCAATATTGCCGTAGCAATTTTCATAGTTAAGGAAAAGTCATCATTAGTGCCCTTTTAATGTAAATATAGTAAAATCGTGCGTAGTTTGTCAACGTTTTATTATTTTTATGTCCATTTTCATCTCAAATCTTGAGCACGCTTGCTCCCGTTATGGAGAGGAATGCTTATTGTTGAGTGTGAGCCGGCGAGCAGTCATTGAATGTTGCCACAGTGCTTCACAGTCACGTGATAACGAACTGGCGGTTTGACAGCGTTGGCAGTCCGCGTCTTGCGCGAGGCAGATAGTTCTGTGGCTGCCAACCCTTTTTTTTTTTAACTTGTGCATTCTGTTGAATCGTGGGTACTGGAGCAGCTCGTCAAGGCGACATGGTCAACCTGGACGGTAAATTGACTGCACCAGCAACGAAGAACAGTCATCGATGAAAATGACTACTGTCACCTATTGCAGTAAGTACAATAGCTTGTCTATCCTTTGACTGATAGTCACTGTATCGTCGTTACAACGTGAGAATACTTGTAATGCTACTTCACACGCGGAACATCACACGTGTCCATAAGTTTATTACAGTTTTGATTCACACTAGAGATAACTAGTTTTTCGTGTCCATACATGTGTCAAATTACGATTTTACACACGTGTCCATTATTTTGTCACTGAGTCACACGCAGCAATCCACACGTGTCCATATATGTGTCTCTATACCACAGAGTAGCACAGGTAATGCTAAAATTACTTATCATAAAAGGATCATTTACAAAACAAACATAGTTTCTTTTAATTACTGTCCAAGACCTAACGAAAAACGTGTTTGCTATTCTGAATGGTGCTTCTGATGCACGTTAGATTTTACATGTATTTTAAATCTGATTCTTTTCCTTTTCTTATTGTTCTATAACAGCCTTTTTTTCATTTATTCAGTTACATCAATAATCAGTAAAATATACCCACTTTGGCGTGCCGAACAGTTCACATTCAAAACTTCATCTAACAGAAATCGGGAAAATTATTCCTATTTCCTAGGATGCTTTTGCTCACAGCAAATCATATTTACATCACGTTTCGATAAGTAACTGCAGATACGCATTAACCAACGAGCCACAATCGTCAATACACACAATATACACACGTCAAGTCTTTTGAACCAATTTCCAAATTTCTTCCCCTACCGGGTAGGGTAGAGAGGTAAGAATACTAAAGAAGAAAACTACAATAGGATTGTGCAAGGAAATGAAAGATACGAAGATAAATAATAGGTGAAATAATCAGTTGAGCAAATTCATTCTTCGGCTCCACCGTTTTTAGTGTCATCCACGCGGCATAACTTGACTTCAGTATTAAAATGTCGCACAAATCCGCTTCCAAAGCATCTTCAAATATATATCTCAAAATCACGGCATGCGGACATAGCAGAAGAATATAAGCAGATTATCTCAGCCCTCAACTAGGTGTATTAATATCGAAGGTTTCTGTATAGTACTCGTGACATAGGAATATTCTCTCTAAGTTTCTCCAATACAGGACCTAATTCTTATTATAAATGCAAATTTCTTAACTGGTTGACTCATAGTAATAAATAAATTAAAGTTTCTCTCCAGTTGCGAGTACCATTATTCATTTCTTTGTACACTAACTATATGTTGCTGCTTATACTCAGTGTAATCTACAGATTACAATGTATCAGTTTTGCATCGTACATGATTCTAGCGATTTAAAATATCAATCCTTTGAAAGCTTAACTTAGGTTAATACTTCACATATACGGACATTCTGGTCTGAATGAGGGGTTTAAAGAAAACCTTTACTACTTGGTAAAAAGGAGATTTGCCATAACTTAAAACTAAAGCAGCAGGTGGCACTTTGGCACACCCCTTACTCAATTCAACGACTGCAGTCTTTTATTGCTCAAGAAACTTAAAACTACCTTAAAACTAAAGCAAATCTTATTTTCCAAATACATAGAGTACCTTCTTCAATCACTTCATATCTTTCAAGCTCCATCATTACTTTGTGTCCACCTCACTCAAATGATTACGTCACCTGCAGAATACATGTACATGCTGTTGATTCACATACTTTCTAAATAGATCACACTCTTGTTTCAAGTTGCAGCTTAACATAATAAATGATATTTTTTTTAATGTTTTTCATGGTACTTCTTTAGGTCTACATGGTGGTAAAGTCCTTTTATTCGTCCACTAACTGGATCTGCCAACACGTAACAACCAATATGTGGCTTCCTGACTATAACAAACGGTCCTTCGTATAGGTGTTGCCACTTACGATTTTTACGTAAGATGAGAGATGGTTTGAAGTGTGTTCTCAGAAGAACACGCTCGTTCAGGCGATACGACAGAACTTTATTGACATGCTTGTCAAATGCCTTTTTTCTTAAATTGGCATGAGTTGTGAGAGAGATCAGGGCTTGTCTTAACTTATTATCTAGGTTGACTTCTGGACCTTCTATCTTGGGGATGGGATCAGTCCATTCATTGCTTTCCTTTTGCCTGGAGATTAGTTCTGAAGGTGTGAAACCGGTCGAAGTGTGCTTTCAGTTTTCCGCATGTTCATTAGGTTGAATTTCGCTCACAATTACTTTTGAAGTACCGGGCGGTACGATCGGTACGAAGTTTGCTTCCGTGTTCCACCTAAGTTGCGAGCTATTTGCCGGAATTTCAGTCGAGATGGTGTGTGTTGGCGGGTTTGCTCGGGCATAATAGATGCGAGAATTTTGAGGTTCATGATTTTGACTTTGATAGTTGGTAAAAGGTGGAGGACTATTCCTAAAGTTTGGAGCATACTGTTGTTTGTATTGCTTGGAAGGATCTGGAGGATTTCTCCCTTGAGAACAGTGCTGGAATCTAGGCTGGTTACCATACTGCTGTTGACTGTTGGTGTTAATCCAACGTCCTTTTCCATTGAAATTATTATTATTTTGGCGATCGTTATTGTAGTGATAGCGATCATTGTAATTAACTGGTGAATTACCGTATTGCTGTTGTGTTGTCTGGTATATGGGGTGGTACCTGTTTTGATCCTGGAATTTATGTTTCTGCTTCCCGTTACGGCGATAGTAGTTGTTATTATCGCACGGAACGTCGTGTCCTTTACTGTTGTTGGGTTGGTATGACATACCTGAGTCTGCGCCTACACCGTGCGGCTGTGTAGTGTGCGGGCCGAGATTACAATTACTCCGCGCACTAGCACGCACGTCTTCTTGAATCATGTCAAGGTTGTCAAGTACTGACAGAAAAGCCTCCGTGTCGTCGTCACTGACATTTACTAACTTCTCCCTGATTGATACCGGTAGCTTTGACTTAAGGATCATAATTACGTCCTTCTTGGAAATGGGCGTGTCCCAATATTGTATTTTTTGCAGGTATTTCTCGAAGTACCTACGGAGACCAGCACTTCTCGTGTTAAACGGTTCAGCATTATATACTTCCTTTCTAAGGCGTTGTTGTATACCTGAACTCCAGAATTTGTTCAGAAATTGCTTTTCGAAGTCAGCGTAATTATTACATCTGTCAATTACTTCTGTTCCCCAGACAGAACCGTCTCCTTGAATGTAACCTACTATAAAGCGCATACGTTGCTTGTCATCCCAGCTCTCAGGAAAAACACCATTAAATGACTTCAGAAAAACCATTGGGTGGATGTTGCGTTTCTCTGGCAGAAAAGGCTGGAACACGCGGTGCTTGAGAACGCTTTCTTCTTTCATTAGCTCGACAAGAGTTACTTGATCATTCTGGTTGCGTACTAACGGATTCTTACTGCTGTGTCCATGTACAAGTGGAGAGAATTCTACACGAGACACGGGATTATTATTGTATTCATGTTCTGAAGAAAGCAAGTGTGAATGCTCACTTCTATTGTCATTAGAAAAATCATTGACTTGTTGTTTCAACTGCTCAATTTCCTTAGTGAGGTGTCGTTTCCACTCGGGAAGATCTCGGTGAAAAACTCTACGAAACTCTCCTAATTCAGTGAGAATCGTATCTCCTGATGTACCTGGAGCAGCTAAAACTTCAACTGTGGCTGACTTAACGGCTTCTTTTAAGTCGTGTTGAACCTTGTTTTCTATGTACTGTTCCTTAGTCTCGACCCATTCTACAAATTCTTTTCCTATCGTGGAACGTACGTTGGCTGCAGCATCATTCACCCTCTTTTCAATGTTTATTTCGGATAGCGCCTGTGTCAGCTCATTGACCTGGCCTTGCAGAGTGACGACATTGTCTGCAAGCTTGTTTACTTTAGCTCCGACCTCAGCGGATTTTTTTGAAACTTCTGTTGTAACTGCCTGGCAACTTTCGATTTGTACTTTGATGTCTTTGTGCACGTTACCTACTGTGCTCTCACATGCATCTACCTTCTGCAGAATACCTTCTATCCTTTCATTAACTTTAGTACTTAATTCCGAGATATATTCCACCGTGACTGTCCTTATTCTTGCCTCTAAGTTGGCATCAATATTATCTAACCTATTTTTCATTGTACCAATCATGGTATTCAGGTCAAACCATTTTCGCTCTGTCTCCCGTTCCTTTTCTTGTCTATCTCGTTGTTTTTGTAATTTATAAGCTTCCCTTTCCCGTTTCTCCTGTTCTCTTTCTTGAAAAAAAATTCTCATCATTTCAACCATCGAATTTTCTCCCGCTTGCTGTGACGATGATTGCTGTGACGATACGTCACGCACACCATCATCGTCTGCCGTTCTCTCCATTCGCGAATCGGGTCTGCCTGTTCCCGTTCGCGAACGTAGTGGGTATGACTTGACAACAGTGTCATCACCGTCATCCACACTGTTTGTCGGCTTTCCTTTGTCATCTGCCATGTTTATTTTCAAGTTTGTGACGTAACTGCTCAAAGAAATACACTCCTGGAAATGGAAAAAAGAACACATTGACACCGGTGTGTCAGATCCACCATACTTGCTCCGGACACTGCGAGAGGGCTGTACAAGCAATGATCACACGCACGGCACAGCGGACACACCAGGAACCGCGGTGTTGGCCGTCGAATGGCGCTAGCTGCGCACCATTTGTGCACCGCCGCCGTCAGTGTCAGCCAGTTTGCCGTGGCATACGGAGCTCCATCGCAGTCTTTAACACTGGTAGCATGCCGCGACAGCGTGGACGTGAACCGTATGTGCAGTTGATGGACTTTGAGCGAGGGCGTATAGTGGGCATGCGGGAGGCCGGGTGGACGTACCGCCGAATTGCTCAACACGTGGGGCGTGAGGTCTCCACAGTACATCGATGTTGTCGCCAGTGGTCGGCGAAAGGTGCACGTGCCCGTCGACCTGGGACCGGACCGCAGCGACGCACGGATGCACGCCAAGACCGTAGGATCCTACGCAGTGCCGTAGGGGACCGCACCGCCACTTCCAAGCAAATTAGGGACACTGTTGCTCCTGGGGTATCGGCGAGGACCATTCGCAACCGTCTCCATGAAGCTGGGCTACGGTCCCGCACACCGTTAGGCCGTCTTCCGCTCACGCCCCAACATCGTGCAGCCCGCCTCCAGTGGTGTCGCGACAGACGTGAATGGAGGGACGAATGGAGACGTGTCGTCTTCAGCGATGAGAGTCGCTTCTGCCTTGGTGCCAATGATGGTCGTATGCGTGTTTGGCGCCGTGCAGGTGAGCGCCACAATCAGGACTGCATACGACCGAGGCACACAGGGCCAACACCCGACATCATGGTGTGGGGAGCGATCTCCTACACTGGCCGTACACCACTGGTGATCGTCGAGGGGACACTGAATAGTGCACGGTACATCCAAACCGTCATCGAACCCATCGTTCTACCATTCCTAGACCGGCAAGGGAACTTGCTGTTCCAACAGGACAATGCACGTCCGCATATATCCCGTGCCACCCAACGTGCTCTAGAAGGTGTAAGTCAACTACCCTGGCCAGCAAGATCTCCGGATCTGTCCCCCATTGAGCATGTTTGGGACTGGATGAAGCGTCGTCTCACGCGGTCTGCACGTCCAGCACGAACGCTGGTCCAACTGAGGCGCCAGGTGGAAATGGCATGGCAAGCCGTTCCACAGGACTACATCCAGCATCTCTACGATCGTCTCCATGGGAGAATAGCAGCCTGCATTGCTGCGAAAGGTGGATATACACTGTACTAGTGCCGACATTGTGCATGCTCTGTTGCCTGTGTCTATGTGCCTGTGGTTCTGTCAGTGTGATCATGTGATGTATCTGACCCCAGGAATGTGTCAATAAAGTTTCCCCTTCCTGGGACAATGAATTCACGGTGTTCTTATTTCAATTTCCAGGAGTGTATTTCGCGGCACGCTGATCGTCAACTCTCAGATGCGCGCGCTGATAGTCAAACGTCACTCCGCGGTAGGTGACAATTGCAGAGCTATACCGGGTAGAAGACAAGATGGCACCTAACTTTGAAAATAAGTGACAAACACCTACTAGACACTTAATCCAGCTATTATGGCATCCATCTTGTGTTCTTAACCGTAGCAACAATGAAGATGCTAATAATGCTAACAAATAAACTTTGCATGAAGAGATGATCAGAAACGAATTCTAACTACGTAAATAAGCAACTCTGCAAGGAAATAACAGCGATAGGATAAAATGAAGCAGTAAGGAAAGAAATTCCGGAAATCAGTTTTTTTATACAAGACGCGAGATTTTATGCGTAATGAAAACCGTACTTACATCAGTCGTTTTGCGCACTGCTGTTATTTTTCGATTTTTTTTTTATACTTCCTCGGTTTCGTTCAGTACTTCCTTTACGGCTTCCCGATGTCCACCGGATGATGTCATGAAACAATAACAGAACAGATTAAAAAATTTTTATCAGGTCCCTGTTCGGGCGCCAGATCTAGTATGATAAAAAAATATATTATTTTTCTTACGTTAAATATATTTCAATTCTATCAATTTAAATCTGTATTTCATACTAGAATGTCGTGTTTCCAGTCTGGCACAGCTTTGCCACAGGAGACACGAAAGCGGTCGAAGACGTCCGTCTTCTGGTCGGCTCCTGATCGTTGTCAGAAAGAGGCTAGGTTTTGATTACGCAAAGACTTCTATTATTTGGAAAAGAACAACCCGGATTTCTTTACGTAATCAGTATGAATTTTATAATTACCTAAGGGACCTTTCACAATGAACGGTAAAAAAAAATGCATTTGCAAATGAAATCATTAGTAAATGGGGCAGCTATGAATTGTATAGAAGACAAGGAGCGGCCTTCTGTCTACGACCAGGATGCCGCAGTATTCTCTGCTGTAGTAAAGGCTGTTTGACATTTATAAAAATAATATGACACAGAGGATAAAAAAGTATAAAGGAAAAGAACAGAATAAGTCTGGTAAACACTAAATATATTCAACAATTCTCACTAGCAAATTAGGGCTTATTTATAAACAATACAACTTACATAATTACTTTTCTACAGTATGGTGCGATCAGATTTCAGCCTGTCCTGTGCTGTCTCCTTGGTTCACGTTTGTCACAAATTATAGGCACTACTTTTCTCCTTTCGTTGAAGACAATTCTTGCACTGTTCAACACCTCCGATAACAATAACTTGCTGATTTACAGTTTCGAACATGAATTACTTTAATTTTATTAATTAATAATGTTGTCTGCACGCTAGCAAGACCGCTCACTTTTTTAACTTAAAGTCGACCTCCTTTACGTTTTCACATAACAAGCAGAAGCACATTAAAATCTGAAGATCTACAAAAGTTTTCTACCGTCATCTTTTATTTAGATCGAAGCGGAACGACAGTTCAGCTTCTGTTAAAATGTTTCTTTGACTGCGCAATCGATGTATTAGCGTCCGCGCTAGATGCGCATCTTTACAGTTATGTAAATTATACAAAACAAATGTCTTTCAAAGGGTACTCAAAGCTTTCGTAGGACGGAAATACCAATAATATTACAGGAGCTACTGCAGAGACGTCTGCAGTGAGAAGAGGAAAGCCACACTGCTACGGTGAGTGAAACTTCGATCTGCAGATTTTAGTTTCTAAGTGTATTTCTCTTCGTTGGTCCATTATGGATAATGGGACGACGGGTGGCATGATCTTCTTGATGCAATAATTTACCAACAGCCGAATGTATTGTAGAAATTTATTTTGTTTTATGAATTTTTATGTGCTACCAGTTTCGGCATTACATTGATGCCATCTTCAGGCCCCACCCGTCTTAGTCGTAATATCGCTATACACGGAAGTAGCCATATAACTGGCTCCGTGCAAGTCTGCTCAGTCTGTGTCGCCTGGCCACCAAGAGCTGTTGCAGGACGATTGATTCACAGATCCAGTTCTGTGACTCCTTCCGTGTATAGCGATTTCACGAGAAAAACGAGTGGGGCCTGAAGATGGTATCAATGTAAAGCCGAAACTGGTAGCACATAGAAGTTCAGAAAATAAAATAAATTTCTACAATACAAAAGGCTGTTGGTAAACTATTTCATCAAGAAGTGTATTTCTGGTTTCATGGCCACATCGTAACTCCCTTCAGAACGGTAACCTGCGTTTCCGACTCCACAATTGTGCATTTTTAATATCACTGAAATGCTGTCAGCTTAGAAACAGAGACAAGCCTACAAAAAGCAAAATTCTATGGTCGAACCGTAAATTCTGTTGTACTGAGCTGTGGGTGGTTATCACGATGCTTGCAATACTGTTCTTCTATAACGGTTTTGAATCGTGAGCGGATACGCAGCCTTTTTCGACGGTGTATTATGTCACCCTACTATTGCTAGATTCTATGTAATCTTAGAATGAATGGTACAGTATGTTTTCCTATCATTTCACAGAGTTATCAAGTTTTCGGTATAGTTTCACGTTGATCAACGTATGCGGGTCTTTTGGTTCTGTTCCAATATATTGCATTAAGGTTTACTTTTCTATCATATAATTATCCATGACATCCTTCGAATTTCAATTCAACATTTTGCGAACTTGTTTTAAGAATATCTACGTTTCTGGCATAAGTACATATACCAACAGTCTCAGTTGCCTTGGTTGCTTTATGCATAGAACATATTTCAGTCTAATGGTCAGAATAAAGTTAGAAATATTTTCATATTTGTGACAGCCACCTGCCAGCATGATACAATGATCAGCAGGAACTATACTCAGGGAACAGAATAGAGGCAAACAGTCATTGCTGGTAGTTCTAACATTTAAATGCTTATTTATAGTACTTAGCAATCTTGAGTTGATGAGTAGGGGAGACCGAAACATCCCTTAACTAATGTGATCACGTTTTTAATACTGAAATTAATTTTGTCGGCAGGTCACTCCAGTGGCCTCCCCGCCAACCCACGGAGGCTCAACACTCCACACCATGCAACTTTTCATAGCCACCAAATCCTATGCTGCCTGCTGGGGGCACCGTCGTCAACTCGGCGCTTGGAGAAGGCCGTCTGGCTTCTAAACTATTCAACCACGATACCGTGGCCAATACCACCTGAAACCAACATCCCGATTCAATAAAACTTCGGCCTAATGGGATAAAATAGTCTCATTTATTTTAGTTCTAGTGAGGTGCCATTATGGTAACACACGGGCCTCGCATTTGGATTGACAGTAGTACAAGTCAATAATTAGTACATCAACATCTAAGGTTTCGGTTGTTTCATTAAGTTGAATAAGGAAACTGCACGGATGGTTCGCTCATAATTCGACTCGTACGATTTTCTCCACAATACGAGCTCCGTTTGTTATTACCTCTTCTTCTATGGACGGTAGGTCGGAATAATTCCTACATCTTTTCTTTATTCAGTAAGAGATTCATTTGAGCAATATTTTCTTCACAAAAGCTATTGTAATGTTGGTGCACCACTACAAGCATTTAGAACCCACAGAACTTGCCTTTTAATTTGCTAAGTAAGTTCATCAGCAAATTCATTCAAACTAATAACACTTAAAAGAGTAATGTGTCTAAAACATCTTTGCATCTAGGGATAACAAGTTAGTGCTTTTCATCCCGACAGTTACTTATTAACTCAGTGTGCCACATGCAATATAACCCTAAACTATGCAGGAACTACACCATAATCAACATTTGATGTCGTCAGTATATATTGTTATCAGCACATGGTTAGTTTGTTTTCATTAATGACCCCACACTCGTTCCTACAAAACTATATAGGTGCGAAATAGAAGGTACGTTGACACACTAAGCAACTGGTCATAAAAGTAGCATTTGCAACTAGGAAACATAAGTCAAAGCACTCTTAGTATAATCTAACTGATGCTGCATTTCATTGTACTCCATCGTGCGAACAATAATTTGTTAGCTTAGTGATGCAACTACAAACAAGTAAACGAAGCATTTGGGCTACGAACGCATGGCTCAGCCATAAGACCTATACAAAATTCACAGAGTGTGCGTGACCATTACCGCTTATAGCACGGACGTCGCTTCTTATTACGTACCCTTTCCCCTGTGATTTCTAATACTTTACCTTTCACTTTGAGCACTGTAGTAGTGTCAGAAGAAACGTCTGTAGCAGGAGACATTTCCATTTCCCCGAAAGTAATGTGTTCGTGCACGTCTCACAGAAAACTGCAAATATCAAATGAGGTGGGGAAATGAATATACAATCGATCTGTGCAAGCTCTGTGAATAAGCGGATCAACGTTAATCACAAGGGAGTTGCACGTTCGATATATTAACATTGACCCACGTACCTTATCCCACACTCTAATTAAAAAATATTGATCAAAATACTTCATTCCATGTACCAAAAGCAAAAGAAAAAAGAAACAAAAACATTGATCTACACAGTTCCTCCCATGACTCAATTAAAAAACATTGATCTACTTACTGAGTGTGTTCACATAGGCTAGTTCGATTGCGTAGCAATAGGAAGCACAGAAATATTTTACTACATTTTCTTGTATATCATGAATTGTGATGCTGTCCTCGGTTTGCAGATACTAGCCCAGTTTCAATAGCTACGACTCAAATAAGGAGCAAATACATCTATAATCGACTTTTACGGCAATTTTTCGCCATTTCTTTAGAAAGTATTACTTCGAAACACGTTGTCTGCCTGCTGGTCGCTCATTGGCTGTGTAACATGAACAGCTGACACGCCTTCTTATGCTCCCATAGTACATCACGGCAAGCACTGGCAACATTCCTGCACGAAACACGCAAGTATGGCACTGACCTTATTCTAAACTTTTCCCGAAACATCAGTCGACGTATACAACTCAACTGTAAAACTAGTCACTAGTACAAAGAGCAGAAAGTAATACCAATACAGAAAGCCAAAAATTGATGCCAATACATACGGCTAAAAGTCGCTGAAATTGACGGAACGCAGTAACAAGTACAACATTTGGGATTACCATATGTTCCGATTCCACACGACTACGTTGGCCTAAGACCTTATATCCGGGATACAAAGCGTACTTTATTTATTATGAAACCACAGATTTAATAGCAGGCCTCTGGCGTACTTCGAGGTTACTACCACAAGATAGACCATTATGGTCGCAAACGAACATAAGAAAAATGCGAAATATTTCAGTCACTTAATGAAATGAAACTAATGAGACAACAATGGGAATTAGGGAGTTCTAGGCGGGGCAAACTAAAAATACTACAATAAGACTAACATCACTCCAAGAGAGTCACATAATCGAAAAATAACTCTCACGAATTCCTCCCAACCAAAAAGAATAAGAAACACACAAGTGGAATAGAATGTATTTCTAGACCTATGCAGCTCAAACGAAGACAGTGATAACATCCACATTCCCCACCCCACGCCAAAGAAGGAAATCCATTATGATCAGTACTGGAAATATCACCTGACATACATAGCTGAAACGAAGACAGTGATGCAATCACCCACCAACAAAGCTAATAAGGATAACGAAATTCACTATATCTATACAGCGCCTATGAAATCATCGGTTCCATAAATACCTCTCCCCCCTCCCAACCACACTCCCTTCAAATAAAACTAACCAAACACAAATCCGAGAACCTCATTTCAAAGAAATATCCTTTCCATAAACAAACTACGATCTCACACTAAACAAAAGAAAATCATAAAAACGTTCTTACCAATCATAGTCCAGTACTGCTCTGTATTCTCTTCGTATTAGTATGTTTGTTCTGAAAGTCTTGTGTCGTATTTTATGTTCCTGATACGTTCTAACCATTATTTAAGTAATGACAAATGTTACGTTGTGGGTTGAATCACTTTAACCCATATCCGTGACGATGGTCGATGACTGAAACCATTCGAGATATATGGGTTTAAAATAAAAGCATTACTTGAAGGCCGTTGATGGTTACCTTCCAAAATGTTGAAGGAAAGTGGCCCCAAAACACACACACACACACTCACACACACACACACACACACACACACACAAACCATACTGGAAACAACAAATTATTTAAATACTACTCCAAGGCAAAACTCCACACTAACATACAACTTTCACTCTAGAATACCAAACTGTAAACCAAAATCAACAGTTCAAAAACCAGAAACTATTAGAGAACCAGTAACTACTAAAGATTCGTTCTCATTCAACTGCACCTTTACTATAAACCGAATCAATAACGTTAACACCCACCACAAAGATTTAGCCACCGCCTACAACTCGTCTCCTACAAAAGTAATCTATATCGAATGTGCCGCGTCTGCACGAAGTCATATCCGAAAAAAAACTTTAAGAATTAAGATTATAAATACGATCACTACTTGTTTCTCTCTTAACAATCTAAGATGTGTTCCTAGGTTCGTACTTAACATCTCCATCGACAAACGTGCGCCGGCCGAAGTGGCCGCGTGGTTCTGGCGCTGCAGTCTGGAACCGCGAGACCGCTACGGTCGCAGGTTCGAATCCTGCCTCGGGCATGGATGTTTGTGACGTCCTTAGGTTAATTAGGTTTAACTAGTTCTAAGTTCTAGGGGACTAAAGACCTCAGCAGTTGAGTCCCATAGTGCTCAGAGCCATTTGAACCATTTTTTTTGACAAACGTGCCAAATTCAAAAAACAACTAAATATTTGTGGGAAACATGGTAAAAAAATCACAAACCGTTTCTCTAGCAACAATTTAAGCCCTGCCCTTCGTTTCCTGACTAGCCTTACCCTCGGAACTCGTGCCAACACGGAAAGAAACAGCCAGACATTGGGAGATTGGCGCATGGTGTGATTCCACCAGTCGGCATGGATCCATGACTTCTTCTTTGGAATAAACAGCATATACAGTTTACACCAGTCACTAAGCCCAAACCGCTCACATCCTTCGCATCCTAAACTCATGACGTCACACACAACGTCAATGGTCAAAGCAGTGGACAAAACGCGGTATCGAAAACATGGCTTCACCAACACAGCTCAATTTAAAATAACAAAATCAATTAAACGGAAGTTGTACGCCATAATCTGGACTTCGAAATGGCGAATTTCTTTATTCTATCGCTCTTTACCGTCTTATCAGCTGTCCAACACAGGTAAGTCTGGTACACCCTTATATACACTCCTGGAAATGGAAAAAAGAACACATTGACACCGGTGTGTCAGACCCACCATACTTGCTCCGGACACTGCGAGAGGGCTGTACAAGCAATGATCACACGCACGGCACAGCGGACACACCAGGAACCGCGGTGTTGGCCGTCGAATGGCGCTAGCTGCGCAGCATTTGTGCACCGCCGCCGTCAGTATCAGCCAGTTTGCCGTGGCATACGGAGCTCCATCGCAGTCTTTAACACTGGTAGCATGCCGCGACAGCGTGGACGTGAACCGTATGTGCAGTTGACGGACTTTGAGCGAGGGCGTATAGTGGGCATGCGGGAGGCCGGGTGGACGTACCGCCGAATTGCTCAACACGTGGGGCGTGAGGTCTCCACAGTACATCGATGTTGTCGCCAGTGGTCGGCGGAAGGTGCACGTGCCCGTCGACCTGGGACCGGACCGCAGCGACGCACGGATGTACGCCAAGACCGTAGGATCCCACGCAGTGCTGTAGGGGACCGCACCGCCACTTCCCAGCAAATTAGGGACACTGTTGCTCCTGGGGTATCGGCGAGGACCATTCGCAACCGTCTCCATGAAGCTGGGCTACGGTCCCGCACACCGTTAGGCCGTCTTCCGCTCACGCCCCAACATCGTGCAGCCCGCCTCCAGTGGTGTCGCGACAGGCGTGAATGGAGGGACGAATGGAGACGTGTCGTCTTCAGCGATGAGAGTCGCTTCTGCCTTGGTGCCAATGATGGTCGTATGCGTGTTTGGCGCCGTGCAGGTGAGCGCAACAATCAGGACTGCGCACGTCCGAGGCACACAGGGCCAACACCCGGCATCATGGTGTGGGGAGCGATCTCCTACACTGGCCGTACACCACTGGTGATCGTCGAGGGGACACTGAATAGTGCACGGTACATCCAAACCGTCATCGAACCCATCGTTCTACCATTCCTAGACTGGCAAGGGAACTTGCTGTTCCAACAGGACAATGCACGTCCGCATGTATCCCGTGCCACCCAACGTGCTCTAGAAGGTGTAAGTCAACTACCCTGGCCAGCAAGATCTCCGGATCTGTTCCCCATTGAGCATGTTTGGGACTGGATGAAGCGTCGTCTCACGCGGTCTGCACGTCCAGCACGAACGCTGGTCCAACTGAGGCGCCAGATGGAAATGGCATGGCAAGCCGTTCCACAGGACTACATCCAGCATCTCTACGATCGTCTCCATGGGAGAATAGCAGCCTGCATTGCTGCGAAAGGTGGATATACACTGTACTAGTGCCGACATTGTGCATGCTCTGTTGCCTGTGTCTATGTGCCTGTGGTTCTGTCAGTGTGATCATGTGATGTATCTGACCCCAGGGATGTGTCAATAAAGTTTCCCCTTCCTGGGACAATGAATTCACGGTGTTCTTATTTCAATTTCCAGGAGTGTATTACGTTCAACTGCTCTTCCAAGTCCTTTGCTGTCTGTGACAGAATTACAATGTCATCGGTGAACCTCAAAGTATTTATTTCTTCTCCATGGATTTTAATACCTACCCTGAATTTTTCTTTTGTTTCCTTCACTGTTCGCTCAATATAAATATTGAACACACAGAATCCCTGTAGTGGTTTGCACCATGTTCAGTACATTCATTTACTTGGTTGACCGATTCGCCATTAACTAGCTTCCTTGGCTTCCCAGTGCATACATTCGACTCTATTTTGTAATCATCGAAATAAAATCACGTAACTACCACCTACACAGAACTGCCAACAGTGTAGGATGCAGAAATTTAAATAGGAAGTGTTTCTTTGCACTTGAGCTTTTATATTGCGCAATCTGCTATTAGAGAATTTCGTGCAGTGCGAAAGAAAAGCTGTAACTGTCTGTCTCTCAGAAGTCTAGATCCAGCCTCATGCATTATCTCACAGCACTGTGGAATGGGGACGTTCTGGAGGAACTGTTGTTGACTTCTGGTGCTGCCGTAGCTACGTGTGAGCTAGTCGCATGTGGAAAAAGGGGTAACTTCTGCGACATTTTGTTCTGTTCAGGTTTAATAGACGGCCAGGCAGCAGATTTATCTCAAAACTTTTGTATTATATATCGGGAGAGTGCATCGTGCCAGAATACGCCAGAAAAGTATTTTCTACATTAGCTGTCATGTGGTAGTTGCATTTTATTCTTCTTCAAACCTTGTTTGATAGCTTTAACTCAGAATAAGTTTTCTACATGCATGTAATCAATAAACTGTATGTGCAATGCCAGTTTGTTATAGATAACATCAGGGAATTCGCCTATATCTCATATTTACTATTGTTTTAACAACATTAAGAGACACCTTACAAAAATTGTGCTCTGTATTATAAGAAATGAAATAAAACTACCCACGATAACCTTACGACGAAAGTCTGTCTTAATAAAACTGAGTATTTGTACACAAGCGTGCCTCTGTTGGCACGAATTAGTAAAATACTACTCACTTAGATTTCCATGGGGTCTGTGTTTAATTGGTATGCTGTGTCATACTCAAGAGATATGAAAATGTGGGATTTCATAAATAAAGTTATCTATTCCTGGAAATCCAAAATTTGCTTGTCAGCAGCCGAAAGAGGCGTTACCTGTTATGCAGCATTGTAAGTTTTCACCATTGCACTATGAGCCGAAAGTATTTTCTTGCGATTTCCTTATCGATGGTTGATCTGATTGCTTTTAGCTCTTTCACAGAAGGGATAAAAATGTTACAGTCAGCGAGACTGAACACGCGAACCATAAGAGATGCTTTTTCACATGTCAGCACGTTATGACAGAGCTAGCAAATAGGCTTCCTCTTACGAGGCCAATAGTGGCTAGAAATCGACAAAACCGCTATTTAAAGGACGAGATTAGTTGCGATTTCCACGTGCAACTACTTTCCTGGGCTGAAAAACGTAAATTTATGATCTCTTGTTACACCTCAAGCGATAATAACTCAGATTGTTCAATGGAAATGACATGAAAAATCAAGTGAACTTCGAGGCTTAATTCCGTGCACACCAGGAAGTGGCTAGTCGATCAAAGAGTTGCAAAACTTACCTGGCCTTGTTGCAAAACCTCAGTTACAGTACCAGCAGGAAGGAAAAATGTGACTGCTACAGCCTGGAACACGTAATGTGACTGATTCGTGTTTCTGTAACAAGGTTTAGGGACTGGAGAGTAGTTACTAATAATAGTCAGAACTGACTGCAAAGTAAGCATCATAAGAAACTCATTCACGGACGTTTTCATGCCTCACCGACAGTCGAGCACAACAAAAAAATAAAAAAAAAAGAATATGTGTGTGAGTGTGAGTGTGTGTGTGTGTGTGTGTGTGTGAGAGAGAGAGAGAGAGAGAGAGAGAGAGAGATAAAAGAATGAGAGAAAGAGTAAAAAATTACTGTATAGAAATTGAGTCATGGTGTGTAAATAAACCTTTCATTAAAATGACATGTTCCACAACATTACGAAATGTCGTATTCATGATCTATGGAACAAGTATTAATCTAATCAAGTCTAATGTCATCGCATCATATTGCTGTCTAGCCATGAAGAGTCATGAATTATGAAATTTTCGCCAATATCAGTCATCAAATCTAAACTTGAAAATAAAAGACGACAGTTTTTTGTAATAAACTGGGACTCCTATCAAAATACTTTCGTCCCTGTTAACTAACCACGAAAGATCTCTGGTATACCTCCATTCAGAAGTAACAACGTGTGTATGCATTTAAAGATGAAGTGCATGATGTGAAGTTCCGAGACACGAAACCAACACGTAACCGGATTGTTAACTAAGTAAAATCAAATGTTACGTATCGGTTTTCTTACCAGCTGCTAGGTGTTTGAAACTTAAATAAGGATACAAATTTTTGTGCCTGAGCGACAAACGAACCGCACACCTACCGTCCTTCTTTATCATCCACGAATATAGCTTAAGTATCAATTGCTTACCCTCCAACAGTAAGATGTGTGCGTGTTTGACGAGAAATAACGACACCTATTGCGATTGTTGGCAACACGTGAACAGACATTAAAAATGCACGTTAATTTTCACTAGCACGCCGGTGTACACATGATAGGGATTGAAATGAAATTATGAATATTTTTGTACTGGATCAGGATTCGGACCCACATACTTACCTTTGGAGGGGACCTAGAGAAAGAAGATTGCAGTCTTGAGCAAAGGAACGAAACGATTGAACTATACTATTCCGAGAGATTCAGATCCTCGAAAGACGAGATAGGAATTCGAATCACAGTCAAGAACCAAACTTTTCAGCGTCTTTTGTTCAATCAAGCACAAGTAAAATAAGATACCTGTTCCTTTAAATGGCTATCGGTTCATCATGTTAAATAAAATTTTCTAATGTAAGTAAGTTTACTGGCGACAGTATTTCTGTTTACCATGATTTCCGCCTATGTCATTTCCCAACGTAAATTGGGTCTGCCCAGTTGGTAATGAAGGAATGTGATGTTTCATGCGGGTTATGAAATATAACGTCTGTCTCTTGAGGTTACCAGAGGTAAAGTAAATCTGTTTGTGCCTCTTAAAAGTAAATGCCTGAACCCACGGATTGCACCTGTGATAGTTCGTTCCACCAGACCATTGTGGCCACATTTTCCAGTCCCAGGAGTGTGCTGTAACGGATGATGCACTTATCTTACAAAATTTGTCATGGTGGAAAAAATGCGAGTCTACTAAATGGTTAAGTAGAAGCAAGCTTCTGCGCGGAGATTATGCTATTCTCATGTCAACAGGATGTAAAAACTCTTCTAGGCATCATAGCCTCGATGTGAAGCCATTTTGAAATTTTCTCTAATTCAGAAAATTTCTTAGTTCGAGAAAATCCACTGTGAAGTGTGAAGTTACCGGATAATTCGATTATTACCGTCATTGTTACTATCATTTTCTTCATACCGCTGCTGAAACACATGTGCTTGAAGGCCATTTAATGCCTTTTGGTCATTATACAAATAGTTGCCCAAGAACAGGTTCTTTTCCTGTCTACGGAATCATTTTCATGTTAATATAAAACATCAGCAATTACTCGTAGATAACATTATAACTAAAGCAGTTGATGAAGACGTTACTTCATAACAAAAACGCACTGCTTTTCTTCATTTATTTGCGTCTAGAAATGGCTATCGAATACTGCCAAACCAAACGCCAAGGGATCTTACTGCCTTCCGATATACGCCTCTGTCAGTTCTTCCATATGTTTTGGCCGACGTGACCTGTTTCAAGTTGTGTATGATAGAGAATGTTTTAGAAAATCAATTGTTCTCCTTTGCAATAAACAGAAAGATTTTCATCTAAGCTAACCAAGTTCAAAATTTTCGCAACATTAGTTCAGATTTAATACTCGCTTCTATAATGCAGGAAAGTATTTCGCAGTTACAAAATCTACATCCTACTCATTGACCTTACACTTAGTCGCTGACCATAAATTCTAGCTCAGCGTTTCCCTAGTTTAAGTAACCTAATGTAGCGAAGACCGTTTTCCAGTGCTGTTTATCTACATCTACATCCATACTCCGCAAGCCACCTGACGGTTTGTGGCGGTAGGTACTTTGAGTACCTCTATCTGTTCTCCCTTCTATTCCAGTCTCGTATTGTTCGTGGAAAGAAAAATTGTCGGTATGCCTCTGTGTGGGCTCTAATCTCTCTGATTTTATCCCCATGGTCTCTACGCGAGATATACGTAGGAGGGAGCAATATACTGCTTGACACCTTGGTGAAGGTATGTTCTCGAAACTTCAACAAAAGCCCATACCGAACTACTGAGCATCTCTCTTGCAGAGTCTTACACTGGAGTTTATCTATTATCTCCGTAACGCTTTCGCGATTATTAAATGATCCTGTAAGGAAGCGCGCTGCTCTCCTTTGGATCTTCTCTATCTCTCCTATCAACCCTATCTGGAATGGATCCCACAACGGCGAGGAGTACTCAAGTAGTGGACGAATAAGTGTACTGTAATCTACTTTCTTTATTTTCGGATTTCATTTCCTTAGGATTCTTCCAATGAATCTCAGTCAGGCATCTGATTTACCGACGATTAATTTTATATGGTCATTCCATTTTAAATCACTCCTAATGCCTACTCCCAGATTATTTATGGAATTAACTGCTTCCAGTTGCTGACCTGCTATATTGTAACTAAATGATAAAGCATATTTCTTTCTGTGTATTCGCAGCACATTATACTTGTCTACATTGAGATTCAATTGCCATTCCTTGCACCATGCGTCAATTCGTTGCAGATCCTCCTGCATTTCAGTACAATTTTCCATTGTTACAACCTCTCGATATACTACAGCACCATCTGCAAAAAACCCTCAGTGAACTTCCGATGTTACCCACAAGGTCATTTATGTATATTGTGAATAGCAACGGCCGGCCGCGATGGTCTAGCGGTTCTGGCGCTGCAGTCCGGAACCGCGGGACTACTACGGTCGCAGGTTCGAATCCTGCCTCGGGCATGGGTGTGTGTGATGTCCTTAGGTTAGTTAGGTTTTAAGTAGTTCTAAGTTCTAGGGGACTTATGACCTAAGATGTTGAGTCCCATAGTGCTCAGAGCCATTTGAACCATTTGAATAGCAACGGTCCTACGACACTCCCCTGCGCCACACCTTGAAACGTACCCTTAGAAAAATTAGAGAATTACTGTGCTGATAAATCTCTTACATTATTTGATTTTCAAACAGCTCAGAAAAACTGAACGTACTCAGACATTTCGCTCTTTACCTATTCTGATCAACACTAAACTGACACACAATATTTTTTTTTTAGGGCAACGCAATCTGACTTTTAATAATCCCTACAAAAGAATGGACCTGACTAACAATAACCTATACCTTTCACAAATCACTTACCTCACAAAAATCTTCGTTACTCGAACTACTGCAATGCAGCGAGCGCCACTACTGCCAGCTAAATAAAAGATTCAAACTACTGAAGGCACTAACTACTGATAGGCATAGTTAGCAAATGAAAGATTTTGATAGAGAACAGACAATGTATTTACCTTAATAGTGTTCAAAAGTCATAATATATATAGCAGTTCATGACATTCATTCTTACAAATGTACTGTTTCTGATGGACACACGTCCAGATAATCCGCTCTCAAAAATTCGCCATCTCACTTCCCCACATCCACCACTGCTGGCGGCTGACCTCCAACTGCGCAACGCTACGCACTGTTAACAGCCAACTGCCCAACACTACAATAGCCAGCAACAATGCAAACCAACCACAGACTGCACACAGCACAGCCAGTGATTTTCATACAGAGCGCTACGTGGCGTTACCAACATAAACACCTAAACAGCCTACTTACAACCTGAAATCACTCTTACTTCGGAAGACTTCTCTCCATAGAGAATGACATGCTGCGTTCTGTTATCTAGGAACTCTTCAATCGAATCACACAATTGGTCTGATAGTCCATATGCTCTTACTTTGTTCATTGAACGACTGTGGGGAACTGTATCAAACGCCTTGCGGAAGTCAAGAAACACGGCATCTACCTGGGAACCTGTGTCTATGGCCCTCTGAGTCGCTTGGACGAATAGCACGAGCTGGGTTTCATACGATAGTCTTTTTCGAAACCCATGCTGATTCCTACAGAGTAGATTTCTAGTCTTCAGAAAAGTCACTATATTCGAACATAATACGTGTTCCAAAATTCTACAACTGATCGACGTTAGAGATATAGGTCCATAGTTCTGCACATCTGTTCGACGTGCCTTCTTGAAAACGGGAATGACCTGTGCCCTTTGCCAATCCTTTGGAACGCTACTCTCTTCTAGAGACCTACGGTACATCGCTGCAAGAAGGGGTGCAAGATCCTTCGCGTACTATGTGTAAAATCGAACTGGTATCCCATCAGGTGCAGTGGCCTTTCCTCTTTTGAGCGATTTTAATTATTTTTCTATCCCTCTGTCATCTATTTCGATATCCACTATTTTTTCATCTGTGCGACAATCTAGAGACGGAACTACAGTGCAGTCTTTCTCTGTGAAACAGCTTTGAAAAAAAGACATTTAGTATTTCGGCCTTTAGTCTGTCATCCTCTGTTTCAGTACCGTTTTGGTCACAGAGCGTCTGGACATTTTTTTTTGATCCACCTAACCGCTTTGACATAAGACCAAAATTTCTTAGGATTTTCTGCCAATTCAGTACATAGAACTTTAGTTTCGAATTCATTGAACGCCTCTCGATAGCCCTCCTCACACTACATTTCGCTTCGTGTAATTTTTGTTTGTCTGCAAGGCTTTGTTTGTTGTGAAGTTCCCTTTGCTTCCGTAGCAGTTTTCTAACTCGGCTGTTGTACCACGGTGGCTCTTTTCCATCCCTTACGATCTTGCTTGGCACATACTCATCTAATAAATATTGTACGATGGTTTTAAACTTTGTCCACTGATCCTCAACACTATCTGTACTGGACACAAGACTTTTGTGTTGAGCCGTCAAGTACTCTGAAATCTGCTGTTTCTCACATTTGCTAAACAGAAAAATCTTCCCACCTTCTTTAATATTTCTATTTACGGCTGAAATCATCGATGCAGTAACCGCTTTATGATCGATGATTGCCTGTTCTGCGTTAACTGTTTCAAATAGTTCGGGTATGTTTGACACCAGAAGGCCTAATATGTTACCGCCACGAGTTGGTTCTCTGTTTAACTGCTCAAGGTAGTTTTCAAACAATGCACTTAAAAAAAACTTCACCGGATTCTTTGTCCCTGCCACACGTTACAAACGTTTGAGTCTCCCAGTCTATATCTGGTAAATTAAAATCTCCACCGAGAACTATAAAATGTTCGGGAAATGTTCTCGAAATACACTCCTGGAAATTGAAATAAGAACACCGTGAATTCATTGTCCCAGGAAGGGGAAACTTTATTGACACATTCCTGGGGTCAGATACATCACATGATCACACTGACAGAACCACAGGCACATAGACACAGGCAACAGAGCATGCACAATGTCGGCACTAGTACAGTGTATATCCACCTTTCGCAGCAATGCAGGCTGCTATTCTCCCATGGAGACGATCGTAGAGATGCTGGATGTAGTCCTGTGGAACGGCTTGCCATGCCATTTCCACCTGGCGCCTCAGTTGGACCAGCGTTCGTGCTGGACGTGCAGACCGCGTGAGACGACGCTTCATCCAGTCCCAAACATGCTCAATGGGGGACAGATCCGGAGATCTTGCTGGCCAGGGTAGTTGACTTACACCTTCTAGAGCACGTTGGGTGGCACAGGATACATGCGGACGTGCATTGTCCTGTTGGAACAGCAAGTTCCCTTGCCGGTCTAGGAATGGTAGAACGATGGGTTCGATGACGGTTTGGATGTACCGTGCACTATTCAGTGTCCCCTCGACGATCACCAGTGGTGTACGGCCAGTGTAGGAGATCGCTCCCCACACCATGATGCCGGGTGTTGGCCCTGTGTGCCTCGGTCGTATGCAGTCCTGATTGTGGCGCTCACCTGCACGGCGCCAAACACGCATACGACCATCATTGGCACCAAGGCAGAAGCGACTCTCATCGCTGAAGACGACACGTCTCCATTCGTCCCTCCATTCACGCCTGTCGCGACACCACCGGAGGCGGGCTGCACGATGTTGGGGCGTGAGCGGAAGACGGCCTAACGGTGTGCGGGACCGTAGCCCAGCTTCATGGAGACGGTTGCGAATGGTCCTCGCCGATACCCCAGGAGCAACAGTGTCCCTAATTTGCTGGGAAGTGGCGGTGCGGTCCCCTACGGCACTGCGTAGGATCCTACGGTCTTGGCGTGCATCCGTGCGTCTCTGCGGTCCAGTCCCAGGTCGACGGGCACGTGCACCTTCCGCCGACCACTGGCGACAACATCGATGTACTGTGGAGACCTCACGTCCCACGTGTTGAGCAATTCGGCGGTACGTCCACCCGGCCTCCCGCATGCCCACTATACGCCCTCGCTCAAAGTCCGTCAACTGCACATACGGTTCACGTCCACGCTGTCGCGGCATGCTACCAGTGTTAAAGACTGCGATGGAGCTCCGTATGCCACGGCAAACTGGCTGACACTGACGGCGGCGGTGCACAAATGCTGCGCAGCTAGCGCCATTCGACGGCCAACACCGCGGTTCCTGGTGTGTCCGCTGTGCCGTGCGTGTGATCATTGCTTGTACAGCCCTCTCGCAGTGTCCGGAGCAAGTATGGTGGGTCTGACACACCGGTGTCAATGTGTTCTTTTTTCCATTTCCAGGAGTGTATTTTCCAAATTTTCCTTCAGGTGCTCTGCCACAACAGCTGCTGAGCCAGGGGGCCTATAGAGACATCCAATTACCATGTTTGGGCCTGATCTCCGTCAATTTCCTTCGATACTATTGCACTTTTTATCGCTATAAACACGCCTCCCCCTTCACTGTCCAACCTGGCTCTGCGGTATACATTCCAATCTGAGTTTAGAATTTCATTACTGTTTACATCTGGTTTCAGCCAACTTTCTGTCCCTAGTACTATGTGGGCATTGTGACCGTTTATTAATGAGAGCAGTTCTGGGACCTTTGTATAGACGCTCCTGCAGTTTACTATTTCCAAATTAATATTGTTATTCCATGTTGCGTTTTGCCTACTACTATCTTGTGGCGTCTCAGGAGGCGTCTTGTCGGGCCTAGGGAGGGAATTCTCTAACCTAAAAAACCCACATGTGCACTCTACACGTACTCCGCTATCCTTGTAGCCGCTTCCTGCGTGTAGTGCACGCCTGACCTATTTAGGGGGACACTACATTTCTCCACCCGACAGTGGAGGTTGAGAAATTTGCACCCCAGATCTCTGCAGAATTGTCTGAGCCTCTGGTTTCAGCCTTTCACTCAGCTCCAAACAAGAGGACCGCGATCGATTCTGGGAACGATAGTACAAATAGTTAGCTCAGATTCCACCCCACGAGCGAGGCTTTCCACCTTCACCAACTCCGCCAACCGCCTGTATGAACTGAGGATGACCTCTGAACCCAGACGGCAGGAGTCATTGGTGCCGACGTGAGCAACAATTTGCAGTAGGGTGCACCCAGTGCTCTCTATCGTCGCCGGCAGAGCCTCCTCCACATCTCAGATGAGACCCACTGGCAAGCAGACAGAATGAACACTGGCCTTCTTCCGCGACCTTTCCGGTATTTCCCTAAGGGGCTCCATCACCTGCCTAACATTGGAGCTCCCAATCACTAATAAACCCCTCCCCTCGTGTGCCGACTCGGACCTTGCTGAAGGAGCGGCCACATGTCCACTCACAGGCACAGCGGGCGATGTCACACGGCCAGCCCCCACATTGACCCTCCGCCTCGTGCGCCGCGAACGCCGCTGAACCCGCCACTCCCCTTGGGGTGAGGGTGGCCCAACCACGCCCGGTACCCTGCGAAGATGTCTCGACAGCACGGACCGTGGGTGAAGCGTGTAACACCTGGGGTGTACCATGCGACGCACCAGACTCCCCACTGCCGCTACACTCCGAGGCAGCAGCCTGAAGACGGCCATCAGCACGTTCAGCTGTTCGCGAACAGTGGCCAGCTCCTCCTGCGTCCGTACACAGCAGGCACACACCCTATCCATCCTAAGTAATCAATACTTTACTGTAGAGAGTTAATCAACTTTTAACTAGACTGCTAATTCACTAAAGCCGGCTGATAGCTGACTAAACTGTGGTTACTAGACACTACTTGTTGGAAACAATGAATATAAGCACTACCTGCATCTGGACTGTATTCAAAACAAACACGAAATCTATGGAACACTATTACTAGTACTCGAAAATTAAAGCTTCCTAAAAGCAAAACACACAGAAAAGAAAGTGACAAATAAGAAAAACAAAGTTGGTACTTAAATTTACGTAGTTTGCTGCACAGCAGATGTGAAGCAGATGGCAGTTATGACACGATGTAATTGTAAATATGTATGTGTGGGACCACTTATCACCAGATAATTACGTATTTTTATTTTCATATTAATATTTTATGATTTTGGTTGGGGGTGTCTTTAAATATTGTGGGTTAGCATGAGACTTTTAATTAACTCATACCGCGATAACACTCACACGGACATCGGCTGCCCCAAAGTACGTACGATATAATATATTTTAAACACAACGAGCGACTCACCGCCTTCTAATAAATTGTTTGCGTGAGTGCTGCTATTTAGAAAAGAAAATATGCGTATTCATACGCAAACTGTGAATATTAATATGGGTCTCAGCGGCTACAAGTTATTTATGTACCAAATATCACAGAGATTAACTAAGGTATTGCGGAGCTTACTGAATGGAGTGATTTTCAATATTTCTTGTTCATTATTTGCAGAGCAAAACTGAAGAAAATCTCATCTGTTGTTAGGCGGCCAAAATGAAACATACTGAACTCATTCAGTGCTGTGAATTTTGGTAAATGAAATCCAACACACCTCTCTTTAACTTTTAAATTAATGAAATATCAAAATTGGGAAGTCTCTCGCACTTACATTTAATAACATGAATCGTCAGCGTAATGGCCGACCAAATGCTGCTAGGGAAGAAGAGCTCCCCGTATTACGACGTTCTGTAAAAACTTGGTTAATTAGAATTAATGGTTGGGACCATGAGAGGTGACAACTAACGCAATAATACACACTTTCTAATAACAATTTCTATTATATTTTTCAAAAATACAGATAAAACTTACGTTAATTATCAGACAGCACTACAATGGCGGCCTACCGCCAGACGAAACAAAACAGGAGAGAGAGTTTTCTATAAAGCCACAGTCTCTGTTCATGTTCATCTTCATTACACAGATAAAACAGTGTTCTTTTTTATGTTACATCGCTGATAGTAATTTTTGGTGGTATTATTTAGTTTTTTTAATCATACTTATACATCGCGCACACGTGCGCAGTCTTGAAATAATTTATAATTCACACGTGACACAAGCAAAAACCTTTTTTTCCTTTTCTCCAAATGTCCATTTAAGTGACATACCGTCACCTCTTTCTCACCAGAAAATACGCAATTCACTCATTGGGCTCCATAAGTATACTATAACAGAAATTTCTGTGTGTATGCAATGCTTACGGCTTGTAGAATTTAGTAGCGCTCTCTCTTCCACTTCTGTATAGAATATGCCTGACCTAAACGGGCTCTTTGTCATTACAGGCCCTGGGCAGTGCAACATTATACTGACTACACTAATGTGCTTGTACTTAGAACCTCACTGTTCTTTTTGCCTGATTTGTAGTCATTTAAATAAAACAACATGACCTTCCAATGGGAGACATTTCGTCCCCTTTTCCTTCTGTGAAATTTGTCAGTAAGGTTCAAATGGCTCTGAGCACTATGGGACTTAACTTCTGAGGTCATCAGTCCCCTAGAACTTAGAACTACTTAAACCTAACTAACCTAAGGACATCACACACATCCATGCCCGAGGCAGGATTCGAACCTGCGACCGTAGCGGTCGTGCGGTTCCAGGCTGTAGCGCCTAGAACCGCTCGTCCACTACGGCCGGCTTGTCAGTAAGCTTCCTGCCTTCCACCAACGAAATGCGGCAGAGTACGGCAGGTAAACGATTCAAAAACCTCGATTTAGTGCCGTTAAGACGATTTCTTTAAACTGAAGGAATTTAGTTTCTTTTTAAATCATCTTACGCAGCAACGTTCACAGATATCTCAAATAGGAAAAGCTCTTTATACAGGTACGAAGGTTGTAAAACAAACTTCCCACAGCTTGTGTCAGGTTGATCTTTTCGTCCGATAGCACTGCGTAAGTATTTTGTCTAAGAGGTATAACAAGTAGTGTTCCTGTAACTCTGGGAATCATTGTTTGAAAACGAGTTTAACACCAATGGCTACACTACTGCTAAATATTCTAAATGATTATCAAGCGAAGTCTGAGTTCATCCACAAACTGAGGCGTGATTATAATATTGAAGCTGGACTGTGTACCCTTGTCTTCCTTGAGTGGGCATTGGAAGGCGTTTACACACACGTATACAATACTATGAATACTTTGAACGCTATAGTTAACGTCGCTCTCATGAACTAATTTTGTTTTTTTTTTTAATTCTTCTGTGTCTTCAGCGTGCAGTATGTGTTGTAGATAGAGTCTTAGACAAAAAAATTGACCACCTAGTCGTTCACGTAAGGTGGACAATACAGTCGTGCTCCCCTCAGAATTCTATGTCCGGCAGTATGCTCGATCTGGTAACATTGTAGAGTGTGGCACTTCCCAGAGGAAGTCTTGACTGCAGTCTGAGTACATCATTGTTGACTATGACTGTAATCTTGAGATAAACCCGAAACTAGCGAATACGACGCCTGGCAACCGAAAGTACTCGTCGCCAAAATTTTTATCGCTACTTTCTCCTCGGTGCTGAAGCTATGAGTGTAATTCAAGCGAATTACAATATATTTCGCTTTCTGTCACATTGGTAATAACAGTTGGATTCAAAAATATTTTAGCATGAGATTTCTTGGCCTACCATATGCCTCTGAACACCGCATGCGTCTGAGTTCTCTGGGACCTGTTTGCTGCCTACCAGCAGAGGCTGAGGCGCTGCGCTGCCTCGCCTTCTGCAGACAACGTCTGCTCCACTCCTCACTCTCGACGGTGTAAAATGCTTTAATGTTGTTGAGTGGTGACCCATAAAATCTGTCTACGATTTGTGTTTCACACTCTATAGCAATGGAGGCACAAAACCGTTTTTATTTGATGAATATTTTATTACACTAGTATGCAATACATCAATGTGGCACAGAATTAATTTCATTGTTTCTGATCCAGTGTGCTATAATTAAAGCGTCACATCCTGTTCTTTTTCCTTTCACAGGAGAGTCTTCAAATAATTTATTTTTGTCATGCATTCATGTGTGTTAGTCAAGGCACAGAGAGTAAATGCAATGTAATGTGTTTGGTTTCTTTCTTTGATTCCCTATGGTAAATGGATGCAAAACATTGTATCAATAACTTTCAGAACCTGATCTGTAGCTACTCAGGCAAATTGCTTGTTTTGAAGTCCATACATTAATTAATGGAGAAGTGAACGCTGTTCAAAAGTGATATTTCAAACATTCAATTGGATTTAAGGCGACAAAATTGCTCATATTTGAAGCTACCCAAAGAAAAAGTAAGTTGCTAGAGCCGCTGTTAGCAAATGTCTGCAGAGAGTTCCTAATTGTTACTGTGGAAATTTAGCATAGAAGCCATATAGTAATCAAAAGGTTGATTTCCTTCATGCTTATCACCCTGGAATATGAGTCTTAAGTGAAGAACAATATTGAAATTCGTACCGTTGACAGTCGATTCGAATTTCTGCAGAGATGCTTGTATTGTGAAGCAGCTTGGCAGTCAGAAAGCCGTGATCTATGACCATTAACACAACTTACTGAGTCGAATTACCAAGAGGAGTCGATGTGTAAAGGTTTTCTTCTGATTTCGTTACAGATTTTTTTCTGGAAATTCGCAACTCCATAAAATAAATCAGAAAAAAACCTGACACATCCTGACCCCTACCACGGTTAGAACTGATGACTCATTGAGCCAATGCGACACGAGACACAGGCGGTACCACGGGGATACGGACACACTGCTACCAGCACACCACTCTTACCATGGTATTGGTCGCTCAGCCCAATAATGAATCGTGAAACATAATAAAAGTTGTAATTCCTCATGCTTTTCCGGCAGTCTGTTGACATCTTGGATATCCGGGAATCCAGCCGGATGTTCGCGTTGTTCTCGCAGCGTGCCTCACTGTCCTCTTCAGTTGCTACCTGAGACTGGTCCTGTGATATTCGCTATTTTTGGCTTAATTAAAATAGCAAATTCAGCCAGAAGGCAAATACTTGTTTATAAAGAATAATTAATACACTCCTGGAAATTGAAATAAGAACACCGTGAATTCATTGTCCCAGGAAGGGGAAACTTTATTGACACATTCCTGGGGTCGGATACATCACATGATCACACTGACAGAACCACAGGCACATAGACACAGGCAACAGAGCATGCACAATGTCGGCACTAGTACAGTGTATATCCTCCTTTCGCAGCAATGCAGGCTGCTATTCTCCCATGGAGAAGATCGTAGAGATGCTGGATGTAGTCCTGTGGAACGGCTTGCCATGCCATTTCCACCTGGCGCCTCAGTTGGACCAGCGTTCGTGCTGGACGTGCAGACCGCGTGAGAATACGCTTCATCCAGTCCCAAACATGCTCAATGGGGGACAGATCCGGAGATCTTGCTGGTCAGGGTAGTTGACTTACACCTTCTAGAGCACATTGGGTGGCACGGGATACATGCGGACGTGCATTGTCCTGTTGGAACAGCAAGTTCCCTTGCCGGTCTAGGAATGGTAGAACGATGGGTTCGATGACGGTTTGGATGTACCGTGCACTATTCAGTGTCCCCTCGATGATCACCAGTGGTGTACGGCCAGTGTAGGAGATCGCTCCCCACACCATGATGCCGGGTGTTGGCCCTGTGTGCCTCGGTCGTATGCAGTCGTGATTGTGGCGCTCACCTGCACGGCGCCAAACACGCATACGACCATCATTGGCACCAAGGCAGAAGCGACTCTCATCGCTGAAGACGACACGTCTCCATTCGTCCCTCCATTCACGCCTGTCGCGACACCACTGGAGGCGGGCTGCACGATGTTGGGGCGTGAGCGGAAGACGGCCTAACGGTGTGCGGGACCGTAGCCCAGCTTCATGGAGACGGTTGCGAATGGTCCTCGCCGATACCCCAGGAGCAACAGTGTCCCTAATTTGCTGGGAAGTGGCGGTGCGGTCCCCTACGGCACTGCGTAGGATCCTACGGTCTTGGCGTGCATCCGTGCGTCGCTGCGGTCCGGTCCCAGGTCGACGGGCACGGGCACCTTCCGCCGACCACTGCCGACAACATTGATGTACTGTGGAGTCCTCACGCCCCACGTGTTGAGCAATTCGGCGGTACGTCCACCCGGCCTCCCGCATGCCCACTATACGCCCTCGCTCAAAGTCCGTCAACTGCACATACGGTTCACGTCCACGCTGTCGCGGCATGCTACCAGTGTTAAAGGCTTCGATGGAGCTCCGTATGCCACGGCAAACTGGCTGACACTGACGGCGGCGGTGCACAAATGCTGCGCAGCTAGCGCCATTCGACGGCCAACACCGCGGTTCCTGGTGTGTCCGCTGTGCCGTGCGTGTGATCAATGCTTGTACAGCCCTCTCGCAGTGTCCGGAGCAAGTATGGTGGGTCTGACACACCGGTGTCAATATGTTCTTTTTTCCATTTCCAGGAGTGTATATAATAAGGCGTCGCATAGCGACGGTGGAATTTTCTAAATAATGTAATTCGTCGTTTTGGGCGGCAATATAAACAGGAAAATACGGATAGATATGCGATCCTTCACTATTTTGTTCGCTGGAGAACAAATGAAGCCTTGAGCGCTAAAAAGACTTTTACTGTTTTTCTCGAGTAAGACGGACGCAGATTTGTGGTAGTCTGATCTAATTTTTACTAAATGTATAAAAATGTGTTATGTCTAAGTTTGAGTGAAGTGTAAGAAGAACTGTTAAAACTTATCGTGACGACGCACGGGTGACTCAAAAGGACAATAGCTATATAAAAGAGCGCTCAATGGACATGATATGGACATAAAAATCTACCGTCATTGTAGTATTAAGCTTAAGGTACGATATATGTTTTAGTTATAATAAATATTTGTTCTGGGAATACTGAATCATTTAGCAGTCCTCATTTCTATTATCTCCTCAGTATTATTTTCATTTTAATTATGCATTTTGCTAATATTACAGACTCCAAGATCAGCTTTAGATCCAATGTGCGTGTTACATTGATAAAAAGGAAACTGTTTTATCGTCTTCTTGCATCAGCTTTGATATTGAATTTCCCTTTTGTGTGATGTTACAGTTGTTTTTGCGCCCTTAAGAACTTTCTGGTCCCTTAGGAAATTGTTTTGTCATAACAATAACTTCACAACCGGGTATGATCGTATCTACGATCATGAAGTAATTAGAAGGACGATAACGCAATTTCTTAATCAATAGCACGCTAGTTGTGACTGCCTCAAGCCACGCGAAACTGCAAGTAAAAAACTATTCACATCTCATAATGCAATATTTTATGACAATGCTCAATCCATGATTCTTACGCCAATTGTGATTGATAAAACAGTAAGCTAAATCTCAATTTCCAACTTTCCATTGAATAACAACATCACTTTTATTTTGTAACATCACACTTGGCGCCCGAACAGGGACTTGACCAAAAATTAGTTCAAATTCTTGGAAAATTTTCTATGTGCTTGTGTTAATAAATGTTCTGTTTTCATGTACACATCATCTCTCTGTGAGAATAACGGATAATATGCTGGTCAATATCGCAGTTTAATTACCGAGAGAAAAGAAAAGAGACGTGAATTTGCTGAGACAACATAGCGGTAATCAAGCCATCAAAAAGTAAGTCAGAATTTTGCATACGCAGTGTAGTGCTTCAGTAGCAACGTTGCTTTTCCAAGTCGATCCACATCCTTTCTATCTCCTTCCCGCTATAGAAAATCTGCTTTATTTTATCTCTCAAAGTAAAATTCTTCGTAGTCTGATAATAGAAATTATTTCTTTCCATTGTTAGTATAGCTGTATTGTATTTTCAACATGGTGGATAGTGTGCGCAATTTGCAGTGAAGAGCATCTTCATTCATTTGTCTGAAACGGTTAGGTTCCATCTTGTCTTCTCGCCAGATAGAATTTCATTTGTCGCTCACGCGAGAGCGGTGCTCTTAGCGGACTCACCACGTCACTGACAAACGACGAAAGCCTTGCGTAGCACGTGATTTACTGACGAAAATGGCAGATAGTAAACAGAGACAGGTGACAACAGGAGACGGGAGTGAAGACGTTAATAGTATTCCATACCCTTTACGATCGCGAACGGTAGGTTCCCGTGTGGAAGCTGAACTAACTATGTCTGTAACAGGGGAAAGTGACCCTAAAGTCCAAACTCTTCCCGCTGCAGCTACAAATGACCTCGGTGAGTTAATGGAAATGCTGAAACAACAGTTTGACGCAGTAAATGAGACTATAAAAACACAAAATGAGACTGTTAACGCCCGATTAGATGCTGTAAGCGAATCATTAAAAACAGAGCTAGGCACAATCAAAACAGATCTGCATAAAGAAATTACGGCTGAATTAAATACCCATTTGGGTGAGGTGCAAACTAAGATCAGTGATCAAATTCAGAAAATGCAGAAACAGGTGAAAAGTGAAACAGCTGAAGTATCTGGAACATTAAACACAAAAATTCAGGCAGCTACCAAAGAAATAAACTCAGTTAGAAATGCAGTATCTGACATTGAAGGTGTAGTGGAGGATCTGTCGAGGCAGATAGACTCAATCAATATCGAAGAACAGGTTAAGAGCACCATGAAAGCACACGCGGAGGCATTGTCGGAACACTATGGTGAATGGATAAAGGGTAAAGATATTTTTATCGAAAAGAAGGTCAGAGAGGAGCTTAGGGAGACCGTCAAGGATGTAACTTATGAAATCTTAGCTGCCCCTGGTAAGTCGGGAGACACAGTGGTTTCTGAATTGGGACAGATTCGGAGGACACTTACACGGGATCTTCCCGAGTGGAAACAGCAAGTAGTGTACGAAGTCAGAATGCTGAGAAACTGGGTAGAAAATCCGCACACACATACGCAAACTATAGGGAACAACTCTTTAGACGGTGACGAATGTCAGTCAACTCCTTATCGTTCACCGCCTGATTACATGCAAAACAACAGTCCTGTTGAGTCCCGAGTAGGGAAACTAAATGATCCGCCCACAATTGTGAGTTTAATGCAAGAGGAAAGTGTGATTAAGCATCGCACTTTTCCTGTTTTTCATCCGCAGAAACGAGAAATACACCCCATCGTGTTTCTAAAGAATTTTTCCGGCATATTTCCCAGGAGCTGGACAGACAGACAGCGTATTCAGTTCGTCACTGGCTTTATTTCTGGTGATGCAGCATTATGGGGAACGGAAATGGTAGACACGTGTAGGAATTATGAAGAGTTTGAGAAAATGTTCTTGGCAAAATTTTGGAGTAATGGGGTGCAGCAAAGATTAAGGAAGGAGGTGTATGGTGCGGAAATTTTCAATGAGAAGCATGGAAGTCTCCGGCGATACTTCGAGAAGTATCTAGCAAAAATTAAATTCTGGGATTCTCCGATTTCTTCCAAGGACGTAATTATGATTCTCAAAAGCAAACTCCCTGTGTCTATTAGAGAGAAACTAGTAAATGTGTCCGAAGAAGACACGGATGTATTCCTTTCTGTGCTGGATTCCTTAGATTTAATTAGCGAGGATGTGCGCTCCAAGGTTGGCAGCGGCAAATTCTTCCCTGGCAGCCAGCAGAATGCATCGCACGCGGACAACAATGCGCCGAAGGAGAGAGCGAGCTACTGCGACCGCTGTTACCAACCTGCCAGCGGTTATGAAAACGCAAACGGCAATAACTTTAAACGGAAGCAGAAAACCAATTACAGTAATCAGCAGAGATACCACCCAATTTATAACCACCAGGTACAACATCAGTACGGAAACCCACCCTTTAATTCTGCGCCTGAGTAGTATGGAAATTCTCCACAAACTAGTGGTAATTTTTCAAATGGGCCAGTGTACAATCAAAGTTATAGGTCGAAAAATAGCAAGTGGCATGGGCAAGGCGGAGGCCACCCAGCACAACATCAGAACAACTTTTCACAGGACAGAGGACCGCGGAACAATTTTCAAATGGCACCAAATGCGAACTTTCCTTCACAAGGAAATGGTTTTGCCGGGAACCAAAAGATCGGGCGACAGCAGCCGTCTCAAGTATTCTATTCACAAGTGAATGCACCCAGTGGATTTTACCCCTTTACACCGGCATTTGTACCACATAACCAGCACCAATATGAAACGGAACAAACACTTAAGGCCATGAATGACAAACAGGTTAAACATCCTGCGGAAAATTAGAGGCAGCGCCTTTCAGCCTCCTAGAGGTCGCTGCGGATTTTGAGTGGGGGTACTAACGAATAATCTGATTCTGAGTATGCTAATGCGATACGGTACGACCATGAGACCGACTTACGAGATGACCTTGCACCTGACCTAGAAGCTCAAGACATTAATGACATTTATGATGAACAGGTCCAGGCTTCGATTAAGATTTCTATTGCCAACATTCCTGTCACAGCCATTGTTGATACAGGAGCAAACATCAATGTGATGTCATCATGTCTCTTCAGACAGGTGTCTTCTGTTTCAAAAGTTTTATCATTGCCGATTCAGGGTTGCTCCATATCGGGAGCGATTTGTCTATTGAAACAGAGAGTTAGTTTACAGAGACAGCCTCAACTGCAGATAGAATCTGTTTTCGTTTCTTACCTCTTGCGTACTGGAAATTTCCTTGTGTGAACTGTTAATGATAAGTATTGTGTTGAACAGCGCACTGACTACATGGTAACGGCTACTACATGTCATCTTTAAGTATTAAATGCTATGTATGGAAAAATTGTTTATAGTGATGGACATGAACTGATATTTCTTCAACAAACTGAAGCAGGAAATTGAGGTTGCACCAAGAATTTCAATTTAATTTTAAGTTAGTATTAAGAAAAAAAAAGTGCTTGCGAGGTGATTGCCCGGAGCTATATAAATATGTAAAGGTGAGAAATGGAGGAGGATGCGTAAATAAGCACTTCTCTCAAGGTACAAGAAGATTTATAGATTTATATTTAGTAATGTAAGTACTTGAAGTTCTGTTGTAAAAGTCCAAATTACCTGCTTAAAAAAAAAGGGTACATGTTCAAACAGTCCAGACAGTGGACAGGAGTAGAAGAAATAGCTTAAAGTTCAGTTAAAGCGTGCTGTTAAATGGAAAAACAAGTGGTAACCCACATGTGTTCACGCAAGGAGACAATAAGCTGTAGTAAACTAAGTTAGGTGAAATACAGTACAAATAGAGGCAAACCATGAAGCATCAATAATGTAGCGTAAGTACTCCACGAGGCCATTAATTGCTATGAAAATAAACTATTTCCCTGTGATCTGAGCCCAATGTAAAGAGTATATGAGGAATGTTAGCTGACGAATTGATTTTAGTAGAATCAAGGTACTAAATAACCACACAGCAAGCCCCCTGTATCATAAATAAGTCCAAGTAAAGATCTTCAGGAGATTTGTAGTGTAATCTAGCGACCATTCAATACCCTAATTGAAGGCTAATCTAAAGAACAAGCAATGCAGTGATATTTAAACTTAATACTGACTATAACCAGAGTAAGACGTGGAAGTAGCAAAGCATGCTGTATTGAAAGAGGTTGAAATTTATGTATGTGCCTATGTTTATTATGATAATTGTATTTACACGCAGATTTTATTGCAAAAATGTCTCCTAAGACATTCCTCTTATGAAATCCATTTTCCTTGTGCCCGTTCCTTTTGATCCTGGTTCATTAACTCAGACTAAGGGTCGACTTGTAAAAGGCACGTGTGCTTCGAGGCAAAGCAGTGCTTATGAGAAATGAGACACGTAGCGTGATGAACTTCGCTAGCTTTGGTAAAAAAAAAAAAAAAAAAAAAAAGATTCAGCGTTAAATGCGTACTCGTTAAGTACTAGATATGCTGTGTGGCAGTAGAAAATGATCTTGGGTGCACTAAAGAATAAATGCAACGAGTGTTGCGAAATCTGTAGTTTTCATAATGAGGAGATGAGCCCTTAAAAGAAAGTTTGAAAGAATATTTTTAGGTTCACTAGTGAAAGTAAACCTTGAGATATAAGGAGTCCATTCATAAAGCAGTTGTTCACTGGACTTAACAAAAGGAGTGACCATTAATTTAAATATTAGCTCGTAAGTGATCTTTTGTAAATAGTAGAATATAAGTCTTTCTATACCAGTGGAGGAAACCTGCAAAATTGATTGTTTTGTAAATGAACTCTATCGGCGAAGGAACTAAGCACGAATGCTGTGTGAAGATGCACACTAAAGTGCGACGTGCACAATAAAAAATAACTGTTCACTGTATACTAGTGGTAGTGTTGTACTGCAAGTGTAAAAAGAAGTCAAGGCTACGACAACAGGTGCAACGCAAAGTTCAATGTTGTTCTAAGTGCAGCGACAGCTAAAACATTCGTCGTCACTTACCTGTGAGCCTTATGGGAGGCAGTTGACAGAGAAGTATGGAGGCAGCTTCAGTGTCCGGCTCCTCCGATGGAAAACGCGCGCGAGGTGTTTGTATCGATGCACTCGTGTGATACGAAGTTCACAAAAAAAAAAAGGGAGCAATCGACGACCAGCAGCTCTGTTACAGCCTGAGCGCGAACGGATACTAAGTATTGGAGCTCACGCAACACTGTGCAGCCGCTGTGAGTGGCTGACGTGTGGGTGACGAAACAATCCAAACTTTAAACTGCTAACCGCCATGACTTCAATCGTACATACTGGAGGAAAGACATTTGCACACTTGTGTGACTACATTTTCATACGTAAATTAAGCAATTTTCTTGAGTTGAAGTTAAGATGAGTGAGAAGTAGATTGTTAGATTACTCAGGCCTTAAAGTGATTAATACCGGCACTCATGAACACTGCTCAAAATGAATTATAATCCTGTCTCTTGATGGACAAAGAAAATGAATGTGCATTATAGGAAGACCCTAAACTCCAGACCAGTCCCGATCCTTAGCAAATGTATCCAATAGGTTGTAAGTTATTCTAATAATTTTCCACTTCTTCTGTTTCATATTGTAAATGAAAACCCGGGAAGCCACTTGAATTCCTGGCACCACAGTGGAAAGGACAGATGTACTGCATGATGAACGCCGTAGACAGCTAACACAGAAAGTGAAAGCATCACGAAGTGTAGTGCTACGTTATTAAACTGTAATTCAACCACAATGAGTCAACAGATGCTCGAACATTGTCCACTCTAGTTTAGTGAAAATAAGCACTCACTGTACTCATGTATTAGTTGTTAAGCTCAAGAGAAAGTAATTTCTGAATTCTATCCCCTGAAGTGCGAAATGAACGTTCACTTATTGTTATAAGCAAATATGGACCAAACTTAAATATGCACATAAATGTTAATTTTGGTATTATGGAATGAAGTGACTGATGAACAAAGAACGAAAAACTTTATTTTGAAAAATGATAAATATCTGATATATGTTTATAAATGTAATTTCAATTTATGTACTTTGTACACCAGTAACATTATGTAAATGTCACACCAAAAATCAAGAATATCTCATGAGGACATGAGGATCGAGGTAATCCTTCGGCATTCCCTCTCTCCTCATGGGAGGCAATGTGATATTCGCTATTTTTGGCTTAATTAAAATAGCAAATTCAGCCAGAAGGCAAATACTTGTTTATAAAGAATGATTAATATATAATAAGGCGTCGCATAGCGACGGTGGAATTTTCTAAATAATGTAATTCGACGTCTTTGGGCGGCAATATAAACAGGAAAATACGGATAGATATGCGATCCTTCTCTATTTTGTTCGCTGGAGAACAAATGAAGCCTTGAGCGCTAAAAAGACTTTTACTGTTTTTCTCGAGTAAGACGGACGCAGATTTGTGGTAGTCTGATCTAATTTTTACTAAATGTATAAAAATGTGTTATGTATAAGTTTGAGTGAAGTGTAAGAAGAACTGTTAAAACTTATCGTGACGACGCACGGGTGACTCAAAAGGACAATGGCTATATAAAAGAGCGCTCAATGGACATGATATGGACATAAAAATCTACCGTCATTGTAGTATTAAGCTTAAGGTACGATATATGTTTTAGTTATAATAAATATTTGTTCTGGGAATACTGAATCATTTAGCAGTGCTCATTTCTATTATCTCCTCAGTATTATTTTCATTTTAATTATGCATTTTGCTAATATTACAGACTCCAAGATCAGCTTTAGATCCAATGTGCGTGTTACATTGATAAAAAGGAAACTGTTTTATCGTCTTCTTGCATCAGCTTTAATATTGAATTTCCCTTTTGTGTGATGTTACAGTTGTTTTTGCGCCCTTAAGAACTTTCTGGTCCCTTAGGAAATTGTTTTGTCATAACAATAACTTCACAACCGGGTATGATCGTATCTACGATCATGAAGTAATTAGAAGGACGATAACGCAATTTCTTAATCAATAGCACGCTAGTTGTGACTGCCTCAAGCCACGCGAAACTGCAAGTAAAAAACTATTCACATCTCATAATGCAATATTTTATGACAATGCTCAATCCATGATTCTTACGCCAATTGTGATTGATAAAACAGTAAGCTAAATCTCAATTTCCAACTTTCCATTGAATAACAACATCACTTTTATTTTGTAACATCACAGTCCTTGGGTCTTTTTTTTATTTTTTTTTTATTCCCTTCTCTGAGGGAGAAGGGCAGGATGTTCTAGGGCTTGCATTATGCCCTTTTCAGCCATAGGGTATAATTTTATTCTGTTTTGGCACTATTTATTTTGCTCGCAAGGGGTGCATGGGGGGGGGCGGTATTTTCCAAACTGGGAATTTATTTGCAGGAGTATGTTGGGGACAGTTCTGGTATTAACCTTAGCGGCCAAGGAAAACCTGCAAAACCCAGCCAGAACTGCTTGTGTTTGTCTTCTCTTATTTACCGTCTTGTCAGCGTTGGCGCTCGCGTCCACGGGGGGTAAGAGCGGCATCGCGCCTTCTGTTGCGCTCCTCTTCTCGCCTTCTTTCTCTCTCTTCTCGTTCTTTTCTAAATTGCTCTTCACGGGCAACTGCCTTTCTTCTTATGAGCTCCTGACTTTGTATGAAGCTCAATTGGTGCTCGTGTCGCTCGGCCACGTTCGGGATCGTGTCGTCCAGGATCTCGCTGTTTACCAGGCAGTCTCTGTAATTGACGAACTCCCTGGTCTGGACCTCTGCGTCCTTACGCTTTGGGGCGCTGTGTTGGCTGCAACCGCGGACTGCTTGGCTCGGCTTATTTTCATCTTTTTTGGCCGTGCCGTTTGGGTCGCTTGGTCACAACCTGGGTGGGCTTCCTCCGTGGCAGGCCCGTCGTCCTTCTCCTTGTGGAGACTGCAGTGGAGGAATTCACGAAGAGTGAGGCAGGCGGCCTCCATCTCTGCTTGGAGTACCATACGGAATCTGGTTTCCGCCTCCCTGAAGGCTGAGACGACGTCGGAACCAGCTGTCGCCGTCTGCCCCCCCACGCTGCGCCGCGCCGCCAGGTGAGGAGGGCAGCACAACCTCTCACAATGCAACCTGAAGGAGGAAAAATGCGCGAACTGCTCAGGATCGCACTCCGCCCTGTCTTACAAATGTCCCCGTAGACCCAAGGAACCATCCAACCCTGAAGCCCGCGCCCCAATCAAAACAATGGATGGGCCAGATCAACCACCCACAAAAAAAGGACGAAAACGGAGAGTCGGTCTCAGCAAACCACATCGTCTTCAAGAAAGACCTGATACGTGACCACCATCCTGATCGATCTCTTCCAGGACCGACGCGAGGACATAAAGAAATCCGTCGACTGTGCATCCAAAAACATCCTTGAGAGGGGGATGATAGCAACACATATCAGAAACACACTACATGTCACCATTACAGAGGTATGGGACCCAGAAAACTACATAGACACAGAACACTTAACTACAAACACACCCCACCACTTCACCTCACCCCACCCCTCCCCCATTCCCCACTCCACTCCACACCACCCACAGCAAGAAAGCAGCGCCGAAAGACAAGCAAAACAGTAAACACTAACGCGTACGTACACACACACACGCACACACACACACACACACTCACATACACACACACCACCACCACCACCACCACCACCACGGAAAGCATGGACGACAGAAACCACTTAAAACTTCTCTTTGCAAATGCACAAGGGATAAAAAATAAACGGACTGTCCTCACACACACACACTTCACCATGAGAAAATACATATTGCTGCGATTGCAGAAACCTGGCTCCGCGACCACGACAAATGCGACTTCACAAAATATAACACCTTCTGCAAAGACAGGCAAGACGGAAGAGGCGTTGCAATCTATGTAAACAACTCCATAGCAGCCCAGGAAATTGCACTCCCATGGCCATGCAACAACATTGAGGCCGTAATAATTAAAATCAAAGACAGGGACAGAAGGACTTTCCAAATAGTTTGTATGTATAACCCGCCAGGCACAGCACTGCCAACACAATTCATACAACACATCATGACACAAAACCGCACCATCTTCCTTGCAGACCTAAACGCCAGACATCATCTACAAGGAGACAGACTAGACAATGGAAAAGGGCGACTACTATTCGACCTTTTAACTACCGAACCCATACTCAGACTACCAATTCATGAACCCACTTTCATAGGCTTCGAAGGCACATCAAACCCAGACCACATCCTCTACAGCCCAGACCTCCACGATACCTTAACTGAACCCAAAGTAGGCGACTCCATTACAAGTGACCATCTCCCCATCACACTCCCAACAACAGCCACACAACCACCTCCGCCTCACCAGACCAGCAGAACCATAAAACTATTCAGAAACGCTGACTGGGACAAATATCGAGACATCCTAACAGAAGAACTAACTGCCCCCGTCAGTATCACATTCCCAAACGACCTACAACTTGTTGACTACACACTTGAATCAGCCTTCCAAACAGCCATAACAGAAGCGATACCAACAAAAACAATAGAGAACTGGAAAGCCTCCATCCCCCCAGAAGCATTAAACCTCATTAGAGAGAAAAAACGACTACAAAGACAAATAAGGCATGGAGACAACCCAGACCTTAAACGACAGTGGAATAGACTAAATGCTATGGGTCAAGAGAATCATCTCAACACACAAACGACAGCAATGGGACGAAACCTGTGCTCAGCTGAATTGCAGGGAAGGTAGAAAATTTTGGAATAGATTCAAGACCCTAACAGGACAACGAAAGACGACTCAATATACCCTACTGCTAAACAACGAGCCAACGACCGACCACAAAGAACAGGCAGAAGCATTTAAACAAGTGCTGCAAGAACAGACAACACGTAGAATACCAACTACCACAAATACTAGAAACCCCCACAACCGAAACAGAAGAACAACTAACTCTCACTAGAGACATAACAGAGACTGAAATAGCAGACGCAATCTACACGGGACGAGACTCTGCCCCTGGCGAAAACGGTATCCAACGACTCCACCTTCAAAAAGCCCCATTACATATCCTCACCCTTCTGCTATCCCTCATCTACAACTTTTGCATGACTCACGAAATAATACCGACAAATTGGAAAACCAGCAGAACAATAATGATCTCCAAACCCGACAAACCCAGGACTGACCCTCGTTCATATAGACCAATATCACTATTAGACATAATAGGAAAGACATATGAACGGATACTGACGGACAGGATACGGAAATACACAGATGAAAAAGGACTAATCCCCCTATACAGGCAGGTTTTCGTCAGAAGCACTCCACCAACGACCCCCTACTGAAACTGACTGACAGCATAGCGAAAGGATTCAACAAAGGACACTGCACACTCGCTGTCCCTCTGGACATCGAGCGTGCCTTTGACAAATTAAGGCACAACGGCCTGCTTTACAAATTAACAGAAATAGGAATCCCAACGAAAATGACAAGAATTATAAAAGCTTACTTAACTGACAAAACCTGCATCATACATGTAGGAAAAGAAAAAACTGAAACCTTTACCCCCAAGCAGGGGTACCACAAGGCGGAATACTATCGCCCTTACTCTACACGTTATATACAGCCTTTTCTCCAAAGGTCTCTTTAATTTTCCTGTAGGCAGTATCTGTCTTACCCCTGGTGAGATATGTCTCCACATCTGCTCTGGAAATGTCTTACAATTTAAAACCTGGTTCCTAAATCTCTGCCTTGCCATTATATAATCTATCTGAAACCTGTCAGTATCTCCTGGATTCTTCCATGTATACAACCTTCTTTTATGATTCTTGAACCAAATGTTAGCTATGATTAAGTTGTGCTCTGTGCAAAACTGTACCAGGCGGCTTCCTCTTTCATTTCTTCCCCCCAATCCATATTCACCTACTACATTTCCTTCTCTCCCTTTTCCTACTACCGAGTTCCAGTCACCCATGACTATTAAATTTTCGTCTCCCTTCACTATCTGAATAATTTCTTTTATCTCATCATACATTTCTTCAATTTCTTCGTCATCTGCAGAGCTTGTTGGCATATGAACTTGTACTACTGTAGTAGGCGTGGGCTTCGTGTCTATCTTGGCCACAATAACGCGTTCACTATGCTGTTTGTAATATCTTACCAGCACTCCTATTTTTTTATTCATTATTAAACCTACTCTTGCATTACCCCTATTTGATTTTGTATTTATAACCCTGTATTCGCCTGACCAAAAGTTTTGTTCCTCCTGTCACCGAACTTCACTAATTCCCACTATATCTAATTTTAACCTATCCATTTCCCTTTTTAAATTTTCTAACCTACCTGCCCGATTAAGGGATCTGACATTCCACGCTCCGATCCGTAGAAGGCAAGTTTTCTTTCTCCTGATAACGACATCCCCTTGAGTAGTCCGCGTCCGGAGACCCGAATGGGGGACTAGTTTACCTCCGGAATATTTTACCCAAGAAGACGCCATCATCATTTAACCATACAGTAAAGCTGCATGCCCTCAGGAAAAATTATGCCTGTAGTTTCCCCTTGCTTTCAACCGTTCGCAGTACCAGCACAGCAAGGCCTTTTGGTTAGTGTTACAAGGCCAGATCAAACTTCCTGGCAGATTAAAACTGTGTGCCCGACCGAGACTCGAACTCGGGACCTTTGCCTTTCGCGGGCAAGTGCTCTACCATCTGAGCTACAAAAGCACGACTCACGCCCGATACTCACAGCTTTACTTCTGCCAGTATCTCGTCTCCTACCTTCCAAACTTTACAGAAGCTCTCCTGCGACTCTTGCAGAACTAGCACTCCTGAAAGAAAGGATACTGCGGAGACATGGCTTAGCCACAGCCTGGGGGATGTTTCCAGAATGAGATTTTCACTCTGCAGCGGAGTGTGTGCACACTCCGCTGCAGAGTGAAAATCTCATTCAAGGCTAGATCAGTCAATCATCCAGACTGTTGCCCCTGCAACTACTGAAAAGGCTGCTGCCCCTCTTCAGGAACCACACGTTTGTCTCTCAACAGATACCCCTCCGTTGTGGTTGCACCTACGGTATGGCTATCTGTATCGCTGAGGCACGCAAGCCTCCCCACCAACGGCAAGGTCCATGGTTCATGGGGGGGGGGGGGGGGGGTTGATGGTGACTTAGCAATTGATACTTAAGCTACATTCGTGGATGATAAAGAAGGATGGTAGGCGTGCGGTTCGTTTGTCCTTCTTTTAGATTCAAACACCTAGCAGCTGGTAAGAAACACCAATACGTAACATTTGATTTTACTTAGTTAACAATCCGGTTACGTGTTGGTTTCGTATCTCCGTCACAGAACTTCACATCATGCACTTCATCTTTAAATGCATACACACGTTGTTACTTCTGAATGGAGGTATATCAGACATCTTTTGTGGTTAGTTAACAGGGACGAAAGGGTCTTGATAGGAGTCCCAGTTTATTACAAAAAACTGTCGTCTTTTATTTTCAAGTTTGTTTTGGTTACTGATATTGGCGGAAATTTCATAATTCATGACTCTTCATGGCTAGTCAGCAATATGATATGAATAGATTAGATTTGATAAGATTAATACTTGTTCCATAGATCATGAATACGACATTTCCTAATGATGTGGAACGTGCCATTTTAATGGAAGATTTATTTACATACCATGATTCAGTTTCTTTACAATACTTTTTTACTCTCTCTCATTCTTTTTTATTTCTCTCTCTCTTACACACAAACACACACACATTCTTTTTTTATTTTTAATTGTTTGTTGTGTTCGACAATCGGTGAGGCACGAAAACGTCCGTGAATGAGTTTCTTATTTTTGAGTACACTTACGAAAGAAATATAAAAACAACTATGAGGGTTACTGTTTTATGATGCTTAGTTTGCAGTCAGTTCTGACTGTTATTAGTAACTACGCTCCAGTCCCTAAACCTTGTTGAAGAAACACGAAACAGTCACATTACGTATTCCAGGCTGTAGCAGCCACATGTATGATATGCCAGGTATGGTCAGTTCCCAGCCCACTGTAGGATCACATTGGTTCGTCTTCTTCCTGCTGGTACTTTAACTGAGATTTGGCAACAAGGCAACTCTGTGATCGATGAGTTACTTCCTGGTGTGTACAGAATTAAGCCTCAAAGTTCACTTGATTTTTCCTGTGATTTCCATTAAATAATCTGAGTTATGATCGGTTGAGGTGTAACAAAAGATCGTAAATTTACAATTTTCAGCCCAGGAAAGACGTTGCAGGCGGAAATCGCAACTAATCTTGTCCTTTAAATAGCGGTTTACGAGTTCGAGTTCTAGCCACTAATGGCCTCTTAAGAGAAATCCCAGAACCATGCTTCCCTAGCTCTGTGGTAACCTGCTGACCTGTGAAAAGCGTCATTTCTGGTTTGCGGTTCAAGTCTCGCTAACTACAACGTTTTTATCCCTTCTGTGAAAGAGCTAAAAGCAGTCAGATCAAATATCGAAAGGAAATCGTAAGAAAATACTTTCCACTCATAGTGCAATGGTGAAAAACTTACCATGATGCACAGCTGGTAACGCCTCTTTCCGCTGCTGACAAGCAAATTTAGGTTTTCTAGGAATACATAACTTTATTTATGAAATGCCACATTTGCATACCTCTTGAGTATGACACACATACCGATTAAACACAGACCCAATCGAAATCTAAGTGAGTAGTATTCTACTAATTTGTGCAGACAGAGGCACGCTTGTGTACAGATACTCAGTTTTATTAAGACAGACTTTTGTCGTAAGGTTATTGTAGGTAGTTTTATTTCATTTCTTATAATACAGTGCACAATTTTCTTAAGGTTTCTTTTAGTGTGTTAAAACAATAGTAAAATGAGAGAGAAATTTATTATCAGCGATATATGCGAATTCTCTGATGTTATCTGTAACAGTCTGAATATGCACATGCAGTTTACTGATTACATGCATGTAGAAATCTTGTTCTCAGTTGAAGCCGTCAAACAAGGTTTGAAGAAGAATAAAATGCAACTACCACACGACAGCTAATGTAGGAAATACTTATCTGACGTGAAACTTCCTGGCAGATTAAAACTGTGTGCCCGACCGAGACTCGAACTCGGGACCTTTGCCTTTCGCGGGCAAGTGCTCTACCATCTGAGCTACCGAAGCACGACTCACGTGCGGTACTCACAGCTTAACTTCTGCCAGTATCTCGTCTCCTACCTTCCAACATCCCCCAGGCTGTGGCTAAGCCATGTCTCTGCTATATCCTTTCTTTTAGGAGTGCTAGTTCTGCGAGGTTCGCAGGAGAGCTTCTGTAAAGTTTGGAAGGTAGGAGACGAGATACTGGCAGAAGTAAAGCTGTGAGTACCGGACGTGAGTCGTGCTTCGGTAGCTCAGATGGTAGAGCACTTGCCCGCGAAAGGCAAAGGTCCCGAGTTCGAGTCTCGGTCGGGCACACAGTTTTGATCTGCCAGGAAGTTTCATATCAGCGCACACTCCGCTGCAGAGTGAAAATCTCATTCTGGAGACTTATCTGACGTATTTTGGCACGATGTACTCTCCCCATACATAATACAAAAGTTTCGAGATGCATCTGCTGCCTGGCCATCTATTAAATCTAAAAAGAAGAAAATGTCACAGAAATTAGCCCTCTTTCCACATGCGACTACTTTGGGTTGGGAAGTGAAGCGAATTATGTTCAAAGTTCCATTAGATTGATAACTTCAGCAGACAGCAGAATTGCGTTTTAAAAAAAGTGTAGCAGTGAATGTAGTCAAACTTGTGATTTTTAATTTATGGTGTGCGACGCTTACCGTTACGCTACTGACATGTAGGTACAGTAGCTCCAGAAGTCAACAACAAGTCCTCCAGAACTTCCGCATTCCACAGTGCTGTGAGATAATGCATATGGATCTAGACTTCTGAGGGACAGACAGTTACAGCTCTTCTTTTGCACTGCACGACGTTTTCACAAACAGATACCGCAATAGAGTAACTCAAGTGGGAAAGAACACTTCCGGTTTAAATTTCTGCACCCTACACTGTTGGCAGGTCTGTCTCTCTTCAGGCTACGCCAAGTGAAAAAGGTATAATGGCATTGTGGTCTGAAATTCACATTAAACATGACACTCCTTCTCTACCAATGAGACGTTAGGTTGAACGACAATAAAGTCAGGAGCGGCGACATGTAGAAACTCTATCACCAGTAACCTTTCTTATACTAGTTATTTATTTCTAGTGACGAAACAATCCCTATGTAGGGTCACAGGACACTTATTCCATCTTTTATTTGGGCTTCTGTATGTCAATAAAATTGGTTCTGAACTGGGATGCAACACAGAGCACCCTTAACGTGGAATTTGATCCCTTCGTGACAATACAGCTCCACGACAATTTGTTGTTTGCTCAAAACTGCAGATTCCTCAACATCTCAACATATTGCACATGAATGGTTTCGAACCCTAACCTAGCACTAAAGTTTTCATTATGTATTATCAGGCTCAAGCATGAGAACATCTATCTGCTGGTGAATAATAATTTTGATTTTTGATGTATTTTCATTCGTTGTCAACACTAACGATATCTGACGTTTTTGACTCCCAGAGAGACACAGAACTACTTTCGAGATCACTGTAAGTTCAAGGATGTTATTCCGAGCTGCTGATGGAGAGAAATTCGGTAGATGACTTCTCTTTGTGTGTACTGAACAACTATATTGTTGGGGTTCGATTCCCAGTCAGCACTGAACTCTTCGTCATATTATTTCTAGTTCAAACATGCTCACATGTCGCTGCTGGTGTAACAAACCCATATTTAACGTTCGTTTTCTCTGGGCTATAACAGCGATAGGTGCCGGGTTGGAGTCCTGGGAAGGAAGAAATTAATGTTTCGTCTCGTCATTTCAGTTAAAACATCTAGTTACTGGCGAGAAAATCCAATATGTCACAGGTGATTGTGCTTCGATAACAATCCGATCAGGTTCTGGGTTCGAATCCCTGTCCAACACAAAGCTTTGCCTCTCGGCATTTCGAGTAAGTTACTTGTAAAGAAGCAATATTTAACATCTCTCGTAGTTCGTTAACAGGGACAATAGATGCTGGGTAGGAATTCTCGTCCGTTAAAAATGTTTACGATATGTAATTTGAAGTTGATATTTGCTAACTGATACTGTCTAAAATCGAGGTATATTACTCTCTGCATGCCTAGTCAGGAATGACTGTTAGTTTCCGTCAGTCACGAAATCTTTGCTTAGTCTGCATGACCTGGGTTTGAATCCATATGCAGAACGAGACGGTTCGCCGTGTCATTTGAAGTTCATACATATTCTCAACTAGCTGCTCGTGAATAACTTAAATTTTTAATGTCATTTTGTGTTAAATAATAAGTACGGTATGTTACTTTGAACAGGAATTCATGGATATGACGAACTTACTACGTGCATTACCTATCTGACGTAATAATGAGAGTGGTAACATTCCAGGTATGTCATTTATTGTAATAAATGTGAGCTTACTAGCCTTAAGGACAGTCTTATGTGATAAGGTGTTCCCTGATTTTTGTAGTATCGTGGTATTACTTAACATCTTGAGTTATTGGGATACAGAACAGTGTTTCCTAGTGGTGACTCATTGGAACCATTTTCAATAGTCAAACGACTGTACCGAGGAGCGATTAGAGGACCTGCTAGACAGCTGCGTTATGCGGGTTCATGCGAGTCAGGCGAAATGCTATTCAAGTTGTTCGGATACTTTTGAGCACGACTGTTCATAACTATGTTTGTACAGAATCCACAGAGCGCGAGTCCTACTCGTGCTTGGCCAGATTTTTAATTTCTTTATACTCTTGAATCGTGCGTTACGATTTACCATGATACTTTCATTAAGGTAGAAGCGCTTTGACTGTAGTTGAGAAACATGCACGCTGTGTCAAATGTTCATACCTTTACACGATGAACCTTCTTAAAAGTTTGTTTTTGATCTTTGGAGCTACATTCAAGCTGCCTTGTTTCGACAAGAATGACTTTTCACATACTGATAAAGACAGAGGTTCGATGCAATTTGTTGTACTAGCACTTCCATTTGGATTCGACACCATACCCTGTCAGGAACGACATCTAGTTTTGACGTTGACAGCACATTTCATTGTGGCACTATGTTCTAAAAAGAGTCGAGATTTGCTTCACAGAAACCAGTTAACCAGTTCCTTCGGTGTGCAAAGTAGCTATTTTCTACAATTATTCGCATAGTGGAGACTAAAGATACTACCGGACGATATGTCTAGAGATTGTAACTCAGAGGATGAGTGAAGTGATAAGCATGACAACACTACACCATTCTCCCTAGCGTAGTCTATAACTTCCCAGATGTTTGTATCAGTTGAGTGCTCACCTGGTATGAGAACTACGCTCTCTTTGGTTGACTTTGAAAACTCTATACTTTTTTATCCGCAGTATAAATGATTCCGCTGCCATCTAACCAGGAGCACGTTTCCCTGACCGTGTTCCTGCTCGCAGCCTCAGCTCAAATTCCTACTCCCTGTTTTCTCGTGAAAAGACAAACGTAAAAGCTACACATGCGTCTGTAGCAGATGCACTGAAATAATCTTTGGAGTAATACTCGCTTTCCTGCTGACGCGTGTATGAGATACTGCTACATTGTTCCTGGCGGTGTTCCAATCCGTGACCGTGCCTCGACGCAATCACTGAAGTGCACCGCACACAGGGATTAATTTAGTATGCTCTGTACAAATATTTGTGTGTGTCAAATATAAGTCTATCGACGCAGATACGACAGTGACGACGGGGACTCACGTACTATTTGTGTGCAGAACAAAGTAATAACAATTGATGTTAGTTGCACTCCTTAAGCTCTCAGACCAGGAGGAGAAACGGCAAGAGCTATTTTTAATGAACAACAACAGCGCAAATGGTTCAAGAAAGAAAATGGTACCTTCAGCTACCGGAGCAGCTTCTTAAACAACAGCAGGCAGAGGTCGTTTCAAAGGGTTTGCAGCACCCTTCTTTAGGTCTTCTCCAAAAAAATGGTTCAAATGGCTCTGAGCACTATGGGACTTAACATCTGTGGTCATCAGTACCCTAGAACTTACAACTACTTAAACCTAACTAACCTAAGGACATCACACACGTCCATGCCCGAGGCAGGATTCGAACCTGCGACCGTAGCAATCGCGCGGTTCCGGACTGAGCGCCTAGAACCGCTAGACCACCGCGGCCGGCGGTCTTCTCCAGAACCCAAGTCTTCCCTTCTGATCTTTCACGTTTAGGTTTCCCTTTGTTTTCCAAAATCCCTTAAGGGGCTCCGGAACGCCCTATACTTGCAATGTTAAAATAACGCTTATAAATTACATCTTTCCTCACAAAGTATTTGAGGTAGGAAGTTGAACTTTTTACGGATTATTTATTGGAATATGGGCTACAACTTAACACAGGGATTTTACAAAATTTTAGTTCAGTTATTAAAGATGATTTTTTTTCAATTGTAATGAAAATTCATAACATTTTTTGCAATTTTTTATTTATATATTCAAAAATATACAGTTTTTTGGAAAAAGGCTGTGTTAAATTATGCAGAAGGTACTGTCTAACATTTACTGAAAGTTTGAAACAAATATGTTTGGAAGATCCTTAGAAAACATGTAATTAGTATGAGAAAATAAAAGTTTTGGGAATCGAGCGACAAAGATTGGATCAACTTTTTAGTTCATTCCAGGTCCATAGGATGGATTATCTTCATCCTCTGCAAACTCCTCCTCCAGCTTCCTCTTGTTCCTCCTCCTGTTTACTCTTGCTTGTATTTCTAGACTCTTTACAGCCCTGTCTGCAGCCCGAAGGCGTTCCTTGTCTAAAGCAAGCATCGCTCGTACCATGTTAGAACCTATCTTCATTCCCATATTTCTAAATACCTTGCACCTTACAATGTTGCCATCATTGAAAGTCGCAACAGCATCATACACACCAAAGTGAAGTGTTTCTATTCCAACAAATACAGTCTTGGGGATTCTCGACCATATAACACTATTTACACTTTCATTGGGGTTTTGAGTTTTTCCGTGAATACACTTTTTCAACAGTTCAGGTGCTGCTAAGTCTCTGAAAATAGGTTTTATCACCTCCATTATTGCATGAGGCAGACTATGCTTATGAGTGTACACTTCACCAGTTAGCAATCCTTTGTTATATTTACACCAACTGTCTTCTTCTTTGGGACACAAGCTATGTTGGGGATTTTCATCGGTTGAAGAAGTATGAAAAAAAAGAGCCCAAACAGCCTTCTTCATTTCGTCGACACTTTGTGTATTTCTAATAACTTTACTTTTACTCATTATTATACTTCAACAATAAAGAGACTCAAGAAACAGAATTAATTACGAATATTTTTTAGATAACGACAGAGTAAATAAACATGAAATAATCGACAATCACACCAGCGGTATATATTGAACCATCACAGGTTAGCCACAACACATACTTTATCTCACATCACTAAAATGTACCTGATGAACACGGACGTTAATAATAACACCATTTGACAGCAGTTTAACAGCGCCACAGTGGGTCACGCCCATGTAGAACACATTTCAAAAAAATTTAAAAATAGTTGTAGTCTTCGGAATTGAATAAATTATATATCTATTAAAAGGTAATAGTCTGCAGATTCAGAAAACGCAAAAAAGTAAAAATTGAACTTTTCATGATTTTGAGCCTTTCCGGAGCCCCTTAAACCAAATACCGAAATACTTCCTTTGTAAAGTACACGGCCAATTTCTTACTCCATCCTTTTCCAAACCGAGATTGAGATTCGTCTCCAATGATCTTCCCAGAGACGGTACATTAAATTACAATCTTTCTTCCTTATTCGAGAACTGTGACAGCACTTCGCTGCTTTCCAGTAACTGATCAACAGGTTCGCACACAATTTTTCTTGTCTTGGTCAGACCCAGACATTTCCATTATCACATAACCTTCTACGTCGACGTCTATGTGGCTACCGTGCAATTAAGCGTTTAGCAGAGGATTCATAGAACCACTGTCAGACTAATTATCGAAAGTTCCAATCTCGAATAGCACGTGGGGAAAATGAAAAACTAGTTCTTTACTTGCGAGCTTTGATTTCTTTTTATTAGGATGATCGTTTCTCCCTTTGTAGGTGGGAGTCAACCAAATATTTTCACATTCAGCGAAGAAAGCTGGGGATTGAATTTTTGTAACATTCTCGCCTCAATGGAAAACGCCTTTGTTTTAATGATTGCCACCCCAACTCGCATTTCACATCCGTGACAAGCTCTCCCCCTATTTCATGATATACAAAACGAGTTGCCCTTTGAAATTTTTCGATGTCCCCCGTCAGCCCTATCTGGTAGGGAACTCATTCCACGCAGTACTACTCAAGAAGAGGACGGAGAAGTGTAAGCAGTCTCTCAAGTAGACTTTTAGTATCTGCCAGTGAAACGCAGTCTTTAGTTCTCCTTTCCAGACAATGGTTTCAGTTTAAATTGTTTGCAGTTCTAATCCCTAAGTATTTAGCTGAATCCACAGCTTTTAAATCCGTGTTATTTATCGTCTAACCGAAATTTAAGGTTCAAATGGTTCAAATGGCTCTGAGCACTATGGGACTTAACTGCTGTGGTCATCAGTCCCCTAGAACTTAGAACTACTTAAACCTAACTAACCTAAGGACATCACACACATCCATGCCCGAGGCAGGATTCGAACCTGCGACCGTAGCGGTCGCGCGGTTCCAGGCTGTAGCGTCTAGAACCGCTCGGCCACCCCGGCCGGCTGAAATTTAAGGAGTTTTCTTACTAATCGCATGGGTGATCTCAGTCTTTTCATTATTTTGTGTCAATTTCAGCTTTTGACACCATGCTGATATCTTGTCTGGATCATTTTGCAATTTCTTTTGATCTTTTGATATTTACTAAACGGTAGACAAAAGTATCAGTTGCACACAATCTGCTCTTGAATCACTTACGTTCACTAAGAACAGCAGAAGGCCTATAACAAATTCTTGGGGAACCTCAGATATTATTTAGATTTCACTAGATGGCTTCCCATCAGTTAGCTCGAACTCTAACCTTTCTGACAGGAATTCAATAAACCAGGCGCAAAACCGGACGATACATCGTATGTATGCGATGAGAATAGATGTTTGTGAGGAACAGTGTCAAAAAATTTATGGAAAACTAGAAATATGAAATCAGCTTGAGATCCCCTGTCGATAGCTCTCACTATTTCGTGTGAATAAAGAGCCAGTTGTATTTCACAAGAGCGATATATTCTGAATCCGTGCTGGTTGTGTGCCAATAGATAGTTTTCTTCGACGTATTTTATAATGGTAGAACAGAGCGTATGTTCCAGAATCCTACTACCTCACTCCCTAGTTGACCATGTGACCTTACCTGTCACAAAATTATGTGATCCGCAAAGTGCACAATTTCATAGCTAAACAGTCGTTGTGGTACCTGAATAGGCTTATCGTCAGAATAAAAAAGCAGTCAAATTAGTCATTTCGTTCCCGTGCCGCGGACCTCCGAGTGTTAAACACACATCAAAAAAAGTTTTGCATCAGCCCGGTTCCCAGAACTCCTGAAGATAGACGTTGACTGTGGATAATGTACCACAGATACAGTCGCTGTGACTGTTCAGAGATGTCACTAAACCCGCCCAAAGATGTAAACAACCACGCATGCGCAGCGCCTGTTAGACGGAGGGGGTCCGACAGCCGATCAATTCCAGTCATTCCACCAGGAAGGAGGTACACGGCTCGTGTTGCCCGTTGTTCAACTATGCCTAGACCATCAATACCGCGGTTCGATCGCCGCGTCCGCATTGTTACTTTGGGCCAGGAGGGGTCCCAACAAGGGAAGTGTTCAGGTGTCTCGGAGTGAACCAAAGCGATGTTGTTTGGACATGGAGGAGATACAGAGAGAGACAGGAACTGTCGATAACACGCCTCGCTCAGGATGCCCAAGGGCTACTATTGCTGTGGATGACCGCTACCTACGGATTATGGCTCGGTGGAACCCTGACAGCAACATCATCATGTCGAATAATGCTTTTCGTGCAGCCACAGGAAGTCGTGTTACGACTCAAACTGTGCGTAATAGGCTGCATGATGCGCATCTTCACTCCCGACATCCATGGCGAGGACCGTCTTTATAACCACGACACCATGGAGCGCGGTACAGATGGGCCCAACAACATGCCGAATGGACCGCTCAGGATTGGCATCACGTTCTCTTCGCTGATGAGTGTCGCCTATGCCTTCCATCAGACAATAGTCGGAGACGTGTTTGGAGGCAACCCTGTCGGGCTGAACGCCTGGGACACACTTTCCAGCGAGTGCATGAAGGTGGAGGTTCCCTGCTGTTTTGAGGTGGTATTATGTAGGGCCGAGGTACGCCGCTGGTGGTCATGGAAGGCGCTGTAACGGCTGTACGATACGTGAAAGCCGTCCTGCAACCGATAGCGCAACCAAATCGGCAGCATATTGGCGAGGCATTCATCTTCATGGACGACAATTCGCGCCCCCATCATGCACATCTTGTGAATGACTTCCTTCAGGACGACGACATCGCTCGACTAGAATGGCCAGCATGTTCTCCAGACATGAACCCTATCGAACATGCCTGAATGACTTCCTTCAGGACGACGACATCGCTCGACTAGAATGGCCAGCATGTTCTCCAGACATGAACCCTATCGAACATGCCGGATAGATTGAACAGGGCTGTTTATGGACGACGTGACCTACCTACCACTCTGAGGGATAAACGCGGAATCGCCGTTGAGGTGCGGGACAATCTGGAGCAACAGTGCCTTGATGAACTTGTGAATAGTATGTCACGACGAATATATGCGTGCATCAGTGAAAGAGGACGTGCTACTGGGTATTAGAGGTACCAGTGTGTACATCAATCTGGATCACCACCTCTGAAGGACTCGCGGTACAACATGCAACGTGTAGTTTTCATGAGCAATAAAAAGGGCGGAAATGATGTGTATGTTGATCTCTATTCCAATTTTCTGTAGTGGTTTCGAACTCTCAGATGTGTGTACTATCAATGTGATATTACGTGCAACGAATGTCCGGTGACATGTATAGATTACTCAACTGTGACATTGTGTTAAGGTGTATCGCAGACAAAAATGTGTCGAGGAGACATTTAAAGTGGCATACCCCTCCTTGCTCAACGTACTTTCAACTGCACAAGTACTCGAGCTGCGGCGCGCCAACAGGCGAGGGAGGGGTGGGAGGAAGGAGTGGTGAGTCACTCGATGCCATCCCCAACTTCAAAAACTAGAGGGAGGAAGGGGGATGGCGCGAGATATAGGTACTACCCCTCCTGTCTTAAATTCACTGAGAGATGTAAATAATCTGCAAGCAAAGGAAGCGATAAATACACTCCTGGAAATTGAAATAAGAACACCGTGAATTCATTGTCCCAGGAAGGGGAAACTTTATTGACACATTCCTGGGGTCAGATACATCACATGATCACACTGACAGAACCACAGGCACATAGACACAGGCAACAGAGCATGCGCAATGTCGGCACTAGTACAGTGTATATCCACCTTTCGCAGCAATGCAGGCTGCTATTCTCCCATGGAGACGATCGTAGAGATGCTGGATGTAGTCCTGTGGAACGGCTTGCCATGCCATTTCCACCTGGCGCCTCAGTTGGACCAGCGTTCGTGCTGGACGTGCAGACCGCGTGAGACGACGCTTCATCCAGTCCCAAACATGCTCAATGGGGGACAGATCCGGAGATCTTGCTGGCCAGGGTAGTTGACTTACACCTTCTAGAGCACGTTGGGTGGCACGGGATACATGCGGACGTGCATTGTCCTGTTGGAACAGCAAGTTCCCTTGCCGGTCTAGGAATGGTAGAACGATGGGTTCGATGACGGTTTGGATGTACCGTGCACTATTCAGTGTCCCCTCGACGATTACCAGTGGTGTACGGCCAGTATAGGAGATCGCTCCCCACACCATGATGCCGGGTGTCGGCCCTGTGTGCCTCGGTCGTATGCAGTCCTGATTGTGGCGCTCACCTGCACGGCGCCAAACACGCATACGACCATCATTGGCACCAAGGCAGAAGCGACTCTCATCGCTGAAGACGACACGTCTCCATTCGTCCCTCCATTCACGCCTGTCGCGACACCACTGGAGGCGGGCTGCACGATGTTGGGGCGTGAGCGGACGACGGCCTAACGGTGTGCGGGACCGTAGCCCAGCTTCATGGAGACGGTTGCGAATGGTCCTCGCCGATACCCCAGGAGCAACAGTGTCCCTAATTTGCTGGGAAGTGGCGGTGCGGTCCTCTACGGCACTGCGTAGGATCCTACGGTCTTGGCGTGCATCCGTGCGTCGCTGCGGTCCGGTCCCAGGTCGACGGGCACGTGCACCTTCCGCCGACCACTGGCGACAACATCGATGTACTGTGGAGACCTCACGCCCCACGTGTTGAGCAATTCGGCGGTACGTCCACCCGGCCTCCCGCATGCCCACTATACGCCCTCGCTCAAAGTCCGTCAACTGCACATACGGTTCACGTCCACGCTGTCGCGGCATGCTACCAGTGTTAAAGACTGCGATGGAGCTCCGTATGCCACGGCAAACTGGCTGGCACTGACGGCGGCGGTGCACAAATGCTGCGCAGCTAGCGCCATTCGACGGCCAACACCGCGGTTCCTGGTGTGTCCGCTGTGCCGTGCGTGTGATCATTGCTTGTACACCCCTCTCGCAGTGTCCGGAGCAAGTATGGTGGGTCTGACACACCGGTGTCAATGTGTTCTTTTTTCCATTTCCAGGAACGTATTATGCTTCACGTAAGCAGCTATGTGAGTACCATTTTGATTGACAGCAGTTCTTGCGTATGATTGAATCAAACTGTCGCATCCTTGAAACTACTATCTATCAGACAATGTTCACTGTGTTCTAAACTCAGTTACCTTCTGTCTTATCCTTCTCCTTCTCTTTTCCTTGCCTCCGTTTCTCAGTCTGTGTTCCTTAATGTTGCACAATGAAAAGTGTTCATGGGAAATGTAATGTTCTTTCACAATCAGTGTGCAACAAAATTAAACATCATACTAAGTAATGTGTTTTTAGATATAAACAGCCACCATTCTTCCACCACTTAATTATGGTAAGAAGTAGTTGCAAGCAAAATACGTTTTAGTTTTCTTTCACTCATGGTTCCAGCTCGTTGTTCAAAACGGATTTGTTCTGTGATGACTGAAACACATTTATTTGCCTCTTTCGCCGTTTATCAGCGGCAGATCACTTGTTCAAATGGTTCAAATGGCTCTGAGCACTATGCGACTTAACTTCTGAGGTCATCAGTCGCCTAGAACTTAGAACTATTTGAACCTAACTAACCTAAGGACATCACACACATCCATGCCCGAGGCAGGATTCGAACCTGCGACCGGAGCGGTCGCTCGGTTCCACACTGTAGCGCTTAGAACCGCACGGCCACTATGGCCGGCATACCACTTGTTCACAGCACTCATACACAAAGTGAAACAAAACAACAAATATCATCGAATGAGAGGCATAAGGCCGGCCTTGGTGGCCGAGAGGTTCTAGGCGCTAAAGTCTGGAACCGTGCGACCGCTACAGTCGCAGGTTCGAATCCTGCCTCGGGCATGGATGTCTGTGATGTCCTTAGGTTAGTTAGGTTTAAGTAGTTCCAAGTTCTAGGGGGCTGGTGACCTTAGAAGTTAAGTCCCATAGTGCTCAGAGCCATTTGAACCATTTTTGAGAGGCATAATACGTTTACAGTACTAAAACGAAACACAGATCGAGGTGCAAGAGCGCAACGCCCGAATTTATTAACTTGCATTTCCCGCGAGAATGTTCGAAAAACAAAAACTTTTTAATTATAAAAATTTTATAAAACTTCTTACACTCTGGGCAGGCACAGCTGTGGAAATATATTCGAGATATCAAGAACCGCAGCAGCTGTTAAATGATCTTTTATTGAAAAGACCGCTTTCGCAGTTTGTAGCTGTATCCTCAGCTCTACGAGTGTCCGCCCCCAGTAGCTGAATGGTCAGCGTGACGGATTGTCAATCCTCGGGGCTTGGGTTCGATTCCCGGCTGGGTCGGGAATTTTCTCCGTCCAGGGACTGGGTGTTGTGCTGAGTGACACACTTGCGCGAGTGACACAGTAGGAGAGCGGAACAGCGTAGTGCTTCCGTAGCGCGACAGTACCTAGTATATGAGTGCATTAATCACCCGTGTGGAGGCTAATCTAAAACCAACTATGCTAGTCGCTGTCCGGCTTTGAACTGGGATGGGCTCAACTTCTTCGGCGTCGAACAAACGTGATGCTTGTGCTAGGCCTTTCACTGCGTAGCGCTCCACTTTCGCACTAGTTGTGAAAACTGGAGCGAAGCGCGGGACAGGCCGAGTCGGCGGCAGCCAAGCTGGCCACCACTAGGAGAAGAGCCTGTAACGGCTCAAGCACGCCAGGTATACCTCGACCATGCACAAACATGGATGAACAGTCAATTAAAGTCGACGAGGAAAAGGTCGACGCTATAGAGTCATTCATCACTGAAATTCAGTCAGAATTAAAAGCTAAGAAAATATCACTGAACCTGCTATCAACCTTCCGCAATAAACTAATAGGCAATGTAGTGACACAAGCCAGGCTTCAAGGACAAATCCAGGCCCTTGAAAAAGAGAATGCTAGATTAAGACAACAAGTAGAAATACAGACAATTGCTACAGCCAGACACGATCTAGAAGCAACAGGCTCTCTCATACACGCCAGATTGAAGGGGCAGATTGATATTCTCAAAGACGAGAATAACAAGCTGTCTGTTCAAGCAGAGGAATTCAGGCTTGTCAACTTCACTCTTAAAAGAGAAAATGAAGAACTAACGAAAGTACTGGAACAGGCAAAAACAGCACAACCAGTAACACTTCCAACACTACCATCCTTTGCCACAATAGTCAAAACGGAACAGAAGACAAAAGAGTCACTGGAAATAGAACAAGCTGGGGAAAAGCAGGCGACAACACTGTTTATCACCTCTACGGAAAACAAGGATCCTAAAACAGTGAGACAAACCTTCACACAAAAGATCAACCCCAAAAAGGATAAAATAAAAATCAAGGCGGTCAAAACCACAGGAACAGCAGTCATAGTCGAAACTGCAACGCAGGACGACTGCAAAAAGCTGCTTGAGTCCACCAAAGACATTAACACAATTAGGTGTGAGCTGCTTCGGATGAGAAGACCACTGATGGTCGTACACCACGTACCTGACACAATCAGTGACAAAGATTTCCTCGAAAGGCTATATGAATTAAACCTCAGCGAAGAAATCGATAAAGAAGATTTCCTGCAAGAGGCTAAAATCAAATTCTGCACAGGACCAAGAGGCAGGGGCTACAACCACCAGGTAATTGAGCTCACACCGAAATTACACAAAATACTGACAAAACGGGACAGAGTCTACAAAAAATTCCTGTCCCTAATCGTAAAAAACTTTGCTCAAGGCCCCACCTGCTTCAAGTGCTGTGACCTTGGACACACCACAAAGCAGTGCAAAGAAACGGAGGTCACGTGTTCCAACTGCCGGGGGAAGGGACACATAAAATCGCAGTGCAGGGCAATCAAACGAGACAACTGCATCCCCCGTAAAAACCGCGGAAAACAGTGCGCAAAACTGAGTGGAGGCGAGTGCCAGACCCACATATTCCTCCAAGATAGATTGCTTCGAAGCTTCGACTATGGAGAGTGAGAGTAAACCAGCGTTGCCTCTGACCAGGAAGCACAAAACGAAGCACAAATCACCCTTGACCACAAATCGCAACCATCTGAGAGCAGTAAACTGGCGCAGGCAGATGGGACTGCTCCCCAATGACTGTACACTCGTACAAGATATTCCATCTCTTCAATGAATGCAAGCACTGCAAGAAAGCTACTTAAGTACCATAGACTACGTAGATGACAAGCCATTGAATGGTGCCATACACTACGACGTAATCAGACAATTGAAAAAGCAGGTTTACTACTGGGTAAACTATTAGAATTGATGATGAGCTGGAGTTCGAAGTGACACACAATGCAGACGAACACACGCTGAAAGAAGACAATCACACACAAACAACAACACACACAGAACAATCTGATACCTCAGCTAGACATACGGATAGTATAAAACCAGACGTTAAAAGGAGAACATACCAACGATTTCATTCTACGAATGCTCACATGAAAGACCATACGTCAGACATTACACAGAAGATGTATGACACTAAACGATGCACAGGCTACATAAAACCAGTGAATTTTGTGTCGGGAGGGGTAATTAATCCCTCATACCCTTCACAACACAGCGCAACACTTCAGTACAAGCAATCACAACAGCATACCAGTAGCCGCGAAACTAAAGGGAAGAAAGTAATTCCTCTCGATGAAAACCTCCTAAAAGACAATCGCGATTGTGAAGATGACGAGAGTGTAGACGACAGTGCAAATAAGAAGGAAAGTGAGGAGAGTGCAGCCGATAGTGTAAATAAAAAGGAAAGTGACGGTAAAAAGGGAAGAGCTGCGGCCAGCAGATCAACATCACAGAACACCCAGCAAGAGGCCACACATCTGTCATCCGCCCTACGGGAAAAATATGATGAAATAAGCCCATACACAGAAAAAGATCAGAAGGATAAGGTCAGTCAAAAACAGTAGCACACTGACTATGATAATGTAGAACTAAATCTTAGGTTAAGTATGTTAGAACATTAAGATATCTTTGTTACGGCCCAGAGACTACTGACTCCATCCACTTGATGGCTACGTCTGCTTCCTGAACACTGAACAATCACACAGAAGACACTGAAGACAGAAAATATCCCTACTGACACTACTGAATTGGAAAAACTAGTTATACTTGCGTGCAGGCGGAGGGAACAAACCTACAACTCACACCTGGTGTACAAGGACCAAGTGAGGGCGCACGGTAGGACTGACTTTGACTACACACAGACAGGCACTAAATTTTATCTACATGTGAAACACCCATGAACATACTTCAGTCAAACACGAATAGAAGTACCCTTGTAAGCGCAGAACTGACGCTGGTTGCACTAGACTTGCAAGCGGACATTCTCTGCCTGCAGGAACCCTACGCAACAACCCAGGGTAAATTGACAAATTTGCCCTGGGACGCTGTCGCAATATCTGACAGTCAGAATTGCATGGCTGCCCTGTTGGTTTTAAACAGAAAGATAAACACGATAAAGACCTGGCAGCTGTGCAATAGTCATCTGGCTACTGCAGAGCTAACTAAAGGAGGAGACACATGGGTGATTGCGTCACTGTACGCACAGTATAGCGATGATATAGAACCATATATAGGAATGATTAAGGACATAGCTTTGTACTCTAGACATAAGAATCTAATTATATGTGCAGACATTAACGCCAGATCCACATTATGGCACTCTGACAGAAGAGATGACAGGGGACGAAACGTCAATGACGCCATACAGGAGACACAATTACATATCATAAACGAGGACGGACCCACACCTACCTATAGAAGAGCAGACGGATCCAGTAGCAAAATCGACATTACCATAATGAACGATAAAGCACTACGACGGTTACAAAGATGGACCACACACGACTCTCTGACTACTAGCGGCCATAACATAGTTGAAATCAAACTCACAGCAAACAATAACCACACTAAATACAACACAACACATTTCAATTTCAAAAGGGCGAATTGGATTAGACTACAACAAATGGTTCAACATGAAAACATACAGAACGTACAAGGAAGCGTGGACTTTAGGGCACGTAAACTAACAGAAATAATACAAAAAGCCCAAGAATCAGCCATACCTAAGATCAAAACCAGCAAAGAACGGGTAACTCCATGGTGAGACGAACTAACCAGACTAAAAAGGGATACGACAAGAAAGCGAAGACTGTATCAGTGAACTTGGATACAAAGAGACAGACCAATAAGACTGGCTTCATATAGGGAAGCTAAAGACCTTTTTTAAAAAAACCTTGTTGCAAACCAGACAACAACAATGGGAAACCTACGTGGCCACACACTAGGGTGTCCATTCGTCCCGTTTTTCCCGGGACAGTCCTGTTTTTTACCAAAATGTCCCGCTGTCCCGAAAGTTTTTTTGGGGAAGCTCAAATGTCCCGTTTTTTTTATGATTCCGCTTGGCTAGACTATTTTACGCTACTGGTTGTTTGACTTGGTATTAACTGCGCAATTATTTACGCTAGGAAGCGTGTGATGACTTTCAGCATACCCCAAACATGTACCGAACTGTCAAAAATCGCAGGTAATTTTAAACTCACTATAGATTACGAATAACAACGAAGATTCATCTCTTCTAAATCGATCCACTGAATCCGTCCTTTCTTCGAAGCGTCCTTTCGATCCAGAGATACTCTACACCACTGATATTTGCTCTCTTGCTTTCGTCACCACACTGTTAATCTTTTGCACTGTCCAATCACTGTTTCATTATGCCAAAACGAAAGTGTATTTTTAACAGCAATGTAAAAAACGAGTTTCCTCACTGGTAGTGGAGAAACTGTAGAATGTATGTTTTGCAGATCAAAATTTGCTATTGGTCAAGGTGGAACGTATGTTTTCGTTAGTGAACTCTCTGTGGTCAGACGAAAAAAAAAACAGAATTGAAGTTGAAACAGTGAGGGCCTTGCTCAATGTCAAAACACACTTTAATGGTGTATCGTGTACTGACTTTTATGTTACAATTTCAAACGAAAATGCACTTCTTGATAAAGTACATAAAAGTGAAAAGTACGGTGATAGTGTGGCAGAATAATTGAAAAAAGTGATTTGGTATCATCTGAGTGCACGCTGTAAAAGTAAACTTGTATGTGTATTAAATTTAGTCAATACAATATTTATGTCCCGTTTTTTTCCTCATTGTCTCAGGTTTTTCTCAAATTTATTTTAAATGTCCCCTTTTTCAATGAAAATGAAATGGACACCCTACCACACACACACACAACAAAACATATGGGGGGAACAATACAGAATACTGACAGACAAAATTAAGACCCCATTGGCACTAGGCAGGAGGACGGTACGATGACAAAGGGATGGAGAAACACAGCACAATATCTGCTGAACAAACTCCTCCCGGAGGACGTCATCGACACAGACACACAGGAACAGACTGCACTAAGGCACGAACTACGCGAACCATATAACACAATTACTGTCACCTGTCCCTTTGCGCACGAGGAAGTTGCGGTACCGATAAGAGAACTAAAAAATAAGAAAGCACCAGGACCGGATCGGATCCATGCAGAGGTGCTTAAGAGGCTAGCACCACAGAACTATTAAATGACGCCTTACGGCTAGGCCGCGTACCGACAATCTGGAAAACCTCAAGCGCAGTTATTATACGTAAGCCAGCAGACAGAGATCCATCAGATGCTAAATCATACCGACCAATATGTCTAATAAATATCATGGCAAAAGTCCAAGAGAGGCTACTGTGTGACCGACCGCTTGCAGGCTCACAGAGCCCTACTTGGGCTAAACCCACACCAGTTTGGATTTAGGAAAGGCAAAAGCAGTGATGACGCAATTAACAGAGCTCTCGAACTTACACAAAATACAGACAACAAATACTCATTGGCAATTATGATTGACATCGCAGTGGCTTTTGACAACCTGTGGTGGCCAGCTTTGTTTCTGAGGTTACGCCAAATGGAAGTACCCGCAGCCCCATATAATAGTCTATTAGACTACTGTAGGGATAGAATAGTGGAATGACGTGTGGGCAGCCAGAAAGTAATAAGGAAAATTACCAAAGGTTGTCCCCAAGGTTCGATCTGTGGGCTCATCTTATGGGACATAATCTTTGAACCCCTCCTGCAACTGCTGGATGGGTACAATAGGACAGATGGAGTTGTCGCATATGCAGACGACCTGCTTGTGGTCATCTCAGCAAGCACAAGAGCCCAGCTAGAGGAGAAGGTGAGTGGCACATTGCAAACAATAACACAATGATGCAACACATACAAGCTCAAAATAGCGGGTAACAAAACAACAACACGCTTCTGAAAGGTCAATTAAAACGCAACCCATCGGTCAAAATAGCGGAAAACAACATAAAAAGAACGAAAGTAACCCGCTGCTTGGGCGTACACATAGATGAAAAACTGAATTTTCATGAACACATTAGAGTATCAACAGACAAGGCAGAAAAAATACTGCACAAACTGGCAAGGATAAATTCAAGACAATACAGACTTCCTTTGTCAGTCACACGAACCTACCACTGGGCACTCTTCGAATCAGTACTATGTTTTGCGGCCACTACATGGGCGCACAGACTCAGTCTCGTCACAAACAGAACAGCAGTTAGGCGAGGACAGACAAGCGCCCTAATGCGACTATCTGGAGCATTTGGCACGACGTCGATCGAAGCGCTGTGTGTAGTGCTTGGAATCTTCCCGATATGTATAACAATTAGGCATCGGGCCGCTCGGTACTGGTTAAAGATGCGCAGACTAGACCAGGTTGATATAATAACTGGTTCTCCGCTGAACAACAGACGGGACCTCAAACAATGGAAAATCGATACATGGCAAGAAGAATGGAGCACAAGTGATGAGGGACGGAGTTTGCATACATTTTTCCGGATATCACGGAAAGGTTAAGAATGAAACATGCTGATCCTAGCCGCGGCATGGTACATTTCTTGACTGGCCACGGACCTTATCCCACGCACTTGAACCGCGTGAGTCTAAGAGACACATCTTCATGTACATGCGGAGGTATGGGAACCCCCGAACACACAATCCTATTCTGTGGGAAATACAGACAACATAGGAACACACCAGGAATACAACACTTACAAACTGAACGACACAGAACACCAGAATTATGGGACGAACTAAACGTACTGAGAGAAAAAATCTCAGATGAATGCCAGAAAGAGTACAGGCGCGAGAGACCGTACAGACGAAACCTAGATGGTTCAAATGGTTCAAATGGCTCTGAGCACTATGCGACTTAACTTCTGAGGTCAGCAGTCGCCTAGAACTTAGAACTAATTAAACCAGAACCGCACAGCCACTCCGACCGACTAAACCTAGATGTAGCACCTACATAGACGCCATAGTGTGGAGGATGAAAACCGAGACAGAAAGAAAACCGACAGAAATGGATTGTTCTAAACATAATGTACAGATATCACAATACATTACACACAACTGAAGCTCAACATGAATAGATGTAAACAGTGTCGACGCTCCGTCGCAATTGCCACAGGCAAACACGGCACTTTAAACCTGTTAATAGCGTAATTGTCTTAGTAACAGCTTTAGTAATTAGCACAGAACTTACAGATTAGCGTAGATCTTCTTAGTTAAAGGTAAGCAAAGGATTGGAGACTGAGGATCAATGGCTTGACGACTAATTCCAAGGCTTTCATCCTCAGTTCCCCAGGGTGGAGGGACTATAAACATCTTCCTTTCCTATCTTCTTTCCGCTTCTTCATTCTGAACTATATTTTTGTATTTCTTTTTCAAAATTTAAACTTCATGTAAATTTTTGTTAAACGGTTTGGGAAAGCTGCCATAAAGAAAAGAAAAGAAAGATAAATAGCAAACAAAGATAACCAAGTAAAAGAAAACAAAATAAAGGAGACAAAAACAAAGCACGATCAACTATGACCCGCCTCCACGTGACGGGACACGGGCAACGGTGCGATCGGATGCGGGAACTGGTGTGGAGGTTCAGCCATATCAGCGCCCATATACCGATCGCAGCGGCTAAGTGGTCAATAAAGACCCATCTTAAGCAATTAGATGGTGGGTCGTAAAATCAGGGCGGCAAGTGAAAGAAAAAAGTGTCTTCATCATTCTCGTAACTGCTAAGGTCATCAGACCCTAAGCTTACACACTACTTAACCTAAATAATCCTAAGGACAAACAAACACACCTATGCCCGAGGGAGGAGAAACGCGGTAGTCACTAGCCGGAACGAACAGGCCTCTCGCCTGTGTCTGTTCTAGATACGTGACTATTCGAGTTTCACGTTCTGCGCTCTGTCAGCGCTGCGGAGTAGCAGACAGCAGTCAGCTGGATGCCCCAGCGGCCCTGCCGCTTCCTACAGGGTGTTTCATAATTCATGTTGAAAACATCTAGTGATTATAGACGGGGCCAGTAGGTCAAGTTTTACGGAGGAACGTCATCTAACAACGCTACAGAGCATCAACGTTGTAGGCGCCGGCGCCTGTAAATGTATGTATATACAGAGTGATATGTTACAAACGTTCAAGGATGATGAACATGATAAATGTATCAATTTGTGATCGGAAACATGCGAGTCGAAAGTTACAAGCGATAATATTTCTGATATCTCTGACGATGGAATACATATACCGGTACTATTGTTTCTAAGAATGTTGGATATGCAACTTTCAGAGGTGTAGAATCGACCAAGACAAGAAAATATGTCTAGAAAACGTGGGCTTTAAAATGCTTACCTCAGGATCTATGAGCACTTGTTCATCTTCGCAAGTGTGAAACACATGAGACACATCTCCTGTATTGAACAAGTGCTCATAGCTCTTAAGCTATGCGATTTAGAGCCCATGTTTACTGAACATTTTTTCTTGTTTTGGTTCACACTACAACCTCTAAAAGCTGTCTACCCTTCAGTCTTAGCAACAACAGTACCGGTACATGTCCACTGTCAGAGGTATCAGAACGGTTTTCGCTCATAACTTTCGATTCGTACGTTTCCGGTACAGGGACCCTTACCACAAACTGATACATTTACCCTTCTCCATCATCCTTCAAAATTTGTAACAACGTCATAGAATCACCCTGTATATGCATACATTTACAGGCGCCGGTGCCTGTAACTTTGGTGCTCTCTATCATCGTTGGATGACGTTTCCGGACATGGGTTCCCTTGTAAAACTTCATCTACCAAGTCCCTTCTACGTGGATTGTAGAGCATCTCCCTGTACCCCAACTCTTCGTCAACATTTACAAGTGTCAGAAAACTGCCTTTTCAGTGCAATGTCTGACCTACGGCCTACGGTACGGCGAGTCAAGAAATTTAATTTTTGTCGGATGTACGCAGTGCAATTTCGAACTTCATTCAGCACCGTGAACAGTACTGGTACCTATTTCACGTGTAAGCTCAAAATGGTTCAAATTAGTGATGGGCTAAACTGCGATTTTCCGATATCAGTGATTTCTGTGAATGCTACTTTTCAGTATCTGTTATTCTTAACTGTGATTTGTCGCAGTTAAGGAACATAGTTCGTGTATCCCTCCGCCACTGCTATTTCTGCGATTTCTGCTACTTCCGCGATTTCTGCTACTTCTGCGATTTCTGTGACTTCTGCTACTTCTGCGATTTCTGCTACTTCTGCGATTTCTGTGACTTCTGCTACTTCTGCGATTTCTGTGATTCCTGCGACTTCCCACCGTATGAAAAAGTTACATCTGTCAACACAGAAAATTGCATCTCAACAAACCTGTCATTGGCAAGTATGTTTTACGTTTTTTCTTCCGTTGGCTTTAATTTTGTATTAAAGAAACAACTGTGAAAATATTAATAGTGTAATTAATATGTAAGTAGCGTACAGTACCGTAATAGTTCGTATTTAGAAAATGAATTCTAACATATTGTTATGTTCACAGGTACCTGAACTACATTTCAGTCACTCAGTAAAGTGAGAACTCAAAATATCATTATCAACAGATCTGAAGAAATGACACAGCGTCTTTAGACCGTTTTCGTCAGACGAGAAGTTAGTTTCTAAGCGTTTCGATGGACTTAATTACTTCAGTGAGATCGTTCTTGCAAATGTGATATTCATTATAGCAAATATTAGCAATCTACTCTTTCAATTATATTGCTAGTAATTAATGACAGCAAAAATTGTTTAATAATCCTTGTGTTTTTGCAGACACAGTTCTGACTCTGATTACTGGTTGCTGTACGTATCTATCCACATCAAGGCTGTTTTTGAGAGAGACTCTTGAAGATTCAAGACAGCTCTTAGACGATTTGTAGTTTAAAAGTGAAATAATTGTGAAATAAGTGTGTGAATGATTAAACTGTGCTTTATTGAAGTTGTTGTGCGATTTTAAGGGAATAATAAATGTCAAATACAGTGAGTGAATTATAAAAATCTCATTTTCCACATGTTTAAGCCGTCCTATACCCATAATTTTCCGCCACTTACTTATTGGTAAACACTTGTTGGAGAGTGACATGCCGCCCCCCCCCCCTTTCTCCACAATCTTGGTGTGACACTGACCTGTAACATATCCCGAAGTCTACAATATGCATTTTGAGGCTGTTGATATGAAAGTGGGAAGTACAGATCTTCCAGTTAAATCGGGAATAGCTTAAGTGCATTACTTGAAAGTAACACAGGAAGAGCTTACTTATGTAGGTGGTAGTAGTGTCGGCAAAAAGTTCTTGTGTGTGAAGTTGCCATGTAGAACACCAGGTGTAAAACTTTTCTCCCGAGTCTTGAACTGTATCGGAACAAAAGTGAGGCATTCATATGACTGTTTTCATTTCTCTACACTTATACAGATGTCTGAGTTGTGCTGTGTTAACATTGCAAAGTCCTGTAGGCATGTGGAGTATTAACCAAAACTGTCATATTGGAAGCAGAATCAAACACATTTGTTACGTTACTTGATATTTTCAGGAGAAAAAGGCAATGTTGCTTCTTATTAATATAATACATTCAGAGTCACAGCAGTATTTGACCAATCATAACTGATGCTGAATGTGCATGTCGTCATATAATATGAAGGGCTTATTTCAATAGTGGTACAAGTCCATTAGCTCCACTTTTCTGTCTATAATGCTTCTGAAATTAGTGATCCAAACAAACATAAATAAAGGTTCATCTCTAGCAAGAAGCCATATGCTTAAATATTTCTGGTATCTCAAATGCAGATTTGTCAGCGCTCATTTAACTTTACGACTCTGTATCTCAAAATGAACAAAAATTGACTTGTACCACTATTGAAATAAGCCCTTCATATGCACACACAGCACATCGAACTCGTGAGGCACAAGGCTCTCATAACGAAGTACGTACGTCGGTCAACAGATGACACTAGGAAAAGTATGTTAACTGCGCTTTTTAGTTGCTACTTGCGACTCTTAGTTGCGATTTGTCACAGAAATCGCAGTTTGACTCGGTAGCGAATAGCGTAGTATGAACTCTGCTCAACAGATGGCAGTGCTAACTGCGCTTTTTAGTTGCTACTTGCGACTCTTAGTTGCGACTTGTCACAGAAATCGCAGTTAGACTTGATACCGCATCGCAGAGATGGACGTAGTACGAACTTTGGCCAACAGATGGCACTGTTAACCGCGCTTTCTAGTTGCTACTTGCGACTCTTAGTTGCGACTTGTCACGGAAATCGCAGTTAGACCCGATACCGTATCGCAGAGATGGACGTAGTACGAACTTTGACCAACAGATGCCACTGTTAACCGCGCTTTTTAGTTGCTACTTGCGACTCTTAGTTGCGACTTGTCACTGAAATCGCAGAAAGCAGTGCTAAATTCGACCAATAGATGGCTCACGTCTTTGAATATGAAATACTACTTCTGACTGCTAACTGTGACTGAAATCGCAGTTAGATTCTGTAAAATTGCTACTGTGATATCTGTGACTTCTCAGTCACTGTGATTTCTAACAGATACGCGATTTCCTGCCCACCACTAGTTCAAATGGCTCTGAGCACTATGGCACTTAACATCTGAGATCATCAGTCCCCTAGAACTCAGAACTACTTAAACCTAACTAACCTAAGGACATCACAAACATCCATGCCCGAGGCAGGATTCGAGCCTGCGACCGTAGCGGTCGCGCGGTTCCAGACTGAAGCACCTAGAACCGCTCGGCCACATCGGCCGGCCACGTGTAAGCGTTGCGGGCATAGGGGTAGACAGTGCCGAGAATCAAAATGGGTGATGATTAGGCGTAAGAATTAAGGGAATGTGTTTTATTTTATGTGTCCTGTGACTGTTGATGTTTCATGACGAGTGTCGAGACGGACAAGGCTTTGGCAGAGTCAGGAACACGAGTAGTATCAGAACCAGAGATAGTTCTTATACAGGATGGCACAGTTAAAAGTTGCCCGTCTCCCCTTTGAATGCGAATGCAATATTTCGACCTTTTAAACTACAATAAACAGCAATAACAATGGACAATTTTATGGAATAATCGATTGTTAACACTCTTCTATCAGCATTTCAGTTAATTTCATCAGTAAAGTTCGACGTTTCTCTTTGGGGGTCTGCAAAATGCCTTTCTCGATACAAGAAAGAACTAAAATTGCAGAAACACGTGTGAAAAGAGGTTCTACTTAGGAAACTCGCGAAATATCGGGGTGAAGAATCTGGATAGATGACTATAAGCAAAGAGAGCAATATAGCAGCATAAAAATTGGTGCTCCTAAGGATTTGGGCAAAATGTAACACTACAAAGAATTCCTTCAGTTCGCTCACCATAAGTTATTGCAGACGTTCGCCGAAGAATTATTCAGAGCCCAAAGATGCCTACACGTAAATTGGCCCAACACGCGCATGAAAGTAGCAGGAGATGCCAGCGGCTTCCGAAAAAAAGTCTTAATGTGTAGCCATATCGTGTGATGATTTTGCAGCGATTACTGGAGGATGACAGAAACATGCAGATTGCTGCACGTAGCTTTTGAATAACATAATTTTTGATACCTTTTGTGCTCAACTCACTGCTTCTTCCAGCAAGACGGGGCAACATGTCACACGTCTAAGATATCCCTGGAACGAGTCTGTTATGTCTTCACTCAGGAATGAACTGTCAGCAAACATTTATAACCACCATGTTCGCCGTATCTGACAACATGTGATTTTTTTCGTCTGGGAACAGTTGAAGAACAAGGTCTATGAAACAAATCCACACACAATACAGGAACGAAACAAATCCACACACGATACAGGAACTGAAAGACAACATCAGTCTTTAAGTTGCCGCCATCGATATGTGAATTTTATGCCGGCTGTATCTTAATATGCTTAAACGTGCACAGCTGTGTATCGATGTTGCAGGGGGACACTTTCAACATCTTCTATAAACGTATTTTTCACTGTATTTTTCATTGCAAATAAGTGGTAAGTCTATTTCAGCTCTTCGTTTCTGTAATTTCACTGCATTTTCATTATACTTACAGGGGCTACTTTTATCTGCGTCAGCCTGTATTACTGGAAAATGTAGCACATCTGACAACAGACAATACAGAGTTACGTGATACATTAGAAGTGCAATGGTAACAGCGACATATAGATTTATCAGTTGTGAGTTTATTGCTGCTATCTCTGGTAAATCAACTTAGGATGTGCAAGAGTTTGTGAAGATCTTAGGAAATTGGCAGAGATGTAAGGGTGGCACAGAACTTTTGAGGGGAGCAAAATTAAGATTAACTGTAGAAGCAAAGGCTTATACAGGTTATACAGAGGCTCTCATCAGAGCTGGTACAGTTGAAGAATTTAAAAAGGGGTTAGCTCAGAGGTATGCAAAGAAGAACAGTGCCACGCGTTTTAGGGAACAGTTGAACGTGGTAAGAAACATGATACAGAATCAGTAGAAGAATTTACGGATAGAATAAGGAAGATCAATGGTTATACATACGATTTGGGGCAGTAAAAAAGGGCTGCCTTTGGAAATGCCGAGAAGAGTACAAATAGGAGTGCCGATTGATTTGCAAACAGCTGTCAGACTGCGAGCAGAATACGACGAAATTATTGTGTCAGCCGGTTCGCAAGTTAAACAAATAGTGTTTTCAGTCAGTCTGAAGTGCTATAGATGCGGACAGATGGGGCATGTGCGGAGGCAATGTCGCCAGCCATGGGACGTGGGGGTAGAGGCAGAGGTAAACATAGTGGTAACGACAAGCATTAAATGCCATACGGAACTCACAGTCCACCTACGGGCATTCCCAGTAAAATTAGATATTATGGATTTGTATGCAGAGGTGGACTGTGCAGTCAAACGAATAGTGAGGAAAGAGAACTGCAGGATATTATTGGACGCAAGATACATGTCCTGGTTGCCATTGGAGTTCTGGTGGTGCATAAGCAATAGTACCCTCCACAGTACAGACCATGTGGAGTGGAGGAAAGAGATGGCACACAGCTGTGTTCGGTGGACGTAGATTTTTGCCTGGGTACGGTTCAGTTCAGACAATGTGCGGAGATTGTGCCATTCGTGAATGAGGTGTCTATGACACGATTCTATGGTTGGATTCCTTGCGTGAACATTGTGACACAATCAGTCTTTGTCAACACATGATGGAGCTCGACAAGAAAAATTTTTAAGTCGATGAAACCGCTGACAGTGTAGCGATGTCACTAGGGCAGTCTATCGAGCACGACAAACCGCTTAAACCACGAACACTCACACTAAGACTCGATTCAAACAGTTGTGTACGTAAGAGCACCAAAAAGTCACTTTGGGTTAATTGTTAACTCTAATTAACCGATAACAGTATTGTGTGTGGTAGAACCATTGGAAGTAAATGCAGAATTCGATCGGACAGGTTATTTAGTGAAAAGAAGTGTTGTATGTCTCCAAGAGATAAATGGTAAAAAAAATGGTACCTATGTTTGTCGATAATTTCAATGCCAAGGACTTAAGGTTAACAAGAGGGTTGTTGATCAGTGACATGGATATCCTGGAAGAAGAAGAACGGGACATGAGGGGTATTGGTCATGGAAAGTCACCAAAAGCCTTTGAAACAGCATTATGAGGGAAAGTGAAGCACTTAGAGATCAGTGATAAGCAATAGATGTAAGAGTGACTGTTTCAATTTACAGATTTCTGTTTTCCAATAGGGGAATAGCGGCAACACATATTATGCAGCACTGAATAGTGCTAGGAAATGAGTAACCGGTTTACTGAAAACCTTATAGGATATTGAAGTACTTGCAGCCGCTTGTGGAGAAATTCATCTATGAACAGCTGAAGGATGGGATTGTTGAGAAAGGTAATAGTCCACGGGCAGTCAGAATTGTCATCATGCCCAAAAATCAGTGGACAGATCACAAAATTACAAGTTTTGTTATGATTATCAACACCTGAATGCTAAGACTGTAATGGATGCTTACCCTTTGTCAGCCATTACAGATACCACAGACTATTTAGACCAGTGTAAGTATTTTTCGACGATGGACTTATGGAGTAGCTACCATTAGCTAGAATTTGGTCTGGAGAACTAGCCAAAAACAGCATTTCCTTCGCCTTGGGGACATTATCAATTCAGAAGGATACCTCTCGGATTGAAAAACACACCTATGACATTTCAGAGGTAGTTGGACAGAGTTCTCAGAAAGTTGAAACCACATCAGTTCATGATTTATCTTGATGATATAATCATCCTTGCAAGTGATACAGAGCAGCACATACAATGTCTAAGGGGTGGGGGGAGGGGGTTATTCCTGAGTATGAGGGCTGCGAATATAACATTGAGTACAGAGAAGTGTAATTTTTTGCTGGAAGAGGTGGCACACCTTTGTCACATAGTAAAGACGGGACTAAGATAGACCCCATATTAGTTAAGGCCATATGTGAATTTTCTGTACGTGAACTGGTGAAGGGACTGCAATCATTTCTAGGCATCGTTAATTATTATATAAGGTTTATAAAAGCATTTGCAGATATTGTCAGACCACTGATGCAATTACTGAAGAGAGGTTCAAAATATGTTTGGTCAGATGACTGTCAGTGTGTTTCTGAGAAACTGAAAAAAGCTTCTATGTTGATCTGGTCTTAGTGTTTCCAAATTTCAGTAAGGAATTCATTCTGTCATATGATGCCTTCAAACATGCTCTTGGTTGATGTGTGTGTCAAGAAGTTGAGGGCATAGAACATCTGGTAGCCTGTATATCAAGATAAATGAACACAGACAGAAAAGGAAATGTTTAGCCATACCTATGAAATCACCTACTTCAAGCGATATGTCTGAGGAGAAAAAGTTTCGAGTGGTAGCAGATCATTCAGTATTGAAATAGTAGTTGGAATTGAAGGACAAATCTAGTAGGCTAACATGATGGGCAGTATGACTGAGCGAATTTGATTTTGAGGTCGTACATAAACTCCGGAAAGAAACATGGAAACGTGGATGGGCTGAGTATGAAAGTAGCGGTACTACATATAGGAGGTAATCAGCTTAAGAAATGTCAGACAGCACAAAAAACAGATGATGAGAGTAAGCAGTATCGTAGGCAATCACTGTTTTGTTTGCAAAATGGCTGGTGTGCGGAAAAACAAAGTTGGCACCATAAGTGGTGGTGCCAGCAAAGCTAAGAGATAGAGTTTTACAGGAGACACATGATCACGTGTTATCAGGTCATAGGAGATGTAGATCTTACAACAGGAGAGTAGTGGAGAGGTACTGGTGGACGAACAGGAAGGTGGACGTGAAACAATATATGCGGAATTGCTTACAGTGTGCACGAAGAGTGCATTTGTATCGGACAAGAGTGCCATTGCAGAGGTTACCTGAAGCACTGGCACCATTTCAATCGCTCGGGATTGACGTTCAGGGAATAAAAAAGTACTCACGTTTATAGACAATTTTTCGAGTTATGTGGAAATAGTCCCAACGTCCAACCAAAAGGCAGCAAAAGTGGCTCAAGTGCTAGTAAACAATTGGATAACGAAGTTCATTGTACCTGAGACAGTAGTGACAGATCAGGGAACCAACTTTATGTCGGATTTGTTCAAGTAATTGTGTGAGTTGTTGTGTGTGAACAAAATGTGAACAAGTCCTTCACGTCCTCAAGGTAATGTAAGGCTCTGAGCACTATGCGACTTAGCTTCAGAGGTCATCAGTCGCCTAGAACTTAGAACTAGTGAAACCTAACTAACCTAAGGACATCACATACATCCATGCCCGAGGCAGGATTCGAACCTGCAACGGTAGCGGTCGCTCGGCTCAAGGTAATGTAAGAATGGAAAGAGTTCATAGAACTATAGGGAAGATGCAAGGATACTATGTGGATGCACTCCTTACCCATTGGGATGTTTGTTTAAGATATATTGTCTCAACGTATAACTCGAAGCAGCACATGAATACAGGACTGTCATTGCATGAGGTAGTATATGGTCGTAAGATGACATTACCGGTCAGCATGCTAAGGACCAAAAATGGTAAGTTAGGAAAATCTGTTAAAGTGTTCGTGAGAGTGATAAGGGAAATATGGAACAGAGTGAGCAAGACCAATACTAGGACACTAGAAAAACAATAAGAAGCAGTGAGCGTTACAGTAAGAATGCTGCAATACTAGGTTGGCCAATGGGTAATGTTACCGACTTCTTATACTCCAAAGGTGAAGACAAAGAAAGTTTTTGCAAAATATCCAGGGCCATATTAAATTTCCGAAACTATATCAGCAACGAACGTCAAGATCCAGTTGCTGATGAGGATGACAATGGTACATGGGGGACATTTGAAACCTTTTCGTGTGAGTCCATAAGTTATTAATGGAATAGTGGATTGGAACAGAAGGAAAATGTGAAAAGGATGGCGCAAAGGAGCGAGCAAGAAGTATTAGAAGAGCCAATGAGAAGAGTGCATAGCTGTTGAGACCTAAGAGGTAGAAGAACTTCTATCTTTTGTGTTTGTTAGGTATAAGTATAGCATAATGTATAGTGTACATGGGACGAACCGCTGCGGCGCAGTAAAGGGTTCTTAGGGGAAGGAAAGTGTAATTGGTATCCCTGTCCTCAGGTTGGGTACGTCAGGAGACAAGATGGAGATGGCGCAGACCATAGCCGTGCTACTGGTCATCGTTGGAATAAAAGCATGCAGAATCAGCACGTGGAAGTGGAGGCGCTGTTTGCGAAGCAAGATGTGGTGATAACCTGTCACCGTTGGGTGATACAGGAGGTATCTAACGCATGGAAAAAATGGAACGAGATGAAACAGTTAGATGAAGCATTCAGCAGCTTCTGGCAGGGTTAGAAGAATGATGGAGAGCTTAAAGAAGTTAAAGGAGTATGGAACTTATGAGAAATTGAGAGACGAGATGACAGGGGATTGTACAGTACAAGGAGAAGGAAAGGTTGGAGCGATGCAGGGGGCCAACTTCAGAAAATTGTGTCCGAGACAGATGACGAGGAGGACATCAGGAGCATGAACGACAGGATGGAAACAGTAAAGCAGTTGGTAAAAGGAAACAAAGCAGCAAATGAGTGGCGCATAAAGCAGACAACAAGTTTGGAGAAAGATGTTTTAAACAGTATTCTACGCCACTTGAGAGAGGAAGTAATGAACTATATGAAAATAGTGGAAGAATCAGTGAACCAGAACATTAAGAGGTTACAAGCCAAAGTGGGAATACTGGATGGGGAAGTAGTGACAATGAAGTGGTTACAGTCCTTGGACAACAGTGTGTGGGAAGCACACAGAGAGGTATCGAAATTTCGGGAAGCAATGCAACAGGCTATGCGTTGATGGCTGGGAATAAATTTGTTGTCACCAGATCACCACCTGGAGTGGCTACGGAAACTGCAGAAAAATCTACCACTCAAACTGAAGTTGGTCTTGCAACCCAACGATAAAAACTTGTCTATCTATTTTAACCTAAGTAAGGACCGGTGGAGCAAAGGTCTACATATTGGTTTCCTCTCCAATAACAGGGAAGCAGGCACGGTACCAGTGTCATATAGCCCACACGAATTGTATCAAGTGGGTGATGCTGAAGAAGTTTATCAAGATAAGGGTGCAGTTGTTGCTTCTAATTGCAAAGGACAAGAGTGGCCACGCAGAAGTGGAAGACGTGGAGTTACAGAAGTTTTACAGGTGTGAAGTTACTGTTTTCAAACAGGTTATTGAGAGGAAACTTCCTGCCAGATTAAAACTGTGTGCCGGACCGAGACTCTAACTTAGGACGTTTGCCTAGGCAAAGGTTCCGAGTTCGAGTCTCGGTCCGGCACGCAGTTTTAATCTGTTAGGAAGTTTCATATCAGCGCACACTCCACTGCAGAGTGAAAATCTCACTCAAGTCAGTGAGAGGTCTGAACTCTTAATGCTAGTTCATAATACGGAAAAGGATTGGAAGAAAGAGACGTCTAGGCCTGGGTTGTATTTCCAGCATGTTGAGGTACATTGGTTGTACTCTATCTTCGATAAAGTAGTAGTAGTAGCCAGTTGCTACAGCAGCAGAGAAGCTAGAGCTAGACAGAAGTGGATTATCAGCCGTAAATCAGACTAAGTTGAGCCAAACAATAGGACGTGAGATAATGCAGTTCATTGACTAACTAGTTAACGAGCAGTAGGGGTGAATCCCCATGGAGACATTGATGCAGCATGTTTAGCAGTACAGGGAAAACCAGTTCCAGAGAGAAACAATTTCGACCATTGTCATACCAAGTACTACAGCGGCACTTACTCTGCTACTAAATTTAGTCCTTGCACAAGAAGTGAAACACAAGAGGAAATTCGCATGCAGCTACTCGTCAAATCCTAATGGGCTGGTATCCCAGAACCTAGAAGGTCGTAGCAGGTACTGTAACTGTAAGTTAAGTTAAGTTAACAAGGAACTAATGGAGCTTAGAATAAGTAGTGCCTAAGAAAACTTGTAGTAAGAGCAGTCTTGAGTAAAGAGCAGATTACAGCCAGCCGCGCGGGATTAGCCGAGCGGTCTCAGGCGCTGCAGTCATGGACTGTGCGGCTGGTCCCGGCGGAGGTTCGAGTCCTCCCTCGGCATGGGTGTGTGTTTGTCCTTAGGATAATTTAGGGTAAGTAGTGTGTAAACTTAGGGACTGATGACCTTAGCAGTTAAAGTCCCATAAGATTTCACACACATTTGAACATTTGAGATTACAGCCAACTGTACCAAGCGCAAGGGAACTTGTCACCCACGTTTGCATGCGGGTAGTATAGTTTAAGGTGACTGAAGGGAACATGCCTTGTTAAAGAGGAGGGTAATGTAGCCTACGACCGGTCAGAAAAGCACAGAGTAGGGAGTGGTTGGCAGTAGTGTCAGCCACAGACAAATGTGTGTTACGGCTTACAAAATATAACACTGCCGTCACACTGATGCCAGGCGATTTGGCCTGGCATCATGTGGAAACAATTGACTCAGCAGTATCTAAGTGGAAGAGGGTGGAAGCCATTCCACGCTGGCAGTCGCTGAAATGTTTAGCATACGTGCTGAGAGGCATAGCAAAACCATAGCAAGTGCACCTCTGAAGCGTGAAAATACCTAGCCATTTTCCCCAAAATGCTAGTATTGCAGCTCTATCACCACGAGGATGTGATGCTTGAGCGCCATCTGGAACTTCGCTCATGGACCACAGTTTGTCTCGACGTTAGGGCAGTCTGACGTGAAACCGTAGAACCTGGAGTCCCCAGCACATCGGTCCAGCACCCGCCCTGGGAAGCAGCTTACCGGTCATCAACATCGGGCAGTGGGTCACTGCCGTTACATCACCCACCTGCCACCTGGTGCACAGCACAGGTTGTGTGAGCAAAGCTACAACACATGCGGCCACAGCTAACCGGGACCGCTCGCACCCGGAGTCGCTGCTGACAGAGGCAATGAGGTCTGTCAGCATTGCAGGGCGACAACACACAGGAGGTCGCTGGATGCCTCGGCCACGCTGCGGCTTAAAACTGTTTGGGATTGCTGGCTGTTTTATTGGCACCGCACAGCAACCCCGGCACCCAGCCCGTCCTCAGCTATTGCCTCTTTTTCAGTTTTACTTTAAAATATTGTAGAATACGAAACATTTTATCAACAATAATTTTTCAAACAAAGTATTTTTGGAAAAAGCAGATTGTTCTTTCAAATGTGGAAAAAAGAGGGTTTCAATTGTGGTATGTCAGTCCTAATATAAGTAGCTTTTATCTGTATAGAAATTGCTTTGTGAACATCATAACTTCATTATATTTCTTTAAATAAAGTGTTATTAATAAAAGTAAGTGCACTGTTAAAATCAAAGGCTGATAAGTAAACACTATAGAATAAAGTTTAATTTTCAAACATCTTTAATATAATTTCAACAACTTCTGTAATGTACTGACTGTGCAATACATATTTTATAAAAGAGATATAAAGTGTCATTTGAACTGTTAGTGGTGCCTCTTGTTTCTGATTGAGGAGCGTTTTTTCAGAACTCGATAGATGCAACACAGTTTTTCATAAAATGAGTTTTTCTATTTTCATATTGATAGATATGTTTGAGCATTTGAATTTTTACATGAGTACTAGATCACACTGACATTAGTATGTTGTACGAGAATATATTAAATTTTAATTTTTAAGATGGTAGATTAAGTGCAATTTTTTACTTTTTTCAAAAGTCGATAAATGTTTATTATATGCCTGTATTGCTTTAAAACGCATATTTTTGCATATTTTATTTTGTATAGCATCTTTTAAATTTATAGTTTTTGACTTTATTGAGAATACAAATAATAATAATAATAATAATAATAATAGAAATACAGCCCGCATCTCGTGGTCGTGCGGTCGCGTTCTCGCTTCCCACGCCCGGGTTCCCGGGCTCGATTCCCGGCGGGGTCAGGGATTTTCTCTGCCTCGTGATGGCTGGGTGTTGTGTGCTGTCCTTAGGTTAGTTAGGTTTAAGTAGTTCTAAGTTCTAGGGGACTGATGACCATAGATGTTAAGTCCCATAGTGCTCAGAGCCATTTGAACCATTTTTTTAAGAAATACAGGGACATAATACAGTAGTATCAGTGATAATTATTTTAACATAGTTGTTTAGCTTATATCATTATTATCAGTACTACATGAAGTATGAAATGAATATTACAAAAAGCATTACGTGTTACAATCACATTGGTTTTCCCTCTTATGTCTATATATTATTTGTCTAGAACATCTTTGTAAAACTCCTTTGCATTATCTGGAATCTCAAAATACATACATCAAAAAAAGTTTGGCATCATCTCAGTCCAAGAGTTCCGGAACCTGTACAGAAAATTGGAACAGAGATCAACGTAAAATTTTATTTCCGCCCTTTTCATTGCTCATGGAAACCACACATTGCATGTTGTACCACAATACAGCGAGACCTTTAGAGATAGTGGTCCAGATTGCTGTACACACCGGTACCTCTAATACCCAGTAGCACGTTCTCTTCCATTGATACATGCTTGTATTCGTCGTGGCATACTATCCACAAGTTCATCAAGGCACTGTTGCTCCAGATTGTCCCATTCCTCAACGGCGATTCGGCGTAGAAACCTCAGGGTGGTTGGTGGGTCACGTCGTCCACACAGCCCTTTTCAATCTATCCCAGGCATGTTGGATAGGGTTCATATCTAGAGAACATGCTGGCCACTCTAGTCGAGCGATATCGTTATCCTGAAGGAAGTCATCCACAAGATGTGCACGATGGGGACGCGAATTGTCGTCCATGAAGACGAATGCGTCGCCAATATGCTGCCGTATGGTTGCATTATCGATCGGAGGATGGCATTCACGTATCGTTTGGTCTGGAGGCAAGTAGCTATGGCCACGAACCGGAAAGAAGTGACGAATGTTATTGAATTTTGTGCTCTTTTCAAGGAACGCTGTAACCATCGCCATCATACAACTGTTTCTATTTTTGCTGCTGCAAGAATCAGAGAATAGATGTATAGTATTGGTGCCATCATTTGTTTGTTTTTTATTTAGGTCAGAAAGGAAGTCCAACGAAGCTGAAGCAACTTGACTGCATCCTCTTGAAGATTCTCCAGCTCGGTGTAAAGAACGATGCTTTCCTTCTTTGCTCGTTAGTGTGGATCATGATGCACAGATTGTATAACTATAATTGCCTAGCACAGAAAATTTCACTGACTGAGAGTTTAGGAATAGGTTGGTTTTGTTGCATGTCAAAGCGAGTCTTTATGACAGTGGGACTGTCTTCCTTCATTGTATCATAAAACCTCTTTGCACGAATTTTACGTAATCTGTGTCAAGTTCGCAGTTCATTCTTCTTCTGCATATGTGTTTCTGCTTTTATTTCCATTAAACAAACCTTACACCTTGATCAGGTACCAGTATTAGGTGTCCTGAATGACAGATTGAAATGTTAGTAAAATATGTGCTTGTAGTTGTGTAAGGGGCATTATTTCATTTCAGTCCTAAATTTCTTCTTTCTTCACAGAATCTCCTGAACATTTTGTCGACTGTGATACCTGGAGGAAAATAGCCTCTAGTAGACTTTCCCCTTCCATGATAGGTCTCTCTGCATTTATATATTTTTTATATTATTCTTAACGGCAATAGTTACCTTCTTATGATCCTTTCCTGTTCTGTCACCTCCTCTACTTTCATTTGACACGCCAGATACTCCTTGGTAAGTGGCAGCACAGAGACTACTTTACCAATTCTTTTCCTAATGGTATATATCATTGTCATTGTTTTCTTCCTTTTTGTCCTGTAGGTGTCCATTACTCTGCGCTGAGGAGAAGAAATATTGAGAAATTTTAACATAAACTTATCTCGATCTATTTTATTTAATGATGACACAGGCTGATGAAAGTGGGATATATATTCATAGCAGAGTTTAACAGCTTCGCATTCTTTCATCCCTTCAGCCTTTAAAGGCAGAACATAAGGTCTATGATTGCGTTTAATGAAATGTTCCTTTTTACGCGTTTTGTTTTGCGTTTCAGGTCGATGTAAGCTTTTCGTAAATCGGGATTTTCTCCCATCGGAACATTCTTTAACCTATATATCGTTTTCGGAGCCACAAGAATCATCACCCATTCTCCTTCCGCTTGCAGTATTTCTTTGTACATGTGCGTGTAAGCATCACGTGAATACTTGACTAAAAGGAAGCTTCAGGTATTACGACGAGAATGAAGTCAGGTTGTAAACTATTCCCGCCGGTAAATATTGTTACAACAATGAGTAACATCGCTTAAAGCAACCAGTATACTCCATTATTCTTAACAGTTTGCTGTGGAAAGAGAGATGAGACACTGGAGAGTAATTATACGATATTTGTCGACTTTTGCTGTAACAATAAGAATGCATATATCGTAGTTTGCTAAAACCTTGTGATTTGGAGTGTCCATACATGCAGCAGTAGTCGACTTCTGCTAAAACTTGGTTCAGAGGCTGACGTAAAAGATCAACATGATGTCATTACCGCGACTAACTCAATTTTGAAATTTTTTTGTGTATCAGGTTTTGAAAAAACGCTCCTCGATTACTTCCTTCATTTTAAAATAAATGATGTGATGAACCTTTATTGTTATACTTTACACTTACATGTTGTAATCCACTATAGCCCAAAAAATGCTGTTATTAGTTGCAACACATGCTGAATGAAATAAGTACTTATATATATGACCGCATGCATCAAATAATTCAGATATATTAGTAAACAGGAGCTGTACTAAAATTAGTAACGGTTACTAGAGTAATGGCCTACCAACCAGACACATTTCAGAGAAAAACTCTGTCAATATACTAATTCTGTCGGAACAGGCCTCGAAGGCAGAACGGTACCGACCGACCGTCATGTCATTCTCGGTCCATAGGCATCATTTGATTCGGATGTGGAGGGCCACTGCTCAGCGTACTGCTCTCCCTCTCACTGTAAGTTTTCGTGCCTGGATCTCTGCCAGTATTCGTGATAAATTTCGGGTATCCCTTTTGTGTACACTGAACAGTGGTTGAGAATGTACTAGACTGCAGGCCCGGCTCTATCCTATTACTAACAATTCAGTAGCCGTCTAGCGCGCAGAATTTTTGAGGTGTAGCGCCAGATCTAAGGCGAAACTTGCAACAACATGGTTTTTTTACTCTTGTGAGTTAGTGACAATATTAATGCTCTGACCTGTGTAAAAATATCCACACTGTTCAAGACAAGTTTGCACCACGCTCATGACTTGCATGCGACTTACGTTGGTACTATCCAAACATGTCATTTCATTTCTGTGATGAGATTTATTACACGTTAACGCTAGCTTTAGCGTCTTGAGTAATGTTGATGATGTTGCTCGGATCGTGGTAAAGAGCATCTGTTAGTGCTTCTATCAGTGAAATAAAATTTCATAGGCGTTACCCTCGCACATTATGTGGAAACAAAATAACATATTAAAAATATGTGAGTACACATTGCTGAATAGAAATTCCGCAGTTTATCAGTCCGAGAGAACCCCCCACAACATTAAATCGGCATTTGGCAAAAGTTACAGGCAACCAGTTCCAGGAGGAAGTGGAGATTTCCGAATTCCAACGTCACCTATGCGTCACCTACCCACTACCTTATCTTATCTTGCTGAGAAAACACGTTGTGGCTTTTCGGGTGGAGCGCCGAGCCCACAGCAAGAGATAAAGCATTTCTGCAAACACAACGTCACCACAATCAAAGGTTTCAACGGCATACCAGCACAGACATAAACTAGTCATCTCATTGCAATTTTTAGTTGATATAAAACCTGCCACGGTGTTATTTTTTTGTTCCCATCGCGTTCTTACTGGTTTTATATTCATGGACGATCGGCCCATCCATGCCAATGGAAATATTGCAGATACTTCAACAAACCTGGACATAGAGGAGAGAGACAAAAATATGGAAACACCAAAAATACAAAACATTACCAGGCCTAATGTGGTGTATGACAAATGTCAAAATTGTTAAAGCTTTCGCAGCCACTTGTTGAAAAACTGTCTGTTGGATTTTGTGACGGTTTCTTCGGACGACGTGTGTTTTATGATTTTTCTGTCGTTTCGACAGCATGAGTGGCTGGCTGGCATTGTCAAAGCTTCGCCCACCATTGCTGGTGGTGGAATGGAGTCGAGCTCGCGACCGTTGATTATATGCACCTGACGAGCCAACGTCCACCGTGGTCATTTCGGTGCGGTTTTCCTCTTGCTACCTGAAACGGACGTTCGCTGCAGCACGGGAATCCAGGATCCGTTCACCTTGAGACTTCCTTCTTTCTTGTTGAAGCCATTCTCATGTTTGTGTATTTCTATAGCTTCTCTGAACAGGCGAGTGTGACAGCCTTCCAGAATTTCCGTGTCGGCGAATTTTACTATTTGGTCGGTCTCACACAGCGCATGCCCCACGGCCGATTTCTCCACGTGCCCCAACCTGCAATGCAGCATATGTGCTGTGATTTTGGTATTGATTGATCTTTCATTCATTCCAACATAAAGTTTTCCGCATGTGCGTGGTATGCGGTATATTCCCGATATTGCCAGTAGGTCCCTTTTCCCCTTGCCAATCTGAGACACTCTTTGACATTCTTTGTCGGTTTGCGCAATGTACGGCCCATACCCGCCATCATTCTGGGAGTACATGGCAGAGAGGCAGTCCCCGATGTGTCGCTTCGCCGACTGTTACACTTCTTACATAACTGGTGGAGTATCCATTGCTCCTCAGAACGCTTTCCAGGCGTTGCACTCGCGTCTGAGGTGCTGCAGTTCACATAGTCGTCTTGCTTGCGTTACGAGCGTATGAATCATGCCTCGTTTCTGGCTCGGGCTGGTGATTTCACAGTTTGCGCAGGTATCAGTCTGTATGTGTCGGTTTTCGATACGTACTGTGTCTTTTCACTATCCCTTGTGAGCAGAACATCTAGAAAGGGTAGCTGTTTGTCGTTTTCTACTTCCATAGTAAGTTTTATCTTTGCGTGGAAGACGTTCAAGTGATTTAAGAAGTCGCCGACCTGCTCCTCACCATGGCTCTACACAACAAAGGCATCATCGGCTTATCTGTAGACTGACACATACACTCTTTGACATAAAACTCGACCGGCGGCCGGCCGCTTCAGAGGCTAAGTCCGCGCCGATCGCGACATGGGACAAAAAAACTGGCCAACTCGCTAATTCTCTAAGTCCGGTTATCTGCACAATCTGGCAACACTGTAGACTGCGGCACTTCCTGGAGGAAAACTTGTCCCAAGATAGAGACACTCTAGGCTGATTACGCCTGCGGTCTAGCGAGCCGGCACGGTAGCTCAGCGTGTTCGGTCAGAGGGTTAGCTGCCCTCTGTAATACAAAAACTGAGTGAATGGATCAATAACGAACTTCAAAGGGCGTCTGGGGACGTCCGCCACGAACAATTGCAACGAACTATAACAAAAAAAAAAAAAAACAAGCGGTAGCGTGCGTTGTTTCTGTTCATAATGTCAGTGGATCGAGAGCAGCTGGCATAAAATATTTTTATAGCCTCTTCTGTCTGAATGCTGAAGGCGTGAATGTAATGGTAGCGCAGATTCAATCTATTTCGCTTTGTGACACACCGATATCAAAATTTTATCTAGTAACGATTTTGCGGCAGATTTCCTGCAGACTGTCCTCCTCTGGACGCCGTATGCGGCAAAGCTCCGGGATCCATTTGCTGGCTACTGGCAGCGGCCGTGGCGACAGCAGCGGCGCTGCACTCCCCCGTTCTTTATCGAAAGCGCCTGCTACCGCTCATCGCTTTTGATGATTTAAAACGCTTTATTATTAAATGTTGCTCCACAGAAAATTTCTACAATTTCCATTCACGCTCAAAAGCAACGGAGACAGACGCCCTGATTAGTAAGCGGGTAATCGGCAAGAGCTGAGTATGGCCCGAAATTAATTTTATAGACTGGGACGAAATTAAACCACCTCACTACATTCGATGAATTTATAAATGCTTCATACCTCGTTTCTTTTCCTTTCAAACTTAATTATTTGTGCAACTTTTGGTCAATGTTTGGATGTTTTCGTCAAGCCAGAGTGAGCGTCTGTGGTGTAAAGTGTATTACAGTTCTTGTTTCATTCCTTATGGTAAGTCTACGCGATAAACTGTGTGAATACCTTGGAATGCATGCTCTGTAGCAGTGCAGGCACACTGCACATTTGGAGTTCCATGTATGGGTTCATGAAGTATTTATTGTTGATCGGAAGTGATAGTTAAGGTCATCAGATTTAAACCAGAAAAATTTGTCGTTTTGAAGGTTTCAGAGAACGGAAAGGAATTGCTAACGCCGGTGTTAGAAAACGTCTACAGTTAAATGCTATTGCAAAAATTTAGAAGATGGGAACTATATTAATGAACATGTGCACTTCATAAACAACCTTCTGACATGTTAGACCTATATGACGAACAAAGCTCAAATTTATATCGTTGACAGTCGGTTTGAATCTTTTCAGGACCTATTTTACAGTGAAGCACCTTGGAATTTGCAAAGCAGAAATCCATGATATTAACTTAATTTACTAAGCCGAAATCGGACGAAGATTGATGTTTAAAGGCATTCTTCAGATTTCGCATAAGAAATTTTTACTAGCAGTTTGCAACTCCATTAATTAAAATGGAAAATAAAAGGTTGTAGTCAGCGGCTTCTACCGTGATTCGAACTTATAGTACAAGCACTGCAACGCACAAGGGAACCTCTGAGCTAACGACACACTGGCGGCCAGAGGCGGACTATAGTCACTGCGATGTTGCCTGAGCCTCAAAACGCAACCTTAAACACACAAACAGAGGAGGTGGAGATTACTGTTTTAACGTCCCGTCGACAACGATGTCATTAGAGACGGAGCACAAGCCCGGATTAGGGAAGGATGGGGAAGGAAATCGGCCGTGCCCTTCCTAAGGAACCATCCCGGCATGTGCCTGAAGCGATTTAGGGAAATCATTGAAAACCTAAATCAGGATGGCCGGGCGCGGGATTGCACCGTCGTCCTCCCGAATGCGCACACAAACAGGTGTTACTTATGTGAAGAACGCCGTTCTTGGAGTCCAGAAATTAAATATACTTTCTAATTGTGTCATCTTGCAGTGGATTATATCGTACGAGTCTTCGATGTGGAAAACGAATGTCAAGTGAATTTAGCGAGGTAACGTCGACCTACACCCGGAAGTAAATGCACTATCAGAGTGTTGACAAATACTTGCTACGACGCTGCCATTTCTCGGCTCTCTGACGAGGCAGCTCTTCAGCGAAATGCTTGCCGTGATTCTCCGATACGGTTCTTCAGAGTGGAGACGCGCGCGCACGTTTGGTTTTTATGCGGCGTTCTCCCCTGATGGTTTCTGACGTCGCCTTGTGGGCTATGTATACATATGAGACATTCAATTATCATTAATCCAGAATGATACAAGTTTCAGCTTCCGGCGTGGAAGAAGGCTGTTGACGCCGACATTATATCATTTCAACGTAGGGCAAGCAAAACGGATCATTCAATGTTTCTCATTCAACATAAAGCATGTGAGATAAATTTCCGTAACGTTCATAATCATCTAAAAATACAAACGAAGTAAAAATACGCCGGAAGCTTATTCGAATTGAATATAATGTAAGATACCAAACGCTTTGCACCTCGATGTCGAATTTGTCCACTTGCAATCGTTTGCAGCATGCACATAGAATGTCATGATTACCACGAGAATGAAGAAATATGTTGGTAAGGATGGAATCAAGAAGAGACGCAGTCAACAAATATTCTATTCCTCATGGCATTCATTTCATTTGACACGTAAGAAGAGGTAAAGCGGGAATTTACTTTCGTTAACACGAAAGATATGCCGCACATATTGATAACGAGGAAGTCTGCGTCTTCATACGTTTCCTCCTTGAAATCCGTATGCTCTATTATATACTAAGTAGCCCGATCATTGTTTCAGTAATGTTACCCTCTTGTTTGACCCCGTAACGATGAACAGATTCCAAATGCATGTCTCTGCGTGAAAGTAGCTGTTCGAACCCTTCCTGGGTTGTTTTTTGTGTTTTATTGCTTGGAATTCCTGAAGCAGACCACTCAGCCTTCCCCCCTCGTGGGTTAGGTCTCAAAACTAAACCGCTTTGTATCCAATGGCATAATTTATTCATACTGCATCAGCATAAGACTCTTGCGAGTGAGAGAATGACAATAACAATCGTAACAAGAACAAGCAAATAATGAATGATGTTTATTCCAACGCAGAACGAGAATGGCTTTAAATATAAAAATCTATATCTATATCCATATCTATTGATCTTTGAGTTGGCACAATGCAAATATATTCTTAGCATTTAGTTACTGAATTTAGTTCTGGATGTTTGCAGAGAAAAGGAAAAGTCGGTACTTCTCGCTAGTGTAATATAATGTGAACCAGCAACTACCCTTTCCTTAGAACACGACTCAAGCAGGTCCTCAAGTAGGCACTGCTGCATTCTGTTCCCTGACATTGCTCTGATGACGGTTAATGCAGATAGTTCCGATTATGAAATACAAAACGTATTGCAGGTTAGTTCCTAGGATAGTAACATTAAATTTGCGTTGTAGACGGCACATGAACGTGACGACTATCCATATTACTCATCAATATAAAAAGACAATATTTTGGGAATTTAGCAGGATTACTCAAAATGAATTCTGAAATTGGGTGACTGACCGCACAGGTGCTAAACGTCGTCAAGAGTATACGATGTCCTAATAGCATTAGGAATATGAAGATCGTTTTCGACAGCTCGCAACTTTCACATTGCTATCTCCACCCTACTCCAGACAGCTCTCGGTGGAGTTGCACTACGTTGCCGATGTTATGGAAGGCCTTCAAACCGACAACAGAGCACATATTGAAAAATACAAGCGAATTCTCTTGCAGCGTAAGCTTATTGTAACTAATCTAAAAATTATTGGAGAGGAACATTGTCCTATTCAAAAAAAGTAAAATGTTACACACTGTTGACGTCAAACGGACATTATCTATGTCCTGTCTTGTGTCCTACTCATCTATAATATCAAGTGTACTATGAAAATGATTATATATAATGGATTATAAGGTAATGCATTGATACCAGATGGTGGGGGCCGGCCGATGTGGCCGTGCGGTTCTAGGCGCTTCAGTCTGGAACCGCGTGACCGCTACGGTCGCAGGTTCGAATCCTGCCTCGGGCATGGATGTGTGTGATGTCCTTAGGTTAGTTAGGTTTAAGTAGTTCTAAGTTCTAGGGGACTGATGACCTTAGAAGTTAAGTCCCATAGTGCTCAGAGCCATTTGAACCATTTGAACTATTTAACACAAAATGACATAAAAAATTTAAGTTAATCACGAGCAGCTAGTTGAGAATATGTATGAAAATTAAATGACACGACGAACCGTCTTGTTCTGCATATGGATTCAAACCCAGCTCATGCAGACTAAGCAAAGATTTCGTGACTGAAGGAAACTAACAGTCATTCCTGATTAGGCATACAGAGAGTGATATACCTCGATTTTAGACAGTATCAGTTAGCAAACATCAACTTTAAATTGCATAACGCTAACATTTTTAACAGACGCGAATTCCTACCCAGCATCTATTGTCCCTGTTAACGAACTACGAGAGATGTTTAATATTGCTTCTTCACAAGTAACTTACTTGAAATGCCGTGAGGTAAAGCTGTGTGTTGGACACGGATTCGAACCCGGAACCTAATCGGATTGCTATCGAAGCACAGTCAAATGTGACATATCGGAATTTCGCGGCAGTAACTAGATGTTTTAACTGAAATGACGAGACGAAACATTAATTTTTTCCTTCCCAGGACTCCAACCCGGCACCTATCGCTGTTATATTCTAGAGAAAACTAACGTTAAATATGGGTTTGTTGCACCAGCAGTGACATGTGAGCATGTTTGAACTGAAATAATATGACGAAGAGTTCAGCGCTCACTGGGAATAGAGCCCCACACATATCGTTGTTGACTACACACAAAGAGACGTCAGCTACCGAATTTTTCTCCACCAGCTGCTCAGAATAGCATCTTGAACTTACAGTCATCTCGCAAATAGTTCTGTGTCTCACTGGGAGTCAAAAACGTCAGATACCGTTAGTGTTGACAGCGAATGAAAATACATTAAAAATCAAAATTATTATCCACCAGCAGATAGGTGTTCTCATGCTAGAGCTTGATAATACATAATTAAATCTTTAGTGCCGGGCCAGGATTCGATCCCATTCACGCATAATATGTGAAGGTGTTGAGGAATCTGCAGTTTTGAACAAACAACAAATTGTAGCCGAGCTGTATTGCCACGAAGGGATCAAATTCCGCGTTAAGGGCGGTCTGAGTTGCATTCCCAGTTCAGAACCAATTTTATCGACATACAGAAGCTCAAATAAAAGATAGAATAAGTGTACTGTGACCATACATAGCGTCTGTGTCGTCACTTGAAATAAATAACTAGTATAAGAAAGGTTACTGGTGATAGAGTTTCTACATGTCGCCACTCCAGACTTTATTGTGGTTCAACCTACTGTCTACTTGGTAAAGAAGGAATATCATCTTTAATGTGAATTTTCAGACCACGCAGCCATTATATCTCCTTCACTTGGTGTAGCCAGGAGAGAATGGAATCTGTCTCTCCCTATCTAAAATCATTGACAGAAGTGGGAATCGAACCCAGACCATAGGTATAACAACCTACCATCCGTCCAACAGACCACGAAATCCTCTTCTCTGCGAGTCATTTTTCTATCGTAACGCAGTTGCGCCACACTGGATGAGAATTCTGACACACAGGCTCCCTGTAGTAATTTGCAGCATGTTCAGTAAATTCATTTACTTGGTTGACCGAATCACCATGAACTAGCTGCCTCGGCTACCCAGTGCATACATTCGACTATTTTGTAATCACAGAAATAAAATCACGTTACTGCCACCTACACACAACCGCCAACATTGTAGGATGCAGAAGTTTAAATAGGAAGTGTTCCTTTCCACTTGAGCTATTCTATTGCGCTATCTGTTACTAGAAAACGTCGTTCAGTCCAAAAGAAAAGCTGTAACTGTTTGTCTCTCAGAAGTCAAGACCTGGCCATATGCATAATCTCACAGTGCTGTGGAATCCAAAAGTTCTGGAGGAATAGTTGCCGAGCTCTGGAGCTGTTGTAGCTACGTGTCAGCTTGTAGCATAGACAAGATGTCGCGAGTTCGAATACATTCAGTGCTACATTTTTTAAAACGCAATTCTGCTCTCTGCTGAAGTTATCAATCTAATGGAACTTTGAACATAATTCCCTTCACTTCTCAACCCAAAGTAGTCGCATGTGGAAAAAGGACTAACTACTGTGACATTTTGTTCTATTCTGGTTTAATAGACAGCAGGCAGCAGATGCATCTCGAAGATGTGCAGGGAGAGCGCATCGTGCCATAATATGTCAGAAAAGTATTTTCTACATTAGCCGTCGTGTGGTAGTGATATTTTATTCTTCTTCAAACTTTGATTGACAGCTTTAACTCAGAACAAATTTTCTACATGCATGTAATCAAAGACTGTCATAGGTAACATCAGAGAATTCGCATATATCGTTGATGATTAATTTCTCTCTCATGTTTACTATTGTTTTAACAACACTAAAGGAAACCCTACGAAAATTGTGCACTGTATTATAAGAAATGAAATAAAACTAACCATGATAACCTTACGACGAAAGTATCTGTACACAAGCATGCCTCTATCGACACGAATTAGTAAAATACTACTCACTTAGATTTTGATTGGGTCTGTGTTTAATTGGTATTCTGTGTCATACTCAAGGGGTATGCAAATGTGGCATTTCATAAATATAGTTACGTATTCCTAGAAACCCAAAATTCGCTTGTCAGCAGCGGAAAGAGGCGTTACCTGTTGTGCAGCATTGTAAGTTTTTCAACATTGCACTATGAGCTGAAAGCATTTTATTGCGATTTCCTTATTGATGTTTGATCTGACTGCTTGTAGCTCTTTCACAGAAGGGATAAAAACGTTTCAGTCAGTGAGACTGGAACTGTGAACCGTAACAGACGCTGTTTCACAGGTCAGCACGTTACCACAGAGCTGGCGAGGAAGTATGGGTCTCAGCTTCCTATTACGACGGCAATAGTAACTAGAACTCGTAAACCGCTATTTAAAGGACGAGATTAGTTGCGATTTCCACCTGCAACGACTTTCCTGGGCTGAAAACCGTAAATTTTCAATCTTTTGTTACCCCTCAAGCTATAATAACTCAGATTATTCAATGGAAATGACAGGTAAAATCAAGTGAACTTTGAGGCTTAATTCCGTGCACACCAGGAAGTAACTCGTCGATCACAGAGTTGCCAAACATACGTTGCCTTGTTGCCAAATCTCAGTTACAGTACTAGCAGGAAGAAGACGAACCGATGTGATCCTACAGCGGTCTGGGAAGTGACCATAGCTGGTGTCTCCAAGTCGCGGCTGCTACGGCCTGGAATACGTAATGCGCCTGATTCGCTTTCTGTAACTAGATTTAGAGACTGGAGCGTAGTTACTAATAATACTCAGAACTGACTGCAAACTGAGCATCATAAATCAGTAACTCTCATTGTTGTTTTTATATTCCTTTCGTAAGTGCACTCAAAACTAAGAAAGTCATTCACAGGCGTTTTCGTGCCTCGCCGATAGTCGAGCACAACATACAAATAAAAATATAAAGAATGTGAAGAGAGAGTGTAAAAAATTGTTGTAAAGAAACTGAATCATGGTATTTAAAGAAATCTTTCATTAAAATGACACGTTCCACATCATTACGAAATGTCGTATTCATGACCTATGGAACAAGAGTTAATCTAATGTAATCTAATCTAATCTAATCTAATCACATCATATTGATGATTAGCCATGAAGAGTCATGAATTACCGAAATTTTTTGCCAATACCAGTAACCAAATCTAAACTTGAAAATAAAAGACGACAATTTTTGTAATAAACCGTGACTCCTATCAAGACACTTTCATCCCTGTTATCTAACCACGAAAGATGTCTGATATACCTCCATTCTGAAGTAACAAAGTGTGCATGCATTTAAAGATGAAGTGCATGATGTGAAGTTCTGTGATGGAGATACGAACGCAACACGTAATCCGATTGTTAACTAAGAAAAATCAAATGTTACGTATCGGTTTTTCTTACGAGCCGCTAGGTGTCTGAATCTAAAATAAGGATACAAACTTTTGTGCCTAAGCGACAATCGAACTGCACACCTACCGTGCATCCACAAATATAGCTTAAGTATCAGTTGCTTACTCATGAACAGTAAGATGTGTGCGTGTTTGACCAGAAATAACGACACCTGTTGCGATTGTTGGCAACACATGAACAGACATTGAAATTGCGCGTTAATTTTCACTAGCAGGTGGGTGTGGACTTGATAAAGCTAGAAATGAAATTATGAATATTTTTGTACTGGATCAGGTTTCAGACCCACATACTTACCTTTGGAGGAGACCTAGAGAAGATTGCAGTCTTGGGAAAAGGAACGAAATGACTGAACTATACTGTTCTGAGAGATTCAGATCCTCGAAAGAGGAGATACGAATTCGAATCACAGTCCAGCACCAAATTTTTAAACGTCTCTAGTTCAATCAAGTACAAGTAAAATAAGAGCCCTGTCCCTTTAAATGGCTATCGGTTCATCAAATAAAATAAAATTTTCTAATGTAAGTAAGCTTACTGGCGACTGTATTTCTTTTTACCATGACTTCCGCTGTGTCATTTCCCAACGTAAACCGGCTCTGCCCAGTTGGTAATGAAGGAACGTGATGTTTAATGCGGATTCTGGATTATAACGTCTTTCTCTTGAGGTTACCAGAGGTAAAATAAATCTGTTTGTGCCTCTTAAAAGTAAATGCCTGAACCCACGCATTGCACCTGTGATAGCTCGTTCCACCAGACCATTGTGGCCACATTACCCAGCCCCAGAAGTGTGCTGTAACGGATGATGTGCTTAGCTTACAAAATTAGTCACGGTGGAAAAAATGCGAGTCTATTAAATGGTCAAGTAGAAGCAAGCTTCTGACGCAGAGATTATGCTATTCTCATGTCAGCAGGATGTAAAGACTCTTCTAGGCATAATAGGCTGGATGTAAAGCCATTTTGATTTTTCACAAATTCAGCAAATTTCTTAGTTCGAGAAAATCCACTAACAGCAACATATATCGGAAGGCAGTAAGATCTCTTGCCTTTTGGTTTGTCAGTACTCGATAGCCATTTCTAGGCGAAAGTAAATGAAGAAAGGCAGTGCGTTTTTGTTACCAAGTAACGTCTTCGTCAATTACTTTAGTTTTAATATAATCTACGAGTAATTGCTGGTGTTTGATATTAACATGAAAAGGATTCCGTAGACAGGGAAAGAACCTGTTCTTGGGAAACTACTTCTGTGACCAAAAGGCACTAAATGATGTTCAAGCACTTGTGTTACAGCAGCAGTATGAATAAAATGATATTAATAATAACAGTAATAATCGAATTATCCGGCAACTTCACACTTCACAGTGGATTTTCTCGAACTAAGAAATTTGCTGAATTTGTGAAAAATCAAAATGGCTTCACATCCAGCCTATGATGCCTAGAAGAGTCTTTACATCCTGCTGACATGAGAATAGCATAATCTCTGCCTCAGAAGCTTGCTTCTACTTGACCATTTAATAGACTCGCATTTTTTCCACCGTGACTAATTTTGTAAGCTAAGCACATCATCCGTTACAGCACACTCCTGGGGCTGGGTAATGTGGCCACAATGGTCTGGTGGAACGAGATATCACAGGTGCAATGCGTGGGTTCAGGCATTTACTTTTAAGAGGCACAAACAGATTTATTTTACCTCTGGTAACCTCAAGAGAAAGACGTTATAATCCAGAATCCGCATTAAACATCACGTTCCTTCATTACCAACTGGGCAGAGCCGGTTTACGTTGGGAAATGACACAGCGGAAGTCATGGTAAAAAGAAATACAGTCGCCAGTAAGCTTACTTACATTAGAAAATTTTATTTTATTTGATGAACCGATAGCCATTTAAAGGGACAGGGCTCTTATTTTACTTGTACTTGATTGAACTAGAGACGTTTAAAAATTTGGTGCTGGACTGTGATTCGAATTCGTATCTCCTCTTTCGAGGATCTGAATCTCTCAGAACAGTATAGTTCAGTCATTTCGTTCCTTTTCCCAAGACTGCAATCTTCTCTAGGTCTCCTCCAAAGGTAAGTATGTGGGTCTGAAACCTGATCCAGTACAAAAATATTCATAATTTCATTTCTAGCTTTATCAAGTCCACACCCACCTGCTAGTGAAAATTAACGCGCAATTTCAATGTCTGTTCATGTGTTGCCAACAATCGCAACAGGTGTCGTTATTTCTGGTCAAACACGCACACATCTTACTGTTCATGAGTAAGCAACTGATACTTAAGCTATATTTATGGATGCACGGTAGGTGTGCAGTTCGATTGTCGCTTAGGCACAAAAGTTTGTATCCTTATTTTAGATTCAGACACCTAGCGGCTCGTAAGAAAAACCGATACGTAACATTTGATTTTTCTTAGTTAACAATCGGATTACGTGTTGCGTTCGTATCTCCATCACAGAACTTCACATCATGCACTTCATCTTTAAATGCATGCACACTTTGTTACTTCAGAATGGAGGTATATCAGACATCTTTCGTGGTTAGATAACAGGGATGAAAGTGTCTTGATAGGAGTCACGGTTTATTACAAAAATTGTCGTCTTTTATTTTCAAGTTTAGATTTGGTTACTGGTATTGGCAAAAATTACGGTAATTCATGACTCTTCATGGCTAATCATCAATATGATGTGATTAGATTAGATTAGATTACATTAGATTAACTCTTGTTCCATAGGTCATGAATACGACATTTCGTAATGATGTGGAACGTGTCATTTTAATGAAAGATTTCTTTAAATACCATGATTCAGTTTCTTTACAACAATTTTTTACACTCTCTCTCATTGCTTTTTATTTCTCTCTCTCTCTCTCTCTCTCTCTCACACACACACACACACACACACACACACACACACACACACACACACAAACACACACATTCTTTATATTTTTATTTGTATGTTGTGCTCGACTATCGGCGAGGCACGAAAACGCCTGTGAATGACTTTCTTAGTTTTGAGTGCACTTACGAAAGAAATATAAAAACAACAATGAGAGTTACTGATTTATGATGCTCAGTTTGCAGTCAGTTCTGAGTATTATTAGTAACTACGCTCCAGTCCCTAAACCTAGTTACAGAAAGCGAATCAGGCGCATTACGTATTCCAGGCCGTAGCAGCCGTGACTTGGAGACACCAGCTATGGTCACTTCCCAGACCGCTGTAGGATCACATCGGTTCGTCTTCTTCCTGCTAGTACTGTAACTGAGATTTGGCAACAAGGCAACGTATGTTTGGCAACTCTGTGATCGACGAGTTACTTCCTGGTGTGCACGGAATTAAGCCTCAAAGTTCACTTGATTTTACCTGTCATTTCCATTGAATAATCTGAGTTATTATAGCTTGAGGGGTAACAAAAGATTGAAAATTTACGGTTTTCAGCCCAGGAAAGTCGTTGCAGGTGGAAATCGCAACTAATCTCGTCCTTTAAATAGCGGTTTACGAGTTCTAGTTACTATTGCCGTCGTAATAGGAAGCTGAGACCCATACTTCCTCGCCAGCTCTGTGGTAACGTGCTGACCTGTGAAACAGCGTCTGTTACGGTTCACAGTTCCAGTCTCACTGACTGAAACGTTTTTATCCCTTCTGTGAAAGAGCTACAAGCAGTCAGATCAAACATCAATAAGGAAATCGCAATAAAATGCTTTCAGCTCATAGTGCAATGTTGAAAAACTTACAATGCTGCACAACAGGTAACGCCTCTTTCCGCTGCTGACAAGCGAATTTTGGGTTTCTAGGAATACGTAACTATATTTATGAAATGCCACATTTGCATACCCCTTGAGTATGACACAGAATACCAATTAAACACAGACCCAATCAAAATCTAAGTGAGTAGTATTTTACTAATTCGTGTCGATAGAGGCATGCTTGTGTACAGATACTTTCGTCGTAAGGTTATCATGGTTAGTTTTATTTCATTTCTTATAATACAGTGCACAATTTTCGTAGGGTTTCCTTTAGTGTTGTTAAAACAATAGTAAACATGAGAGAGAAATTAATCATCAACGATATATGCGAATTCTCTGATGTTACCTATGACAGTCTTTGATTACATGCATGTAGAAAATTTGTTCTGAGTTAAAGCTGTCAATCAAAGTTTGAAGAAGAATAAAATATCACTACCACACGACGGCTAATGTAGAAAATACTTTTCTGACATATTATGGCACGATGCGCTCTCCCTGCACATCTTCGAGATGCATCTGCTGCCTGCTGTCTATTAAACCAGAATAGAACAAAATGTCACAGTAGTTAGTCCTTTTTCCACATGCGACTACTTTGGGTTGAGAAGTGAAGGGAATTATGTTCAAAGTTCCATTAGATTGATAACTTCAGCAGAGAGCAGAATTGCGTTTTAAAAAATGTAGCACTGAATGTATTCGAACTCGCGACATCTTGTCTATGCTACAAGCTGACACGTAGCTACAACAGCTCCAGAGCTCGGCAACTATTCCTCCAGAACTTTTGGATTCCACAGCACTGTGAGATTATGCATATGGCCAGGTCTTGACTTCTGAGAGACAAACAGTTACAGCTTTTCTTTTGGACTGAACGACGTTTTCTAGTAACAGATAGCGCAATAGAATAGCTCAAGTGGAAAGGAACACTTCCTATTTAAACTTCTGCATCCTACAATGTTGGCGGTTGTGTGTAGGTGGCAGTAACGTGATTTTATTTCTGTGATTACAAAATAGTCGAATGTATGCACTGGGTAGCCGAGGCAGCTAGTTCATGGTGATTCGGTCAACCAAGTAAATGAATTTACTGAACATGCTGCAAATTACTACAGGGAGCCTGTGTGTCAGAATTCTCATCCAGTGTGGCGCAACTGCGTTACGATAGAAAAATGACTCGCAGAGAAGAGGATTTCGTGGTCTGTTGGACGGATGGTAGGTTGTTATACCTATGGTCTGGGTTCGATTCCCACTTCTGTCAATGATTTTAGATAGGGAGAGACAGATTCCATTCTCTCCTGGCTACACCAAGTGAAGGAGATATAATGGCTGCGTGGTCTGAAAATTCACATTAAAGATGATATTCCTTCTTTACCAAGTAGACAGTAGGTTGAACCACAATAAAGTCTGGAGTGGCGACATGTAGAAACTCTATCACCAGTAACCTTTCTTATACTAGTTATTTATTTCAAGTGACGACACAGACGCTATGTATGGTCACAGTACACTTATTCTATCTTTTATTTGAGCTTCTGTATGTCGATAAAATTGGTTCTGAACTGGGAATGCAACTCAGACCGCCCTTAACGCGGAATTTGATCCCTTCGTGGCAATACAGCTCGGCTACAATTTGTTGTTTGTTCAAAACTGCAGATTCCTCAACACCTTCACATATTATGCGTGAATGGGATCGAATCCTGGCCCGGCACTAAAGATTTAATTATGTATTATCAAGCTCTAGCATGAGAACACCTATCTGCTGGTGGATAATAATTTTGATTTTTAATGTATTTTCATTCGCTGTCAACACTAACGATATCTGACGTTTTTGACTCCCAGTGAGACACAGAACTATTTGCGAGATGACTGTAAGTTCAAGATGCTATTCTGAGCAGCTGGTGGAGAAAAATTCGGTAGCTGACGTCTCTTTGTGTGTAGTCAACAACGATATGTGTGGGGCTCTATTCCCAGTGAGCGCTGAACTCTTCGTCATATTATTTCAGTTCAAACATGCTCACATGTCACTGCTGGTGCAACAAACCCATATTTAACGTTAGTTTTCTCTAGAATATAACAGCGATAGGTGCCGGGTTGGAGTCCTGGGAAGGAAAAAATTAATGTTTCGTCTCGTCATTTCAGTTAAAATATCTAGTTACTGCCGCGAAATTCCGATATGTCACATTTGACTGTGCTTCGATAGCAATCCGATTAGGTTCCGGGTTCGAATCCGTGTCCAACACACAGCTTTACCTCACGGCATTTCAAGTAAGTTACTTGTGAAGAAGCAATATTAAACATCTCTCGTAGTTCGTTAACAGGGACAATAGATGCTGGGTAGGAATTCGCGTCTGTTAAAAATGTTAGCGTTATGCAATTTAAAGTTGATATTTGCTAACTGATACTGTCTAAAATCGAGGTATATCACTCTCTGTATGCCTAATCAGGAATGACTGTTAGTTTCCTTCAGTCACGAAATCTTTGCTTAGTCTGCATGAGCTGGGTTTGAATCCATATGCAGAACAAGACGGTTCGTCGTGTCATTTAATTTTCATACATATTCTCAACTAGCTGCTCGTGATTAACTTAAATTTTTTATGTCATTTTGTGTTAAATAGTTCAAATGGTTCAAATGGCTCTGAGCACTATGGGACTTAACTTCTAAGGTCATCAGTCCCCTAGAACTTAGAACTACTTAAACCTAACTAACCTAAGGACATCACACACATCCATGCCCGAGGCAGGATTCGAACCTGCGACCGTAGCGGTCACGCGGTTCCAGACTGAAGCGCCTAGAACCGCACGGCCACATCGGCCGGCCCCCACCATCTGGTATCAATGCATTACCTTATAATCCATTATATATAATCATTTTCATAGTACACTTGATATTATAGATGAGTAGGACACAAGACAGGACATAGATAATGTCCGTTTGACGTCAACAGTGTGTAACATTTTACTTTTTTTGAATAGGACAATGTTCCTCTCCAATAATTTTTAGATTAGTTACAATAAGCTTACGCTGCAAGAGAATTCGCTTGTATTTTTCAATATGTGCTCTGTTGTCGGTTTGAAGGCCTTCCATAACATCGGCAACGTAGTGCAACTCCACCGAGAGCTGTCTGGAGTAGGGTGGAGATAGCAATGTGAAAGTTGCGAGCTGTCGAAAACGATCTTCATATTCCTAATGCTATTAGGACATCGTATACTCTTGACGACGTTTAGCACCTGTGCGGTCAGTCACCCAATTTCAGAATTCATTTTGAGTAATCCTGCTAAATTCCCAAAATATTGTCTTTTTATATTGATGAGTAATATGGATAGTCGTCACGTTCATGTGCCGTCTACAACGCAAATTTAATGTTACTATCCTAGGAACTAACCTGCAATACGTTTTGTATTTCATAATCGGAACTATCTGCATTAACCGTCATCAGAGCAATGTCAGGGAACAGAATGCAGCAGTGCCTACTTGAGGACCTGCTTGAGTCGTGTTCTAAGGAAAGGGTAGTTGCTGGTTCACATTATATTACACTAGCTAGAAGTACCGACTTTTCCTTTTCTCTGCAAACATCCAGAACTAAATTCAGTAACTAAATGCTAAGAATATATTTGCATTGTGCCAACTCAAAGATCAATAGATATGGATATAGATATAGATTTTTATATTTAAAGCCATTCTCGTTCTGCGTTGGAATAAACATCATTCATTATTTGCTTGTTCTTGTTACGATTGTTATTGTCATTCTCTCACTCGCAAGAGTCTTATGCTGATGCAGTATGAATAAATTATGCCATTGGATACAAAGCGGTTTAGTTTTGAGACCTAACCCACGAGGGGGGAAGGCTGAGTGGTCTGCTTCAGGAATTCCAAGCAATAAAACACAAAAAACAACCCAGGAAGGGTTCGAACAGCTACTTTCACGCAGAGACATGCATTTGGAATCTGTTCATCGTTACGGGGTCAAACAAGAGGGTAACATTACTGAAACAATGATCGGGCTACTTAGTATATAATAGAGCATACAGATTTCAAGGAGGAAACGTATTTAGACGCAGACTTCCTCGTTATCAATATGTGCGGCATATCTTTCGTGTTAACGAAAGTAAATTCCCGCTTTACCTCTTCTTACGTGTCAAATGAAATGAATGCCATGAGGAATAGAATATTTGTTGACTGCGTCTCTTCTTGATTCCATCCTTACCAACATATTTCTTCATTCTCGTGGTAATCATGACATTCTATGTGCATGCTGCAAACGATTGCAAGTGGACAAATTCGACATCGAGGTGCAAAGCGTTTGGTATCTTACATTATATTCAATTCGAATAAGCTTCCGGCGTATTTTTACTTCGTTTGTATTTTTAGATGATTATGAACGTTACGGAAATTTATCTCACATGCTTTATGTTGAATGAGAAACATTGAATGATCCGTTTTGCTTGCCCTACGTTGAAATGATATAATGTCGGCGTCAACAGCCTTCTTCCACGCCGGAAGCTGAAACTTGTATCATTCTGGATTAATGATAATTGAATGTCTCATATGTATACATAGCCCACAAGGCGACGTCAGAAACCATCAGGGGCGAACGCCGCATAAAAACCAAACGTGCGCGCGCGTCTCCACTCTGAAGAACCGTATCGGAGAATCACGGCAAGCATTTCGCTGAAGAGCTGCCTCGTCAGAGAGCCGAGAAATGGCAGCGTCGTAGCAAGTATTTGTCAACACTCTGATAGTGCATTTACTTCCGGGTGTAGGTCGGCGTTACCTCGCTAAATTCACTTGACATTCGTTTTCCACATCGAAGACTCGTACGATATAATCCACTGCAAGATGACACAATTAGAAAGTATATTTAATTTCTGGACTCCAAGAACGGCGTTCTTCACATAAGTAACACCTGTTTGTGTGTGCATTCGGGAGGACGACGGTGCAATCCCGCGCCCGGCCATCCTGATTTAGGTTTTCAATGATTTCCCTAAATCGCTTCAGGCAAATGCCGGGATGGTTCCTTAGGAAGGGCACGGCCGATTTCCTTCCCCATCCTTCCCTAATCCGAGCTTGTGCTCCGTCTCTAATGACATCGTTGTCGACGGGACGTTAAAACAGTAATCTCCACCTCCTCTGTTTGTGTGTTTAAGGTTGCGTTTTGAGGCTCAGGCAACATCGCAGTGACTATAGTCCGCCTCTGGCCGCCAGTGTGTCGTTAGCTCAGAGGTTCCCTTGTGCGTTGCAGTGCTTGTACTATAAGTTCGAATCACGGTAGAAGCCGCTGACTACAACCTTTTATTTTCCATTTTAATTAATGGAGTTGCAAACTGCTAGTAAAAATTTCTTATGCGAAATCTGAAGAATGCCTTTAAACATCAATCTTCGTCCGATTTCGGCTTAGTAAATTAAGTTAATATCATGGATTTCTGCTTTGCAAATTCCAAGGTGCTTCACTGTAAAATAGGTCCTGAAAAGATTCAAACCGACTGTCAACGATATAAATTTGAGCTTTGTTCGTCATATAGGTCTAACATGTCAGAAGGTTGTTTATGAAGTGCACATGTTCATTAATATAGTTCCCATCTTCTAAATTTTTGCAATAGCATTTAACTGTAGACGTTTTCTAACACCGGCGTTAGCAATTCCTTTCCGTTCTCTGAAACCTTCAAAACGACAAATTTTTCTGGTTTAAATCTGATGACCTTAACTATCACTTCCGATCAACAATAAATACTTCATGAACCCATACATGGAACTCCAAATGTGCAGTGTGCCTGCACTGCTACAGAGCATGCATTCCAAGGTATTCACACAGTTTATCGCGTAGACTTACCATAAGGAATGAAACAAGAACTGTAATACACTTTACACCACAGACGCTCACTCTGGCTTGACGAAAACATCCAAACATTGACCAAAAGTTGCACAAATAATTAAGTTTGAAAGGAAAAGAAACGAGGTATGAAGCATTTATAAATTCATCGAATGTAGTGAGGTGGTTTAATTTCGTCCCAGTCTATAAAATTAATTTCGGGCCATACTCAGCTCTTGCCGATTACCCGCTTACTAATCAGGGCATCTGTCTCCGTTGCTTTTGAGCGTGAATGGAAATTGTAGAAATTTTCTGTGGAGCAACATTTAATAATAAAGCGTTTTAAATCATCAAAAGCGATGAGCGGTAGCAGGCGCTTTCGATAAAGAACGGGGGAGTGCAGCGCCGCTGCTGTCGCCACGGCCGCTGCCAGTAGCCAGCAAATGGATCCCGGAGCTTTGCCGCATACGGCGTCCAGAGGAGGACAGTCTGCAGGAAATCTGCCGCAAAATCGTTACTAGATAAAATTTTGATATCGGTATGTCACAAAGCGAAATAGATTGAATCTGCGCTACCATTACATTCACGCCTTCAGCATTCAGACAGAAGAGGCTATAAAAATATTTTATGCCAGATGCTCTCGATCCACTGACATTATGAACAGAAACAACGCACGCTACCGCTTGTTTTTTTTTTTTTTTTTGTTATAGTTCGTTGCAATTGTTCGTGGCGGACGTCCCCAGACGCCCTTTGAAGTTCGTTATTGATCCATTCACTCAGTTTTTGTATTACAGAGGGCAGCTAACCCTCTGACCGAACACGCTGAGCTACCGTGCCGGCTCGCTAGACCGCAGGCGTAATCAGCCTAGAGTCTCTCTATCTTGGGACAAGTTTTCCTCCAGGAAGTGCCGCAGTCTATAGTGTTGCCAGATTGTGCAGATAACCGGACTTAGAGAATTAGCGAGTTGGCCAGTTTTTTTGTCCCATGTCGCGATCGGCGCGGAATTAGCCTCTGAAGCGGCCGGCCGCCGGTCGAGTTTTATGTCAAAGAGTGTACATAAAGGACTCAGGGCATTTCACTGAGAAGCTGAAGAAACTGAAACATGGACCAAACGACATACTGGTCAGCTTCGATGTTTTTTCTTTGTTTAGCAAAGTGCCGCTCGGTGACTCTCTGGAGTACATCGATTCCATTTTGCCGCAAGACATCACAAAGCTCTTTCATGCACGTCTCACCACGAGCTATTTCACGCGGAATGGCAACTTCCACGAGCGTCGCCGTGGGTAGTTCCCTTAGTCCAGTGGTGGCCAGCTTCTTCGTGGAACATTTCGAAGCACAGGCACTGGACGTGCTCGACCTAAGTTGTGGTACAGATACGTCGATGATGCCTTTGTTATGTAGAGCTATGGTGAGGAACCGATGATGCCTTTGTTGTGTAGAGCCATGGTGAGGAACAGGTCGACGACTTCCTAAAACACTTGAACAGCTTCCATGCCAACATAAAAGTTACCATGGAAGTAGAAAACGACAAACAGCTACCGCTTCTAGACGTGCTGGTCACAAGGGATGGTGAAAAGACACAGCACGTATCGAAAACCGGCACATAACGGACTGATACCTGCACAAACTGTGAAATCACCACCCTGAGTCAGACAAGAGGCGTGATTAATACGCTCGTAACGCGAGCAAGACGAATATGTGAGCTGCAGCACCTCAGACGCGAGTGCAACGCCTGGAAAGCGTTCTGAGGAGCAATAGGTACTCCACCAGTTATGTAACAAATGTGACAGAGTCAAATACTCGGCGAAGCGACTCATCGGAAAAAGAAACGTCGGGCATGGCCTTTCTGCCATACATTCCAAGAATGAGGGCCGGAATCGGCCGTATATTGGAAGACAAAGAAGATCAAAGAGTATCTCAGAACGGCAAAGGGGGAAAGCGACCCACTTGAATGTCGGGAAAATGCCGCATACCACGCACACACGGAAAACTTTATGTTGGAATGAAAGAACGATCAGTCAACACTAAGATCACAGAACATGAGCGACATTGCAGGTTGGGGCATGTGGAGAAATCGGCCGTGGCAGAGCACGCGCTGTGAAAGGCCGACCAAAAAGTAAAATTCGCCGACACAGAAGTGCTGGCTGTAGAGAAGAACTCCGCCTGTTCAGAGAAGCTATAGAAATATACAAACATGAGAATAACTTCAAAAGAAAGAAGATAGTCTCATGGTGAACGGATCCTGGATTTACGTGCTGCAGCGAATGACCGTTTCGGATAGCAATGGGAGAACCGCTCCGAAATTGGGCACTCTGGACGTTGGCTCGTTAGGTACATACACTCCTGGAAATTGAAATAAGAACACCGTGAATTCATTGTCCCAGGAAGGGGAAACTTTATTGACACATTCCTGGGGTCAGATACATCACATGATCACACTGACAGAACCACAGGCCCATAGACACAGGCAACAGAGCATGCACAATGTCGGCACTGGTACAGTGTATATCCACCTTTAGCAGCAATGCAGGCTGCTATTCTCCCATGGAGACGATCGTAGAGATGCTGGATGTAGTCCTGTGGAACGGCTTGCCATGCCATTTCCACCTGGCGCCTCAGTTGGACCAGCGTTCGTGCTGGACGTGCAGACCGCGTGAGACGACGCTTCATCCAGTCCCAAACATGCTCAATGGGGGACAGATCCGGAGATCTTGCTGGCCAGGGTAGTTGACTTACACCTTCTAGAGCACGTTGTGTGGCACGGGATACATGCGGACGTGCATTGTCCTGTTGGAACAGCAAGTTCCCTTGCCGGTCTAGGAATGGTAGAACGATGGGTTCGATGACGGTTTGGATGTACCTTGCACTATTCAGTGTCCCCTCGACGATCACCAGTGGTGTACGGCCAGTGTAGGAGATCGCTCCCCACACCATGATGCCGGGTGTTGGCCCTGTGTGCCTCGGTCGTATGCAGTCCTGATTGTGGCGCTCACCTGCACGGCGCCAAACACGCATACGACCATCATTGGCACCAAGGCAGAAGCGACTCTCATCGCTGAAGACGACACGTCTCCATTCGTCCCTCCATTCACGCCTGTCGCGACACCACTGGAGGCGGGCTGCACGATGTTGGGGTGTGAGCGGAAGACGGCCTAACGGTGTGCGGGACCGTAGCCCAGCTTCATGGAGACGGTTGCGAATGGTCCTCGCCGATACCCCAGGAGCAACAGTGTCCCTAATTTGCTGGGAAGTGGCGGTGCGGTCCCCTACGACACTGCGTAGGATCCTACGGTCTTGGCGTGCATCCGTGCGTCGCTGCGGTCCGGTCCCAGGTCGACGGGCACGTGCACCTTCCGCCGACCACTGGCGACAACATCGATGTACTGTGAAGACCTCACGCCCCACGTGTTGAGCAATTCGACGGTACGTCCACCCGGCCTCCCGCATGCCCACTATACGCCCTCGCTCAAAGTCCGTCAACTGCACATACGGTTCACGTCCACGCTGTCGCGGCATGCTACCAGTGTTAAAGACTGCGATGGAGCTCCGTATGCCACGGCAAACTGGCTGACACTGACGGCGGCGGTGCACAAATGCTGCGCAGCTAGCGCCATTCGACGGCCAACACCGCGGTTCCTGGTGTGTCCGCTGTGCCGTGCGTGTGATCATTGCTTGTACAGCCCTCTCGCAGTGTCCGGAGCAAGTATGGTGGGTCTGACACACCGGTGTCAATGTGTTCTTTTTTCCATTTCCAGGAGTGTATAATCTGCGGCCGCGAGCTCGACTCCATTCACCACCAGTAATGAACGGTGAAACTTTGACAATGCCAGCCACTCATGATGGCGGAGCGTCAGAAAAATCATCAAATACACGTCGGCCGTAGAAACCGAGACAAGAGGCAACAGACTGTTTGTTAAAACTGTTGTCATTCAAAACAGTTCCAGTTGTCTCAGAATGGATAAATACGGATCCTGCATGATTTCCAAAGGAACATTATACCATTTTTCCTGCAAAACAGTGGCGAGAACAGGTAGCGATTATGAAGGTGCGTAGCGAGCAAGCACCCTTCCCTGAAAAGTAGACCACAACGGCTCTATTGTTGTCTGATGATAGTTGTGGCCAGAGAAGATGCGGCAGTTCATCCTTGTACTCACGAACCAGTCCTGGAGGATGCGAGCTGTGTGATCAAGGACCCAGACATCTTGGAAGACAGCATCGCAAATGGAGAACCAACATTGTTACATGATATGAACCTGACCAACCAAAATGGTCACATAATCCTTGGCAGCAATTCGACCTTGCAGTGTACTCATGGGGTCCATGGAATACCATGATGCGGCTGCCCAAGTCATCAGAAAACCCCTGCCATGTTTCACTCTTGAGACGTGAACTCCACCGCAATTTGGAAACGGTCTCCAACAAGGACCCTTCGACGAAAAAATATTCCTCCATTGCTCCATAGTCCAAGTTTTGGACCTCGGTACCACTTCTGCATTTTAGGGGCATTAGCGTCACTGATGAGTGATTCTGGAATTTTAGCTCGCCCTACAGTTCCCAGGTTCTGGAGTTCCATTCACGTTGTTTCGGTACTGACAGAGTTCGGGAGTGGGACATTCAGTTCTGCAGTGACTTTTGCAACTGTTGTACTTTTATTTTCCGTCACAATCCCCTTCGATAAGCTTCTGTCCCATTCATTCAACACATATTTTTCGTCCGCGTTGTGACTTAGCGGATCATATTTTCTACTTTCCTTTTGTGCTGTATAAATCTTCGATACTGTGCCTCTTGAAACACCAGATACTAGGGCCACGTAACTGGTAACTGAATCACCCAACATACGAGCATACGTTCGAATTCACTTAGCTCCGACATAATGCACTCATAACTGCACAGAACTCTATCCTGACCACCACTGACATGTGCATAGTGTTGAGGGCACTCCACAGATGCCGATCATGGTCAGATACAACAGCGCCACGTGCAAGGCTTGCCCAGCATTCGCATTTAAGTTCAAGCGTGCATTTCTCGTAGTGTTTTCATGCTGTTGACTAACCCCTGTAGAACTTCTTTCAAATGATGTAACACAACGAGTGAACCGACTGTTGAATGAGGCATTCAATCGGCAGTGCATGGACGTTCTCGCTCAGACCGGAAGTGGTTCTGTGCTTTTTCGGAAGCGTTTATCTTACTATGGCTTGTACCCCGCACTCAAGTTACCATGAACATGAACCACGGTGTTTATTTCAACATTATCGGTGGACAGGAGTTGTCCTTCCATCTGTATCCTGATGAGGAGTATGCCTTGGACACTCTCATCTTACAAGATGACAAGAACTGTGTTCACAGGGCTGCGCACAAACTGTAAGCGTATTGTCATATCGCTGGCTCAGTTGTGGAGTATCTTTGCGGGCAGTTGCGTCTGTCGAGTCGAGCGCGGGACATGGAACTGTTATGTTGTGTAGTGTGTAGCTCTGCATGTGAGAGGCATTGTTGGTATGGAAATTGAAGTGTTGCTACAAGTGCTATTACAGTAAAGTGATAAAATAAGCAAATGATTCAGAGGAAAGTGCGTCAAGAAGTAATTTAAAAATGAGCAGTGCTGCTGATAACGTATTTGTGTATCGTCTCGTTGCGTGTCGAACCGTACAGTATCAATCATCCACGTTGTGTTCGGTCTCCAAGAATGAACTAATGTGAATCAGTAATACTATTTACCACAAAAGAGAGCATTTAAGTGCCAGTGTCTTGTAGCGAGCGTGAGGACGTGCATTCGGTCATCGTGTTCCGCATTATCAACAATCAGCCGCGCCGCGACGGTTACGCGCACGCTCGTACAAGTGAGAACTGAGAAATTAACTTTACGAATAGTGTTATATCATTACTAGGCCTAGTGTCCAGGAGGACTGATACCAAATATCTGTGTATGCGTGACGAGCGTAAGAACTTTCGTGCGATCATTCGGCTTCCGCATCATCAACAATCACCCGCGTCGTGTCGGTTACGCGTACGCTCGTCTGAGTGATGTTGTGGACTGGTAATCATCTATTAATTGGGATAAACACTTATGAATTAGAATGTAAACAGTGCAACCTTCTATTTCCCTTAATCGTCTCATAATATAGTTGTTCATACCAGACGTCGAACAGTGTTGTGTTTTAACGTGAGTGGCTCCTCTAAACCCGCCTGCATAGTTCGACAGATAATTTCAGGCAAGCCAGCAGCAGTGTGGAGCAGAACAGTACGGCCGCCGCGGGATTATCAGGTACGTGGTGTGGACAGGGCGCACGGTCAAGGAACGACAAACACTTAAAGGTACCCTCCCCCACCATTTGTACTCCCGGGCGTATTACAAAATGTTCGTCGGAACCTAGAACAGTCTGCTAAGTCACCAGATCTCCATAGTAAATGTTTAGAACTATTTGGAACAACGGGTGTAAGATAACAATCAACATCCCTTCGGGTTGGTAGTTCTACGGGATCTAATCATCAATGAGTTGCTTCGACTGGATATGGCACACGTGAAGAAACTTGTGGACTCCCTTTGTGGCCGAAATGAGGTCATTATCAAGGGTAAAAGCAATGTTACACAGTTTTAGAGTGATTTCTAGGGAGAGAGTTATTAATTTTTCGTTCCGTGTGCGTATCTATCAAAGGTAAATCATGTTACAGTTAGATATACGAATGTTTCAGATCACATTGCCTAATGCTATACATACATGGGCCATTCACATTAATGTGACCACAGCCTGTTTCAAACATGAACGCGGAGTAATCGCTCACAGACGGCAGGTTGCAGCATTGACAGTGGAAAGTATATAAAGCATGTCGGACGGACGCGAAAAACAGTATAGTCACTGTCGTAATGCTGAAACGAAGCGATTTATCTGATGTCCAAAAGGGCATGATCAATGGTTTTCCGGCCAATGGTGGAAGAATTTCCGAAACAGCTACGTCAGTAGACCGTTGGCCTGCCGCCGTGATTAAAGTACACTGTGAATGACAAAATGGCGTTATCCAAAACAGCCGCTGAGGAAGCTGTGGTGCACCACAGACCACAGATGACAGGGGTGGACGAGGACTGCAGAGGTCTGTACAGGCAAGTAGACGTGCAAATTTGAACGATTGACCGCCCAAATGAAGCAAGGGGCTGACAGGAACTCTCCTCAATGACCGTTCAGCGAACGTTGCTGCGAATGGTCCTCAGATCAGGCGCCTGGTTCATGCACCCATACTGATTGCTGTTCATCGGCGACGAAGGATGGAATTCATACGCCAATATCACAACTGGACGTCCGCTGAGTGGCGACTCGTGGCATTTTCAGATGAATCACGTTTTATGCTCCACCGGACGGATGGCCATTGGCGTGTACAGCGTGAAACGTCCGAATGCAAACAGTTTCCAACCAGGAATGGTGCCCCATGGTCTGGGGAATTTTTTCGTGGCATTTCGTGGGTGATCTAGCCTTCTGGAACGATGGATCAACACAAGTATGCTCTGGGTGATCAAAAAGTCAGTGTACATTTGAAAACTTAATAAACCACGGAATAATGTAGATAGAGAGGTAAAAATTGACACACATGCTTGGAATGACATGGGGTTTTATTAGAACAAAAAACAAAGTTCACAAAATGTCCGACAGATGGCGCTGGACAACAAAACGTCAGTGACTGCGCATGACAATCGTGTATAAAAGGAGCTGTAATGAGAGAGAGAATCGGATGCGCCAACAGTCGCAGCATGTTGACGTTACCTGAAAAGGCGCTTTTAGTGAAGCTGTATTACCAGAATGGGGAATGTGCTAGTTCAGCGTTACGATCCTATCACCGTAGGTAGGGGATTCGAACGGGTAAAGGTCCGTTGACAAATGCAGCTGTGGCGAGAATGATTTCGAAGTTCGAAGCCACGGGTTGTTTGGACGATAGACCCCGTAGTGGCCGACCGAGCACAAGGCATAATGCTGCTGAGACAGTTCAGGAAGTAATGGAGACTGTAGCGGGTTCGCCTATGCACGGAGAAGTCAGTGCTCGTGCAGTCGCACGTCGCACCGGCATTCCATACACTACTGTTTGGTTGGCACTTAGGCGTACCCTCCGATGCTATCCGTACAAAATCCATCGGCATCATGAACTGTTACCTGGCGATTTAGTGAAGCTGAGGGAATTTGCGGTGTGGGCGTTTCAAAAGATGGCGGAAGATGACGATTGGTTCAGTAACGTGTTGTGGACCGACGAAGCGCATTTCACGCTCCGAGGGTCTGTCAACGCGCAAAACTGCAGAATTTGGGCTACCGAAAATCCTAGAACTGTCGTGGAAAGTCACGGTATGGGTTGGATTTACCACATCTACCGTTATCGGGCCTTTTTTCTTCGAGGAAATGCGTGATTCTGGTTTTGTAACTGCTACCGTGACGGGTGAGAGGTACGCCGATATGTTTCAGAATCGCATCACCCCCTGCCTGTCTGATAAACACCTGCTGGAACGTACGATGTTTATGCAGGATGGCGCTCCACCCCGTATTGCTAGACGCGTGAAAGATCTCTTGCGCGCGTCGTTTGGTGATGATAGTGTGCTCAGCCGCCACTTTCGTCGTGCTTGGCCTCCCAGGTCCCCAGACCTCAGTCCGTGCGATTATAGGCTTTGGGGTTACCTGAAGTCGCTAGTGTATCGTGATCGACCGACATCTCTAGGGATGCTGAAAGACAACATCCGATGCCAATGCCTCACCATAACTCCGGACATGCTTTACAGTTCTGTTCACATTATTCCTCGACTACAGCTATTGTTGAGGAATGATGGTGGACATATTGAGCATTTCCTGTAAAGAACACCCCCTTTGCTTTGTCTTACTTTGTTATGCTAATTATTGCTATTCTGATCAGATGAAGCGTCATCTGTCGGACATTTTTTGAACTTTTGTGTTTTTTTAGTTATAATAAAACCCCATGTCATTCCAAGCATGTGTCAATTTGTACCTCTCTATCTACATTATTTCGTGATTTATTCAGTTTTCAAATTTATACTGACTTTTTGATCACTCGGTATTTGTCCTTGGGGACCATGTCTGTTCCAACATGAAGCTTGTTTTTCCTCGGCACGATGGCCTCTACCAGCAGTACAAAGCAACGTGTCACACTACGCGCAGTGTACATGCGTGGTACGCAGAGCACCAGGGCAAGTATATCATACACCACTGGCCAGCAGACTCTCTAGATTTAAACCACCTCCGTCGGGCTGTTTGCGCCTCAACCGAGAAACCTAGCGCAGCTGCCCCTGGCGGTACCTTCCACAACCTAACTGACTCTCCTCCTGCATTTCTCGTGGTCGCTGCCGTTGCGAACAGTGCCAAGAGTATGCTATACCATTTTTCGCTTAGCTTTGGAAGCTTCATCTCAGTTCGGAGGCGACGGCTGCTCCTAAATTTTTCCGTGCTCTGTTTTGTAAAGTCTCGTCGCCCGTTTTGTAAAGGCCTCGTCGCTACTGCTGTGGAGACCGAGTTTGTGAGTTATTGAAACGGCTTCTAGTGCAGTACACAGCTAAGACGATTTCTGCCTGCCACTATTACAGAGCTACGCCCCAGGGTCAGGTAACAGGATAGGAGAACGAAGTTCTACAACACTTTAACAAATTAGTAACAAAGTCACACAAATGAGTTAAATAGGTTTACTTATCTTTGTGCCTTGTTTGGTATTGACGTCTGCAACACTGCTCGTAATATAACACAAAAAGGCCCTCAATGGCTAAGTGCAAGTAATCGTAGGTAAACTTCACAGTGCATAGCAAATGCAATTTACTTTCTGTTCACGTCTAAGAGTTCACTATTGTATTGTATGTTAACCTGGGGCCTAGAAACGATGGAGAGGCTCTGTACCCGCCACAGTCGCAGTGGTCCACAATCCCACGACGACTACCGCAGTCCAATTCACCCCTCCGCCGCCCCACACCGAACCACTCTTTCAGGGTTTTTGTGCGGTCGGCTCTGGTGGACACCCCCCCCCCCCCCCCCCCCCCGGAACGTCTCACACTATATGAGCGTAACCGCTATGTTTTTATGATATTGTAATGGTGGTGGAGAACTTGTTTGCGCAGCAATCGCCGATATAGTGTAGCTGAGGTGGAATAAGGGGAACCAGCCCGCATTCGCCGAGGCAGCTGGAAAACCGCCTAAAAACCATCCACAGACTGCCCAGCTCACCGGACCTCGACACAAGTCCGCCGGGCGGATTCGTGCCGGGAACCAGGCGCTCCTTCCCAATCCGGAAAACCGTGCGTTAGACTGCAGGGCTAACCAGGTGGGGGCAAGAGTTGACTATATAACGTTCCGTATCTAAGTCAGCCCTGGACGATGATTTATAACCAAGTGGGCGAGAGCTACTACCTTCCGAGTAGGCTTCTGTCCATTGTCGTCCGGTCATTGGCGGATTGCACTCGGTCGGCAACTGGCCGAGGCGAAGTCGCTATCTGCATCTTCAGCGCCGCCCGTGGCGCTGGTGGAACTCACGAAAGTGGCGAGTCTATGGCACTGGTACCAGCTCACATCTTTGCGCCTGTGCTGCTTTTGTCGTGGCTGTGTCTTGTTCGGACAAATTTCTCAGTTAAAAGATCTCGAGATGGAAAGCAAGGGAATATAACAACTGGGGGTAATCGAACCAGTGATAGAGAACGACTTGATAACACGAACTGATGTCAAGTCGTAGTCAGATACTGCTGTTTTCTTTTGTGCAGTCACACATCTAGGAAGAAGGAAGATTGCAGTTTAGCGTTGCGAGATTATTAAAGACGAAACACAAACTCGGATTGGTGAAGATCTAGGAGTCGCTTTAAGCAGTTTAGGGAAATCATGGAGAATATAAATCTGGATGGGTAGACGGAGATTTTATCTGCTGTCCGCCAGAACACGATTTGATTGTCTTACCACTGCGGTACTTTCTCTCACTCACATCTATAGTACCAGCGTGTATGACATTAGGATTTGTATGATAAAATGCATGTAAAGAAGTCCAAAAATACACTCACAAGGAGAGGTCTCTTACGGTGGGAACAGCTTTTTGGAATCAAGTATACGGTGATGTAGGTTAAGATGCTACGTATCACACTCGGCTGCTATTCACCCTAGTGAGCCCCCGTATGCCTTTATTTGACGAAAACAATTTCAGCATTTTGAGTAATCCTCAATAGCGCCGAGAAATGAGTATTGTGGAGACCGGTTGTGTAATGTAATGGGTAGGGTAAGGGCTACACATGTGGAAAGTCGTCGGTTCGATTGTCGTCAGTTGCTTATATTTTTTTTAAAAAGCTTTATTGAAATAACTTTACTCATAATTGTTATCAGTTAACTGGTTTAAATGTAATTTTTATTTCTATTGTTTTGTCACATCATTTTAATCTCGACATGAACTTTTTCATTTGTTCTCATTTTTCTGTTTACGTAGTTTTTTTTCCATTCGGAATTTTTGTGAATGTGAATTTAATTATATTTATCTGTTATAATATTTAAATGTTTGAAAATGCCGATCTATCGGTTAAAAAACAAAAGACAAAATAACCTGTTTATACTGACTGTGCAATGATATCAAAAATGTATGTTTCGTTACAAGCTGTGCATTTGTTTGGATTGTAATCATCGTATAAACATTTAAGACATACCCTAGAACAGGGCCGCACAACGTGCATGCACCGGTGCATCGCACAGTGCAGAGTGCAGAAGATGGCTGCGCTATGTTGACGACGGAGCAGACCCCCCACTCCTCGGCTTTGAGCAACAGCGCTGCCTCTCACTTCCTTAGCTTGTGTCGCTCGCGCCGCCTGTCTCGACCTGTTTCAAACCTTTAACCCTGTTGTCTTCGTCATTGCCAAATACTAATGTACACTAGGTGGAGAGCTTAGTTTGGTGTACTGGTACAAAAGAGATTTATATAATAACTGTAATGGTAACAATTTTAAATTTGGTTTCACCACAAATGTATATTCCTATGTGCTCTTTATTGTATTTGCAATTATGCTACTAAGATCAGGAGCAAGAGATTGGCTGACAGCAATTCTGAGAGAATTTTTTTAAATTATAGTTAGAAATACTCGCACACAATCTTGTTTTTGTACAAGACAAAACAGAAAAAAACCTTTCACGTACACAAGTGGAACCAAACATAGAAATAATCTTCGCTGCTTCTCTGTGTAACTTGGGATATTCTTCCTTCGGCAAATTCTGGTAAAATTGGAGCAAAACCTTTTGTATTGTAAACACATCCTTTCGGTGAACATCGCTTTGCAAATCAATTAGTTCGAGATGTAAATCTGAAGTCGCACTTTCAATATCCATCGAAAAAGGTTTCACAAAAACATCGAGAATTGGCTGCAGGTAGGTAATTTCCTGAAACAATAACAAAGGCAATGTTAATAAATGATAGTAATGTAAGCCGTTGTTTCGAAGTACTAAAATGCGATAGATTTTAATAAACATGTAATGTGTACTATTGGTTTTAATGTAATGTTACACTTGCATATGTAACGCAATCTCCTTTATTTAGCTGTATGTCATATACCCGCACATTACCTGGAATCGGTCGTTAAACGCATTTTCAAGGGATTGTAGCACCTCGACGTATTTTTCAAAGCGCGCTCCTTCCTGCACAGATGCTGTCAAACAAAAACATAGTACCGTTTTGATTAAAGCGGTTATAAAAACCAGGCTGTTTTAATAAAGGTACAATTTATATCTCGCTTACCTAGCTCAGGAAAGTGTTGCGTATTTTTCTCTGAAAGGTTGTTTTTGAGGAGCTTCAGTTTATACCGGAAAGCGTTTATTTTGCTGATCATATCGTTGATGAGATTGTTTTCTTTTTGGAGTTTCAGACTTAAATCATTTAGGAGAGCCATTATGTCTGTTAAAAATCCTAAATCAGCTACCCATTCAGGGTCATGAAAAAGTAGCTCCGGACGTCCTTTGCTCCCCAAAAACTGAGCCACAGTGTGGCGTAGTCGAAAAATTCGGGAAATCACTTTCCCTTTGCTCAGCCAGCGCACCTCAGCGTGGTAGGGAATATCTGGATACTCCTCTTCAAAGGAAATCAAAAATTCTTTCAATTGACGATGAATGAGTCCATGAGAACGAACGTAGTTCACGATACGCACCACTACCTTCATCACATCTTGAAGACCGATAACTTTCGCACAAAGAGCCTCTTGGTGTGCAAAACAATGAACGGAAGGTAAATTCGGCATGTTAAGTTTTTTCCGCAGTAGATCAATAAACCCTTTTGCTTTACCGCACATTGCTGGTGCCCTGTCTGTGGTTACGGAAAACAGCTTTTCCCAAGGGAGTCCTATTCCTTCGGCTGCCATTTCAACAGCTGCTAAAATATCCGCCCCTGTAACAGTGTCCTTCAACGAAATCATATCCAGGAGCTCTTCCGTTACATGTAGGTCGTCGTCCACGCCACGCAAAAATATTGCTAGCTGAGCCGTGTCGTTAATATCCGTGGACTCATCAAGTGCGATGGAGTACGCTAGGAAGTTTTCAATTTTGGCTGCCAGTTGTTCATGCAAATTCTCAGCAATGTCGTTGATTCTCCGATGTATTGTCATTCTGTAAAGTGGCACTCTGCTGTACGCGGGAGCTAATGTGGGATTCATTGTCTCTACTACGTCCAACATAATGTTTTTTATTAATGGCCCGTCCATAAATGGCCTCCCAGCTCTTGCTAAACGTAGAGCAACTTTGTAACTAGCTCTGAGAGTCCTTTCGCAACACCCCTTATCTTCTTCACTCTAAAGTAGAGAAAAAAAGATATGTTAGAAATAATTTATGCGGAAACGAAAACTAAGGAATCTAAACAAATGTTATTTCGTTTCGCATGACCTTTAACCAAAATATACATGCTAAAGTACTTGCAACAAACCTCGTTTGTAGATACAGAATTCTCTTCTGCAAGAGTTTGCAACTTCCGTAATTCTTCCTCTCTGTCATCCCCTGTCATATCACTATACTTTTCTGAATACAATTTGCTGTAGTGCCTTTCAATAGCCGATTTTCTAACACACGTAATTAGTGTACCGCAGATCAGACATTTGGCTTTATCGTCACAACGCACAAAAAAGTAGGAGAGTTCCCATTCCGGTTTAAATTGACTTTCGGCAATTTTCCCTTTTTTTGGAGCAGATGGTTCCATTATTCCGGTAATTGTCTTGCGCTTACGTATTCCAATGTCGACTAAGCCGTCTGGCAGCGCATTCGGCAGCGCACAGCGTTGGCCTCACCTAGCAAGCCGAGTTGAGGCAAAGTATGCCGAGTTGAACCGATGCACTGTGCAGGCACTCGCTGCACCTCGCTTTGCACGCGTGCGGTTTTCCGTGTTTGTGCGGCCCTGCCCTAGAGTCTTACTGTACTATGAACAAAATGACGCAGATGAAGATTTAAGCGAAAGGAGGGATTGTAAGTAAAACGAAATTCAAGTAAAATGAGGAATAGAAATAATGAAAGTAATAATATGGACAAACTAAACAGGATGATAAAATGAAAGAAATTAATTTGTAATTAATACAAAAAAAGGTTCAATCCCGGGTCCGGCCATCCTGATTTAGGTTTTCCGTGATTTCCCTAAATCGCTCCAGGCAAATGCCGGGATGGTTCCTTTCAAAGGGCACGGCCGACTTCCTTCCCCGTCCTTCCCTAATCCGATGAGACCGATGACCTCGCTGACTGGTCTCCTTCCCCGACACAACCAACCAACCAATACAAAAAGTTAATTAATGTCACATGAACAAAGACTTCAGGTGGAAGAAGAATGATAGGAAGAAACATGAGAGCAAATGAAGAATTTCATATGATAATTATAATGCAGTGACAAAGGACCAGAAATAAATAATTACATATAAACCAATCAGCTGAAAATAAGCAATGATCAAAATCATTTCGATAAAGATATAAAATTAAAAAAAACTTTAAGCACCCGACCAGATTCGCGCCGGTCGGAGTGGCCGAGCGGTTCTAGGCGCTACAGTCTGGAACCGCGCGACCGCTACGGTCGCAGGTTCGAATCCTGCCTCGGGCTTGGATGTGTATGATGTCCTTAGGTTAGTTAGGTTTAAGTAGTTCTGAGTTCTAGGGGACTGATGACCTCAGTAGTTAAGTCCCATAGTGCTCAGAGCCTTTTCCCTGACCAGATTCGAATCTGCACGCGAATCCTTACCCTATCCATTACATCACACAACCAGTCCGTTCAATACTAACTATCTAACGCTATTGACTGTCACTCAAAATGCCGATTTTTTTTGTCGTCGATTATACTCGTAAATGAGGACCAGCCAGGCTGCATGCCTGCAGGTTGTGATTACTGGGATCTTAACCTACATTATCATACATATGATTTCAAAAAGTCGATCCCACAGCTGGGGACTTCTCCTTGCCAGTTTTACGTCGTTAAAATCGATCTTCTTCCTTTAAAACAGACTGCATTGTATTGTGAATTCTTGATGCAGTATACCAGACATGATCTAGAGTCAGTACGAAAGTCATAATTTTGTGTCTTGAAAGGGGGGTATAAGATGAACATCAACAAAAGCAAAACAAGGATAATGGAATGTAGTCGAATTAAGTTGGGTGATGCTGAGGGAATTATATTAGGAAATGAGACACTTAAAGTAGTAAAGGAGTAAAAAAATCGTAGAAGGAGTTTTGCTATTCGGGGAGTAAAATAACTGATGATGGTCGAAGTAAAGAGGATATAAAATGTAGACTGGCAATGACAAGGAAAGCGTTTCTGAAGAAGAGAAATTTGTTAACATCGAGTATAGATTTAAGTGTCAGGAAGTCGTTTCTGAAAGTATTTGTATGGAGTGTAGTGAAACATGGACGATAAATAGTTTGGACAAGAAGAGAATAGAAGCTTTCGAAATGTGGTGCTACAGAAGAATGCTGAAGATTAGATGGGTAATAACTAATGAGGAGGTATTGAATAGAATTGAGGAGAAGAGGAGTTTGTGGCACAACTTGACCACAAGAAGGGATCGGTTGGTAGGACATGTTCTGAGGCATCAAGGGATCACCAATTTAGTACTGGAGGCCAGTGTGGAGGGTAAAAATCGTAGAGGGAGACCAAGAGATGAATACACTAAGCAGATTCAGAAGGATGTAGGCTGCAGTAGGTAATGGGAGATGAAGAAGCTTGCACAGGATAGAGTAGCATGGAGAGCTGCATCAAACCAGTCTCAGGACTGAAGACCACAACAACTACAGGCATTGGTTTAGTTATTTTGGAGGTCAACGGCCGTGCCGAGGTGGATTCACCAGTTCCTGTCAGATCATCAATTGTTTTAGCAGTTTTGGATGTCAACAGTCATGCTGAGGTAGGTACACCAGTTCCCGTCAGATCATCAGGTGGGGCAGTACTTGGATGGGTGACCGTACGGGTACACATGTTGACAATTTCCCTTTTGCCTTTACAGCAGAGGAGACAGGACGGGTGGTGGCGTAGTCCCTGATGACCAGTATTTGTGCCAGTGTCCTGGATCAAATTCACAACATCGCCGACTCACATTCGGGAGAACGACGTTCAAATCCGCATCCAGCCACCCTGATATAAGTTTTCCTTAATTTCCCTAAATCGCTACAAATGCTGGAGTCGTTCGTTTGGAAGGGGACAGCCACTTTCCTTCCGTGTCCATGAAACGTTACGGGTTTGTGCCCCATTTCTAATGACTTCGATGTCGAATGGACACAACTCTAATCTTCCTACCCTCCTTCTGATGCCGCTTGTTGTATCCTGCCTTCTTGTCAAATATGGGGTGCCTAGGAAACCTGCTTCTCCGACCGCTAGACAATAATTCAAGCAAATTGTATTACAGAGTTTAATTACGAAATGAATCAATGACAACATTTAACTTCGACAATAACACTGAAGTGTCGCAAGTTAAGGGGCGATATGTAAATAAGAAATCTCTTGAGTATGTACAATTTCTAATACAAGTGAAGTAACACAGTTGATGCTTCTATCCGGGTCGCTGGCCTTGACGCTTCTGTAGAAGTGCGCACGGCCAGTCGGCTGCAGCGCTTATGTTCTCTTGGCGTAGAGGGCGTTGCCATCGCGTTGTCATCCTAGAGAGGGGTCGGTCCGCGTGCAGTTGGCTGACGTCTTCTTCACAGCCCTCTCTGCTCTAACGTTCCCGGTCGGAGTGCCCGCGCTTGATTTTACGCCAGAACAGCGCCGACCATTCTGCAGCCCATCGCATGGTTCTGCACGGTCCAACGCTTCCTGCACTAAGCTGTGTATTCTGCCAGTCCTGCTGCAGCGGGTTTCGTGCCCGGGGCCTGAGCCAGCGACATCGCTGCAGTGCTGACTGCATCGCCGGTGATATCAGACAGTCAGATCGATACTAGACGTTGTATATCGATAGAGTATCAACCAAAACACCGATTTAGTTTGTGCTATACGCTGTCGTCCAGGAGAGTGTGTGAAAACGGTAAGTAATAAATGACACCTGATCTAAGGAAGGCAGAAAAAGCGTAACTGTAAACGTCTATCGTCTATAGCTCCTGTTAGGAATAGTTATAGAGAAAGCATACATATAAAACCCCGATGTAGCCCCTGGCTATCTGCTCCTGATGTACGATACAGGAGTTTAGTCAAGAATAGAACAGAAACAAAATGTCATACCAAAGTTTGGAATACTGTGTGGCAGAAAAACTGATAGAAGTCGACTGCGGGGAAGATAAGTTTGGATTCTGGAGAAATGTGGGAACAAGCGAAGCAATACTGACCCTACGACTTCTCATAGAAGATAGGTTGAGGAAAGGCAAACCTACGTTTATAGCATTTGTAGACTTAGAGAAAAATTTTGACAATGTTAACGGAAATATTATCTTTCAAATTATAAAGGTGGCAGGGGTAAATTAAAAGGGAGCGAAAGTCTATTTACAATTTGTACAGAAACCATGTGGCAGATATTAGAGTCGAGGGGCATGAAAGGTAAGCAACGGTTGAGAAGGGAGTGACACAGGGTTATAGCCTATCCCCGACGTTATTCAATCTGTTTATTGAGCAAACAGTAAAGGAAACAAAAGAGTAATTTGGAGTAGGAATTAAAGTCCAGGGAGAAGAAATAAAAACTGTGAGGTTTTTCTGATGACATTGTGATTCTGTCAGAGACAGCAAAGGATTTGGAAGAGCAGATGAACAGAATATATAGTGCCTTTAAAGGAGTATATAAGATGAAAATCACCGAAAACGAAACGAAGATCATGGAAAGTAGTCCAATTAAATCAGGTTATGCTGAGGGAGTTATACTGGGAAATGAGACACTTAAAGTAGTAGATAAGTCTGGGCAGACAAATAACTGATGATGGTTGAAGGAGAGAGGATGTAAAATGTAGACTGGTAATTGCATGCAAAGCGTTTTTGAAGAGAAATTTGTTAACACAGAGTATAGATTTAAGTGTCAGGAAGTCTTTTGAAAGTATTTGTATGGAGTGTAGCCACATATGGAAGTGAAACATGGACGATAAACAGTTTACACAAGAAGACAATAGAACCCTTTGAAATGTGGTGCTACGAAAGAACGCCGAAGATTAGATGGGTAGATCACTCACTAATGAAAAGATACGGACTAGAATTGGGGAGTTGTGGCACAACTTGTCTAGAAGAAGGGATCGATTGGTAGGACACGTTCTTAGGCATCAAGGGATCACCAATTTAGTACTGGAAGGAAGCGCGAGTAGTAAAAGTCGCTGAGGGAGACCAAGAGACGAATACAGTAACCAGATTCAGAAGGTTTTAGTTTGCAGTAGTTACTTGGAGATGAAGAGGCTTGCACAGGATAGAGTAGCATGGAGAGCTGCATCAAAACAATCTTCGGACTGAAGACCACAACAACAACAACAACATAGCAAAACACTAGTAACAAAGTTTTAAATGTGGTTGTACGGTCGACGTGGTACCATGTGGTTCATGACATTATAGCAACAAATGAGAGGCTAATACTATAGGACTTCCGGAATGAGATTTTCACTCTGCAGCAGAGTGTGCGCTGATATGAAACTTCACAGAAGAGCTTCTGTGAAGTTTGGAAGATAGGAGACGAGGTACTGGCAGAACTGCAACTGTGAGGTAGCTTGGATACCTCAGATGGCAGAGCACTTACCCGCGAAAGGCAAAGGTCCCAAGTTCGAGTCTCGGTCCGGCACACAGTTCTAGTCAGCCAGGAAGTTTCACTATAGGACTTACTGGCTCACACTCACCGATGTGGATTTGTTGACACAACAGTCCACAGGTTTGCGTCTGCTCAGCGTATTATGACATAATGACCTAAATAGAGGAGCAGATGGCATTCCTCAGGAAACATGATGGTCGATTCATCACTACGAACGAACTAACTGTCTGGATCAGACATGTTTTCCGCGACAAAAATAAATAAAATAAAATAAACACCGTAATGTGGCTATACGGCAACTTTGTTCACTTTGTCATTCACAAAACGAACTCCGACGGATTACAGATGCTACATTACTATAAGCAGCTGGCAAAAATGAACCACAAGAAAAACTTTGGAAACATGTTATAAATCGTATTTCAAAAGGAAAAGTATAGGATAAAATGATGTTTTATTTTATAATTGCTAATTTATTTTAATTTACATTTGTTTCAAAAGTTTTTATTCGTGTACGTTTGAGGAATCGTCAAGAGCTCTGAGATAACGTGCTGCTTCCTAGAAAGAAGGTTCTGCTTTCCGTTATGAAGAATGGTTTGAATATCCTTATCTGAAGAGGGGCGTTTCGTTTGGTTACAGCGTTGAACCTCGCCGAAGATGACAAATTATGATGAGCGGAAGGCATGAGGTATAAGGGGTGACGGGAAGCCGAAAAGGAAAAAAAGTGGGGAAGTCGGTAGAGCGTTAGCTTGTCGTACCAAGGGCCCAGGATTCGAGGCCTGGTCATGCCAGTTTTTGTAATGTAATATGTGTGAAACTGTTATATGGCACAACATATTCCTGATATGTAAAAGGCCTGGTTGGAGCTTATATCATTTTTCTATTGACAGTCCGCTTTCGCTTCGTTTATTTGACAGTAGCAAATCTGTAGAGAACATTTGTTGTTCCACAGAATAAATATAAATAACCGTGACAGAACAAAGAAACAATTGCATCAAACGTGCGGAAGACTTAATAGTAATAATAATAATAATAATAATAATAATAATTGACCGCTAGATGACAGCACAACCGTACGTCAGGTGTGCATGTTGTGGCTAGAGTCTCGCGTTTTTGCACACACTAACAGGTAGGTCTGAAACTGCTGTCCAGTCCGCAAAATGCTGCTTGCTGCTTTGCTCTATTAATCCGTGGCATTAGATGCGCAAATATGGGGTTCATCAAATGCGCTTGGTATACGAAAGTAATTTGCTTCACACATTCATTGTACGCAATCACTATTGTGAAACCATTGTTCATGAATGAACAACACAGTGCGTGTATGGTGGCGTTTGTTTTTATTCCTGAACTTTACTTACACATTATTATTATTGTTATTTTGTTTATTGTTATTATTATTATTATTACTTTTATTATGCAGCTTCTCTTGCCATTTTTCTCTTAATATGATTTCATTTGTGGGTTATTTCGTATTATTCAGTACAGCATATTGTTCGTATTATCAGCTCCGTTTTCGTAACCATTTCCGTTCTGTTGTAAAACAGTCAGGACATGACAGTTAATTAACAATATTTGTTTGTTTGTTTTTGACACTTGTGTACATGAGGTCAAAAATTCAATTGGCTCTGAGCACTATGGGACTTAACAGCTGAGGTCATCAGTACCCTAGAACTTAGAACTACTTAAACCTACCTAACCCAAGGACATCACACACATCCATGTCCGAGGCAGGATTCGGACCAGCGACCGTAGCGGTCGCGCGGTTCCAGACTGAAGCGCCTAGAACCGCTCGGCCACCCTGGCCGGCTACATGAGGTCCAAAACTAATTTTATGGATAGTGAAATCAACAGTGAATAAGAGAGGCAGAGTAATGTACAATTTTGCGCTCATGGTATGACTTGCTATCGCTTGCACAAAAAAGCATGAAGCTGTTTGATATGAATATTGCATACATAGTGTAAATAGTGCACAAGAAACACAGGAGAATATAAGTGAGAATTTTCTTTTGTACGTAATTTGGAGAGGTAAACAAGACAACAAAATATAACAATAAAAAACAGGGGATGAGGAGATATGATGCAATTTACAGTTGGTTTTGAAATGTAGCACAGTATACAGGGTGGTCCATTGATCTTGATCGGGCCAAATATCTCAAGAAATAAGCGTCAAACGAAAAAACTGAAAAGAACGAAACTTGTCTAGCTTGAAGGGGCAAACCAGATGGTGCTATAGTTAGCCCGCTAGATGGCGCTGCCATAGGTCAAATGGATATCAACTGCGTTTTTTTTTTAAATTGGAACCCCCATTTTTATTACATATTCGTGTAGTACGTAAAGAAATATGAATGTTTTAGTTGGACCACTTTTTTCGCTTTGTAATAGATGGCGCTGTAGTAATCACAAACATACGACTCACAATTTTAGACGAACAGTTGGTTCAAAAAATGGTTCAAATGGCTCTGAGCACTGTGGGACTTAACATCTGAGGTCATCAGTCCCCTAGAACTTAGAACTACTTAAACCTAATTAACCTAAGGACATCACACACATCCATGCCCGAGGCAGGATTCGAACCTGTGACCGTAGCGGGCGCGCGGTTCCAGACTGCAGCGCCTAGAACCGCTCGGCCACTCCGGCCGGCGAACAGTTGGTAACAGGGAGGTTTTTAAATTAAAATACAGAACGTAGGTACGTTTGAACATTTTATTTCGGTTATCCCAATGTGATACATGTACCTTTGTGAACTTATCATTTCTGAGAACGCATGCTGTTACAGCGTGATTACCTGTAAATACCACATTAATGCAATAAATGCTCAAAATGAAGTCCGTCAACCTCAATGCATTTGGCAATACGTGTAACGACATTCCTTTCAACAGCGAGTAGCTCGCCTTCCGTAATGTTCGCACATGTATTGACAATGCGCTGACGCATGTTGTTAGGCGATGTCGGTGGATTGCGACAGCAAATATACTTCAACTTTCCCCACAGAAAGAAATCCGGGGACGTCAGATCTGGTGAACGTGCGGGCCATGGTATGGTACTTCGACGACCAATCCATCTGTCATGAAATATGCTATTCAATACCGCTTCAACCGCACGCGAGCTATGTGCCGGACATCCACGATGTTGGAAGTACATCGCCATTCTGTATGCAGTGAAACATCTCGTAGTAACATCGGTAGAACATCGTAGGAAATCAGCATACATTGCGCCATTTAGATTGCCATCGATAAAATGGGGGCCAATTATCCTTCCTTCCATAAAGCCGCACCATACATTAACCCGCCAAGGTCGTTGATGTTCCACTTGTCGCAGCCATCGTGGATTTTCGGTTGCCCAATAGTGCATATTATGCCGGTTTACGTTACCGCTGTTGGTGAGTGACGCTTCCTCGCTAAATAGAACGCGTGCAAAAAATCTGTCATCGTCCCGTAATTTCTCTTGGGCCCAGTGGCAGAACTGTACACGACGTTCAAAGTCGTCGCCAAGCAATTCCTGGTGCATAGAAATATGGTACGGGTGCAATCGATGTTGATGTAGCATTCTCAACACCGACGATTTTGGGACTACCGATTCTCGCGCAATTTTTTCTGCTACTGATGTGCGAATTAGCCGCGACAGCAGCTAAAACACCTACTTGGGCATCATCATTTTTTGCAGGTCGTGGTTGACGTTTCACATGTGGCTGAACACTTCGTGTTTCCTTAAATAACGTAACTATCCGGGGAATGTTCAAAAAATGGCTCTGAGCACTATGGGACTTAACATCTGAGGTCATCAGTCCCCTAGAACAGAACTACTTAAACCTAACTAACCTAAGGACATCACACACATCCATGCCCGAGGCAGGATTCGAACCTGCGACCGTAGCCGTCGCGAGGCTCCAGACTGAAGCGCCTAGAACCGCTCGGCCACATCGGCCGGCTATCCGGGGAACGTTCCGGACACTTGGATGATGTCGTCCAGGATACCGAGCAGCATACATAGCACACGCCCGTTGGGCATTTTGAGCACAATAGCTATACATCAATACGATATCGACCTTTTCCGCAATTGGTAAACGGTCCATTTTAACACGGGTAATGTATCACGAAACAAATACCGTTCGCACAGGCGGAATGTTACGTGATACCACGTACTTATACGTTTGTGACTATTACAGCGCCATCTATCACAAAGTGAAAAAAGTGGTCCAACTGAAACATTCATATTTCTTTACGTACTATACAAATATGTAATAAAAAAAACGGGGGTTCCTATTTTAAAAACCCATATGATATCCGTTCGACCTGTGTCAGCGCCATCTAGCGGTCCAACCATAGCGCCATCTGGTTTCCCTCTTCAAGCTAGACGAGTTTCGTTGTTTGTAGTTTTTTCGTTTGATGCTTATTTCGTGAGATATTTGGCCCGGTCACTATCAATGGACCACCCTGTATAAGGGGCGTTTCACCATTCATATTACACACTTCTAGAGGTTTTAGAGGGGACTTGGTAGATCATGTTCTGTATAGGAACACATGTCCGGAAACGTTATCCAACGCCGCTACAGAACGTCAGAGTTATAGGCGTCAGCGCTTGGAAATGTATATTTATACAGGGTGATACTGTGATGGTGCTACAAACTTCCAAGGATGATGGAGAAGGATAAACGTACCAATCTGAGGTAAGGGTCCCTGTACCGGAAACGTACGAGTCGAAAGCTACGAATGAAAACCGTTCTGACACCCCTGACTGTCGAATATATGTACCAGTACTATTGTTGCCGATATTGTTGGGTAGGAAACTTTCAGAGGTGGTAGTATGGACCAAAACAAGAGAAAATGCCTAGTAAACATGGACTCTAAAACGCATGCCTTAAGAGTTGTGAGCGCTTGTTCAGCGGAGGAGATGTGTTTCACACTAGCGAAGATGAACGAGTGCTGATAGCTTCTCAGGGAAGCATATTAGAAGTCATGCCTGCTAGACTTTTTTCTTGTCTTGGTCCATAATACCACCTCTGAAAGTTGCATTCGCTACATTGTTAGCGACACCAGCACCAGTACATGTATTCCACTGTCAGAGGTATCAGAAAGGTTTCCACTCATAACTTTCGAGTCGTTAGTTTCCCTTCCCAAATTGGTTCATTGATTCTTCTCCACAATCCTTGAAAGTTTTTAACATCATCACGGTATCACCATGAATATACATACATTTACAGGCGATGGCGCCTAGAACTTTGACGTTCTGTAGCGTCGTTGGATGACGTTTCTGGACATGTATTCATATGTAAAACTTGGTCTACTAAGCACCCTCTTCAATGTCTAGGAGCGCGTGACATGAATTGTGAACACACCGTGTATACGAGGATGGATTCATTACACAGGAGTGAGTAACTGCGTGGTATGAATTTGACATAGACAATACAACAACACATAATAATATGCAAAGGGAAGGCTGGAAAGCACAAATTTTATACAACATTGGGTTTGATAAACCGCTGACGCATCTGGTCGCGGTAGATGTAAGGTTATGTTTATGTTCGTAACCTACAGTTCTGTAAATAATTGTTCTTTGTGTTAACTTCATTTTTCTTTTCAAAACAAATGTCATTTTGAAATGTACAGAGTAAGACATCTAGAGTTCAGTTGTTTTGTTGTTAGAGCGTGATATTGGTCCTATAACAAAAAGGAAGTTACCCAATAATAATTTTGAATCTAAAGTACTGCGTTTTTGTGATTAATTGTATGAGAAGACCAATAAATGGTGACCTGACGTGATCGAAACAAGAAACAAATATGATGACAGATAGAGGGAACAGTAATGTCCCAGACAGTCATACGAATATTGTAGTGGACGAAGTTAGTGTGAAACATCCTCCATTCTGGATTGAAAAGGCTGATATATGGTTTTGTCAGGCTGAAGCACAATTTACAATATCGGGAATACAGACTGAAGCAACCTAATTCAATTATTTGTTAGCACAATTAGGACCCCGATTTGTCGAAAATATATTGGATCTCATGAACAGTGACGAAAGCAACAAACATTCTTTAAGAAAATGTGGACAAACTAGCGCAAATGGCTGATCGGATGATGGAAAAACGAAGCACTCGTGAACTTCAATCATCCTCAACGGAAGTGTCTCCTGTGACGTGTGATTCTTCTGTATCAGTGAAGGATCTTCTGGTAAAGATCGGAAGAGCTGGAAACTGAAATCCGAAAATCCAGATTGCTGGAGCGATAGTATCAATCGCGACGACGTTCTCGTAGCAGAGGCGGCAGCGAGCCGAGATGGAATATTTCACGCAAGTCCTGCTATTTTCATTTTCGTTACAGTCCAAAATAGCAGACCTGACAAGTGTGTCCAACCTTGCCAGTGGAACAGTGAGGGAAATTCCAGCCAACAGACACAGTAGCGGCTGAGTGTTCTGCCTGTCGCAATGATTAGACCAGGCCGCCGATATCGATTGTTTGTGAGATAAAACTTCAGGGTTGAGTTGACAATAATTCCAGTTCCGAATGAATCATAATAAAATTCGCCCGTCTAAATCCCAGTGAGCTCGTCCGCTGCACATGTTAGAAAAGCCGGATGATCAGTGGCGTGTTTGTGGAGACTAGCGACGTCTTAATGCCGGACGCTTCCTGACCCTATGCGCCAGGTAGAGGATTTGATACCACATAGGGCCTTGTCCACGACAAGAATATCCGCCTGCCGCCAGTCCTGCAGATTCGCCGGAAATGGAGTGGAGAAGCATATTCCGGCTAGATATATTAGATACCTGAGTAGCTCTGGCAGGACTCCTGCCCCCACTGGTTGACATCATAGGGAATGCTAAGCAGTAGAGACGCCATTGCAGGAGGCCATGCATCATGTGGTGCAAGGGCACTTGAGACCTGCATTGCTATCCCACTGAACAATTCCTGGCTGGCTTACGAAAGGTACATAGAGAACTGTCAGTTGGACTGAACGCATAGCTATACTGTGTAAACAGACATTGTTGTTATTGAATGACGTTGCCATGGTGGGCATAAGCACTGATACGGTCTGACTCCCTGTGCTGGTCTGATTTTTGGTAGCAGGCATCAGCACCTGACAACAATGTTTCGTAGTCCAGTCCTACCCACTGAAATGGTGACTTCTGGGGAAGTACATCCAAATACAAACGCAAATAGAAGGATTTATGTATTCAGCAAAATAGATAAAGAGGCATTAGTGTCGTATCTGCGTGAGGAATTCGAAACATTTAGCTCTGGAAATGACATTTCGAAGAACTGTTGTTCAGGTTAAGAGGAACTGTTGACCATACCTACATGTACCTATTAGAGCAGTTGATGGAAGTAATGCTCCGTGGTATGCAGTCATTGTAATGAAACTTATAAAGAATCAGAGGCAACAGCATAACAAGTTTAAAACAAAGCATAGGGCTATAGATACGGAGATGCCGAATTAAAAGCATTTGGCTCTCAAGAGGGCAATGTGTGAAGCCTTCAAACGACTACCGTAGCAGAATATGACCTAACTACCAAACAAAAGAGCCAAAGAAATTATGGTCGCATGTAAAGACTGTCTATGATACCAAAGTTACGACACAGGAACTGAAACTCAGAATAGCAAAACAAAATCAGAAATGCTGAAATCCATTTGTTCCTTTACAAAGAAAAATTCAAGGGCGTCGCTCCATTTTAGTTCTTGTACCATTGCATAGGTGAGTAATGTACGGATTAGTGTCAGTGTTGTTGACAAACAACTGAAATTGATCAAAGCGAACAAAGTCTCAGGCTCGATAAAATCCCTATCAAATTCTATAGGTAATTTGAGACCGAGTTAGCCCCCTTTTCTTAATCCTAATCCATCGTGGATCGCTCTAACAAATAAAAGTACCCAATGTTTGGAAGAAAGTACAGCTCACACACATCTACATAAAGGGTAGCAGAAATGGGCCACAATACTGTCGTCCAATATCATTGATATCTCTTTGTTGTAGAATCTTAATACATATTCTGAGCTCAAACATAATGAGATATCTCGAACAGAATTAACTCCACCATGTCAAACAGCACGGATTCCAAAAAGGTCGCTCATGTGAAATCGAATTCGCACTTTTCTGACATAACAGATTGAAAACCACGGATCAAGACAGCCAAGTAGACGGACATTTCCTGATTTCCAAAAAGTACCTGACTCAGTACCACACCTGTGATTATTATCAAAAGTACGATCATTGGGTGTATCACGAGAAATTTGTGACTGGAATGAGAATTTCTTGGTAGGGAAGGCCGGAATAAACCGCATACTATCTTGGATGGAGAGTCATTGACGATGTGGAAGTAACGTCAGTTGCACCCCAGGGAAGTGTATTGTATCTGCAAACTAAGTTGACACTCAGCACTGTGGATGTTGAGGGTGACCTTAAAGGCATTTCCCATATACAGTCGCTCCCATCAGACAACGCGCGGAGTGTCAACTTCGTTTGCGCGTGTAATATTGATAACCTTACTGATCATGTTCTGCATTAATGACCTATCAGACAATATTAATACTCAACTCAGACTTTTCGAGGATGAAGCAGTTATTTATAAGAAAATGCTTTCTGAAAAAGCTGCGCAAATATTCAGTTCGATGTTAACTTCAAAGTGGTATAAAGATTGAGAACTTGCTTTAAATGTGCAGAAACGTAAAACTGTGCTCTTAACAAAATGAAAAAAAAATGTATTGTTCTGTGACTACAATATCAACGACTCACAACTGTAATTGGTCATCTTATACAAATATCTGGCTGTAACAATCTGTAGGGACCTAAAATGGAACCGATCATATAGGCTCACTCGCAAGTGGCAGACTTCGGTTTATTAGTAGCATTCTAGGAAAATGCAATCAGTCTCCAAAGGACACTAGTTACAAAACACTCGTGGGATCCATCGTATAATATTGCTCAAGTGCGTGGGGCCCGTGCCATAATAGGACTAACGGGGATATCGAATGTACACAGAGGAGCATGAATGGACACATGGGAAAGTATCACGGAGATGCTGAAGAAACTGAACAGTCAGGCAGGCACTTGATAGCCGCTAACTGTCCTAAGAAAGTCTGCTTACAAAGTTTAAAGAACCAGCTTCAAATGACAAATCTAGGAATATAAACTACTATAACACCCCACGTTGCGCTCTCCTAATGGTATCGAAGACAAGATTCAGTTAAGTCGTTTAACAGTCATTCTTTCCTTGCTTTACACGTGAATGAGTACAGGAAGTACCCTCTGCCATGCACTTCACAACAGTCTGCAGAATATGGACGTGGGTATTTACGTTATCACGTTTTGTTTAGGTGTATTCCGTTTAGCGAGGAACTAAATTTATCCATTGTTACTGCGACATTATTGACTGATTAGTGTCATGACGAGGGGGCTGAAGTGGCTAGTACTTCCGTGATCGCAAGACTGCTGTGTGCTCGTAATGATTTTATATTAACGTCATGAGGACGCAACACCGCTAGCGATGTGAATTAAAGTATAACCTAATTTGCTGCTTTCAGTTTGTACCCTTTCTGTATTAACATCCTACGACCTAAACTGCTGCCTGTTTCGTCCGTTTGTAGAGCCGCCCTCGACATACGTCTTGGACAGATGATCAGAATTACAGATATTTTGATGTGCAAGTTGTCATGTCCGTACTCTTTGAGTAGTGCAAAGTTTGTACAGGTACCGTATGAACACTTTTGGCCATAATGTTAGCTATACCAGATGCATTTTCGATTCAGCTGTAAAGTACTATTGTGCATGGTTTAGTTACACTGAAAAATTTATAGTTGGAAAAATAATTCTGCTTAAGTTACGACTCTGAAGCTCTTGTTGCCGAAAAGTGCGTTCCCGAAATGTATTTTTTCATCAAGTACTCTGCTCGCAACTCGCAAGCAGAACATCTACCTCCATAAGATATTTTATATGAGTTATGCACTTAGTAACTGTTTAACGTAAATTCGGTTTTGCAAAGGGAAAGGAATATCCTGGACACTTGCTACATCTTTGAAAAAAGCTGTTTTATACGATAGGGCAACATATAATACATGTAGTCCACATTCAGATGACGTACTTCACTTGGATAGGAACTTCTTCCTTGAAATACTGCAGAAAAAAATACTAAACGATGCAAACATTATCACCATCTCGCGCCACAAAGCGAGGGGAAGGAAAACAGCTGCTGCACAGATAAAACATTTTATGGAAATGACACTGGACGAAACAATGCCCTACTTACTCTCGCGTAACTTTTTGTTCGTTAATGCTTGCACATCACAGAGTAAGCAGTTACAGCGTCTAGGCTACTCTATGAAATCTTGCAGTGACGCGGGTAAAAATTTTCGAGCAAAAGCTAGGAAGTGAAATAAGTCAAATACTGTATGCTAAAATGGCCAGTTGCTTAAAACGCTTGGTTTCGCCCTCAACAGCATGTAGACAGGTACATTACCGTCTGATAGATTAAAAATGTACCCTACATAGTTAGCATTTTAATTACTATATTTTAAATGATCAGCTGTGGGTTCTTGGTGAAACATTGCAGGATAGGTTCCTGTATTTTATTAATTGAGCGAAACACTTTCTTAGCCTTGTTTCACAAACTTTGTGAAACAAGGTTAAAAAAGTGTTTCTTTTAGTTAATACGACTACCGGTACCATACTGATTTACATAGGCCCTCCATCACAAAAACGAAAATAGGGCAACGTAATAAAAGAACGTTGGTATCATTAATTAGTACCGTACCGGTACCGGTAATCGAGAAAGATAAACGTATTGCGGCCGTAATTACAGAGACACATCATTGTGCACATTTGGAAAAGTGTAATTATGCTTGCTTCGATCAAAATACAATAAAGTTTGTGGATGCTGCAACATCAAGAATGATTTTAGTGGGCCTGCACGTGACTGAAATGGACTTTAATACGGTAAGCCTACGTGACGATACAATACAGCTAGTAAAATTACAGGTACCTTACCATATAGATTTGTACATGATCTCTGACTTTGAGAATTCGTTACAGTATGGTACGAAGCCTTGTGTGATGCAGTCAGACCATTTAGATATTGCTACATGGAATCAAAGAGCGTCTGGATTATTCAGGGGGAATCTCCGTTCTGCAGTTTTGTATGCAAGGCCACAAATCATCAATAATCCCAGGCGTATTCATAGCAAAAGAATTACGGGGGATTTAGCAAGTCAAGGAAACAGTGGCATTCAAAGACGACTTGACCGTTTTTTGTCGTACTTAGCTAGCCATAGACCCACTGGAATGTGTCACATGGAATCAACTGAAGGAAAGGCAGTACCAACACCCTGGACTAGTCTCCAGTGACGCCCTCAAATCATCACATTTGGTGTTCATATGCAACAAGACTGTCAACAGTGGAATTTGCTAGATTGAGGTCATCACTGTAGCATCAAATATACTGTTGGACAGTTTGAAGTGAGACTCCTTCAAAAACATTTTAGAACTCAGAATTGCATGTTCTGTTGAACTGTAGATGCAGTCATATCGAGATTCGCTGAAGTGCTACAGTGTTGATACCCCTTTGCGAATGGAGCAGTATGGTCCATTGTGATTCTCTGTGGTGTCAATCAGCTACAAGTGGTATACTGTTCTATACAGTTTTCTGTTCTCAATTAATTTGAATATCTCTCTCTCTCTCTGGTCTTTGCAAATTTATAATCATTAATTATTTGACATCCACTTCTAGATAATGGCCTCATCTAGATTTTTTCCTTTCCATTAGTAATTGTTTCACCGATACACACCCATGCCACTCTCCTAGAAATAAGAAAGAATTATTTGTAGAAAAATCATGAAAAACTGACGATAAGTTAATGCTCGTAATCCTAGAATACTATGCTAATTTCGAACCTCTACATACCCGTACCTTCGTTGATTCAACTACCACCCATAGGTTTGACCATGAAAATGGCTAAAAGCGAAGCACCGTAGAATCTTTTATCGTAGGAAGATTAAAGAAAAGTGCACCTCACAATTTACACAGTCTTTCCATGGCATTAAATAAAAAACTCTCATCTTATAGGTTCACAAACAAAAAGGGTCGATACATATTTTAACTGCCGAGAACACTATGGAATAAGAACCCAAGAGAAAACTGTATCACTTCTTACGCGATAATTTGAATGACTGCATGCCAGGAAAGTTGATACTCACCATATAGCGGAGATGTTGAGTCGCGATAGGCACAACAAGAAGATTCACACAATTATAGCTTTCGGACATTAAGGCCTTTGTCAACAATACACACACACACACACCACACACACGCGCGCAACTTGCATTCCAGTGGGGTTTCAGTTGTCTGTGACTGCAGACTTGTGTGTGTGTGTGTGTGTGTGTGTGTGTGTGTGTGTGTGTGTGTTGCTGACAAAGGCCTTAATGGCCGAAAACTATAATTGTGTGAATCTGAATTTTCCATTGTTTGAAAACAAACAATAGTTACACAAACACAGAACATGAATGTAATCTGAGAAAAATATCTGAAAACATTTTAGTATGCCACATGTGTATCCAGTGGAAGCAGTTGGTCCTTGGCGAATACTCTTCTTCCTTGAGCGATTCTCGTTACTTGTGTTCTTCAGGCCAGTGTTTTTCAGGCCAGTATTTTCGGGGCAAATAGCTTACTGTTTTGGCATCTTCATGTTTTCCCAACATACTCTTGCTCCTTGTGTTGTCCATGTTTTACTGCTGACAGCATGATTCGTCCCACGTTTGTTACCTGTGTTTTACCTTCTGTTTTATCTTACTGTTCTGAGTATTTTCTTGACACCCGTCTCAATCTGTTACTGAGCGGGCGCTGAAGACCTTGCCATCATGTGCCCATACAACCCTCTCCATCCATCCATCCATTGGACACTTGCTTCTCAATTTGGGTCACCAGTTATGTTCTAGGGTTAAAATATAAAAATTATACAATTCTATATTTGGTGATATTAATGCAGACATTAGATATGAGACTTGTTTGAAGCACCTATTAGACACACAAAGATTACTAAAGTTCTGCTGTCTAAATTACAAGCCCACGAGGCTCAGCGCACATTTAGATAATGTAATCTGCAACTTACAGTGAAATAAAACAGAATTTAATACTGTGAACCTTAGTATTTCAGATCATGCAGGGCAGTGACTTAGGCACCCTTTAAACAACAAAACAGATAGCCCCTCAACTGTTTCTTAGAAAACTAATAGCCTTCCTAAATAAAGAAATTCAGGACATGGATTCAGAACTGGCAGATCAACACACTGAGCTATTTATACCTTCCTATATGAACTTCTAACTGGCAGCAGATAATAAACAACATGTTTCTGTCATATTACTTGATCTTAGAAAAGCTTTTGATGTAACTGTTCATGACATCATGTTGCAGATTAGAAAATTATGGAATATAAGGCATACCAAACTGGTGGATCCACTCTTACCTGCATAGTCATCAAGAGATTACTCAAGTAAAATACAAAAAAAACATAAAAATTCACAGAATTTCTAATTTTTATAGTAGTGCACAGAAAATCAGTTTGGAGTCCCTCAAGGGACAGTCCTTGGGCCCATTCTTTTCATTGTTTATGTTAATGATCTATCAACAATAATTAACTAAGGGACAACAGTACTTTTTGCAGATGACACAAATATCCTGATTAAGTCATGTGATGAAGACGGACGACAAAAACCAGCTGCAGGTGTAATACAAGATTTAACACAATGGTTCACAATAAATAAGCTAGTAATAAATTCTGAAAAAACTGTGTTGGTCAATTTTCACACTTCACAGAAATTCCATCTGCCAATACCAATTTTTAACATTGGTATAAAAACTGTCTTAGGCTATCTGTGAATGTGACAAAAGTTTTGGGTATACATATAAAGGGTAACCTGATGTGGGAGGTGCACATGAATAACGTAAATAAAAAGCTAAATACACTTGCATATGCAGTAAGAAACCTCTCACAAAGTACCAGTCACGCATCAGTGGTCACAATGTACCATGGCATTATCCATTCAATACTAATGTATGGAATTATCTTTTGTGGGAACTCCATATGTGTCACAAAAACATTTAGGCTCCAAAGAAGTTTGTTAGAATAATAATACAGCCAAATGCAAAGTCTCATGTAGACCAATATTTAAAAGCCTCAGTATACTGCCTCTTGTTTGTTTATATCTATGAAGTATTAATCTTTGTAAAAATAAGCTTATTAAAAGAAGAAAATATCTTCAAGCACAATTGTGATTTCCACTCTCATGATACTAGATAGAAGCATTACCTGCATGTCAGTTCAGTAAGTACAAACCGTTTTAGGGAGGAGTGTTTCATACTGGCTTATGTTATAGAATCATCCCATTATTTCTGAAACAGATACAAAATTTACCTAAGTTTAAAGTGAAACTAAAAGAATACTTACTTGACCACTGCTTCTTTTCTGTTTCTGGGTTTCTGGACCACCAAGGAAATATGGTGCAATTGATCACATAATTATTCTTAACCATACTATTCTGTCAATCATCTTATGGTTTTTATAATTATGTTACCAGCGTTCAATATGTATTGACTGTTGTTTTGCAAATCACAGTATGTATAAACTTCTTTGTACTATATGAAATCTGACTTATCCTATATTGTTTGTACAAACAATGAACTTAATCACAATTTACAGGATGAATAAAGATATACAGAACTAGGAAGGGTAATCAGACTAATCAATGTACATAAATTGAATCTTAAAAACCAATCTTAACCATATGACCTGGGGTGCAGTGGGCACTAATGAAATGTCTGCCAATGAATCAACACAGAAATTTTTAGAATTATTTACAGAAAGCTTTGACTCATGTTATCCCAGATATCACAAGAATCACACAAAGTAGAACCAGTCTAATAAACTTCAAGAAATGTGGAACTAGTACAGACCACATCTGAGCAAACATAGAGGGGAAATGATTGCAACAGATTCTAGCAGAGAAAGAAATTTATACAGCAGCGAGAAGGGTTTATAGATCAGAAATTAGAGCAGCCAAGAGGAAAGCCAATGACAACTATATACTCAGTTCAACAAATAAGTGTACAGCAGCATGGAAAGTTATTAAAACAGATATAAGCTCTGAATATAATCATAAAAACATTCCAATTCAACCAAACATCTTAAACATGCACTTTACCAGTTTTGGCTGAAATAAAAATCTCACTGAAGATGAAAATAATGCTGTAGTTTTTCTCCCAGCTCTAGATAGTAAGTCATATGATGACTTCTGCTTGTCTCGTGTATCCTACAGTCATGTTATTGAAGCAGCTGCCAAACTTAGCAATTCAGAAGCAGAAGATCTCTATGACTTTTAAAATTATGTTTTAATTATGTAACAAAAATATAGAGATAGAAATTCTATTGCCACTAACCGAAATTATCAAGCAAATGCTACATGAAGGAATCTTCCAAAATTGTCTAAAATTACTATTGTAAAATCTGTACATAGAAAAGGTGATTAAACATATCCTTATAACCATTGTCTCATCGTGCTCATATCAGTCATATAAAAAATTATAGAACATTGCATGAACACACAGATGAGCCAGCACAATATGGTTTCAGACTTTATATCTCCACCTACATAGCAGTTGAGACCATCATTACAAAAGTACATATGTACATGATTTGTTTTAGAGTAGGAAAACAATTTGTGCAACAGGCCTGGATTTTCGCAAAGCTTTTGATATTTTCTCCCATAGGTTACCTATAAAAAGCTACAGTACTGCAGAGTTGGAGAGGATGCTCTTCACCTTATTGGGTCAGAGAGCAGATGTTAACTGTAAACACCTGAAGATCAGACTCTTTACTTGTTACAAAAGGCATTCCACAGTGATTGGAACTGGATCCATTCCAGTTTATTGTATATGTAAACCTTTACCCCCCTTCTTGTCTTGTGAGGCAGTACTGTATGCAGATGATACAACTCTTAAAAACACAAGTTCATGACCTAGAGCAGCTGTGACATAATGTAAATATAACAATAGACCAATGTACTAATGGGTCCCAGGCAAATTATTAAAAAATTAACAATAATAAAACTGAAGACATTGTTTTCAGTTAAGAGTCTCCAACGAAGATCACAAAATAATTATACTGTTAGGTTTCTACTTAGATCAGAAATTCAGCTGGTCAAAGCACACAGATAAAAAAATTGTTCTCCAAACTGTCTCGAGTGTTTTATCTGTTTTACAAAACTGAGGAACAACGTAAGCAAAACGCTTATAGTGCATGCATATTTTTCATTTTTCCTCTCCCATGTTATCTATGGAACTCTTTTATGGGGTGAACTGCCCCAGAAAAATATTGTATTCAAATGGCATGGAAGGTTGTCAGATGCATAGCAGCAATTACTCGAAGAGAATCTTGTAAATATCACTTCAAAGAGCTCAATATTATGACACTACTTAGCCTTTGTATGTGTAGTTGGCTTCACAGTGTTAAAGAGAATTTAAATAATTTTAACTGTAGGATGTCTACACATGAACACAAGAACAGGACAATCAATTACTAAGGTACACCACAGCTGCAAGTATCTACGCCTCACATTTTTCAGTAGACTTCCAAGAGCTGCTCATTTTGTTCCCTACAGCACATTTAAAATTGTTTCACCAGTGTGGTTTAAGAAGAAATCATACTACACCATAAAAGGGCATGAGCAACCAGATTTAAATGACAAAGTTCTGACTAATTACTCTTGTACTAAGCTTCAACAAATTGTTGGTTCCTGCATATATAATTTTCACATTGTATGTAACGATGTGTCACTGATGTAAATATCATGAAATTTTATGTGCCTCATGTCTCTTACCTTATACCTAAATATTTACATCAGTAACATGTAAAATGTTTGAAGGTGAATAAACTCTACTATCTTCTCTCTCTCTCTCTCTCTCTCTCTCTCTCTCTCTATCTGTGTGTGTGTGTGTGTGTGTGTGTGTGTGTGTGTGTGTGTGTGTTTCACATGTGTATGAGTGAATGTGTTTGTGTGTTTCACATTAAACATTTCCAGGCATGGGCGAATCGAGTCTATTGTAGTGCCAAAGGACCAGTGTTTCCAGAGGAACCGGGAAAAGCTAAAAGTAAACAGCAATCGAATAAAAAATCAGAGGTGAGTGGAAAAGTAAAAAATATGTATGTTAACTGTGCATTCAAGCTATTAATGATATGATTACAGGTGTGTGAAAACCCAGTGTGTTCTGCAGACAGACAGTCAGAGTGTCCTGAGGAATCAAGTGAAAATGAAAGTAAAAAACGAACAGATGCTGAATCAGAAGTGAGTATGGGGATTTACAGCATTTATATTTATTGTGAATTTTTCTTAGTAACCAAAATTTTGTGGGTAAACAGAAATCAGTATGTTTTTGTTGTAACACACCAGTATGTTCATTCCAATTAACAGCTAAAATTTGGCTAGTATATGAAAACAGGCTACTTTTGAAAGCTTGTGCAGTTTCTTGATGCCTTAGTTGCATAGTCATAATATCCATACCATTATATAAGCAACATGTGCTGCTGGAACTCACTAACTTGTCTTGGCATGAGGTTAGAAAACCTAGAGTTCCAGAGTTGGAAATTATTAGCACCACCAATCCTCTTTAACCATAAGCTCTGCCCATGCTTCAGGTGATACTCATGTAGCCTCAAAATGTACTATATGCTACTTGAATAGCTGGCTGTTGAGAAAAGGTTTTTACTGGGTGATGTGACAAGCACGTGCCCCACCTTAGTTATATTGTAGTTGCTGCAATGCGTGAGGTTTTGACTTAGTTTCCTTGTGTTTCCTTGATTGGGAACAAAATGAATGTCACCAATTGAAACATGTCACCCCCATAACAAAATACGTAATTTACGTAGCTTATGTAGAATTCAGGAAAGGGTTTGACACTGCCCAGTGGAGAAAATAATGGAAATTCTAAATGTAGAATAAATAATTAGAGATGCGAAAGCAATGTTCATGAGTAAAATGAAAATGCTTTGTTCATATAAGTAAAGAACTATACAAAGAACAAACAAGGATAGTAAAGGTAAGATATACAGTAAAAGAAGCTAGAATTCTTAAAGTTGTTACACGAGAATGCAATATGTCCCCATCCCTATCCCACATCTACTTAAAACATGCAATAAATGAGTACAAAGAAGACTGTACAAGTATCCAAGTAAGTGGAGAAAGAATGCAGATGTGTAGTTTTGCAGATGACATAGATGTGATAGCTTCTGATGAAAAAATCTCCAAAGAACCTTTGGAGTTATGGTTACCATACTAACAGATGTGCACAAACTGAAGATTATAGGTAAGTATAGTAAAATAAACAAGATCACACAAATATTTGGGAAGTAAGATAACTGAAGGAAGAAGCATAGAAGGTATAGAATAAAGCATTAGAGATGCAAAAGCAATGCGCATGAATAAAATAAAAATGCTTTGTTCAAACAACATAAATACTGAAGTGAGGAAAAATGTGCCCAGACCCGCATTTGGAGCATAGAACTGTATGGCTGTGAATCATGGACTATAGGCAAAAATTAAATAAAATCTTCTGAAACATTTCCAACCAGGAAGTACTACAAAGAATTAGAGAAGAAAGGTTATTTAGGAGAAAAATAGAGCGATGAAGACACACAATATAACACGACCAGTTCCTTGCAAATGTCCTAGTCTGAACATTACAAGAGGAAGTAGCCCAAGCAGGACTACAAGAACTGCAATTTACCATAGCTTCTTGATTTGTGCAAGGCAATTTAGGGTCACCAACATTCCAAACCTTTGGGCCTATTACGGAATTTATTTTTTATAAATTGCTGGTGAACAATGAGACCATATGTAATCTGCATAAAGCGTGACCTAATGTCATTTGTGAGACAAATAGCAACTCTAGCCTCATTTTGAAAATGACTGCCACTATAGAGCCCCAGAATTATCTTAGGTCTATTGAGATTCAGGAGAGGTCCCATTATTTAAATATTTTTTACTTGATGTTTTATAAAATTTTAAAAGAACATCATAGGTACATTCCAGTATTCAGAGATGAAAAAGTAACTGAGACTCACTTGACTACAGTTTTCTTGTGTATGTACTCAAAATCCATCTACCAAACAGATTTATTGTGCTGTGATGGTTGGAGCCTATGATGAAGGGATGTGTTTTTTTTTTATTTTTTTATTTTTTATTTTTTTACAGTTAGTACTTCATATCTAAGAATTCATCTATTGATGAATTTGTAGATATCATCTATTGATTAGTTCTTAGATATGAATTAAAAAAAAAGTATTCAGAGGCAGCTTCAAGAGAATAAAACCTGGGAAAGGCTAATGATGTGCTTGTTGGGGGATTCAGTATTGTAGCAGATCCATTTGTCATAGGTGCCTAGGCTGTAGGGGCCTGGGCTTTTGACATGGAAAGAATGGCAGCTGTCAGTGTGGAGGTATTGTTGGTTATGGGTTGGTTTCATGTTGCCTGAGGTATGGATGTGCACTTCAGTGGGATGGAGGTCAATGTCAGCCAACAATTTTGGATTTGGGAAAGCACCAAGTGGACCTCAATTACAGAAAGCACTTAAGCTCTCCCAGAAAGTGAAGTAATCTTCTTTCCTGTGAGAAAAAATTACAAAGATGCCATCAGTAAATCTGCTGAGCTATGGAACCAGCTTCTGGGTGTTGAGGAATGCTTCTCCTATGTTGCTGATGAAAAGTCTGGCATAGTACTGGGCTACCTTGGTTCTTATAGACGTACTGATGATGTTTTTGTTAAGCTGGATCATTTAATGTGATGTAATTATGAATAAGGATGAAATTGACTAATGTGATAATAAATGAGATTTCATGGGGACTTATGGGAGGCATTGGAAGAGATAGAGTTCTGGAGCTGACAGACCATATATATGTGGGATATTGGTGCAAATTGAGGTTACATCAATAGTTACAAGGCAGGTTCCAGATCAGTGAGAGGTGGAAATGGATTTAAGGCATTTAACATGTTGATGTCTTTTATGTGGGATTGGAGGCCATGTGTGATTGCCTAGCAAAAGCTGAGATGCATTCTGGAGGGGCTTTGAAGTCTGACACAATGGGATGGCTGGGATAGTTGTTTTGTTTATTTCTGAGGGTAGGTAGAAGGTAAGACTGTAAGAGTCAGGAAGAGTAAGGAGTTTTGTGTAGACAATAGTGATGGTCTAAGGGCTTCTGCAGCTCAGTGGAGGAAAGAATGAGATCATTAAGAATAGTTCTGTATGCCAGAGTATCTGAGAGCTGAAAAAATTCCCTGTGCCACATATTCCCTATGATCAACTACAACAGTGGTAGAGCCTTTGTCCACAGGAAGAATGAAACAGAGTGGTCTGCCTCCAGGCTGCATCAAGTTCAATACTCAAATCTGTTAAGTTTTGAGGTTTCAAAACAATTTTTCTTGAAACATTGAGAGGTGATGCTAGAGGTGGTGTTGGGTAAGAAGGCAGTCATCTCTTCTGGATATGAGTTGGAACCATTATAGAAACGGTTTGATGCTCTTTCTGTAGTTGTAAGTGTGGGCTGGGTTGTGATGTGATATTTGAAAATTACAGTTATGGGCAAATGAGAGGAAATCTTTGACTAACACAAGATTGACGTTTGCTGTGGGCCTGAAACTTAGACCTATTGAAAGAAAGGATGTCTCTGGATCAGTGTGGAATCTGGAGGAGAGGATTGTCATTGATTAGGTGTCAAAATATTGAGGTATTAGACTTCAATTGAGTCAAAATATACAAATAAATATTGCTGCTAATTATGATGGTGATGAGTAAGAGCTCAACTGAAATAATACAAACTGTGACACACATTATCTTACACAATACCCAATGACCTCAGCTATATTTTTGTAAATCATAAAACAATGCAGCACTTTTATCCATTGTGTAGCCCAGTTAACAACTAAAATTTTTCAGGTATTTGAAAACAGAGATTATTTGGCAGCCAGAGGACCAGTCTGTGCTAACACATCAGACGAAAGTGAAGAACAGACAGATGCAGAATCAAAGCTGAGCACAAAAGAAGGCAGCATTTATCAGAATTTGTATTAGCTGCCGAGACTCAGCATTTTGCCACTAAAGTGTCACAGTATTGGGGTGGAGAAATTGCTCATTGTGTTCAGATATTTATGAATCCTATATCCAATGTACTACCAAAGTATTTGATGGATCAAAATGGACCAGTAAATGATGATGATAAGTACCACAGATGCACAATTTTCAACACAATACCAAAGAGGCTCAGCTATATTTCATGCTTTTGGGGAATTCTAAACTATGCAGTATTTTTCTCAGGTATACATTCCATCTAACAACTAGAATGTTGCAGATATTTGAAAATAGAGACTACCTAACAGTCAGAGAACCAGTCTGTCCTCACACATCAGATGAAAGTGAAGAACAATTACGAGTGGACTCAAATAGAAGTACAAAGAACTACAGCAAAACTGCGCAAACTCTCAGAACTGTATCACTAGAAAGTGACAATATTCTGGTGGAACACCTGCTCATCATTCATTGATTTACACATGTCATTCCATAAATGCCTTTTTGAAGGAGTGTCTCCTGGGATGTGGAACAAATCACTTTACATGTTAACAGGGAGAAGCAGGCTTTGTAAGTTATTCTAATGTACACTAAAACGAAATTATGATTAGTGTTAATGTGCTCACACTGGTAATTATGGCATTTACTTTTACATTACAGCATACATGTGTGGGTATACTTTTGCAATGGGCCTGAAGGTTAAGCCTATTGAAAGAAATGATGTCTCTGGATCAATGAGCAATCTGGAAGAGAAGATTGAATTCAATTGTGAACCAGGATTGTGAGATGTTGGAGTTTAAGTGGATCATAATATACCAGTAAAAGATGCTGATAATAATAATGATGATGAGTAGGGCCTCAATAAACTTTGACACACACTGTCTAACACAACACCCAAAAGCCTCAGCTATATTTCTTATTTTGAGAAATCATTAAACAGTGCGGCACTTGTATTGACTTTATATTCCAGTTGACACCTAGAATTTTTCAGATATTTGAAAACAGAGACTACCTGACAGTCAAAGAACCAGACTGCACTGAAATAACAGATAAATGTGAGGAACTGACAAATGGAGAATCAAAGCTGAGCCCAAAAGAAGTATTAGTACTTATATGTAACTGCCAAGACTCAGCAATAAAATCTCATTTATTTTTATTTATTTACTTCATTTGTGTTCTGTAGACCCATTAGTGATAAATCACTTGGGTGTAGAACGTGTCATTTACATAGATTTGAGACATTTGTTTATAATAATAGGTTGTACAATGAATAATATATTACATAGATAAAATGTTTACAAGAATTGTTTTTTGTAAAAAGTTACAAATTGCATTGAACAGTCTTACAACAGATCAAAATCCATTGACATATTCTCATACATAAATTCGTCCAGTGAGTAAATGATTTTACTTAGAAGATACTGTTTAAGTTGATCTTTAAAAGTAGGTGGATCAGTAACTGACATTTTTATTGCCTGAGGGAGAGCATTAAATATTTTTATGCAAGAGTAGTGTACTCCTTTTTGAACCATACGTAGATTCTTTTGTTCAAGATGTAGATCATTTTTTACCCTAGTGTCATAGTTATGATACATGCTCTTCATTTAAAAAAGGGAATGGTTTTTACACAAGAAACACATGAGAGAGAAAATATACTGAGATACTGTTGTGAGTATTCTCAGCTCTTGGAAGAGTTTCCTGCAGGAATGTCTGTAATTGACACCACACAGAATCCTAATTACTCTTTTCTGGGCTATGGGGATTTTGTTTGCCTGTGGCTGGTTTCCCCAGAAAATAATTCCATAGGCCATCAGGGCATGAAAATAATCAAAATAGACAGCTTTCAAAGTATTTAAGTCTCTGAAGGAAGCAATCACATGAATAGCGTAAATTGCTGAGCTTAGGTTTTTTTTATATAGGTAAGGAATGTGTAAGGACCATTTTAGATTGCTATCAGCAAGTAGACCCAGGAACTTTTTTGACTCCACTCTTGCTAAATTCCCATCATTTTATTTAACATTAATCTCACCTTCAATATTTTGGTCTGTATGGAATTGAATCAATTGAGTTTTTTCAAAATTTACTGATAATCCATTAGAGGTAAACCAGTTAAAGGTCTCCTGAAAAATTGCATTTACAGTGATCTTAAGATAAGTACTTGTTGAATTGTCTGTCAGAATTGTTGTGTCGTCCGCAAACAAAGTAAATTTTATCTTAGCCCTTGTACACATTGGAAGGTCATTTATGAAAATAAGAAAAAGTAGAGGACCTAGAATAGATCCCTGTGGGACTCCACAGTTTATTGTGCCCCAAGAAGAAGACACTGGTTCCCCATTAGCGTCGTTTACCATGACTTTCTGTCTCCGGTCCTTTAAATAGGAGGCAAACCACATCACTGCTTCGCCAGTTAATCCATAAAATTCTGCCTTTCTCAGAAAAATCTCATGGTTCACGCAATCAAACGCCTTAGAAAGGTAAAAAAAAAATTCCAGTTGGAGACATTTTGTTATTGATTGATGCAAGAATTGCATTAGTGAAAGAATATATTGCATCTTCTGTTGAGATGTTTTTCTGGAAACCGAATTGACTTTTATTGAGAATATTGTATTTACTAAGATGTTCAAGAATCCTTCTGTGTACAAGTTTCTCAAGAATGTTGGAGAAACAAGTTAAGAGTGAAATAGGATGATAATTGGTTACTTCATTTCTGTCACCCTTCTTGTACAATGGTTTCACCACTGCATATTTAAGTCTATCAGGGACAATTCCTAGTCTCAGTGATTCATTAAAGATGTGGCACAGGACTTCACAAATGAAGATGTGTGTGTGTTTGAACACTTTGATGGAAATACCATCAATACTAGTTGAGTTTTTGTTTTTCATGGTCCTTATTATCTTCTTAATTTCCTCAACAGTGACAGGAGGCATGCTAATCTGGGGTGTTGCACTAAGTCCACTTCTTTGTAAAAGATTCAGAGCCTCATTTATAGAACCATTACAACCTATTTTATCCGCTGCAGTCAAAAAATGCTTGTTGAAAATTTCTGCAACATTTTCACCTTTATCAATGATATTCCCATTATGTCTGACTTCAATATTTTCTGCATTGTTTGAGTAACTACCAGTTTCTCTTTTAATAATACCCCAGATGGTCTTTATTTTGTTGCCAGAATGATGTATTTCTGGTTTTATGGACATACTTTTTGCATATCTTGCAGTACCTTTTATAATGAGCCCTTATTTCAGGATCATTTCTATTTCTGAGAGAAACATAAAACAGTCTTTTAGTCCTACATGATGTTTTTATTCCTTTTGTGAGCCACTGTTTGTTGGTATGGCTCTGGTACTTGTTCTTTTGCAGTTCTTAGAGGGAAGACAGCTTCAAAGTGGCACATTAATTCATTTATAAATAGGTTGAATTTGTCATTGACTTTCAGTGCTCTATAAATTGGACTCCAGTCAATGAGTTGAAGATCATGAGATTTTCGTTATTAATTGCCCTAAATGACCTTATCATCACATTTCTTTCTAATAATAATATAGTAGTACTTTTTTTTGCTGCCAGAGAGGTGTTAAATGTTTCTCATTGAGACCTTTTGCCATAAGGTATTCACGAGAATTCGCAATGACTTTCTCTTTTTGTACTACAGTACTGTCTGATAATACTTGATATCTGTTACTTATTTTGATATGAAAATTATCTGTAGAAACTTTCGCCTGATGAGCCTTTTTAGGTGTGTAGAACATGTTACAATGCCAGCCGGTGTGGCCGTGCGGTTCTAGGCGCTTCAGTCTGGAACCGCGTGACCGCTTCGGTCGCAGGTTCGAATCCTGCCTCGGGCATGGATGTGTGTGATGTCCCTAGGTTAGTTAGGTTTAAGTAGTTCTAAGTTCTAGGGGACTGATGACCACAGATGTTAAGTCCCATAGTGCTCAGAGCCATTTGAACCATTTTTTTTGACATGTTACAAAGCAGGTCGAAGTGAGTGTCCGTCCACAGTATTAGGACCAAGAAACTTCTCATCGTATTCAGATATTTATGAAACCTATACCCATCATACTAACAAAATATGCAATGGATCAAATAAGATCAATATCTGATAATGAAGACAAGTACCACTCATATTGAAAAACTGCAAACATTCAGTTTATGATATTCAACACAAAATCCAAGAGGCTTGGCTATGTTTCAGTCTATTGGAGAACACTTAACAATGCAGCATTTGTACCAACTGTACATTCCACCTAACGATTAGAATTTTGCAGGTATTTGAAAACAGAGACTACTTGACAGCTAGAGGACCAGTCTGTCCTAGCACATCAGATGAAAGCGAAGAAAAAACATCTGCAGAATCAAAGGTGAGTACAAAGGAAAATAGCAAAACTACTGGAGCTCTCAGAATTGTATCACTTAAGTATTGTAATATTTTGGTGGAACACCTATTCATCATTCATTCATTCATTCATTCATTTACACATCACATTCTATAAATGCCATCTTAAAGGAGTACCTTCTGGGGTGTGGAAAAAGTCAATTTATACATTAACAGGCAGAAGCACTCACTACTAAAAATAAATCATGATTAGTGCTAATGTGCTCACACTGATAATTATGGAAATTACTTCTACATTACTTCATAAATGTATGAGCATATGTATACTTTTGCTATGGGGGTGACGGTTAGTCTTATTGATCCTATCTTGATAATGATGGAAGCTGAATAAATGAATTAAGATTTGTGACACAGCCAGAACTTGAACCCGGGTCTCCTTGCTTATTAGGCAGGTTCAAGTCCTGGCTGTGGTACAAATTTTAATTCATTTATTAAGCTTCCATTATTATCACTGATAAAGATGAGACTTAAATGCCTCAAGGAAAATTTAATTATGATATCTATAAGATCCTATATGGATCAGTGAGAAATCTAGAGGAGAGGATTTAGGGTGGTGGGGGCCAGGATTGTGAGGTAATGGAACTTAAGTGAGTCACAATATACTGATAAAAGAAGATGATAATAATTATGATGATGAGTAGGAGCTTGGCAGAAATAAAAAATAAAATAAAGATTGGTACACACTGTCTACTACAACACCCAGTAGCATTAGCAGTATTTCATATTTTGGAGAATTGTTAAAAATGTTGCACTTGCATCAACTTTATATTGCAATTGACAACCAGAATTTTTCAGATGTTTGAAAACAGAGACTATTTGACAGTCAGAGGACCAGTCTGTCCTGACACATCTGATAAAAGTGAAGAATCAAGTTATGCAGAATCAAAGGTGAGTATGAAGGAAAATAGCAAAACTGCTGAACCTGTCAGAATTGTAGCAGTAAAATGTCACAACATGTTGGTGGAGCAGCTGCTCATCATTCATTAACACTTCATGTTTCACAAGTGCTATCGCAAAAGAGTACCTTCTGGGATGTGGAACAAATCAGTTTACACATTAACAGGCAGAAGCAGCCAACATATGCTACTTCTTTAATGTATTCTGAAAACAAATTATGATTAGTGGTAATGTGCTCACACTGACAATTATGAAAAGTACTTCTCCATTACTTTATATAAGTATATAGCAGAAAAACAGCTACTTCATAAAAGAAGACTGTTCCTCCTTTTAAACTATACAGCTGCTGTTTTTATATAATACTTCAAACAAAGTATTTATGTAACTTTACCAAGAACAATATCAGCTCTCTATTAACTAACAAAGTTAAAACCTGTTTAATACAAACGTTATGGGTAAATGGATTTTACACTCTTGAGTCCAAACATTCCAATAAACTATCAAAGAAATAGGAAGTAAGTAACACACTTTGCCTGTGAATATTCGAGGATTTTCAGTTTTCTGCTTGGTGTCTGCTGGTAACCTGTTATAGACTTTTTCACCCAAACACTGTCTACAGGAGCTATCCTGAATCATAGATAGGGATGCATCGCCTCTACATGATTTATTTTTAGTTGTGGTATTATGGTGGTAAATTATTGGGTGAAAATTTGCTAGAAATCCCATCTGCATTTCAGTGCCATGGTGGTGTGGCTTGCAAGCCTCAACAATACAGATAGTCATACTGTAGGTGCAACTGCATGATAGACGTGGGGGTCACACAAAATAAAGTGGCCCCTACCAGCACAGATGGCTTGGTAGGGGAGAAAACACTTATAGTTGCAGGAGTTCCCTTATGAATAGCCACACATGGTATCTTGATACCAGCTTTAGCCAAAATAAGATGATTTTTTAATACAAATTTTGGTATGGGAATAACATCCAGTTGTCAACCAAAGCTGTAAATAGAGTTGACAAAGTTTCTTGGACTGTGGATCCAGGATAACATCAGGTGAAGAACTCATGTTGACAATCTCAGCAAAAAATTTGCACACATCCTGCTATATGATGAGGATGCTTGAAAGCTACTATAGCAAAGAGTGCCTAAAAAGGGTGTACTATGCAAGTGTCCAATCAGTGCTGAAGTATGGAGTCATTTTCTGGGGAGCTTCTCCAAATGCCACGAAGTTATTTAGAATTCAAAAAAGAATCATAAGAATCATAGAAGGTTCCAAACACTGAAAAATCTTGCAAATCGCTCTTTCTCCCACAACCATGCCTTCATATATATGAAACCACAGTATTCCTACAGCGGCATGTGACTGAAAATCCTGCACTCTTGCTCACTGAAACCATAGTAACATTGCAACCACTGAACAAATACAAATAATGTACCAATAAGCAGTGTAACCATAAGAGATTAATGATATTAAAATGATAAAAACAGTAGTGTGTTAAATGATATCCAACATCTTATGTACATTCTATGTACCAACAAGGTCTCAAGGACAAATAAATAAATAAATTGTTTACTTTGGTACAGTGGTTGACTATTCTCATCAAAAAGTGCATTTTAAGCTGTAAGTTAGATGAGCAGTGATGCTCATGTTTGTTTTGTAATGTTATAGAACAAAGTTTTATTTCTTTTTAGTTTCTTGAATGCATTATACAAACATCGAATTAAGCTCACCAATTAATTTGTGATTTATATCGGTGATGCCATTAAGCAAACCTTGTTTAATTTGGTAGGTGTGGAAGTATTTAATTTGAGGGTCCACTGTGTCTTGCAAAGTGTGGTACAGATATCGAACTTTAGTTGGTAACAAGTGCTGTTTAACATATACATTTTATCAGAAGTGCCAATATGCAAGCCATGTGAATTTTTTTATTGTTACAAAACAATTAAGTTATGAGAGTAGTGCCTCAAATGTTTTTACTCACAATATTACATGTTTTGAGAAACATAACGATTTTCATTTTGGTGCAAAGTTCTAATTTTTGTTTGTGATCTGAGGTCCATAAAGGTACTGGCTTATTATGATAAGCAACCTAGATGTGTCTGTACTCGAAACAATTACATATTTTGATAAAAAAAATTATTTATATGCAAAGATTGTTATTTCAAGATAAACTTTTCACTCCATGTGTGGAACCTTGTCCACATGTGACATGTGCTCTACACTGCATGTCAGCTAAGTCTGCATTATCAGCAAAGATGGGAAACGTTTTGTGCTGAAGAATTAAGTTAATACTCCATCACATGAGGCTCATTAATTTGTTTGACTGAATTTGATATTAGTTTTTCAGAACTAAGATGTGTTTTTGGCAAATTTAAATGTGGGAATAAAACTGTCTACTTTAATTCAATGATCAAACTATTGTTGTAAATAAATGCACTTTAAGCTGTAAGTTAGATCATCAGTAATGCCCATTTTTGGATTGGAATGTTACATGGGTGATTCTGTGATGAAGTTACATATGTGGAGATTAGAAGATTGGTGTTTCATATCCTGTCAACACCAAGGTCATTAGAGATGGAGAATAAGTTTGTATTAGGGAAGGATCAGGAAGGAAATTGGCTGTGCCCATTTAAAGGAATCAACTTGGCATTTGCCTGAAGCAATTTAGGGAAATCGTGGAAAACCTAATCAGAATGGTCAGTCATGGATTTCAATTGTCATCCTTCTAAATGCATCAGGTTACAAACCTTCAGGAATGATGGAGAACAGTAATTGTATCAATTTGAGGTAAAGGACATGGTCCAGAGATGACTGAGTCAGAAGCTATAAGCGAAAATCATTTTGATACCTTTGACAGAGGAATACATGTAACGGTATGATTGTTGCTAAGATTGTAGTGAAGGTAACTTTGAGAGGTGATAATACAGACAAAAACAAGAGAAAAAGGCTAGTCAATATCCACTCTAAAATGTTTACTTTAACAGCTATGAGCATTTGTTCATCTTTGATACTGTGAAACACGTCTCATCTACTTAGACGTATACTTTTGGAGGAATTGGTAGAGACCAAAACATGAAAAAAATGTACAGTGAATATGGGCTTTGAAATGCATATATTAAGAGCTGGGGTGATTAGTTCAGTAGAAGTGATGTTTTTCACAGTATCAAAGATGAACAAGTGCTCATAGATCTTTAGGTGTGCATTTTAAAACCATGTATAGTACATATTTTTTTCTTATTTTAGTTGATACTATCATTTCTGAAAGTGTCCTACCTTGCAATCTTAGCAACAGCAGTACCATAACATGTATTCCACTGTCAGTGGCATCAGACTGATTTTCATTTACAAATTTTGACTCAGTCATTTTCGGACCAAAGTCACTTATCTCAAATTGTTACATTTACATTTTCCATGATCCCTGAAAATTTGTATCATCATCATGAAACCACTCTATAGAACAATTTTTTAAAAATATTTTTAATTTCTTTAATGTGTGGTACTAACACTGAATTAAGTTCACCAATTAATTTGTAACTTATATCAGCGGTACTAATAAGAAAGCCATGTTTATTTTGATAAGTAATAAGGCAATTTAGAAGTGTAAATATTTAATTTAAGGGTCAATTGTGCTTCATCAAGTATGATACAGATGCCAGATGTGAGTCAGCTACAAGTACTGCTTAATTGGTAAGTTTTATCATTAAGTCCTATATGTGAGCCAGTGCTTTAAGTGTTTTTGTATTTGAAGTGTTACATATTTTGAGAAATCATAGATTTTCATTTTGGTAAAAAGTTCTAATTGTATTGTAAGAAACATGGATGAGCTTTCTTATCTCAATGTGGAACCTTGTTCACCATTGTCTCTGGCCATGTTTTATCTTGTATTCAGAGCATTAATAACTTATATTTATGCATATAGAAAAAAAGTAGTTTAAGTGATACAATGCAATAAAAATCTCATATAAACAATTTCTTCCTTCCCTAAACTACTGCTGGGTCAGTTAATTTGTCTCTGGCTACATTGTTTGGTAACATGTCATGTTTTGGGGCATTACAGTTAGGTTTTGGTATTATTTAATAGTTGATTATGGAAATACAGTCTGTAAATATTTTATAGAGCCTTGACAGTGTATTCCAATTGGTAAATGTCATGGTAATCTCCAATGTTGTTTTTAACATAGCCTCACTTAGACCTAAGAGGAAGTGTCAACACCTGCTTAGCATGTTCTTTTCAGCTACATGTGTTTTGTGCAGTTATAGAACAATTTGCATGTATAAACAGCATTGTAACACGTAATTTGAAAGTTCATAAAAGTCTAAGTTATAGTCAATATTGATTGCATTCACCCAGTAGCTGACAGTAATTCAGACAGCCTTTCTGTTTGTTCAGCCATCACTGCTTGCCTGTTTATCATAGTATACTAGCCAACATTTGTTTAGCACAGTTACTGGCTTGATTAGTCATGTTTTTCTATGTAGCCTTATTAAGGGCTAAAACTGAAACGTCAACTGCCTGCTTATCATGCTACTTTTTAGCTTGACATGTTTTGTAACAATTTAGACATAGAAATAACATGGGGCCTCGTAATTTGAGAGCACACAGTCATGTTTTAAGCATCAATTTTGATGAATATGAGTGTGTATGTTGTAATAACATCATGGCACTTGACATGAAAATTGTGTGCTTGTCCCACTGGTGTATTTTTTTTAGACTTTTAAACATGGAAGTAACATTGTAACACTTAAAAAGAATCAAGTGTTTCATAAAACATTTTAGATGTGGAAATATATAATTTAGAGTAAACTGTGCCTTTCAACGAGCATTGTATAGAGATTGAACTATGGGCATTCATAAGTGCTGTTTAACCTGTAAGTTCATGGCATAAAAATTCTGTCCGTGTGTGTGTGTGTGTGTGTGTGTGTGTGTGTGTGTGTGTGTGTGTGTGTGTTTTGCTGAAACTGAAGCTTACGTATTTTAGATGTGTAAATACTGTTAGTTGCAATGTTTACATCATTTTTTGATAAGTAATTCAGGTGGTTCAGATACATTGAACGTGAAGCAAAAAACCCATAGTTTTTTGAAAAATACACTCCTGGAAATTGAAATAAGAACACCGTGAATTCATTGTCCCAGGAAGGGGAAACTTTATTGACACATTCCTGGGGTCAGATACATCACATGATCACACTGACAGAACCACAGGCACATAGACACAGGCAACAGAGCATGCACAATGTCAGCACTAGTACAGTGTATATCCACCTTTCGCAGCAATGCAGGCTGCTATTCTCCAATAGAGACGATCGTAGAGATTCTGGATGTAGTCCTGTGGAACGGCTTGCCATGCCATTTCCACCTGGCGCCTCAGTTGGACCAGCGTTCGTGCTGGACGTGCAGACCGCGTGAGACGACGCTTCATCCAGTCCCAAACATGCTCAATGGGGGACAGATCCGGAGATCTTGCTGGCCAGGGTAGTTGACTTACACCTTCTAGAGCACATTGGGTGGCACGGGATACATGCGGACGTGCATTGTCCTGTTGGAACAGCAAGTTCCCTTGCCGGTCTAGGAATGGTAGAACGATGGGTTCGATGACGGTTTGGATGTACCGTGCACTATTTAGTGTCCCCTCGACGATCACCAGTGGTGTACGGCCAGTGTAGGAGATCGCTCCCCACACCATGATGCCGGGTGTTGGCCCTGTGTGTCTCGGTCGTATGCAGTCCTGATTGTGGCGCTCACCTGCACGGCGCCAAACACGCATACGACCATCATTGGCACCAAGGCAGAAGCGACTCTCATCGCTGAAGACGACACGTCTCCATTCGTCCCTCCATTCACGCCTGTCGCGACACCACTGGAGGCGGGCTGCACGATGTTGGGGCGTGAGCGGAAGACGGCCTAACGGTGTGCGGGACCGTAGCCCAGCTTCATGGAGACGGTTGCGAATGGTCCTCGCCAATACCCCAGGAGCAACAGTGTCCCTAATTTGCTGGGAAGTGGCGGTGCGGTCCCCTACGGCACTGCATAGGATCCTACGGTCTTGGCGTGCATCCGTGCGTTGCTGCGGTCCGGTCCCAGGTCGACGGGCACGTGCACCTTCCGCCGACCACTGGCGACAACATCGATGTACTGTGGGCACCTCACGCTCCACGTGTTGAGCAATTCGGCGGTATGTCCACCGGGCCTCCCGCATGCCCACTATACGCCCTCGTTCGAAGTCCGTTAACTGCACATACGGTTCACGTCCACGCTGTTGCGGCATGCTACCAGTGTTAAAGACTGCGATGGAGCTCCGTATGCCACGGCAAACTGGCTGACACTGACGGCGGCGGTGCACAAATGCTGCGCAGGTAGCGCCATTCGACGGCCAACACCGCGGTTCCTGGTGTGTCCGCTGTGCCGTGCGTGTGATCATTGCTTGTACAGCCCTCTCGCAGTGTCCGGAGCAAGTATGGTGGGTCTGACACACCGGTGTCAATGTGTTCTTTTTTCCATTTCCAGGAGTGTAATTCAGTTGGTTCAGATTCTTTTGAACATGGAGCAAAAAACTCTGATTGTTCAGATGTGTTCAAACATGACACAAAAAATTCAGATTATTTGAGTACTTTTGAACATTGTACAAGTTTTAGATTGTTTGCATATTTACAAATATGGCACAAAAAACAGATCATTCTGATATTTTGGAGCATGATACAAAAAATTCAGATTGTTCAGTTATTTTTGAAAAGGACACAATCTTCAGATCATTCAAGTATTTTTAATGTACTATCATAATAGTGTCTAGCATAAGCGAGCTAGTTCCATCATCTTGAATACTTTTTTTTTTAAATTTTTAATATATTTAATTTCTGCTTGCATCTCAGGGTTAGTTCCACCATTTCACTTTCTTAAATTTCACACCACTGTCTTCTTGCAATTTTTAATTTCATCAGCGTCATTTTGAAATTTTTAATTTCCCTCTAGCACCATCTAGGATTCAGTGATTCTAGCTCCAAGACTGCAGCACCAGCTATCAGCAGATGCATGAACTGTGTTCCAGATATTACTTATATGCAGTCATGCCAGCCCTGAAAAACAAGTTGAAAGAAAATTTAATACATTTGTCAGAACTGGGCAGAAACTAGCTTTATCCCATATGGGAGGACTTCATAGGGCTGTTTGAGGTAAGACAATATTTACTGGCCACAGATTTAACACAGCATGAAATTCTGGCAGATAATGCACAGCCAGTAGTATAAAAACCCTACCGAATTCTATACTATTTACACTGGTCATGGGGGTAACATCCAATAGCAGTTAGTTGGTGTCCTCTGTTGTTACCATACTGAACAAAAACATTAATAGTGAGAAATGTGAGCTGTGACTCATATACCTAGCTCTGATACATATTTGCTACCACACATTGATAAAACATCAATTGACTGGGAAATTGCAAAAATTTTAACCATCCTAGACATGACATCAGACTACCACCAAATTCCAGCCTCAGGACAGACCTAAGATGGCATTTGCAGTGTCTTCTGGACTATATGAGTTCCTTAGAATGCCTTTTGGTCTGAGAAATGCACCCACCAATTTTCCATGGTTTGCAGATTTATTATTGTGTGCATTGAAACCCACTATATGATGGGTAAATTTTGATAATATCATTGTCTTTTTGTGGACAGTAGTGGAATATACCGAACAACTAATAAGCAAACTTTCATACTCACAAGGTGTCATCTTCAAAAGAAAATTGGAGTAAATTGGAGAAGCATTCTCTTGTGGAGTCTAAGGTCCAATATCTGGGCCACATTATAAGTTCCACACCTCATGGAGGCAGTTGATAATTCCCCTTCCCAAGAAAGTGACAGAGCTGCAGTCATTTCTTGGTCTTATTAACTTTGTGCATTGTTACACCACTGTCAAGGAACCTTTAACAAAACCATTGAAACAGGTGGCAACTCTTCCAAAAAGACCTCAGAATTTGAAATGGGGATGAAACAAATTAAAGATAATCTGACTAAATCCTGCCTCTTAATTTATCTGGATTTTGCAAAACCATTTATCCTCTCCTGTGGCACTAGTGATTACACCATGGGTTTTGTTTTAATCCAGGAGCAAGATCGTGTAGAGAAACCAATTGGTTAGGCATCCTATCATCTCAACAAAACCAAAATTAATTATAATACAGCTGAGAAAGACTTGATGGCTCAGGTATTCAGTGTGAACTATTTTACGTCCCAACTCTACGATAGGCATTCACCGCAGTCACTCAACATGCTGCCTTATTGTGGCTCTAAAATTTAAAAGACACAACTATTTGACTCGCACAGTGGGATTTAGAGTCAAGCGAAACACAATGGGATTTAAAGCTGAGCAAATATTTTTATGAGGTCTGCCATATTCCTGGGAAGATGCACCACAATACTAACATGCTGAGCCAGAAAATTTGCCTGTTGCAAGCAGATGAGGTACTTATTGCCAGATTGCAGGAGGTGCAGGAACAATATGCAGAATGTCAACAAATTGCTACTCTTCTGGAATTTGTGCCAGGAGAAGGCATTTAATACCGTAAAACCTCATGAGGAAATTGGTTAGTGATTCTGAAAGTACTCCACTGCCACATTATTGCACAGAGTCATGACAGCATTCAGTCTTGCCATAGTAAAAAGCAGGCAAAAAATACATGGATAGTGACAATTCATTGGTGGAAGTGGTGATAATGCAATATTGAGGACTACACCCACACTTGCATTCCTTGTGCACAGTGAGCACAATAAACTGAGCCTAAAATTCCATTGAAAACACTACCTGAGGCCTTCAAACTTTTTGAATTTGTAGCCTTGGACATGTTGGGACCACTTCCACAAATATAACAGGAAAACAAATATATATATCAATCATTGATCACTTCTCACATACCTTGTCTTGGTACTGATTGCTGATATGATAGAGTAGATGGTAGCTAAAGCTTTTGTTACATTCTTTGTCTTGCCTTTTGAAAGCCCTGACACAATATGACAGATATAGAGACAAATTTTATCTCTTTTTTATTTGTACAATCCTGTGAGCTGACAACACCTTTCCACCCCAGGCCAAATGGGGGAGTTGTGTGTGTTCACAAGACTGTCACTAAAGTGCTTTCTTATTGCATTAATGAAGCTCATAATGATTGGGATAAGTACATGCTGTACATTGTGTCTGCCTGTAACAACTGAATACACGAGTCAGCAGAGAACACTCCTTATGAAGTTCTGTGCAGACATAAGATAGGCTCTCTCTTCAAATTGGAGAAGCTACAGCAAGATGTTAAAGGGATTGTTGTTGTTGTTGTCTTCAGTCCTGAGACTGGTTTGATGCAGCTCACCATGCTACTCTATCTTGTGCAAGCTTCTTCATCTCCCAGTACTTACTGCAACCTACATCCTTCTGAATCTACTTAGTGTATTCATCTCTTGGTCTCACTCTATGATTTTTACACTCCACACTGCCCTCCAATGCAAAATTTGTGATCCCTTGATGCCTCAGAACATGTCCTACCAACCGGTCCCTTCTTCTTGTCAAGTTGTGCCACAAACTCCTCTTCTCCCCAATTCTATTCAATACCTCCTCATTACTTATGTGATCTACCCATATAATCTTCAGCATTCTTCTGTAGCACCACATTTCGAAAGCTTCTATTCTCTTCTTGTCCAAACTATTTATCGTCCATGTTTCACTTCCATACAACACTCCATACAAATACTTTCAGAAACGACTTCCTGATACTTAAATTTATACTCGATGTTAACAAATTTCTCTTCTTCAGAAACGCTTTCCTTGCCATTGCCAGTCTACATTTTATATCCTCTCTACTTCGATCATCATCAGTTATTTTGCTCCCCAAATAGCAAAACTCCTTTACTACTTTAAGTGTCTCATTTCCTAATCTAATTCCCTCAGCATCACCAGAGTTAACTCGACTACATTCCATTATCCTCGTTTTGCTTTTGTTGATGTTCATCTTATATCCTACTTTCAAGACATTGTCCATTCCGCTCAACTGCTCTTCCAAGTCCTTTGCTGTCTCTGACAGAATTACAATGTCATCGGCGAACCTCAAAGTTTTCATTTCTTCTCCATGGATTTTAATGCCTACTCCACATTTTTCTTTTGTTTCCTTTACTGCTTGCTCAATATACAGATTGAATAACATCGGGGAGATGCTACAACCCTGTCTCACTCCCTTCCCGACCACTGCTTCCCTTTCATGCCCCTCAACTCTTATAATTGCCATCTGGTTTCTGTACCAATTGTAAATAGCCTTTTGCTCCCTGTATTTTACCCCTGCCACCTTTAGAGTTTGAAAGAGAGTATTCCAGTCAACATTGTCAAAAGCTTTCTCTAAGTCTACAAATGCTAGAAACATAGGTTTGCTTTTTCTTAGTCTAGCTTCTAAGATAAGTTGTAGGGTCAGTATTGCCTCACGCGTTCCCATATTTCTACAGAATCCAAACTGATCTTCCCCAAGGTCGGCTTCTACCAGTTTTTCCATTCATCTGTAAAGAATTCACGTTAGTATTTTGCAGCCGTGACTTATTAAACTGATAGTTCAGTAATTTTCACATCTGTCAATGCCTGCTTTCTTTGGGATTGGAATTGTTATATTCTTCTTGACGTCTGAGGGTATTTCGCCTGTCTCATACATTTGGCTCACCAAATGGTAGAGTTTTGTTAGGACTAGCTTTCCCAAGGCCGTCAGCTGTTCTAATGGAATGTTGTCTACTCCTGGGGCCTTGTTTCGACTCAGGTCTTTCAGTGCTCCTTCAAACTCTTCACGCAGTATCGTATCTCCCATTTCATTTTCATCTACATTCTCTTCCCTTTCTATAACATTGCCCTCAAGTACATCGTCCTTGTATAGTGCCTCTATATACTCCTTCCACCTTTCTGCTTTCCCTTCTTTGCTTAGAACTGGGTTTCCATCTGAGCTCTTGATATTCATACAAGTGGTTCTCTTTTCTCCAAAGGTCTCTTAAATTTCCTGTAGGCAGTATCTATCTTACCCCTAGTGAGATAAGCCTCTACATCCTTTCATTCGTCCTCTAGCCATCCCTGCTTAGCCATTTTGCACCTCCTGTTGACCTCATTTTTGAGACGTTTGTATTCCTTTTCGCCTGCTTCATTTACTGCACTTTTGTATTTTCTCCTTTCATCAATTAAATTCAATATTTCTTCTGTTACCTAAGGGTTTCTACTAGCCCTCGTCTTTTTACCTACTTGATCCTCTGCTGCCTTCACTATTTCATCCCTCAGAGCTACCCATCTTTCTTCTACTGTATTTCTTTCCCCGATTCCTGTCAATTTTTCCCTTATGCTCTCCCTGAAACTCTGTACAGCCGCTGGTCCTTTCAGTTTATCCAGGTCCAATCTCCTTGCTTGCCTCAGCGACACAGATAGCTGTACCGTAGGTGCAACCACAATGGAGGGGTATCTGTTGAGAGACCAGACAAACGTGTGCTTCCTGAAGAGAGGCAGCAGCCTTTTCAGTAGTTGCAGGGCAACAGTCTGGATGATTGACTGATCTGGCCTTGTAACATAATTTTTCCCGAGGGCATGCAACTTTACTGTATGGTTAAATGATGATGGCGTCCTCATGGGTAAAATATTCCGGAGGTAAAATAGTCCCCCATTCGGATCTCCGGGTGGGGACTACTCAAGAGGACGTCGTTATCAGGAGAAAGAAAATTGGCGTTCTACGGATTGGAGCGTGGAATGTCAGATCCCTTAATCGGGTAGGTAGGTTAGAAAATTTAAAAAGGGAAATGGATAGGTTGAAATTAGATATAGTGGGAATTAGCGAAGTTTGGCGGCAGGAGGAACTAGACTTTTGGTCAGGTGAATACAGGGTTATAAATACAAAATCAAATAGGGGTAATTCAGGAGTAGGTTTAATAATGAATAAAAAAATAGGAGTTTGGGTAAGCTACTACAAACAACATAGTGAACGCATTATTGTGGCCAAGATAGACATGAAGCCCATGCCTACCACAGCGGTACAAGTCTATATGCCAACTAGCTCTGCAGATGATGAAGAAATTGAAGAAATGTATGATGTTATAAAAGAAGGTAGTGAATGGAGACGAAAATTTAATAGTCATGGGTGACTGGCATTCGATAGTAGGAAAACGGAGAGAAGGAAACATAGTAGGTGAATATGGATTGGGGGGAAGAAATGAAAGAGGAAGCCGCCTGGTAGAATTTTGCACAGAGCATAACTTAATCATAGCTTTCACTTGGTTCAAGAATCATAAAAAGAAGGTTGTATACATGAAAGAAGCCTGGAGATACTGACAGGTTTCAGATAGCTTATATAATGGTAAGACAGAGAGTTAGGAACCAGGTTTTAAATTGTAGGACATTTCCAGGGGCAGATGTGGACTCTGACCACAATCTGTTGGTTATGAACTGTAGATTAAAACTGAAGAAACTGCAAAAAGGTAGCAATTTAAGGAGATTGGACCTGGATAAACTGAAAGGACCAGCAGCTGTACAGAGTTTCAGGGAGAGCATAAGGGAACAATTGATAGGAATTGGGGAAAGAAATACAGTAGAAGAAAGATGGGTAGCTCTGAGGGATGAAATAGTGAAGGCAGCAGAGGATCAAGTAGGTAAAAAGACGAGGGCTAGTAGAAACCCTTAGGTAACAGAAGAAATATTGAATTTAATTGATGAAAGGAGAAAATACAAAAATGCAGTAAATGAAGCAGGCGAAAAGGAATACAAACGTCTCAAAAATGAGGTCAACAGGAGGTGCAAAATGGCTAAGCAGGGATGGCTAGAGGACGAATGAAAGGATGTAGAGGCTTATCTCACTAGGGGTAAGATAGATACTGCCTACAGGAAATTTAAGAGACCTTTGGAGAAAAGAGAACCACTTGTATGAATATCAAGAGCTCAGATGGAAACCCAGTTCTAAGCAAAGAAGGGAAAGCAGAAAGGTGGAAGGAGTATATAGAGGCACTATACAAGGACGATGTACTTGAGGGCAATGTTATAGAAAGGGAAGAGAATGTAGATGAAAATGAAATGGGAGATACGATACTGCGTGAAGAGTTTGAAGGAGCACTGAAAGACCTGAGTCGAAACAAGGCCCCAGGAGTAGACAACATTCCATTAGAACAGCTGACGGCCTTGGGAAAGCTAGTCCTAACAAAACTCTACCATTTGGTGAGCCAAATGTATGAGACAGGCGAAATACCCTCAGACGTCAAGAAGAATATAACAATTCCAATCCCAAAGAAAGCAGGCATTGACAGATGTGAAAATTACTGAACTATCAGTTTAATAAGTCACGGCTGCAAAATACTAACGTGAATTCTTTACAGATGAATGGAAAAACTGGTAGAAGCCGACCTTGGGGAAGATCAGTTTGGATTCTGTAGAAATATGGGAACGCGTGAGGCAATACTGACCCTACAACTTATCTTAGAAGCTAGACTAAGAAAAAGCAAACCTATGTTTCTAGCATTTGTAGACTTAGAGAAAGCTTTTGACAATGTTGACTGGAATACTCTCTTTCAAACTCTAAAGGTGGCAGGGGTAAAATACAGGGAGCAAAAGGCTATTTACAATTGGTACAGAAACCAGATGGCAATTATAAGAGTTGAGGGGCATGAAAGGGAAGCAGTGGTCGGGAAGGGAGTGAGACAGGGTTGTAGCATCTCCCCGATGTTATTCAATCTGTATATTGAGCAAGCAGTAAAGGAAACAAAAGAAAAATGTGGAGTAGGCATTAAAATCCATGGAGAAGAAATGAAAACTTTGAGGTTCGCCGATGACATTGTAATTCTGTCAGAGACAGCAAAGGACTTGGAAGAGCAGTTGAGCGGAATGGACAATGTCTTGAAAGTAGGATATAAGATGAACATCAACAAAAGCAAAACGAGGATAATGGAATGTAGTCGAGTTAACTCTGGTGATGCTGAGGGAATTAGATTAGGAAATGAGACACTTAAAGTAGTAAAGGAGTTTTGCTATTTGGGGAGCAAAATAACTGATGATGATCGAAGTAGAGAGGATATAAAATGTAGACTGGCAATGGCAAGGAAAGCGTTTCTGAAGAAGAGAAATTTGTTAACATTGAGTATAGATTTAAGTGTCAGGAAGGCGTTTCTGAAAGTATTCGTATGGAGCGTAGCCATGTATGGAAGTGAAACATGGGCAATAAACAGTTTGGACAAGAAGAGAATAGAATCTTTCGAAATGTGGTGCTACAGAAGAATGCTGAAGATTAGATGGGTAGATCACATAACTAACGAGGAGGTATTGAATAGGATTGGGGAGAAGAGGAGTTTGTGGTACAACTTGACTAGAAGAAGGGATCAGTTGGTAGGACACGTTCTGAGGCATCAAGGGATCACAAATTTAGTATTGGAGGGCAGCGTGGAGGGTAAAAATCGTAGAGGGAGACCAGGAGAAGAGAATACACTAAGCAGGTTCAGTAGGATGTAGGCTGCAGTAGGTACTGGGAGATGAAGAAGCTTGCACAGGATAGAGTAGCATGGAGAGCTGCATCCAACCAGTCTCAGGACTGAAGACCACAACAACAACAACATGAGGGATGAAGTCAGATTACATACCTTACATCAACTGCGAATGCTAACTTACATTTATCAGAGTGTACTGGGAAAACCAGAAAATAAGAGAATCAAAGCATTTGAGATGTGGTGCTATAGAAGAATGTTGAAAATTGGGTCAGCTGATAAGGGTTGAGGAGGTTGTCCACTGAATTGCTGAGGCAAAGAATGTATAGAAACATTGACAAGAACAAGGGACAGGATGATAGGACTTGTGGTAAGATAGCATGGAATAATTTCATGGTAGTAGAGGGAGCTTTAGAGAGTATAAGCTGTAGGGGAAAACAGAGACTAAAACACATCCAACAAATAATTGAGGTTGTAGGATGCAAGTGGAACACTAAGACAAAGAGGTTGACACAAGGGAAAAAATCACAGTGGGCTTCATCAAACCAGTCAGAAGACTGATGGCTCAAAATGAAACGGTGGTCTGCATTTTGACTGGTTAAAGTGATATAATTGTCATTTGTCACTGCTCCCAGCTGTATTCTTGTTGATAATCCCCAAGCCAATCATAGTGCTTTCCAAGGTGTGAAAAGACAAAAAACTCCCACTCTCAGCATCACGTCAGTGTGGGGTATGCTCCAAGAAATGATATGGATTGATATCCAGAGACTAAGTTCAGTTCCCTAAAAAAATTATTGTTGCTGAAAAACCATGGATCATGTTGTTGGAGTAATAACCCTTGTTTCCTGCATAGAGAACTTTTGCTTCAAACACAATTATACCACGCTCTACCTCATGGCCCTTTCTCATCCCAGACCTTGCAAATCTTGGCCTTAAGGCATGGGAAAATTAAACCACAGAACTAGAGACATCAATATCCATACTACTGCCCATAATACTTGAATTCCATCTGCTGTGGAATCCTGGGCTCATCTCTCAGTGTGATGTGGAAACTCGAAACACGTATGCAATGTTTTTAGTTTGCAGAAAAATCACTGTGATACAAGCAGGTAACCATGCCCTTTGAAAAATCTTCCTAAAAGGTCTGTATTGTGTTTTTATTCTCTATATTAGTAAATTCTTGCCCACTATATAACCAGTTCTGATTTCATCAGTGTCATATAGCATCTCTTGCCTTGTGCTCAATAAACTGGGAAAAGCCATGTTGCAGTATGAAAGATGAGTATGAGTTGCAGCAGGTACTGCAGATTTCTGTTCAGAATGCTGAAGTGGCATCTCGCACTTTGATGCTTGCCTTTCCGATTAAATTGGAACTTGACTCAATGGTGATGGCGTATCTCATGCACACTGGACAGCCTGGATGCTCACATCATCAACCCTGTGCTGAAAGAGTCCCTTCTTCTTGTCAAGTTGTGCCACAAACTCCTCTTCTCCCCAATTCTATTCAATACCTCCTCATTACTTATGTGATCTACCCATATAATCTGCAGCATTCTTCTGTAGCACCACATTTCGAAAGCTTCTATTCTCTTCTTGTCCAAACTATTTATCGTCCATGTTTCACTTCCATACAACACTCCATACAAATACTTTCAGAAACAACTTCCTGATACTTAAATTTATACTCGATGTTAACAAATTTCTCTTCTTCAGAAACGCTTTCCTTGTCATTGCCAGTCTACATTTTATATCCTCTCTACTTCGATCATCATCAGTTATTTTGCTCCCCAAATAGCAAAACTCCTTTACTACTTTAAGTGTCTCATTTCCTAATCTAATTCCCTCAGCATCGCCAGAGTTAACTCGACTACATTCCATTATCCTCGTTTTGCTTTTGTTGATGTTCACCTTATATCCTACTTTCAAGACATTGTCCAATCCGCTCAACTGCTCTTTTAAGTCCTCTGCTGTCTCTGACAGAATTACAATGTCATCGGCGAACCTCAAAGTTTTCATTTCTTCTCCATGGATTTTAATACCTACTCCACATTTTTCTTTTGTTTCCTTTACTGCTTGCTCAATATACAGATTGAATAACATCGGGGAGATGCTACAACCCTGTCTCACTCCCTTCCCAACCACTGCTTCCCTTTCATGCCCCTCAACTCTTATAATTGCCATCTGGTTTCTGTACAAATTGTAAATAGCCTTTTGCTCTCCTGTATTTTACCCCTGCCACCTTTAGAGTTTGAAAGAGAGTATTCCAGCCAACATTGTCAAAAGCTTTCTCTAAGTCTACAAATGCTAGAAATGTAGGTTTACCTTTCCTTAATCTATTTTCTAAGATAAGTCATAGGGTCAGTATCGCCTCACGTATTCCAACATTTCTGCGGAATCCAAACTGATCTTTGCCGAGGTCAGCTTCTACAAATTTTTCCATTCGTCTGTAAAGAATTCACGTTAGTATTTTGCAGCTGTGACTTATTAAACTGATAGTTCGGTGATTTTCACATCTTTCAACACCTGCTTTCTTTGGGATTGGAATTATTATATTCTTTTTGAAGTCTGAGGGTATTTCGCCTGTCTCATACATCTTGCTCACCAGATGGTAGAGTTTTGTCAGGACTGGCTCTCCCAAGGCCGTCAGTAGTTCCAATGGAATGTTGTCTACTCCCGGGGCCTTGTTTCGAACTTAGGTCTTTCAGTGCTCTGTCAAACTCTTCATGCAGTATCGTATCTCCCATTTCATCTTCATCTCCATCCTCTTCCATTTCCATAATATTTTCCTCAAGTACATCGCCCTTGTATAGACCCTCTATAAACTCCTTCCACCTTTCTGCTTTCCCTTCTTTGCTTAGAACTGGGTTTCCATCTGAGCTCTTGATATTCATACAAGTGGCTCTCTTTTCTCCAAAGGGATGGCGGGGGGGGGGGGGGGGGGGAGATCGATGTAGCATCTTGCATTGCTTGCTGGCAAGGTGGCTTTACCTGGCACTTGCCACTGGCTCCTCATCACCCGTACTTTTTCTCAGAGAGAACCCACAATGTACCAAGCCTGGCATCCATAGCTGCCCCTCTTGCTCTTCTCCCCTGTTTCTGTGTAATGGTAGCATGATGGTGCCAATGACTTATCGTAGTGTTTCAGTAAAACCATAGTGAATGTTATTATTCTCATAAGGATCACAACTGCCATTGTAGTAGTTCCATGAGAAATATAATCCTTAGTGCAGTAAAGACTAAACACATGTAGAAAGGTATTTTTCTGGGTTATGCTGTATGTAGAATTTTGCCTGAAAGCAACATTCATTTTTGAACATCACTGCCCAAACTGTGATGCATCATGTAGCTATTAGGATTATGCCTATTAATTTAGTGTACGCCTGTTGAGATACTGTCAGAAATTTTGTTTGTTTAGACCTGGAGTATAGCTTTTTTGCTGAGTAAAACAGTTTTACATTAACTTAAGTTTTAGTCACTGTCATATTGAAGGATTATCAAGGTAGAATATATCATGAAAGAGGTTTTACGGTAAAGAGCTTCTCCAAGTTCCAAATTGGTATGTGCTCACAAGTATTGGAGAAATGTTCTGTGCTTTGTGTAACAGAGTAGGTCATTAAGATTTAACAAGTTTCAGATGTGTGAAAGGCCTTTCACTACATTTTATTTTTTATGTAAAATTAATTAGCATCATGTAAATTGTAAGTTAAGTTCTTGTCTCATCAAAAACTGTACCTATAAAAGGGACTTATCTCTAGGATAATTTTAACTCAAGTTGAATCTTTTATAGAATCTTATGTGCTAAGAAATCTTGTAAAATTTTCACTTAGCATGTAAGGTCATGACATTGTGTAAAACCTCCCTGTGGCTCTAGGTTAATATTAGTTTTATGAGTGTCACAGAGGTACAAGTGTACCTGCTGGCTGAGCTACCCACCTCCTACATGAGGTGCTGCTTTCACCATACAGCTGTGTCACCCTTCGGAGCTCTGTGGCCATTGTATGCCTATCTCCTGTAGCTACATCACTGAGAAGTTCCAAGTCCAGTTAAAATGGCGCATTTCTTTTAGTAAAAATCATTTATTTTGTAATATTTTTTTGTAAATCCACTTGGTGCCCACGTCACCAATGGCCTATGTTACTTGTAAGTTTTAAGTTCCCACTCGGGCAACCCGTCTCCTGTAGAAGTGACCACTCAACACCTATACAAATGTGTTCTGCAGAAGGAGGAAGTGCATGCATGCTGCCTCCAGTCTAAGGGGTACTAGAAATTTTTATTGTTAACGTAAAAAAAAAAGTACTTGAATTTTCACTCTCATACAAATGTACCAGTACTTTTAGCCTGTCAAGTCTCCGTATGCCACATCTAAGTGACCAGTGGAAAGTGTGATGAAGGTATCATGTGTTAGCATTGCAAAGCTTCATGTCTTTCCTTTTCTCTTTATCCTGTTGATTTTCAGATTCTGTTCTGATGCTGAACAACATCAAGCAGTCAGGATGATCATCCTACTCTCTGACCCCCGGGTGTGCTCGATTGTGCTCTGTAACGTGAAATGCATTCAGAGTCTTGCCTTTTAAACTTCCTATGGATACCCACTCTTCTGGAAACTGTTCCAGACCCCGTTCTGCAACTATGTCATTGGATGCAGGGGGTGTTGTAGTGAGGAATGCTCAGAATGGTTCAAAACTGGCCTCCTTTCCAACATGAAGCAGACACAGTTACCATGCCAAAGTGAAAGACTAAATCAGTTCATGGCAAATAGTCAAGACTATGTCTCCATTCAGTTCAAATAATATCCATAAATACTGTTCAGGTAACACAGGAATTGTTGTCTATAGACCAGTCTGAGAGGTAGTTTGAGTGAGCAGCGTGACAACCAGCAAACACCATGTGTGGTGCTGAGCCTTTAAACAACAGCATGACACTTCATGGGACAACTATCATCAGTGGTATGGTCTGCCTTTCATGGTCACCATATGTACACAAGTATGTAGTTATTTAAAGAATACTGATTTATAATCAGGTAAATATTAAACTATCATTAGGCCATAAACAGAAGCTATTTAATATAACAGAGTAAGTAGCACCTCTTTTTCAAAGTAGCACCTTTTCTCCTTATTTACTTGGTTATATATAGTTGACATAAATACGAAAATCCAACAATGGAAAATCCAGGATGGAATGTAACAATACCAGAGAAGGAAAGTTGCTACTCACCATATAGTGGAGATGCTGAGTTGGGCTAGGCACAACAAAAACATTCACACAATTATATCTTTCGGTCATTAAGGCCTTTGTCAGCAGTAGACACACATACACACACGCACATACACATACTCAATGCAAACGCAGCTTGCACACACGTCTTCAGTCTCAGAGAGCTGAAACTACACTGCAAGCAGCAGCACCAGTGCATGATGGGAGTGCAACTGGGTGGGGGTAAGGAGGAGGCTGGGGCAGAGAGGGGGTAGTATAGTATGGTGGGAGTGGCAGACAGTGAAGTGTTGAAGTTTAGACGGAGGGCAGGAGAGAAGGTGCAGAGGGGGGAGGGGGTAAGTAGCAGAAAGGAGGAAATAAAAAGAAATTAAAAGACTGGTGTGGCGGTGAAATGATGCCTGTGTAGTGCTGGAATGGGAACAGGGAGGGGGCTGGATGGGTGAGGTCAGTGACTAACGAAGGATGAGGCCAGGAGGGTTATGGGAACATAGGATGTATTGCAAGGAAAGTCCCCACCAGCGCAATTCAGAAAATCTGGTGTTGGTGGGAAGGATCCATATGGCACAGGCTGTGAAGCAGTCATTAAGGTGAGGGATATCATGTTTGGCAGCGTGTTCAGCAACAGCGTGGTCCACTTGTTTCTTAGCCACAGTTTGTCGGTGGCCATTCATGCAGACAGACAGCTTATTTATTGTCATGCCTACATAGAATGCAGCACAGAGGTTGCAGCTTAGCTTGTAAATCACATGACTGGTTTCTCAGGTAGCCCTGCCTTTGATGGGATAAGTGGTGTTAGTGACCGGACTGGAGTAGCTGGTGGTAGAAGGATGTATGGGACAGGTCTTGCATCTAGGTCTATTACAGGGGTATGAGCCATGAGGTAAGGGATTGGGAGAAGGGGTTGTGTAAGGATGGATGAGTATATTGTGTAGGTTTGGTGGACGGTGGAATACCACGGTAGCAGGGGTGGGAAGGATAGTCGGCAGGACATTTCTTATTTCAGGGCATGACAAGAGGTAATCGAAGCCCTGACGGAGAATGTAATTCAGTTGCTTCAGTCCCAGATGGTACTGAGTTACAAGGGGAATGCTCCTCTGTGGCCGGACTGTGGAACTTTAGGAGGTGGTGGACGACTAGAAAGATAAGGCACGGGAGATTTGTTTTTGTACTAGGATGGGAGGATAATTGCGGTCAGTGAAGGCTTCATTGAGACCCTCGGTATATTTTGAGAGGGACTGCTCATCACTGCACATGCGGCGACTACGGGTGGCTAAGCTGTACAGAAGGGACATCCTGGTATGGAATGGGTAGCAGCTGTCAAAGTGGAGGTATTGCTGGTGGTTAGTAGGTTTGATATGGATGGAGGTACTGATGTAGCCATCTCTGAAGTGGTGGTTAACACCTAGGAAGGTGACTTGTTGGGGTGAGTAGGACCAGGTGGAGCAAATGAGGGAGAAGTTGAGGTTCTGGAGGAATGTGGACAGGGTGTCCTCACCTTCATTCCAGATAGCAAAGATGTCACCAATGAATCTGAACCAGGTGAGTGGTTTAGGATTCTGGGTTTTTAGGAATGATTCCTCTAGATGGCCCACGAATAGGTTAGCATAGCATGGTGCCATGCAGGTGCCCATAGCCATACCACGGATTTGTTTGTAGGTAATGCCTTCAAAGGAGAAATAATTGTAGGTGATGATATAATTGGTCATGGCGACTAGGAAGGAGGTTGTTGGTTTGAAATCCATAGGGCATCTGGAAAGGTAGTGTTCGACAGCGTAAGACCATGGGCATTAGGAATGTTAGTGTACAGGGAGGTGGCATCAACAGTGATGAGCAGGGCACCATGTGGTAAAGGGACAGGGACTTTCTGCTACTTACCCCCTCCCCCTTCCGCACCTTCTCTCCTGCCCTCCGTCTAAACCGCAACACTTCACTGTCCGCCCCTCCCACCATACTATCCCTCCCCCTCCCTACCCCAGCCTCCTCCTTACGCCCACCCAGTCACCACTCTCATCATGCACTGGTGCTGCTGCTTGCAGTGTAGTTTCAGCTCTCTGAGACTGCAGACATATGTGCAAGTTGCGTTTGCGTGAGTGTGTGTGTGTATGTGTGTGTGTGTGTGTGTGTGTGTGTGTGTGTGTGTCTATTGCTGACAAAGGCCGTCATGGCCAAAAGCTATAATTGTGTGAATCTTTTTGTTGTGCCTATCACGACTCAGCATCTCCGCTATATGGTGAGTAGCAACTTTCCTTCTCTGGTATTGTGACATAAATATGAATAGAATTAAGCAGTTAAGTGAATGTTTATTGTTGTTATAATGTAAATGTTAAATTTCTATGATTTTTTCTTTTGTTAATGTAATCTGGGATTTTCCACATCCACCAAGGTTCTTCTTTTTGATGTGATCTACAGAAGACAGTGCATGAATAAGTGCGTTTGGAAAGCATTAAACAATGTAGCATTTGTATCAACTGTATTTTTAAATAAACAATTAAAATTTTATAGTTGTTTGTAAACAGAGATTATGTGATCAGTTTGTCCTGACATATAAGATAAAAGTGAAGAACAAACAACTGTAGAATCAAAGGTGATCACAACAGGAGGGAATAACTATATTTGCTGAGACTCTCAGCATTTTGCCATTAAAAGTCACAATATTTTTATGAAGCTTCTGCTCATCATCTTAAGACAATGGTGAGCCCTATAATTAATATAACAATAAAGTTCAGAATACTTAATTTAATTCATAGCAAATCAGCATTTGTTGTTCACAGTTCAGCCAAAGTACACATATCCCCTGAATTTTTTGTGAATCAATGCAAATAAACATGCTTTTTTGAGAGTTTTTGGAAGCTACCATTGTTCTTTGCATAATCTATGAGCAATTTATAGCAAATCAGCGTTTGTAATTTAGTTACTGTAGCAGATTTTCTAACTGACAGATTGTGTTACATGTAGTTTTCCCTCAAAGAGGAATAGCCCTATATATTATCTACATTTATCATAAATTAACTCTGTTTTTGAGTTTGCTAACAACTATAATTAACATAAAAACGTTTTAGGAACCTAGTAATTTTTATCACATGTTTACTCATTGCCTTAACAGAAATCTTGTTTTCATGTCTGCTTTGATTCCTATAAGAAATTAGCAACTATTTAGCTCGACAGATTAGAAGATAATCAGCACGTTTAATTTAAAGTTATTTGTTCACTGCCTTGTAATACATTGCATCAGCCAAAATGCAGCAAACATGGGATGAGATGGTTGACATTCATAAGCAGCTGGAAATTCCCCTCACTAATGTCAAACAATTGGCAGCTACTGCAAATCAGTGTGTTGGAAGAGCTCCTGAGAATTGTGTGCCTGTGTTACCTGCATCAGAGGTACCTCAACTACTATCCTCTCCTATGGATCCTGTCTCCTCTGTAGAAAGCACAGCTTCTGTCATTACCCATCCACTTGACTGCAAGTGGCATGCCAATGGTAGATCTAGTTGTTCTGTAAAGGGTGATGGGGACCAGAAAGGCCTCGGGTGTTGTATTGATCCCCCTAACTCACAAGTTGAGGTGCTGCCTTTCACTTAAACTGAAACTGAGCCAGTGGGTCTCACTTCACCTGTTTTTGGGAAATGAGTTTTGTCTGGTGTCAGAAGGAGGCAGATGCAAAAGGGTTGGGGTCTATTAATTGTCAACAGTTCAAACATATGGAGAATGATGGTACCCTTTAGGGAAATGGTAGCAAGGGACAGGAAAGGGCACCGGGTGCACTCAGTGTGTGTGCCTGGGGGCCTCATTCGGAACAAATGATGGCTGTCATCAGGGCTCCAAGGTCATTCTTGGATCATTCCAGTGACTAGCAGAGAAGATTGAGAAGACCAGCCTTGCATGTGGAATTTCAATGAAGCTATATTGAATTTGCAGCTGAGTTAGCCCCTCTTCTAACTATAATCTGTTGTAAATCCCTCGAACAAAAAACTGTGCCCAGTCCTTGGAAAAAGGCACGGGTCATACCCATCTACAAGAACGGTAGTAGAACTCATCCACAACACTACCATCCAAAATATCCAATATCCTTGACATCAAACTGTTGTAGAATCTTAGAACAAATTGTGATGTCAAACATAATGACTTATGACTTACCTTGAACAGAAGAACGTCCTGAGTGTCAACCAGCATAGATTTTGAAAACATCGATCACGTGTAACACAACTTGCACTTTTCCCACATGACATATTGAAAGCTTTGGATCAAGGCAGAGAGGCAGATACAGTGTTTCTTGATTTTCAAAAAACCATTTGACTCAGTACTGCACATATGCTTATTATCAATAGTATGAACATATGGGGTATCAAGTGAAATTTGTGACTGGATTGAGGACATTGTGGTAGAGAGGATACAGCATGTTATCTTGGATGGAGAGTCTCCAGCAGATCTAGTAGTAACTTTGAGTGTGCCCCCAGGGAACATTTGATAATGAACTTTCAGACAATATTAACAGTAAAATCAGGCTTTTTGCAGATGGGGCAGTTATCTATAATTGTGTACTATCTGAGAGAAGCTGCATAAATATTCAGTCAGATCTCTGTAAGAATTCAATGTAGTGCAGAGATTGGCAACATGTTCTAAATGTTCAGAAATGTAGAATTTTGTACTTCATGAAATAAAAAAAAAAAAAAAACATTGTATCCTATGACTATAATATCAATGAGTCACTGTTGGAATTGGCCAACTCATACAAATATTTGGTTGTAATACTTTGTAGTGGGATGAAATGGAATGACTGAATAGGTGCAGTCATGGGAAAGGCAGGTGGTAGACTTTGGTCTATTGGTAGAAAACTGGGAAAGTGCAATCAGTCTACGCAAAAGATTGCTTAGAAATCACTCATGCGACTGCTTGTAGAATGTTGACTTGTATCAGATAGGACTAACAGAGGATATTGAGTGAATACAGAGGACAGCATGAATGGTCACAGAGTTGTTTAATCCATGGGAAAGTGTCGCAGAAGTACTGAAGGAACTCAAGTGGCAGACTCTTGAAGACAGATGTAAACTATCCTGAGGAAATGTAACAGTAATTTAATGGAGAACTTGTACATCATCTTCATAATGATGAGCATCCTATATCTAATGTACTATCAAAATATATAATGGGCCAAATTTGCCATTAAATGATGGGAATAGTGATGATGACAAGTAGGAGCTCCATTAAAATACTGCAGTTACACCATTCAACAACTCATCGAAGAGCCTTAGCTGTATTTATTATATTGATAAAGCATCTGTGTCAACTGTATATTCCTCTTATCAATTAAATCTTTACAGGTATTTGAAAACAGAGACTACTTCAGAGACTACTTGATAGTTAAAGGTCCAGTCTGTCCTGATGTATCAGATGAAACTGAAGACCAAACAAAGGCAGAGTCAAAGGTGAACGCAGAAGATGTCAACATTTATACCTATCTGTAATTAACAGTCACAATATTCTGATAGAGTTTCTGCTCATCATTGTTAGATAATGGTGAGCTCTATACCTGATGTAATAGGATGCAAATGTAAAATGACTCATTCCATATCATTATGATATATCATGCAGAATGATCCATGAAACATGAAACTAACTAACTAATTAACTTAATAATTACTGTCCCCTTGCTGTTACCTAATTAAGGTGATCAAAATATTTAGCAAGTATTTCAAAATTTTCATAAGCCAAATTGGTGAGCTTTGCCCCATGCCCCTCTGTTGTTAGATCTACATTTTTAACACTTTAAGCGCTGTCTTTCACTGAAACTGTTTTGGGGAAACATGTTTTGTCCAGTGTCAGAAAGAGGCAAACACAAAAGGGTAGGTGTCTATTAATCATGAGCAGTTCAAACATATGGCAAATGATGGTAGCCCTTAGGGAAATTACAGCATGGGACAGAAAACAGCACCGTAAGCACTCAGTGTGTATGCCTGGGGCCTTGTTCAACATGTTGAAGTGGCTATTCCGACAGTTGTTGAGGGAACAGGTTGCAACCAACTGCAGACTATGGTGAACGTTGGAACAAATTATACCTGTCATCTGGGCTCTGTGGTTATTCTTAGGTCATTTCAGCAACTGGCAGAAAAGACTGAGAAGACCACCTGAGAGCATGGTGTTTCCAGGAAACTCACAATTTGCAGTATTGCCTCGAGTTCTGATTGTGGCCCTTTGGTTCTGAGTAAGGTGGACTGACTGTACCAGACGCTTCATAGCTTCTGTGACAAGTTAGGATGCTACTTCCTGGATTGCACTATAGGGCTGAGAGCTGTAGGGTTCCTCTAAATAACTCATGAGTGCATTACATACTCAGGTAGCTGCTGTGTGTGGGGTGCACACAACAGTTTTTAGTGTAGGTGATTCTCCATCCAGTCCAGATAACAAAAGCTGTAGGAAACCGAGAAATATCAGTGTAAGATCGAAGGAAATGCCCCCCCCCCCCCCCCCACAGGTGAGAGTATTAAAATCCTAGTGATTAACTGCTAAAGCATTCACAAAAAAGTGCCAGAGTTTGAAGCGCTCATCAAAAACTGTGAACCTTACATAATAATGGGCACAGAAAGCTAGTTGAAACCTGAGAGTGATAGCAATGAGATTTTTGGGGAAAATTTGAGTGTATATCGAAAGGATAGACAAATGGGAAATGGAGGTGGTGTATTTGTTGCAGTAGACAAGAAACTCTAATCCACTGAGATAGAAATTGAAGCTGCATGTGAGGTTTTTTGGGCAAGACTCAGTATCAGGGGTGGGCATAAAATGATAAATGGATCCTTCTATCGCCCACCAGACTCACCTCCTGATGTAACCAAAAACATTAGAGAAACCTTATTCCCTTGTACGTAAGTTTCCCAGTCATACTGTTATCATCAATGGAGACATTAATCATTCTACAGTTAATTGGGAGAATTACAGTTTTGTTAGTGGCAGGTGTGATAAGACATCCTGTGAAACATAAAATGCTTTCTCTGAAAACTACCTAGAACAGATAGTTAGGATCTTCACTCATGGTGTAAATATATTAGATCTAAGGGTAACAAATAGACCTGACCTATTTGAAGTTGTCCACATTGAAACTGGTATCAGTGGCCATGATGCAGTTGTTACAGCAATGATTAACAAAGTACGAAGGACAACTAATAGAAAAAGAAAGATATATATGTTCAGTAAACTAGTAAAAAAATCGGTAGTGTCATATCTCAGTGAGAAACTTGAAACTTTCAGCACAGGGCAGGAGGATGTAGAGGAACTATGGCTCAAGTTTAAAAGAATAGTTGACCCTGCACTGGATAGATATGTACCCAGTAGAACAGTTTGTAATGGAAGGGAACCTCCATGATATATAGTCACTGTAAAGAAACTTCTAAAGAAACAGAGATTACTGCATAATAAGTGTAAAACAAAGTGTAGGACTATAAATATAAAGGTGCTGAATGAAACACATTTGACTATCAAGACAACAATGTGTGATGCCTTCAGTGACTATCATGGCAGAATATTATCAGATGATATTTCACAAAATCCAAAGAAATTCTGATCCTATGTAAAAGCTGTTAGTGGCACCAAAGTTAGTGTTCAGTCCCTAGTGAATGAGACAGGAACTGAAATTGAGGGTAGCAAAACAAAAGTTGAAATGCTCAACTCTATTTTCAAATGTTACTTTACAAAAGAAAAGGATAATTGCTCCAATTTCATCCTCTTACCACTGAAAGGATGAATGAAATAACTATTAGTGTTGGTGGTGTTTAACAACCACATATATGCTTATTATATAGGGTATCATGTGAAATTTGTGACTGGACTGAGGACTTTGTGGTAGGGAGGACACAGCATGTTCTCTTGAATGGAGAGTCATTGTTAGATGTATAACAAACTTTGGGTGTGGCCCAGGGAAGTGTGTTTAGACCCTTGCTGTTCATGACATATATTAAAGACCATGCAGACAATATTAATAGTAAAATCAGGCTTTCTGCAGATGAAGCAGTTATCGCTAATTAAATACTATCTGAGAGAAGTTGCATAAATATTCATTCAGATCTTGATAAGATTTCAACATGGTGCAAATTGCTCTAAATGTTCAAAAATGTAAAATTTTGCACTTCACAAAATGGAAAAACATAGTATCTTATGACTGTAGTAGCAGTGAGCCTGTGTTGGAATCAGCCAACTCGTACAAATACCTGGGTGTCAATCTACAAATAAGATTTCTTACAAATCACTCGTGCCACTGATTGTAGAATACTGTTCACACATGTAGGACCCATACCAGATAGGACTAACAGAGTATACTGAATGCATACAGAGAAGGGCAACACAAATGGTCAAAGGTTTGTTTAATCCTTGGAATGTTGTCACAGAGATACTTAAGGAACTGAAATGGCGCACTGTTGAAGACAGATATAAAGTATCCCGAGAAGTCTATTAACAAAATTTCAAGAACCAACTTTAAATAACTGAAATGGTTACTCTACAGATATACTACAACCCCGTATGTATCGCTCACATAGGGATTGTAATTATAAGATTAGAATAATTACTGCACACACAGAGGTATTCAAAAATCATTCCTTCCTCCCTCCATATGTGAATGGAACAGGAAGAAACCCTAATAACTGGTACAATGGGATGTACCCTCTGCCATACACCTCATGGTGGCTTGCAGAGTACAGATGTAGATATGCATAGGCAGTGAAACAAAATGGACCAATACATGATCATGATGACGATGATGATTATGACAAATAGGAAATCCATCTTATTACTGAAAACTTTTATTAATACCATTCAGCACAACACACACAAGACTCAGATATACTTAATTTGTTGTTAAAAATTAAACAATGCAGCATTTATCTAATTTGTACATTCTTATTAACTTTTGCAATTTTACAGGTGTTTCAAAACAGAGACTACTTGATAGTCAAAGGACCTGTCAGTCCAGACACATGGGATGAAAATGAAGAGCAAATGGATTCAGAATCAGAGGTGAGCACAAAAGAAAAGCAACATTTATAGTTAACTGTTAAAGAGTCTCTGCATTGATTCACTAAAATGTAACAGTAATTTGATGGAAACTTGTACACCATCTTCATTAATGATGAACATCCTATATCTAATGTACTATCAAAATATATAATGGGCCAAATTTGCCATTAAATGGTGACAATAGTAATTATGACAGGTAGAAGCTCCCTTAAAATACTGCAGTTACACCATTCAACACCTCATCGAAGAGCCTTAGCTCTATTAATTATATTGAGAAAGCATCTGTGTCAATTGTATATCCCACTTATCAACTAAATTTTTACAGGTATTTGAAAACAGAGACTACTTCAGAGACTACTTGATAGTTAAAGGTCCAGTCTGTCCTGACATATCAGATGAAACTGAAGACCAAACAAAGGCAGAATCAAAGGTGAACACCGAAGATGTCAACGTTTATACCTACTTGCTGAAACTGTCAACATTCTGTAATTAACAGTCACATTATTCTGATAGAATTTCTGCTCGTCATCATTAGATAATGGTGAGCTCTATACCTGATGTAATGGGATGCAAATGTAAAATTACTCATACCATATCATTATAATGTCTCATGCAAAATGATCCATGAAACTAACTCACCAGCTTAGTGATTACTGTCCCCTTCCTTTTACCTACTTAGGTAGCACCCCTTTTTTAAGAAAATAAGAAAGTAATTACACAGAAGGAAATACTGAAAATGTAAGTATTCACAAAAATGTCATTAAAATAGTGGTTTCTAGCCTTTTGCCTTACAATGGAAGTAATCATAACTAAACTGAATATATTAATTTTAAGTATATAAATTTAAACCTATGTAAATTTTATAATTGACAATATAACATTGCGAGGAATAAAATAAAATTAGAAAAAAGAAGGAAAAAAGATGGTTTCCTTTATTATTGAAACTGGTCAAGAAATTACCAGTCTATGCTTTAGACCATTCATCCATGGTGTAATTATATGAGTGACACTAAAAAAGTCTTTCAGGTTCTACATTTGCACAGTATGCTACATACAGTTTCAATGAAAAATACTGACCTATTGGATTCAGTAATCTGTGGCCAATGATTGGCATCAGATTAAATATTTGTGCAGAACATAATCTGCCCTTCCTAAAACCACCTTGATATTCCCCTAAATTGCTCTCTAGTGTTGTTTCTACTCTGTTTAGTATAATCTTGAAAAAGTGTAGTACAGGTATGCAACTGGTCACAAAGAAATTCTAGTGTTGCTTTTTTTTTAATCTTGTTTGTTGTATTTCATATGTAGTGGATATATCAAGGCCACTTTCCAGTCTCCTGGGAGTTTTTCTGTTTTCCAAGTTTCTCAAAGGTTAATTTTAGCATTTTTTTATTTTTTACATTTCAAAAGTTCCACTGTAGTGGAGTCTTCTCCACTACCTTTAGAAGGTTTTAATAACTTCTTCAATTCCTTTGATGGGTGGGGATAAATATTCTAGATTTTCATCATTTTTTAAGCATTCACGCTTATTGATTGGTTCTGGGAAGTAAGATGCTGATCAAAATATTTTGCAAGTATTTCCAAATTTTCAGTTTTACAGAAGCTAAATCGGTGAGCCTTGCCTTATGCCCTCTGTTTTTAGATTTATATTTCAAGTACCTCTACCTAACACTGTACATCTTACTTTCTTCTCCAGATATGTACTGAAAAAGGGCCTCTTTAGCAGATCACCTACAGAAAACACTTTCATACTAAATTTTCTCATATGTTTCCTTGTTTTACCACCATATAGCCCTCACCCTTTAGACTTACAAGAGCAGTGATCTTGACTAAATGAAAATATTAGTTTCTTTGTGTGTAAACTGAACTGTTATTTCTAAATTTTATAATTAATAGTGTAATATTGTGATTAATAAAATAAATTTAAAAAATTACCAGTCTGTGCTGTTGACCACTCACCTACAGTGTTGTCACAGTAATGATACATTAAAAGTCAATGCTTGCACAGTATGCTAGACATAATTTCAAAGAAAAATACAGTACTGGTGCCGAGAGCAGCGTAGGATGCATAGTGCCAGAAGGGATGTCATCACATCAGAGCATTCGCAGAGAAAACAGACAGCTGTGTTGCTTCTCTTAGTTGATTGTAATTTGGCTGACCATTTTTCAGCCATGGTTTCAGTGGTTTCTAGTTATTGCTGAGAGAGCTCTACAAAACAAGTTTTCATCAATTTTATTTGCATATCAGCATGCATTCAAAGAGAAATGGCGTAATTTTAGTGCAATTTACAGCTCATATTTGAACAGAAATGGCGTAATTTTAGTACAATTTCAGGCATGCATTCAAAGCAGAATGATGGCATAACTTTAGTGTAATACTTACAGAGTGCTGCAGCACATTAGCATATGATAACTGGCCAACATTGCATTAAATCCAAGCAGCATACCATGCGTAAAACATTTTTTTCCATTTTATATTCTAAAACTAATAGTTATACTTAATTAGTAGACATGTAACTTAGTTTCACCAATTACACTGATCTTTGTATTAATAACAATGTAATTAACCCTTAACTCATGAGATGTGGTCTCTCAGGCCACACCAGAATATTGCAAGTCGCTCTCGTAGGTCAATTATGGCGGAATGTTTTTGTACACCACCTACCCTCTTTTAATCACCAACCCTACAAATTATTATTGTCAGTTGCATTATTGCCTTATCTGATTGGTGTTGACATGTGTTCTTTCATCAGTTCAGTACAAAATGTGTTAGCAAGAATGTGACAATTTTACACACCCTAAGTTCAATGAAATTTTTAGCCAGTGGATGGAGAATGATGTCAATGATATAGAACAAGAAGTAGATGAAGAAGACAATGATTTTTCAATAGCCAGTGATCAAAATTCTGCCAGGAAACAAGAGGACTATTCAGAGGAAGAACTTCTGGATAATGGTGATGAGGACCCTTCTGTTTCTCCAACAAAATGCTTAGTGTTAGTTAAAATTAAATGTGTTCTGAGTGCTGGTAAAGAAAGATGTAGATCTCACTACTGAATATTAATTGTGAGCCTTTCTTTTTCTGGCTATCGCGTTCAGTTTTTATATGCAAGTTTAAACCCTGGAAATTAGTTTTATGTGAAAATTTCTTTCCCTCAGAGATACCATAATTTTTCAGAAAGTAAAATTCAGTTCTCTAACAGGTTATTTTGTGTACTATCAAACAAGCTTCACAAAAGTATGTGATTTTTGCTTGTTACAAAAATAAAATCCTGTTGGCTTTATTTAGTGCAATAAAATCAACAAGGAATATTTAAACAATGCTTATATAGTTGTAACCATAAATGTTATATAACATAAATTAAATTTTCAAATGATTTACAGCTTAAATCTTGGCTTAAAGATAGGGGTCGCAGAGACCACACCTCATAGTATACGTTACAGAAAAGTCACCTTGTGAGTTAAAGGTTAATTATCAGTCAGCCTAAAGAAATCTCATTCTTTAAATTAATTATTTAAATTTATCTACAGTAGATCATTTAGTAGGACAGTTCACAAATCTCAGCAAAAAAAAAAAAAAAAACACAGGACAGAATTGATTCATCACATAGTAATCAAAAATATCATTAAATATCATACATCCTTGTATAGTGTAAAGTTTGGATGACCTTTGCAATCATAGCAACCTTTCCAATAGTTTAATGTACGTTAGTATACTGAAATGTCTCTAGTACTTCACTTTTACAAAATGAATGTCAAAATTATAATCTTCCTCAGAGATAATCATTCCATATTCACTTGTGCAACAACACTCTGTCAGAAAATACAATCATTAGTTAAATTTAATAAACTGTAGCATTTCTACATCATTATCAAAAATTACTTCACTTAATCACTTTTAAAACAAGATTCTCTCAAAAAATATTGTTCACAGAAACACAATGTATCTTTAAAAGAGTCGATTTCTGTGTCTTCTCTGGATAAAACAACACAAAATTAATTGTTAACCATAATGTGGTTCAACTACTGTTAAGTAGTAGTAGAATGCAACATAAATAAGACCTCACTATTATGCATTGTCACTGTTTTGCATTAATTACAGAAACGTTTTTGTCACTGAATTTTTAGGTAATTGCTCATTAATTAGAGAATGTAATTAACTTTCTTAATTATCTTATAGATAATACTATATTTAATCTGTTAACTGCAGATTATTTAGCTAATGACTTCAAGTTAATGACAAATGAGTGTTAATTATTGCCACTTACTGGTCACATAATAAAAAGTTACAGTGGAGCAGCGTATATTATTTCACAAATAAAATGATTGTTAAGTAGATATGTGTGAAAATAAGTTCAATTACTTCAGGAAAACACTTGTTTAACCAAACATAGAAAGCGTAAAATCCTTTATCCTGTATGAGTTTATATAGGGATGAGGTGTGTCAACTGCTGAATAACTTTCTTACAATTATCAACTAGTAAGTAACCTCTAAGCAGACCCAAAGTACTTTAGTTTCAGACTTTACCATGATAGTAAGTGTGGTATCTTTCACAATGTATTACATCTCATAGTATTAATCGCTACTTATCAGAAACACAAAATTGTGTAGCATACTAGAGCAAATTTCTCTAATTGTTGCTTAGTATGAACAAGTTATAGTTATATGTTCATTGAGACATTTTATGGCAACATAATCTTTGATGTTCATTACTACAAACCATGGAAAAGCAAGTTAAACATTATAGCAAATCTTCAGATGTCTAATTGAAAGTCTCTAAGCCTTCGCAATCAGCATAACACAAAATCTTCTTCGTAATCAGTACAACACAAAATTTTCTCTTACATTTTATTTTTAATAGCAAAATTATGGCGTAATCCACCTAACTGCAACTTAATCACTTGTTTTAACCATTACGTGTCACAAATAGTTAATTTCCCCAACATAACATAACTGAATGAGCATACTGCACCACGTATCATGCAGGGGGGTAACTTTGAATGCAGGTGACACATCATTGAACTTTTTTTTGGTAAATAGAACGTTGGGAATCGACACAGAATTCATCAACCGAACACGGCATAACAGCCCGGATAATTATAATGGACATAAATAGAATTGTTTGTTTTTCTGATTTTACTTGAGTAAGTCAAATGTTATTGTTTTGAATTTTTCCTCTTAATCATCTTTCAGTCTTTCATTTCATGAATTTTCTCATGTGGTATGCCTGTGTTATTGCACTTTTTGTCAATTTTGTTAATCATTTCATCATGTTTATCATGGATCATGGGCTTTGCTGTTGTATTGCCTCAGCAATACAGATAGCCATACTGTAGGTGCAACCACAATGGACGGGTATCTGTTGAGATGCCAGACCAACGTGTGGTTCCTGAAGAGGGACAGTAGCCTTTTCAGTAGTTGCAGGACCAACAGTCTGGATGATTGACTGATCTGGCCTTGTAACAATAACCAATACAGCCTTGCTGTGCTGGTATTCCGAACGGCTGAAAGCAAGGGGAAACTACAGCCATAATTTTTCCCAAGGGTATGCAGCTTTATTCTATGGTTAAATGATGATGGCGTCCTCTTGGGTAAAATATTCCGGAGGAACAATAGTCCACCATTCGGATGTCCAGGCGGGGACAAATCAGGACGTCGTCGTTATCAGGTCAAAGAAAACTGGCATTCTGCGGATTGGAGCGTGGAATGTCAGATCCCTTAATCAGGCAGGTAGGTTAGAAAATTTAAAAAGGGAAATGAATAGGTTAAAGTTAAGTATAGTGGGAATTAGTGAAGTTTGGTGGCAGGAGGAACAAGACTTCTGGTCAGGTGAATAGAGGATCATAAATACAAAATCAAATAGGTTTAATAATGAATTAAAAAAATAGGAGTGCAGGTAAGCTACTACAAACAGCATAGTGAACGCATTATTGTGGCCAAGACGAAGCCCACTCCTACCACAGTAGTACAAGTTTATATGCCAACTAGCTCTGCAGATGACGAAGAGATTGATGAAATGTATGATGAGATAAAAGAAATTATTCAGATAGTGAAGGGAGACGAAAATAACTGGAATTCGATAGTAGGAAAAGGAAGAGAAGTAAATGTAGTAGGTGAATATGGAATGGCGGTAAGAAATGGAAGAGGAAGCCTCCTGGTAGAATTTTGCACAAAGCATAACTTAATCATACCTAACACTTGGTTCAAGAATCATGAAAAAAGGTTTTATATATGGAAGAGACCTGGAGATACTGGAAGGTTTCAGATAGATTATATAATGGTAAGACAGAGATTTAGGAACCAGGTTTTAAATTGTAAGACATTTCCAGGGGCAGATGTAGACTCTGACCACAATCTGTTGGTTATGAACTGTAGATTAAAACTAAAGAAACTACAAAAAGGTGGGAATTTAAGGAATGGGACCTGGATAAACCGACAGAACCAGAGGTAGTAGAGAGTTTCAGCAAGAGCATTAGAGAACGATTGAGAGGAATGCGGGAAAGAGATTCAGTAGAAGAAGAATGGGTAACTTTGAGGGATGAAATAGTGAAGGCAACAGAGAATCAAGTAGGTAAAAGGACAAGAGCTAGTAAAAACCCTTGGGTAACAGAAGAAATACTGAATTTATTTGATGAAAGGAGAAAATATAAAAATGCAATAAATGAAGCAGCCAAAAAGGAATACAAACGTCTCAAAAATGAGATCGACAGGAAGTGCAAAATGGCTAAGCAGTGATGGCTAGAGGGTGAATAAAAGGATGTAGAGGCTTATCTCACTAGGGGTAAGATAGATACTGCCTACAGGAAAATTAAAGAGACGTTTGGAGAAAGGAGAACCACATGCATGAATATCAAGAGCTTTGATGGAAACCCAGTTCTAAACAAAGAAGGGAAAGCAGAATGGTGGAAGGAGTATATAGAGGGTCTATACAAGGGCAGTGTGCTTGAGGATAATATTATGGAAATGGAAGAGGATGTAGGTGAAGATGAAACGAGAGATATGATATCACGTGAAGAGTTTGACAGAGCACTGAAAGACCTAAGTCGATATAAGGCCCTGGGAGTAGACAACATTCCATTAGAAATACTTACAGCCTTGGGAGAGCCAGCCCTGAAAAATCTCTACCATCTGGCGAGCAAGATATATGAAACACGTGAAATATCCTCAGACTTCAAGAAGAATATAATAATTCCAGTCCCAAAGAAAGCAGGTGTTGACAGATGTGAAAATTACTGAACTATCAGTTTAATAAGTTACGGTTTCAAAATACTAATGTGAATTATTTTCAGACAAATGGAAAAACTGGTAGAAGCTGATCTCAGGGAAGATCAGTTTGGATTCTGTAGAAATGTTGGAACACATGAGGCAATACTGACCCTATGACCTATCTTAGAAGATACATTAAGGAAAGACAAACCTACATTTCTAGCATTTTTAGACTTACAGAAAGCTTTTGACAATATTGAATGGAATACTCTCTTTCAAATTCTGAAGGTGACAGGGGTAAAATACAGGGAGTGAAAGGCTAATTACAGTTTGTACAGAAAACAGATGGCAGTTATAAGAGTCGAGGGGCATGAAAGAGAAGCAGTGGTTCAGTGGTTGGGAAGGCAGTGAGACAGGGTTGTAGCCTGTCCCCGATGTTATTCAATCTGTATATTGAGAAAGCAATAAAGGAAACAAAAGAAAAATTCAGAGTAGGAATTAAAATCCATGGAGAAGAAATAAAAACTTTGAGGTTCGCCGATGACATTGTAATTCTGTCAGAGACAGCAAAGGACCTAGAAGAGCAGGTGAACGGAATGAATTAAGTCAGGTGATGCTGAGAGAACTGGATTAGGAAATGAGATATTTAAAGTAGTAGATGAGTTTTGCTATTTGGGAGCAAAATAACTGATGATGATTGAAGTAGAGAGGATATAAAATGTAGACTGGCAACGGCAAGGAATGCATTTCTGAAGAAGAGAGATTTGTTAACATTAAGTATAGATTTAAGTGTCAGGAAGTCGTTTCTGAAAGTATTTGTATGGAGTGCAGCCATGTATGGGAGTGAAACATGAATGATAAATAGTTTGGACAAGAAGACAATAGAAGCTTTCTAAATGTGGTGCTACAGAAGAACGCTGAAGATTACATGGGTAGATTACATAACTAACAAGGAGGTATTGAATAGAATTGGCGAGAAGAGAAATTTGTGGCACAGCTTGACTAGAAGAAGGGATCGGTTGGTAGGACATGTTCTAAGGCATCAAGGGATCACTAGTATTGGAGGGCAGCGTGGAGGGTAATAGTTGCAACGGGAGACCAAGAGATGAATGCACTAAGCAGATTCAGAAGGATGTATGCTGCAGTAGTTACTGGGAGATGAAGATGCTTGCACAGGATAGAGTAGCATGGAGAGCTGCATCAAACCAGTCTCTGGACTGTAAAGACCACAACAACAACAACAATCACAACAACATCAAATATTCTGCTAACTGATATTAAAAAACTTTCCGTTTTTCTTTTAGTTGGTCCTAAGTTTTTCCTCCTCAACATTTTTTTTCCATTTCAGTGTCTATTGACCATGGCAATGATTTCAACATTTTTTTCATTTACTAGTAGTCTGAAATTTCACAAAGAAGTTTCATCACATGCACTGTTAAATCTCTCTCCCAAATATGTAAGGTAGAAGTGGTCTTTTATTTTTTATTTTAACATCCCAGGCCCATTTTGCTAATTCTTACACTTATTACAGTTCAGATTTTAGTTCCAGTTTTTGAAAACAACCCCAATTCATTCCATATTCATCATTCAGTTTTGTGTCTTGTTGCATTTGTAAATCATAAAAATGTTTGCCATAACATAATTTTAGATTGTACAAAAGGTGTCTGGAAAATTTTAAATTTGTATTTTAATTCTGGTTTATTAACAATTACATACAATAACAATAAAACTTCACCATGTGTGATCTTACCATTAAAAATGTGTGAAATGAAAAATATTGTAATCATTATGTGGAAATATACTTTGAAAATCTATGGTTGGTTTTATTTGAACAATTATCAATGTACATCACCATGTGGCAGTTTTCAAAAAGAAGAAGGAAGGAGTACTAGGGTTTAACATCCTGTGTAAGACTCTGAATGTCAAACATATAACTAAGAAAAGTTTTAACAATCAAATTAGTTATGGGAAGTGTGATTCAATTGTTTGCTGGTATTTTTGGAAACTACATTAATAACTAGACAGCTGTTCCAAATCATTTTTCGTCTATTGTGTGCAATGTCCTAGACAAAATAAACATAACCTAACACAGTTTTGATCTGGTAACAAGTAACACAGATAACCTGCCTTAACTTTGAACATAATAGCAACTAAATAGGTGAGCACTGCCGCTGTTGATAAATAAACATCAACAGTTAGCATTTTACTTATAATTGTTTAGATAGGTGTTTAATTGGAAGTACAGCTAATAATTACAAATCTTTGACAATTTGATGCATCATTTCTCACTACAAAATATTTTACATAATATATAATTTAGGTAGAAATACATTTTCTTATCAAAATTAATGAAATAATTTTGTGAATTATTATTCCAGAATAATTCTAACCAATATTTTAATTATGCAATTGTTTTTCTTACTAATATTCTCCCTGAGCCTTTTGCACAAGATTAACAAACTGTTACTGTCAAATATTCAAAAAAAGTTGGGAAATATTTTAAAGCAATTTCAAGTTCTTCCAGTATCTTCTGGAATGTTCTACAAACTAGCTTTTTATAAAATAATAATAATTTTGAAATCTGGTTACATAGTTTTTTGTATAATTACATCTGTGGGGACAGACAATTCATCTAGATTAGAAAATGACCATGGTTTAAAATAAAGACAAAACATTAACATGTTTCAAAACTTCATATCAACTTCTTCTTTAAAGTTAGGGGACCAGCTTCTACACTAATTTGTACTATAATAATATATTTCCAAGTTGCAGTCACCACACTTAAATAATGCACAAGAACATCATCTATGTTTGTTATGTTGGGTAAGCTATATGTAATTTAACATTTGTATCCACTCCATATTTGAAAAAATATCTAAAATTTTACAGGTATTTGAAAACTCCATATTTGAATACATATCTAAAATTTTACAGGTATTTGAAAACAGAGACTACTTGATAGTCTGTTCAGATGTATCAGATGAAAATGAAGAACAGGCAAATGCAGAATCAAAGGTTAAGCACACAGGAAGGAAGCATTTATGTTTATTTGTCAAAATTCTCAGCATTGTGTTGATAGAAGTCAGACAATGGAGTCTCCAGTACCTAATGTACTAAGTTAATAAAGTACAGGGTGCTCATAATCAAAGTTCCATTTTCAAAACAGTGTAGAAAGAGAACCATTGCCCAGAATTACATTAAATCTGAAGGAATATTATTGATGAAGAGGGAAATGTCATGGGACAAAAATATTTTAACAAAAACTTGACCAATAGACAGTACAGTAAGTAGCAGAAGATGCACACCAACTGACGCATGGCACATAGCTGTTCATAAATTTGCGTCTGAGACACCCAACATGACAGTCCCCATGAAGGATCATCACTGGTGGTAAAGCTCTTTTACAAGAACAGTGACTGTGTGCCAGTAGCACTGAAGAAGTTCTGGACACTCAATGGTATGAGAAAAGAAACAGTTTGTTGTCTCCTAAGTGTCTAGAGAAAATGTTTACAAATTTTGAAAAGACAGATTCTTGTGTAGTGCAAGGTGGCCGAGGGAGGAAAGCAGCTGATCTGACATCTGTCAAAGATGTGGCCGCAGCATTGCAGGAAGGGTTGAGCGGTGATGTGCAAACATGCAGTGTATGAGGAATTGCCCGAATGTTGGACCTGAATGTGAGCATGGTGCATAAAATCCTACAAATTAACCTGCATTGCTATCTATAGAAAGTCACCCACGTTCAGGAGCTGCTTCCTTTTGTATCCCGCCTGGAAGGCAGCATGTGGGTAGGAGCAGGAGCAAGAAAATGTAATAGACTTTGGTACTGCAAGAAAGTAAAAGTGGTTTACTGGTGCAAGAAGATTAATACGTAACTTTGCACTGAGGTGCGCAGCCTTAGACCTGTCGTAAGTTAAAGCGAAGCTGAAGTGAAATGTCCCGGCCATCTGCTCTTCATCAAATGGGCTGAAACTGGAGCAGAGCTCATAGAGCACAGCACAGACTAGAGGGTGCTGTCGTTGGTGTCGGTGTCATAATGCCAACCTACACCGTGGCATCGTGACTATTGATACCACATCCCTCCCCCCCCTGAAATGATGCACCATCATTGAGTATGGCTTCTGACGGTGGGTGGAGCAACCCAGGTGTGGTGCAGCTGAGGGGGCGGACAGCGGAACTGCTGGGGCACGCTGTCGACCCGCAACCCTGAATTGCTCGCGAGGGAATGAGGAAAACGCCCCATGGAAACCTGCCCAGGCCTCGCACTGCTACTGGTAATGCTCCGATGAGGAGACGGAGGTGGAGCAATGACCTCCATGAGCGGTGTAATGGCAGCCTCAGCGTCCATCAGTTCCGGCACCACAGATGAACGCGGCGGGGGTGGCGATAACAGCGAGGGCGGTGGTGGCAGCCGGAGGTGCAGCCATGGTGGCGGCGAGAGGAGCCCATCCAGCGCAGGTGACTGGACTGGAGAGGTGACAATGGCAGGCACGGCCGGGGAAGTGCGAGAGGTGGAGGTGCTGTCGGTTGAGTTGTGGGCTGAAGCAGTGGAAGCTGCGAAGCCTCCAATTCTGCCGGAAAACAACCAGAGGCAGAAAACGGAGGACGGCACAAATGGATCTGGTTCTGGTGTCGCTTGACAGTGCCGGAGGGACCAGAAATGAGAAATAAGGTGCGGCCACGCTGGCGAAGAATGCGCCCCTGCTCCCAGTGCTGCCTGCCAGAGAAAATGCGATAGAACGCCAAAGCATGCGGCATCAAGCCAGAACGAGGCAAAGCAGCGGGAGCGCACAGCGGCAGGTGCAATATCTGCAGGAGCAACCGATGGGTGCAGCCATGTAGCAATTCCGCTGGGGAACCAGTGCCATGCGGCTGGAAGTGATATGAAGCAATGAAAGTCCAGAGCGTGCACTCGTGAGAGTGAGTGGTGTGCAACTTGCTCATCTGTGAATTAAACGTACACACAAAGTGTTCAGCCTTGCCATTTGACTGGGGGTGGAACGGGGCTGAGGTCAGATGGTGAATGCCATTAGCAGCACAGAATGCTTCAAACTCCGAGGACACGAAATGGGGGCCATTGTCAGAGACAATAACTTCAGGAAGGCCCTCAATGCAGAAAATAGACATCAGAGCCTGAATAGTCTGGCAGATGTAGTAGAAGACATAGGGACAACAAAAGGAAAGTTGCTGTACGCATCAATAATGATCAACCAGTTTGTGTCCCAGAATGGACTCGCAAAATCAATATGAATGCGCTGCCAAGGCGCAGGAGGAGTCAGCCACGCAAAGAAGTGCTGGTGCAGAGCAGATTGACGCTCCGCACAAGAGCAACAGTTAGCAAGCAAATTCTCAATATGTTTACCAATGCCAATCCAAGTGCAATGACAATGCGCTAATTGCTTCATTCGCACTATATCCCAATGACAAGCGTGCAGCAAGTGGAGCAATTCCGACTGCAACGAACGAGGTACAACCACACGAGACTGATCATTGTCAGTTCATAGCAAGATAACACCATAGTTTACAGACAAGTTGAGACTTTATGCAAAGTAACGTCGAACAAGTGGATCTCAAATCTGCATAGCAGATGGAGGCCATTGAGTATGAATATACTGCAAAAGAATCTGCAAAGAAGCATCGGCGGCTGTTGCACCAGCAATGCGACGAAAATCCACTGGAAAAGCATCAGCTAATTCCTTATCTTGTGAAGCAATAAACATGCAAGACAATTCAGAAGAATCAAACACTTCGTCAGGACCAATAGGCTGACAAGACAAAGCATCAGCATTGCCATGCTGGGCCATAGGCCAAAACAAGATTTCGTAATTGTAGTTAGACAAAAACAAAGACCAATGTTGCAACTTTTGTGCAGTACGGGCCAGAACTGGCTTTGACGGGTGGAACATGACGTCAAAGCTTATGGTCAGTGACCAAATAGAACTTGCGAGTGTACACAAAACAATGAAACTTTGTCACTTCATATACAACAGCTAAAGCTTCTTTCTCGATTTGAGAATAGTTTTGCTGGGCAGAATTGAGCAACTTAGATGCAAAAGTGATCAGGTGATCAACGGAATTAATGCGGTGTGAGAGAACCACTCCGATGCCGTGAGAAGATTCATCGAGAGCCAAAACAACTGGTTTGGAGAGACCAAAAGGAATCAAACAGTGATCACTCAACAAAGCAGATTTGAGCTTGTGGAAATCAGCATCACATTCTGAAGAACAAACCAAAGGAATGCAAATGCACTGCAATCTGTGCTGCATTTGGTATAAACCAAATAAAATATGAAATTTTGTCCAAAACAGACTGAAGTTCTTTCACATTCCTGGGCACTGGCAAGTCTCTAATCACACTGAGATGTGACGGGGAGGGATGGATACCCTGTCCGTTAATCATATGTCCTAAATACTGAATTTCAGTTTGAAAAAATTTGCACATGTCTCTGTTACACTTTAGTCCTGCCTGCAAAAGTACAGTAAATAAGGCACACAAATTCTGCAAATGTTTTTCAGGGGTGCAACTTGATAGAACTATATTGTCCAGATAGTTGGAACAACCAGGGACAGTGGCACACAACTGCTGCAAATAAGACTGAAAAATAGCAGGAGGCGAAGCACAGCTGAACGGAAGGCAGCGAAACTTGAACAATCCAAGATGGGTGTTGATCACAAAGTAGGGCTGTGACTGTTCGTCAAGCGGAATCTGAAAGTATGTGTCCCGCAAGTCAATCGTGGAAAAGAATTTTCCTGCACCAAGCTTATCAAAAATGTCTTCAGGATGTGGTAATGGAAACTTAGCTACCACTGTCTGGGGATTTACTGTAGACTTAAAGTCAGCACAAACACAGAGACAACCGTTTGGTTTCTTCACACACACTATAGTCAAAGCCCATGGTGAAGCAGAAACAGGTTTGATGACACTGCTGTCTTGCAAATGCGTAAGTTCAGCAGCTACGGCATCATGCAGTGCATGCGGTACCGGGCATGCGGGCTTGAAAACAGGCATGGCATTGTCTTTAACTACAACATGTGCTGCAAAGTCTGTAGCACAACCAAGGCCATCAGAAAAGAGTTCAGGAAAATCATCACATAGTGTGGCAACACTGTCTGCATGGTCACTACGGTTGATGCATAGTACATCACTAGAGCAGAGCACATGGAAAGACACTGTGCGGGTTGTCGCACCATACATGGCTTGCAAACTACACATGGCGAGCACTGAGATTCCCTGTCCAGTAAATGCAGTCAGTGTGGAATGTGGACGTAGAAGTGGGGGTGAACCAAGCAAGTCATATGTTAATTTGTTCAGTAAAGAAACTGATGCACCAGTGTCCAGCTGCACGCAAACAGAACGTCCACAAATGTTCAAAATCACAAAAAGTTTCCTCGCATCATGCTGAATGCGAGAGGAAGTGTCAGGCAAAACTTGATTCACACGATGAGCTGTTGAAGTATGTAAACCAGAAGGCTTTGAATAAATGGCATTAACGTCCATAGGCTGATGTAAATCATGGTCACGGCGGTTGTCATTGCAGCGATGCCCACGTCAGTCACACAAACAGGAGACAAATTGTGAATTAAATTTTCTCTTACTACACACAGCTTGCACATGTCCTTTCTTATTACAAAAAGAACACTGTGCTTGACAGGAAAGGCAACTGTCCCATAGGTGGGCACAAAAGCAGTTTGGACATGATTTCAGTTTCTTAGAGGGTGATGGGTTTGAACCATGTATACGTGTGCGCAAGCAGCACAGCGTGGCTGGCTGGGCTGGGTGGAAGGGCACGTGTTGTGTCGTGCTAACAGTAGACACTCCCGGGATCACGTCGAATGCGGTAGTAGTCACGTCTAATGTATCTTGTCTTTCTAGCAAGTCCACTACTTCCTGAAAAGACGGGTTCTTAAATTTGAGGAGTTGCTCGCAGATGCGGTGATCCACCACATTCTGCGCAATAGCGGCTCTAATCATTATATCCGCATATGAGCGTCCACATGAGCAATTAAAGTCACAATCAGAAGTTAGTCCCTGAAGGTCCACTAACAAAGATTTATTTGACTGAGTAGGGCCATGCCGGAGACGAAAGAATTTTTAACATGCAGCTGCAACATTTACACAGTCATGGAAGTGGGAGTTCAAAGCATCAATCACTTTGTGGTACGTTTTAGTTTCTGGGCGGGTGGTGGGAAACAATTTCATGAGCACACGGTACAACACAACACTTGTGTTGGCAATGAAAAAAGCAAGCTGCTCTGGATCTGGTATGTTGTTAGCTGTGAAGTGTGCCTTGAGCTGAGCAATGTACTCTGGCCAGCATTCAACACTAGGACTGAAGGCACAAAATGGCGGCGCCGTCGGTGACAGCGTCAGTACAGGCGGTGGTGTCAGAGGTGCTGAAGTAGCTGCAGTTTATAGTGTGACCAGTCCATTTATGGCAGCAAGCAGCTGCATCATTTGCTGAGCCTGAAAACATGCAAGATCGGATAGTGAAGCCTGTTCCTGTGGTGAAGCCATAGTTTACACAAATGAGAGTCTTATAGTGAGGCTAACATGAAAAGAAAGCAGGACCGAGCAAAGAAAGGAACTGATAGGAGGGCAGAAAAAATAAAAATCTCATCGCAAACCTCTATATCCCACCTGGAAGGCAGTGCGTGGGTAGGAGCAGGAGCAGGAGCAGGAAAAGGTAATACATGTCGGTACTGCAAGAAAGTAAAAGTGATTTATGGTGCAAGAAGAGTAATACATAACTTTGCACTGAGGTGCACAACCTTAGACCTGTCTTAATTGAAGCAAAGTGCCCAGCCATCTGCTCTTCATCAAATGGGCTGAAACTGGAGTGGAGCTCCTAGAGCACAGCACTGGCTAGAGGGCACTGTTGTCGGTGTCGGTGTCGGTGTCATAGTGCCAACCTACGGCGTGGCATCATGGCTATCGATACCACACTTCCTATGACCTACCAGCGAGACAAATGTTTACTCTGGAATTTCTGGCTCACATGGAAGTGCACAATGAATGGCCAAGGAACATTTTGTGGACAGACAAAACCCATTTCCATCTTCAAGTACATGTCAATACACAGTGTTACCGAAAATCCAGAGACCGATGACCTTGTTGTTTGGTCTCTTCTACCACATCAACCCCAACCAAATATCCACATACACATCAACTAGTGCCACAGAAGTGACTGTAGTGTGGGATGATACCATTGTTTATTGTAGGGCTGTACTTTTTTGAGAGATGAGTCCTGCAGATCCTGTTACCTGTTCTTTCACTGGTAAATGCTATGTGAATCTTTTGTGCATCATCATCCCACCCCTTCAATAGTATGGATGTGTCAGTAGGATCATTTTTATGCAAGGTGGTGCTCCTCTGCACAATACACAGCCAGTGGAATGGGAGTTGCAGAGGCTTTTTGGAAAAGCTAGAATTATCAGCCGTGGTTTCCCTACATCCTGGACATCGAGATCACCTAATCTTAATCCACGTGACTTCTGGCTGTGGAGTTATCTGAAAGATGTTATATTCAGTGCTCCAATTGCAAATTTAGGTCAAACAAAAGCATGCATTGTGTAACACTTAATGAAAATGACCCCCAAGACACTGATCTGTTGTGGAACATGATGTTTCTTGATTTCAACTTGTGTCAGAAAACGGTGGACAGCACATTCAACTTGTCTTGCACCAGTGTCACAACCATTAGAAACCAATGAATTTTCCTTTTTATGTGTTTTTCGGCCCTAAGACAATTGAAAACCAATGTATTTTGTTTTTATGCATTTTTTTGGCCCCAGGACAATTGAAAACCAATTCTTCTCATCCAGTATGGTAAGACATTGCTTTGGTGGATCAGCTTACCTAACCAGCTGTGCCGCAGTTGTTGACTGTCGGACTTGTAAAGTCATGCACATTGAACATAATGGATGATGTAATGTGCAACTCTAATCATATTGTGATTTATCTGTCATTTGTAGCTGATCTGATTTATGTTTAGATATTTACAGTGCCAGCTACTGGTGAAACTTACCTTAATCCCCACTGTGGTGTGTCAATATTATGCTGTTCAGATTTGATGTCATTCTGAGCAGTGGTTCTTTTTCTACAACATTTTGAAACTGGAACATTAATTATGGGCATCCTGTATGTAATGGATCAAAATGGGCCATTGAATGATTATGCTGCTGCTGATGATAAGTTGGAGATTCATCATAATATTGAATAGTTTCAGTCACACCATTTAACACCACACTCTAGAGGCTGCGCTATGTTTACCATGTTGAGAAAGGTTTAAACTGTGCAGAATTTATATGAAGTTTGTACTCTAATTAACAACTAAAATTTTAAAGTTGTTTGAAAACAGAGACTACTTGATAGTCAGAGGGCCAGTCTGTCCAGACATATCAGATGAAAGTGAACCGACAAATGGTGAATCAAAGGTGAACACAAAGGAAGGAAGCATTTATATCTGTTTATCTAGATTCTCATGATTCCGTTACTAAAAGTCACAATATTTTGATGGAGATTCCTATTATCACCTTCAGAAATTGAGCCCTATGTTTAATGTAATAACAAAGAATGTAAGGGATCTGAATGGGCCAATAAATGGTTATGCTGATGATGATGACAAGTAGGAGTTCCATTATAATAGTGAATAGTTTCATTCACACCATTTAACACAACACTCTAGAGGCTCAGCTGTATTTAATATGTTGAGAAAGATTTAAACAGTCCAGAATTTGTGCAATGTTTATGTTTGAACTAACAACTAAAATTTTACAGCTGTTTGAAGACAGAGATTACATGGACTGCTTGATAGTCAGAGGGCCAGTCTGTCCAGACATATCAGATGAAAGTGAAGAACAAACTAATGCAGAATCAGAGGTGAGCACAAAAGAAGGAAGCTTTTGTATTTGTTTGTTTGAGATTCTTACCATTCTATTACTAAAAGTCATAATGTTTTGAAACAGATTCCTATCAACACCTTTGGGCAATGAGTCCTTTTATGTACTAACAATGTATGTAATGGATCAAAATGGGCCATTAAATGATAATGATGATGACAAGTAGGAGGTCCATTATAATAGTGAATAGTTTCATTCACACTGTTTAACACAACACTCTAGAGTCTCAGCTATATTGAATGTGTTGAGAAAGGTTTAAACAGTGCAGAATTTGTGTAAACTGTGTGTTTGAATTAAAAACTACAATTTTACAGGTGTTTGAAAACAGAGACTACAGAGACTACTTGATAGTCAGAGGGCCAGTCTCTCCTGATTTACCAGATGAAATTGAATGTGAAGAACAACCTGTTACTGACTCAGGAGAAGTTCCATCCTTAAGTTCTGCTGTTTTTCAGTTAAGTTCAGGAGGTATGTACACTGATGTTCATTGATTTTGTATGGTTGTGAGATGCAAGTAAACAAAGCAGCTCTTCTTCCAGAAGTGGGCCCTGGGGCTTCCAAAGATGGTGAATATAAGAATCCAGAATACTACTCATACCATAAGACATCTTACTATGAAGCTCATCTTGAAATGCTGAAATATCGACAACCACAGCCTTCAAACCGTTCACGCTGAATGTACAGTACAACTTGAGAAAACTTATTACCTCAGTATGACAAAGAAAATAATTAAATTGGAATCAGCTCTTCACAACAACGTTAAATAAGCATAATATGAAAAATAACATTTACAACAAATATAAATGATTGCATAATACATTTCTATTTTGTTGTTCACGGCCTACCCATCATGAGAATGAATTTATTTGTGATGTGGTAGTGAACAAATCTCCAGTTTTACTGATATTTTCATCGGTGTCAATTTAAGACTTACTGTAAAATAAAAATTATGAAAATAAAAATATGTTTTAATGTACAAGACAACATGTCAAGACCCATCTTTCTTTTTCCAGTAATTTAAGTAACAGCATGTTAGTCTGTATGTTTCTGTGCACACTTAAATCCTACAACTAGATGGCACTTGAAACTGTGGAAAATGGTTGTGGAATAATTGTCGATAGCTCCATAAAAATGTGATGAAGTAAATATCCAAATCTTACTTTGTTGTTCAATGTGGAACAGCAGTTTCATTCATAGCCTCACTGTATTTACAAATAAAATAATTTGCTGTCTGATAAGTATTCATCAACCAGTTCCCAAAAAGATGACACTGAATTGTAAATTTTGCTCATGACAAGATGTAGTAATCAAGAGCGTAAACACAACTATCCCATACACACCTCAGATGTATTTGTATTTTTATTTCTTTATTGGTCCTGTAAATCGTGTTTAGGTACACATTTGGCACAAATGATGTAGGACAAGTCAGGTTGGTACAGTATATAGAACATCATACACATTGTTATTTTGAAAAGGTAAATAATTAAAAATTATTCAATACATGTTGAATATTGATGACAACATTAATATAATGAAATAATATGATAGATTGGCTAAGAATATTTGAGCAATTACACTACAGTTTTCTGGTACTCTAAAAACTCAGAAACAGAATAGAAGCAGTGGTCAAGCAAGTACTCTTTCAGTTTCACCTTAAACTTTTGTAAGTTTTGCATCTGTGTCAAATACGTTGGCATGTGATCATACAGTATTACTCCTCTCCTCTCTTACAAATGTTTGTACTTACTGTATTGACATGCAAATAATGCTTCTGCCTAGTATCATGAGGGTGGAAATCACAGTTATACTTGAAGATATTTCCATCTTTTAAAATACTTTCTTTGGTGAAATTTAGTATTTCATGCATATATAAGCAAGGAAGAGACAGTATATTAAGATTTTTAAATATTGGTTTACAGGAGTCCCTGTAATTAGCATGGTTTATTATCCTAACAATCTTTTTCTGTAGCCTAAATGTTTTGTTGGTACCTAAGGAGTTCCCCCAAAAGATAATAATACCGTGCATCAGCAGTGACTGAATACTGCCATGGTACATTGTGATCACTGATGCACAGCTTGTATTTTGTGAAAGGATTCTTACTGCATATGTAAGTGTGTTTAACTTTTTATTTACATGATTAAGATGTGTCTCCGATTTTAGGTTTTGCTGAATATGTATACCTAAAAATTTTGTGTATGTCACAGATGAGACAGTTTTTCCATCAATTTTAAAAATCGGTCTTGCAGGATGTAGTTTCTGTGAATTGTGAAAATTGACTGTCACTGTTTTATCATTGTTTATTATTAGCTTCTTTGTTCTGAATCATTGTGTTAAATTTTATATTATACCCGTAGCTGTTTTTTGTAGGGTTTCCTCATCACATGATTTGATTAGCATATTTCTGTCATCTGCAAAAGTACTGTTGTCCCTTTAGTTATTTTTTCTGGAAATAATTAACATAAAAAATGAAAAGAATTGTCCCAAGGACTGACCCTTGAGGAACTCCATATGTAATGTTTTATGCATTACTGTAAAAAATACATTTTTTGTGTTTTTATGTCTTTGTATTTCAGTTGAGTGATCTGTTGACACTCATGAAGGTAGGAATGTATCCATTTGTTTGGCAGGCCTCGTATTCCATAATTACCTAGCTTCTGCAACAGAGTATTATGATCAGTTACATCAAAGGCTCTACTAAGGTCAAGAAATATGCCAGACACATGTTGCTTATTATCTACTCCTGTTAGAATTTCATTTAAGAAGGTATAAATAGCTGACCGTGTTGATCTGCCAGTTCTGAATCCATGTTACATGTCACTTATTATGTTTGCTTTATTTAGGAAGGCTGTCAGCCTCCTAAGAAATAGTTTTTCAAGAATTTTGCCAAAGCCTGACAATACTGATACAGGTCTATAGTTTACAGCTTCATGTTTGTCCCCTTTCGTGTACAGTGGTGTCACTTTTGCCATTTTCAGAATTTTCCAGAATATACCACTCATGAATGATGAATTGAAAATATCCATTAATGGTTCTACAATAGATGTTACACTTGCTTTGAAGATAATATCTGGTATTTCATCAGTACCTGCTGAATATTTATTGGGTAACCTTTTTATAATGACAGATAATTCCTTACTTGTTGTAGGAGACATAAATAGGTTCTTGTAAGAATTTTTGTATCTGACCGGAGTGTATTGCTGTCTGGTTGTGAGTTGTAATGTTTGGTAAACAGATGGTGTGCTACGTTTGAAAAGCAGTTGTTAAATTTATTTGCCACTACTGTGAGGTTGATTGTTTTCTTGTTGTTTTCATGAAGATTACTGAATAGGTCTTCAAGTATCATGTAGTACATGCTGAGCAAGTCTTACTCATGTGGATGTTTTACATGTACTCACACTAGGTCTTCATATTTACTCAGAAACACCAAGGTATTACTTTTGGAAAAAAGGAGTTGAAAGTAGTTCCAATTCCCTTCGCTAACTGAGGTTTTCAGAAGGTTTCCATTAGTTGTCAGCAAATGCTAGATCTGTTAATTCTCTCAGGGCCTGTCAAGTATTCCCAGCTGGGAATCTCTTTGTCCCATTTTTTTATTCTTTGAGGTTTTGCTGATAAGAACCCAGAGTTTTACAGTGGCGCTGCTCACTTGGCAGGGTGGAGGAAACACATGACAAACAGCAGTCTCACAGAAATAGGAATGGCCTCCCATTACAATACAATAAATACTACTTGTGAAATTAACTGCTATATGGATTAAAAGCAAAGGAGATGGAGTCAGCACACAAATAAACTAGTAAATAGCTGTCTTACACTTTTGTACTTACAAGAACTGTGTTAGTACTCATTGTGTGGGTGTGTGAGAGAGAGAGAGTGAGTGAGCGTGTGTGTGTGTGTGTGTGTGTGTGTGTGTGTGTGTGTGTGTGTGTGTGTGTGTCTATATCTCTTATCACACACAACAGTAAATAAAAATGATAGAAATAGTTATACATTTTATGTATGTGAAACATTTATTTACAGAACTTTCACATTATTCCACATTTATTTTATGAAAATAATATCTTCATTTTAAGACTTCATGTTTATTTCAACTCATGCAAAAATTTCAGGTACAATTTAGAAACAATAAACAAACAAGAATGCTGTCAGATTCCTCCAAGAAAAAACTCAGAGACTTATTTTTTTTTCTACATTTCTATTGCCAAATTGTTGTGTATCTGAATGCTTTGATGAAAATAATGATTTAATGAAAGGATTTATAGTTGTATGTTCATGAAGTTTTATTTTCTTCTTTTACTGTGGTCACGGATATTCAAATTTTGTGGAATTCAGTTATATTACCTTAAGTAAAAATAGACATTTCTCTTCTAATCCCACCAGATGTATCAATATGTCAGTCGTTATAACTATGCATCATCCAAAGTGATACCACTAGGCGCAAGAGGGAGTGATGTATCCACTGGCACCAGGTCATGACGGTAAGCAACAGCGAAAAATGTAAGGACTGTCATGGACTGTCTTAACCCTCACTTGTCTCAGCTCACTGAAATGTACTACATTCCTACTGATGGACATATTTTCAATGATCTTGTGATACTCGGCTCTTTTCTTGTCATTGATTTTTAGTTTTGTTATTCCCTGCCATCAAAGTTTGGCTTACACATTGGAATGTATTAAGGTGTAATCGATCCACTCTCTACAGTTGTACTCCTTAACCTGCCAGGTGTGGGCAGTGCGAACATGTGCGTTCAGCTCTTTCCAGATTTTTTTTTTTTTTTTTTTTTGTTGGCGTCTTTTTTATTGCATTGGATGTAATTTCAGTGCTGTTTGCGTATTGGAAGTCATCATTTTTCCTTCAAATACTTTTCTATTGATCTCGCACATATAGGCTGCTATTTTCATGTCAAATATTTTTCAGTTGTTTTGGAACATCACAGGTCACTATTATCCTCTTGATTTTTTTTCTTTTGGTCTGAAAGATCCAGAGTCACATTTTACACATTCTCTAGTCTCATTTACATACTTACACATATACCTTCCCTTTATGAGCTTCTATATGGAACCTTGCTTCAAGATTCACAATACTCAGGAAAAGTATCAATAAGTGTATTCTGCTTTTATAACGTTTAATGTGATTTTCATGGTTCCCACATTATTTACATTAAATGTCAACTAAAACTCAACTCTAAATTAAGTTTTTAACTTTCTTGTTATATCCCTTTAATTCTGTCCTTAAAGTTGTTCTAATTATACTATATTTGCATGGAAAAATCGGAAAATTTCCCATGCTTTGAGATTTATTTTTTTCTGTTTTCTGTTATACACATAATCCACATACCATGATTGATTGATTGGTTGATTTCATTTCGTGTTCCACAGGACCAATTGTGTTGGGTTCACAAGGACGTGGAACATGTCAGTTTTTACAGACATTTGCGTTAGCATATACAGACATTTGAATACATAATTATATAAAAATGTATACAGTAAATTCTTTGAGCAGCAATACAGAAAAAAAGAGTATAAATATTTTCTTAGAGTCATTAAAGCACTATGTAAAAAACAGATACAGAGCACAAACAGATACAGAGCTCAAGTTAAATAAAATTCACCTGGCATTGTTAAAATTTTACAATTTATTTACTTAAAAATTCATCTAGACTGTAAAAAGCTTTTTCTAGCAGAAATATTTTAGGGCTTTCTTAAACTTACTCTTGTTATGAATATCTGTCTTTATTTCAGGAAGAGAGCATTGAAGAGTTTTGTTTCAGTGTAGTGGACACCCTTTTGCACCAAGCTCAAATTTCTATGCTTGCTGTGTATGTCATTCTTCGTCCATGTATTATGCTCATTATAATTACTGTTTGGTTGAAGTATCTCTATATTTTTACAGACAAAACACATGAGAAAAAAATATATTAGCATGTAGTTAAGTTTTCAAAAGCTATTTCTTCATGAGTCTCTTGGGTGCAATCCGCATATAACTCTTAAAGCTCACTTCTGAACAATGGACACTCTCCTTCTAGTGGCTGGTTGCCCCAAAAAATAATGCCGTATTCAATAAGTGAGTGAAAATAGGCATAGCATGCCACTTTTGCAGCGTTAGGTTCAATACACATAATGACAACCCGTAAAGCATATGTAGCAGAGCTAAGCCTCTTACAGAGATCTATAATATGCGAAGACCAGTTCATTTTCCTGTCAATGTGCACTCCAAGAAATTTTGTTATTTCCATTCTTTCTATTCGCTGATTACCACATGTCACACTTATCTCTCTCTATTTTTCTGATTTTGTACAAAACTTGTGATGAAGCAAGCTGGGATATTTTTAATTCCCCTCTTGTTTTGCCATCTGCCTCCTTAAATTAGTTTTTTTTTAAATTTTAACTAAATACCATTAACATATGTGTATATAACCTGTATTTTCATAATATAGGAAGGCTGACTCTCAGTTTTAAAGAATATAACACCAGATCTAATTTTTTGCTTAGTTTTGTGTATGTAATTGATTTTCTAATTTATTTTGTCTATTATTTGTTAGTATCTTTCATTATTGGGTGAAATCAATAATCATTTCGTAACTTAAATTCTATTGTTAACTTATAAGCAAATATAAATTGTCTAATAAGTATAAATATTTGGAAGACAAAATGCTATTAATCTTAAAGTATCTATTTGACTCTATTCCAAAACATGTTAGCAATCCAGGCCTTAGTTAATTCCAAAGTAACAAACACTTTTGTCAAAAGTATTGTTTACATACTTACATTTGTTAATTTCATAATTTAACAAATAATTCAGCCTAACTCTTGTAGTAGAAGAAACTGTTAAAAAGACTCAATTTTTTATGTATTCAGTTAATTTAATGAGTTAAGTTTTAATTGTAATTTCTGTAAATTTAACTTTGTACAATGTGTAGTTTCAGTACCTATTATTGTGATGATAAATAAGGGCCCAATTTTTGGTCATGAGACAGTCAGTCCACGGCCGAGTTTCATACGAGAAATCTGTGTTAGCTAGAACAACAACAATGCTTCAACTTAACTGTGGAATAAGCGTTAAACAATTAGGCCATGTATTAAAACAATGACAGTGTCTTCTCCATACACACCTTCCTATTCTTCAAGAACTGTGAACTTTGTGGTTAGGTTTTTACTGCTTGTAGGTGTTCAATAGTAAACTATTGTAGCAGAACGTGGAGGTTTGCCTGCACACTATTAATGAGACTTATCAAAAGGTAAACAATAGTGCACTGGTCATAGAACTGTGTATTATTAGGGGGTTGTGAACAGTGAAATTAAAATACTGTGAAACGCAACTGTGCACCTGTTGGCTACATTATTTACAGTAGTCATTGTCAGAATCTAGAAACTCGATTTTTCAGCCAGTATGTCAACACTAAGGGCAATCAACAAACGATCAATGAAGAAACAAAGTAGGCAAACCACTACAAACTGAATAAAGCTGGTCTTATTGGAATTTAATGAGAGACCGTTCACCTTGAACCAATTAACCACACCTGAGAGTATGTAATTAACGGATTCCTCAAGACTACTATCTGTTCTACTGTTCATAAAAATTGTAGTATCATCAGCAAATAATGTGAATTTACACAGCAGGTTTGTACATGATGGTAGATCATTTATAAAAAGCAGGAATAATAGTGGCCCAAGAATTGAGCCCTGAGGCACACCACATGTAATGGAACTCCATTATGAATGTGATGAAACATGACATACTGCACCTGAGCTATTCAATACAACTTTTTATATTCTGTCTTGAGATACGACTGTAGCCAACTGATAACACAAAACTGCTAAATTATTATTGATGCAGTACTTAACTACATTTGATTATTCACGCTATAGTTTTCGTGTTCTTATGATACATTATGGAAACATTTTATATAAGGGAGTATTCACTATAACCCATGTGTGCATCAAAATTCAACCCTGCCATAAATTGTTTGTTTTTTGACTGATGTACCCTATTTAAGAGCCCTCATTCTCCACTTTGCAATAAACATATTACTTTTTCTGAAACCTTAATATTTTAAAAGTTATTAGTAGGCCCATTCAAAATTTTCATGTTCCAGAATATCTGAATCTTAAAATACAATCGTCTAAAAACCCTATTACAATTCTGTATTCTTGAATTTTGTTTCCAAGAATATATAACTTTTGTAAAATAACATGTTAGTTTATGAAATAACCAAATTATTGAATGTAACTTTCCACAAAATTCTTGGTTGTGTAATGAACCAAATGATGACTGTAACCTCAGCACCCTGTCCCAGCCACTGACCACTGCAGTCAGTGGCCCATACCACCACAGTACTCTCTGCAGTGAGCCACTTCCAAGCTCCATCTTATTTCCACGAGGCAATGACTAAGTCTTAAGTCTTCAGACACTGTCTACCCCTCAAAGGGTAGTCAGTGTCTGAGGACTTAGTCGTAGTTTCTGTGTGATGGAAGACTAGAGCAATGCTACCTCTTCCTTATAATCAGCCTCTTAACTGTAATATTTATATCCCTGTGAGTCCAGCCAGAGACTGTCCAGTAGCTGGGCTATTTCATGAGGCACATGCTGTGTCAAATGCTGCCACAGAGACAATGATGCTCCTATGATACAGCTACCAGCACCATCATTGGGTCTTGAACCCTCTACTGCTAAGTGACTGTCCAGATTCTTGGCAGCCATGAATTCTACTGTGGCCCTAGCTCTACTTGCTGGGATCCAGCCACCTTCCCACATTCTGGGGCGTGAACTAAGATCTCCCCAGTCTGGCACCACTCGGGCCTGATGCAGACACCCACAGTCATCCATTCTCTGGTGCAGAGTTCAGTGCACTGGGTTGCCATACTGTTACCAGGACAAATCATCAACACTGTTAGCTGCTCCTGGTGGAAAATGTGCTTTGTTGGCACTGCACAGTTTTCACAATTTTAACTAACAAGGGGAAGGCCTCAGACATGGCCAACCGATTGGGCTCAAATTTGGCAGGTCGTTTGTGTAAAACCTAAGATATGTTGGGTCAACACTCCTGCAATTTTGAGAAAATCACCCCAAAGGTTATGATGAGCAATGGGCTAAAAATTGGAGGGACCAATAGATAATTGTAAATAGAGCATTTTTCATCATCAGGTATGGGGTCCGCAAATGCAAACTTTTCCAGAAATCGAGGAATGAAATTTTTACAACTGTACCCACATGGTAAACACTTTTCACCAACAGTGCCGATAGTGTAAAGGCCAAGGCTGGGAATCAGAAAACCCGGGTTCAAATCTTGAAGAAACGTAGCAGATGTCATTCTTTTCGTTTGTATTTTTCCATATCTCAATTGACAGGGATAGGAGGATTAATAAGGTAAGTAAATTAGTAAGGAATGATAATAATAAGGTAGGCAAACTAATTTCCAAAACTCTGTGAGTTAGTAAAGTATTAAACTTTTAATCCTTGTCACATGAAAACAACTCCGAGTAGGAGTGCTACGAATTCCTCACAATGGATCACAGATAGCCAACTCTGCAGTGCTTGATTACAGCGAGGCACAGGACAGAATGCACGCGGGAAGAGTTATGTTGTGCCGGTTGTCTCTTTGTCATATCATAGTTGTGAAACTGGAAGAGTGAATTTGTCCAGCACGAGCCTTATAGAAGTCAATCAGAAAGAGCTGTTTCCCATTATTAGGCTGCCGCAAACCTCGTGGATACAGGTAGTGATTTTTCCGTTGTTAATGCGTCAAAACAAATACACTTTGTGAATGAATACAGCGTCCTTCTGTAAGTAACATATGACGAGTACTGTATGTAGTTTGTAGTAATTAGCTCATCTGTTTATGCTGTAGTAACTAGCTATTGTATATATCTTTCAGGTGCATAATCTGAATAATGGAGGATGTACACCCTTCAACTAGTGCTGTAATATATAGTTGGGAGCCTGCCACAGACGATGGCAACTGGGAAGTTAGTGACGCTGTGTTTTGGTTTGTAAAAGTGTTGCAAGACAGATGCATTATCAATGCACTATCAGAAGCAGGCAGTTCTGTTTCTCGACATTCCAGATTGATAGCAGCGGCTATCGTCGAGCGATTTTTGGAGCTGATGAACGAAATGATTTTTGTTAATACTGAAATACTATACCATGAAGACAAAGCAGAAGGTGATTCAGTGGAAGATATCCTGACCAGTGAATTGCAAAATGGTCATAACACTTTGGAGATCTCCATGTCACTGGGAATATGTGCTTCATCTGTTCCCGATGAGTATTACGAACCGGTTACTAAATGATTGAACTACTGCGCTATACCCCTTGAAGTAAAAGTAAAGGTGTTAGCGTTAGCCAGGAATCATCCAAATTGGAACTTACAAACACTGCAAAAGAATGGAGCAACAACAGCGCTGAAAAGGAAGAAGGACTTGAAATTGTGGGAAAGTGATATAGTTAAAGGAGGGACAAGATACGACAAATACCAGGCGATAAATAACTGGACATATGACTGATTTGTCGAATCTCATCGTAACAAGAATGTAACAACGAGAGTACTTCAGGAGTGGGCTGCAGGTGCAGCGCTTCAATATACAGCCAACAAGGATTTTACGTTTGCTGCATCATTATCTTGGGCAAGAAATTTCAAATCGGAGTGAAAAATTCATCAATGGCACGTCACTAAATACGTCTCTCATAAGGAGGTACCGAATATAGAAGATATACAGAAAGTGGCGGCTCTTTTCAGTATGAAAATGGCGTGATTATGTGATCAACACCAATCAAATACGATGCTAGTATCGGGTGAACGCACGTTATAGCATAAGGGAGAAAAACAAACCCTTGTCACAGTTGGTAGTAAAAACAAACTAACACATTTGTACATGGCACAATATGCCATCACAGCCTCTGGAAAAGTGTTGCCGAAAGTTTTCCTGTGTTTACAAGAAACGAATGTTACATTTGGTCCTTGGGTTATAGAAGAGGTCAATCGTTTAACCAACTCGTTGAAAAATGTTTACATTACCTGCTCCAAATCCAGGAAACTGATGAATATGATTTACAGAACATTTCTTGATAATGTTTTAAAACCATACGTTTCTGATAACAAGTTTTGTCTAATATTGGTTTCCTGGAGTGGACAAATTAATACTATAATATATGATACAATGTTTATAGATGGCGAGTGTCAGCCGACGTGCACAGTAAAAGTTATACCGCCAAACTTCACAACTGTGTGCCAGCTGTGTGATGTTTATTTCTATCGTCAGGTTAAAAACTTTATTCCCAGGCTTCAGGATTGGAGTGTGCTTCTGAAAACCCAACGGGAATTGCACAACCGCACGGCTACAATAACTATTCACAGCATAATTCATAACCAACTTTCAGCACTGATTTTTCAGGCAATGATGTTGTATGCATGGTACACATCAAAATTAATTCCTGAAAAAGACATATTTTTTAATGTAAACCAAGTTTGTTTTCCACGGACTCTTTGGAAGGAACAGTGTAGCTGTTGAAAGATTGCATTCATTAGATGTTCTTGGTGCCATGAGTATATTTGTTTTGAACGTTTATATGACAAGTACCATCCATATAGTTGTTCAAAACAAAGTGAGGACATGTTACAGTGGCTGGAAGAGCCATTGTAAAGTGACCTGGAGTAACATTTTAGTTGTTTACTGTCCCAAGAGGTTTGAGAAATTTATTTGCCTACCTTATTATTATCATTCCTTATTGATTTACTTTCCTTATTAACCCTCCTATCCCTGTCAGTTGAGATATGGAAAAATACAAACAGTAAGAAAAACATCTGCTAGGTTTCTTTCAGATTCAAACCCAGGTTCTGCAATTCCCAGCCAGTTACCTTGGCCGTTGCGCTATCGGTGCTGTCAGTGAAAAGTGTTTACCATGTGGGTACAGAAGGGGCAGTTGTAAAAGTTTCTTACCTCAATTTCTGGAAAAGTATGCATTTTTGGACCCCGTACATGACGATGAAAAATGCTCTATTTACAATTATCTAACAATCCCGCCAATTTTGAGTCAATTGCTCATCATAACCTTCAGGGGGGAATTTCTCAAAAACGCAGGGGTTGACCCAAAATATCTTGGATTCCTTCGTTTTGGTTGTACACAAGTGACCTGCCAAATTTGAGCCGAATTGGTTGGCCATGTTTGAGGCCTTCCCCTTGTAAAATAAACTGACAATATGGTGTTTATCCTTGGTGTACCAATGTAGAAGCTGTCACGGAAACTGCTAAGTAAAAATTCTGTGCAATCTCGATTTATTGTGTATAATGGTACACAGAAGAAAAGGTGCAGAGAGTGTACACGTTACCAAAGAACAAAGATGTTATTATGTTAATGACTGTAATCTCTCATATATGTCACATCTCTGACAGCTGGAATCCCCACAGGAGAATGAGGGCTTTCAAATTAGCTATAGCAATCTAGAAATAATTGGAAAATTACACAGTGAATAATAAAGTATTATAAATCCTTGCTTAAATAAGAATTGGGTATTTCAAGTAAGTAATATACACTATGTGATCAAAAGTATCCTGACACCCCCAAAAACATACGTTTTCATATAACGTGCAATGCGCTGCCAACTGCTGGCAGGTACTCCATATCAGTGACCTCAGCAGTCACTAGACAAAGTGAGATTGCAGAATGGGTCACTCTGCGGAACTCATGGACTATGAATGTGGTCAGGCGATTGGGTGTCACTTGTGTCATATGTCTGTACATGAGATTTTCACACTACTAAACATCCCTAGGTCCACTATTTCTGATGTGATGTTGTTGTTGTTGTCTTCAGTCCAGAGACTGGTTTCTTGCAGCTCTCGAAGCAACTCTATCCTGTGCAAGCTACTTCATCTCCCAGTACCTACTGCAACCTACATCCTTCTGAATCTGTTTATTGATTTTTACCCTCCACGCTGCCCTCCAATACTAAATTGGTGATCCCTTGATGCCTCAGAATATGCCCTACCAACCAATCCCTTCTTCTAATCAAGTTGTGCCACAAATTTCTCTTCTCTCCAATTCTATTCAATACCTCCTCATTAGTTATGTGATCTACCCATCTAATCTTCAGCAGTCTTCTGTAGCACCACATTTTGAAAGCGTCTATTCTCTTCTTGTCTAAACTATTTATCATCCACATTTCACTTCCATACATGGCTACACTCCATAAAAATACTTTCAGAAACGACTTCCTGACATTTAAATCTATACTTGATGTTAACAAATTTTTCTTCTTCAGAAATGCTTTCCTTGCCATTGCCAGTCTACATTTTATATCCTCTCTACTGTGACCATCATCAGTTCTTTTGCTTCCCAAATAGCAAAACTCATTTACTACTTTAAGCGTTTCGTTTCCTAATCCAATTCCCACAGAATCACTCGATTTAATTCCACTATGTTCCATTATCCTCGTTTTGCTCTTGTTGATGTTCATCTTATATCCTCATTTCGAGACACTGTCCATTCCGTTCAACTGCTCTTCCAGGTCCTTTGCTGTCTCTGACAGAATTACAATGTCATCTTCTCCATGGATTTTAATTCCTACTCTGAATTTTTCTTTTGTTTCCTTTACTGCTTGCTCAATATACAGATTAAATAACATCGGGGACAGGCTACAACCCTGGTGTGGGTATGGCAAATGCCCAATGAACCTCATCTGCCAGTGTGTGTTGTGCCAACAGTAAAATTCGGAGGCGATGGTGTTATAGTGTGGTTGTGTTTTTCATCTTCTTGCTTCCCACTGTTGAAGAGCAATTCGGGGATGGCGATTGCATCTTTCAACATTAATGCATGGCCTGTGGCAGAGTGGTTACATGACATAACATCCCTGTAATGGACTGGCCTGCACAGAGCCCTGAGCTGAATCCTACAGAATACTTTTGGTTTGTTTTGGAATGCCGACTTCGTGCCAGGCCTCACTGACCGACATTGATACCTCTCCTCAGTGCAGCACTCCATGAAGAATGGGCTGCCATTCCCCATGAAAACCTCTAGCTCCTGATTGAACATATGATTGTGAGAGTAGAAGCTATCATCAAGGCTAAGGGTGGGCCAACACTGTACTGAATTCCAGCATTACCGATGGAGGGTGCCAAGAACTTGAAAGTAATTTTCAGCCAGGTGTCAGGATACATTTGATCATATAGTGTATATGTATTATTAACAAACAGAGACCACACACTTGCTATATGTTTTCTTCAGCTTGGACGACTACGTCTGGTGTAATGGTCATGAAATGTAGTCTGAACTCTCAATATCAATGAAATGTACATTTTTAAGTCCGTACAACTTTTTTCTCACTTTTCGTATGTTACTGTGATTTCTCTATTTAACACTAACCGTGATAATTTAAGGTCTGAAGATTCCTGTTAGCTATCTGCAAGAATCAGTACAAAGATGGCGCTGAATGAAAGTTATTGGTGAAATAGCTTTATTAGTAAAATTAAAAACTATGGTGGAAAGTGCATAATGTGAGAAAAAAATCAGTACTTTTTGTGTTATATTATTAAAAAATTTGGTAAAACAAGAAGTGCGAACACTGAAAAATACAAAGATGATTTTGTGTGTGTAGCATTAACAACTGACACTGAACACTTGCAAGAAAATGGGACATCTTCCTACAACGATTGTGAGAAACGTGCTGACAAAGGAATAATGTGTCTAAAATGTGAAACAGTTTACCACTATAAGTGTGCAAACATTAAGTCCAAAATGAAAGACTTGGTACTGTTTGAATTGCTGTAAAGATGAAATGCACGAAAATGTAAACAGCAAAGACACTAAGACAATATTATAGAGTTTCTATTAGATGCAATTTGTGGGTTAAAGCTAAAAATGATGAACTTAAACAACAAAAATAGCAGTGAAAATCTCCACTGTACAGTGATGTGGTAATAGAAAATTTGATTAGTAAAAATACAGGCGACAGGGCCAGTAAACATTTTCAAAAATGCCAGGAAACTGTGAGAAGTGGTGCTGAGTGCATTTTCTATGTGAGAAAGTAGATCACGCACAAAAGGGACAGGAAATAACCATAAAAAACTGGAACTGTGATGAATGTAGGTCAAAGACATAAAATATATAACATACCTGATTATAATGAACCTGAAGACAATGAGATTCACACAGTCACATATGAATCCAAACACAAGAAACAGAACAACAAGGATTGTGGCACAAAAAGTGCTCCTGTATATAAATCATCTAATAAAAACCAGAGCAAAAAATCTTGCAGCAACCCAGATTTGATGGTGCCTGTTCTGAAACTGAGTAAAACACAAAATGTATCAAATGCTACATATAAAGAACAAGATGGAACACAGAGTCACAAAATACCAAGAAAAAAAACAACACACATCAGAATCTACTCTGATGGTTTTGGATGAGGGATGGCTACAAAAACGATGACCCTGACAACTCAAAAAAACATTAAAACTGAAGGCAGAGTGAAACCTGGAGCAAGATTCAAGCAGGTTCTCACCAACATCGAAGATTGCAGTAATCTGTCAAAGGGTGACTTTGCAGTTCTTATAGGTGGTTCCAATGATGTATACCATAATGAAACAGCTACAGCAACAACAGCTCTGAAGACAACACTTGGCAAGTTAACAAACACAAATGTTATAGTATTTGAAGTACCTCATTGTTACAATTTAATTGATATTCCTGGTTTATAAACTAAAATATTCTGTCAGTAAAAGATACAATGTGGAATTCTGTTATGAGGTAATTCAGCAGGCACAAACTGTGTATTCAAATGGCAAAAAAAGCAATTAGATGTATACAGTGATTGGGTCCAAGAGAAATCTGTAAGGAGCACTGCAGCCTATTAAACATAATGACCCTTCCTAGTCCCTATACACATAACTGCTTAAAATACGTAAAAGAAAGTATACAACAGTTTATAAAGAGACTGAAATTACATTTGCACAGCACTAGAAACAAATGCATGCTTGATACACCATATTGTAGGTGTCACCAACACACAACACTCACGAACACCTAAGTCTAAAGTTATATAAGAAACTGCAACAATCAGTCAAAACCCTCACTCTCTTTAAATTTAAGGAGGTATTAGACACATGGTTAAAAATAGCATACTAATCAACTGAAGAATGTCTTGGAGGTAATTTGTAAGGAGTGTGTAAACAATGAAATAATGTAACTATCATCAACAAAATGAGTAAAACTGTATAATTAATTCTTGAATGAAATAAACAAAGAAATAGTGTAACTATCATTAAATAAATGTGTAAAACTTTATAATTAATTCTTGAATGTAAACTATATAATGATTATTACTAAAATCATCTGATTAGTAGAAGTTTATGTATTTATGTGTAATGTAAAATAATGATGTTTGTAAAATGTTAAAATTACAAACTACTAAAAAGATGTGTGTGTGTGTATATATATATATAAAAAGAAAGATGATGAGACTTACCAAAGAAAAGCGCTGGCAGGTCAATAGACACACAAACAAACACAAACATACACACAAAATTCTAGCTTTCGCAACCAACGGCTGCTTCGTCAGGAAAGAGGGAAGGAGAGGGAAAGACGAAAGGATGTGGGTTTTAAGGGAGAGGGTAAGGAGTCATTCCAATCCCGGGAGCGGAAAGACTTACCTTAGGGGGAAAAAAGGACGGGTATACACTCGCACACACACACATATCCATCCGCATATACACAGACACAAGCAGACATTTGTAAAGGCAAAGAGTTTGGGCAGAGATGTCAGTCGAGGTGGAAGTACAGAGGCAAAGATGTTGTTGAAAGACAGGTGAGGTATGAGCGGCGGCAAATTGAAATTAGAAATTAGCGGAGATTGAGGCCTGGCAGATAGCAAGAAGAGAGGATATGCTGAAGGGCAAGTTCCCATCTCCAGAGTTCTGACAGGTTGGTGTTAGTGGGAAGTATCCAGATAACCCGGATGGTGTAACACTGTGCCAAGATGTGCTGCCCGTGCACCAAGGCATGTTTAGCCACAGGGTGATCCTCATTACCAACAAACACTGTCTGCCTGTGTCTGTTCATGCGAATGGGCAGTTTGTTGCTGGTCATTCCTACATAGAAGGCTTCACAGTGTAGGCAGGTCAGTCGGTAAACCACGTGGGCGCTTTCACACGTGGCTCTGCCTTTGATCGTGTACATCTTCCGGGTTACAGGACTGGAGTAGGTGGTGGTGGGAGGGTGCATGGGAAAGGTTTTACACCGGGGGCGGTTACAAGGGTAGGAGCCAGAGGGTAGGGAAGGTGGTTTGTGGATTTCATAGGGATGAACTAAGAGGTTACAAAGGTTAGGTGGACAGCGGAAAGACACTCTAGGTGGAGTGGAGAGGATTTCATGAAGGATGGATCTCATTTCAGGGCAGGATTTGAGGAAGTCGTATCCCTGCTGGAGAGCCACATTCAGAATCTGATCCAGTCCCGGAAAGTATCCTGTCACAAGTGGAGCACTTTGGGGGTTCTTCTGTGGGAGGTTCCGGGTTTGAGGAGATGAGGAAGTGGCTCTGGTTATTTGCTTCTGTACCAGGTCGGGAGGGTAGTTACGGGATGCAAAAGCTGTTTTCAGGTTGTTGGTGTAATTCAAGGATTCCGGACTGGAGCAGATTCATTTGCCACGAAGACCTAGGCCGTAGGGAAGGGACCGTTTGATGTGGAATGGGTGGCAGCTGTCATAATGGAGGTACTGTTGCTTGTTGGTGGGTTTGATGTGGACGGACGTGTGAAGCTGGCCATTGGACAGGTGGAGGTCAACGTCAAGGAAAGTGGCATGGGATTTAGAGTAGGACCAGGTGAATCTGATGGAACCAAAGGAGTTGCGGTTGGAGAGGAAATTCTGGAGTCCTTCTTCACTGTAAGTCCAGATCATGAAAATGTCATCAATAAACCTGTACCAAACTTTGGGTTGGCAGGCCTGGGTAACCAAGAAGGCTTCCTCTAAGTGACCCATGAATAGGTTGGCGTACGAGGGGGTCATCCTGGTACCCATGGCTGTTCCCTTTAATTGTTGGTATGTCTGGCTTTCGAAAGTGAAGAAGTTGTGGGTCAGGATGAAGCTGGCTAAGGTAATGAGGAAAGAGGCTTTTAGGTAGGGTGGCAGGTGATCGGCGTGAAAGGAAGTGCTCCATCGCAGCGAGGCCCTGGACATGCGGAATATTTGTGTATAAGGAAGTGGCATCAATGGTTACAAGGATGGTTTCAGGGGGTAACAGACTGGGTAGTGATTCCAGGCATTCGAGAAAGTGGTTGGTGTCTTTGATGAAGGATGGGAGACTGCACGTAATGGGTTGAAGGTGTTGATCTACGTAGGCAGAGATGCGTTCTGTGGGGGCTTGGTAACCAGCTACAATGGGACAGCCGGGATGATTGGGTTTGTGAATTTTAGGAAGAAGGTAGAAGGTAGGGGTGTGCGGTGTTGGTGGGGTCAGGAGGTTGATGGAGTCAGGTGAAAGGTTTTGTAGGGGGCCTAAGGTTCTGAGGATTCCTTGAAGCTCTGCCTGGACATCAGGAATGGGATTACCTTGGCAAACTTTGTAAGTAGTGTTGTCTGAAAGCTGACGCACTCCCTCAGCCACATACTCCCGACGATCAAGTACCACAGTCGTGGAACCCTTGTCCGCCGGAAGAATGACGATGGATCGGTCAGCCTTCAGATCACGGATAGCCTGGGCTTCAGCAGTGGTGATGTTGGGAGTAGGATTAAGGTTTTTTAAGAAGGATTGAGAGGCAAGGCTGGAAGTCAGAAATTCCTGGAAGGTTAGGAGAGGGTGATTTTGAGGAAGAGGAGGTGGGTCCCGCTGTGACGGAGGACGGAACTGTTCCAGGCAGGGTTCAATTTGGATAGTGTCTTGGGAAGTTGGATCATTAGGAGTAGGATTAGGATCATTTTTCTTCGTGGCAAAGTGATATTTCCAGCAGAGAGTACGGGTGTAGGACAGTAAATCTTTGACGAGGGCTGTTTGGTTAAATCTGGGAGTGGGGGTGAAGGTGAGGCCTTTGGATAGGACAGAGGTTTCAGATTGGGAGAGAGGTTTGGAGGAAAGGTTAACTACTGAATTGGGGTGTTGTGGTTCCAGATTGTGTTGATTGGAATTTTGAGGTTTTGGAGGGAGTGGAGCTGGAAGTGGGAGATTGAGTAGATGGGAGAGACTGGGTTTCTGTGCAATGAGAGGAGGTTGAGGTTTGCTGTAAAGGTTGTGAAGGGTGAGTGAGTTGCCTTTCTGGAGGTGGGAAACCAGGAGATTGGATAGTTTTTTAAGATGTAGGGTGGCATGCTGTTCTAATTTGCGGTTGGCCTGTAGGAGGATGCTCTGAACAGCCGGTGTGGATGTGGGAGAGGAAAGATTGAGGACTTTTATTAAGGATAGGAGTTGATGGGTGTGTTGATTGGCTGAGTTGATGTGTAGGTGAAGGATTAGGTGGGTGAGAGCAATGGATTGTTCAGTTTGGAACTGGTATAGGGACTGATGGAAAGAAGGGTTGCAGCCAGAGATGGGAACTTTAAGTGTGAGGCCTTTGTGGGTGATGCCAAATGTCAGACAAGCCTGAGAAAATAAAATATGGGAGTGTAATCTGGCTAGGGTGAAGGCATGTTTGTGGAGGAAATGTAAATAAAACTTAATGGGGTCGTTGTGGAGGTGTTGTGAGGGTGACATGGTACTAGAAGGTGGAAAGTGTAACATGGCTGAAATGAAAATGAAAATAAATATAAAAATATATTGGGAGAGATAAAGGTGAACTAGAAAGCAAATGGAGATCTGGTGTGAAAACAGGCGAAAAAGTGTTGGTTAGAGCTGGGCTATGTTGATCCCTTGGTGAACTTGTGTAGGTAGATAACGATGTGCATAAAGGTTAGGAGGTTGTGTTGTCGCCAAAACACGGTATTGGGTGGAGAAATTTGGGAAAATTTCGAAAAAACTACGTGAGGATGTATTAAAAGGAGTGGTTTGGTGGTGGCAGATTATGGAAATGAGGCTAACAATTGTCTGATGGAGAAATAATGACGTTAAAACCTGTGGGAAGCGACTAAAAATGATCGGTGATGTGAGAAAAACGGAGATGAAATAAAGCAAAAGTTATTAGAACTAGCCGAAATGGCTGTTTAATAGGTGAAAGGAACTGTTTGTGAACTGGAAATGGTGGATTTTATAGCAGCGGCAGTGTTGAAAGCGGAAAAAAGTTTTTTGGTTATGGTTTGGAAGTGGGTTAAGTATTATTGAGTATATATAGGCGGGATAAAATTGTATGGTAGATCCGGTAAAGAGGAGAAGGTGAATACAAAGTGAAACTACTTGCAAAAACTACTTACAAAAACTTTCCTGATGAAGCAACCGTTTGTTGCGAAAGCTTGAATTTTGTGTGTATGTTTGTGTTTGTTTGTGTGTCTATCGACCTGCCAGCACTTTCGTTTGGTAAGTCACATCATCTTCGATTGTGTATTAATGCGTAGCAGGAGTTATTGTATTAGCAGACTCAGAAAGGAAGCAAATCAGTTCACAGTCTGGACCAGAGGATATGCCTTTGTTAAGTGATTTAGGCTGCTTTGCTACACCAAGGGTATTTGTTTCTAAGTTACTCTTATTGGCAGCTGTTCTCGATTGAAATTCTGAAACATTTAGTTCATCTTCTTTGGTGAAGGACTTTCAGAAAACTGTGTTTGGTAACTCTGCACTGTTTAGCAACTCTGGCACTGACATCAGGAACACTGTCAACGTTTTCACACAGTGAAGGTATTGATTGTGTCTTGCCATGGTACAATTACATATGACCAGAATCTCTTCAGATTTTCTGCCTGGTGTTGAGACACAGTTTTATTGTTGAACTATTAAAAACTTTTCACATTGAACCCCACACTAAATTTTGAGCCTCAGTAAAACATCTTACCTATTAATTATGTTTGCATATGACTAGTATATATTGAGTTATCCTGATAGATCATGGAATCTACAGAAAAAGGTGAATGACCAAATGCTACCTTGAAGAGACAGTTCTTGACTTTTATAAATGATATACCATACTGCTTGTGAGTAGCAGAGCCAGCATTATTTGCAGACAATACTAGCATTTTTGGTATAGGCCACATTGGTGCTAGAATGAAATTTTCACTCTGCAGCAGAGTGTGCACTGGTATGAAATTTCCTGGCAGATTGAAATTGTATGCCAGACCAAGACTTGAACTCGGGACCTTTTCCTTTTGCAGGTAAGTGATCTACCATCTGAGCTACCCAAGCACAACTCATGACCCATCCTCACAGCTTTAATTCTGCCAGTACCTCATCTCCTACATTCCAAATTTCATAGAAGCTCTCCTGTGAACCTTTCAGAACTAGGACTCCTGGAAGAGAGGATATTGTGGAGACATGGCTTTGCCACAGCCTGGGCGATGATTCTAGAATGAAATTTTCACTCTGCAGTGGAGTGTGCACTGATATGAAACTTCCTGGCAGATTAAAACTGTGTGCCAGACTGAGACTTGAACTGGATAGCTCAGATGGTGTAGCATTTGCCCATGAAAGGTCCTGAGTTCGAGTCTCAGTTCGGCACACAGTTTTAATCTGCTAGGAAGTTTCACATTGCAGCTTATTTTACAAGAAGAGGTTCCTGTGATAATAGAACAGAAAAAAGATTTGTAGACAACTGGATGGTGACATATGGGAAGAAAATCATACCAATAAGCTTTAATGGCATAATAAGAAATCCCAGACGCAATGTAATCTTAGAATTAGGCATCTGTAACATTGAACACACATTTTTGAAGAATGTCTCCAGGACTTCAGTTGTATGATCATTTAAGATGGGAAAATATGTGAAACTACTGAAAACTGGTTGAGTAAATGTTGCTATGGCTTAAGAATGCTCAAGGAGTTAGTTTCAGGTTTCAACTATTATTTACACAATAAATCATAATGATGTGGAAGAAGTCACAGTTTGTAAGAGTTTTTTTTTAAGTATACCAATGTGAGTTAGTAATTCCTACTCTCTCTTTACACATTACAGAATTAGAAATTTTTCTATAGAATAGGATTTGTTAAGGAGAAACTTTTTCAGTTTGATTCCATATTTTTCTGTTGTCATACAATTTATATGACAGGGTAAGTGATCAAAAATTTTGGTTGCAGCATTGTGCACTCCATTTTGTGCTATAGACAACTTTAATGTGGAGTAATAAATGACATTGTTTTTCTGGTAATGTAATTATCTACATCAGTGTTCTTTCTGAACTGCAATGGATTATCTACAACAAATATGAGGGAATATAACAATATAATGAAAAGGATGGTAGTTATTCATCATATAGTGGGGATGCTGAGTCGCAGATACTCACAACAAAAAGACTGTCACAACAAAAATAAGCTTTTAGCCAACAAGGTCATTATCAAAAATAGATGACAGACACACACACACACACACACACACACACACACACACACACACACACACACAAAACACATACACACACACACACACACACACACACAATCACTACTCTCACACACATGACTACAGTCTGTGGCAGCTGAAGCCACACTACAAGCAGCAGCAGCAGTGCACAATGGGAGAGGCAACTGGGTGAGGGAAAGGTGGAGGCTGGAGCAGGAGGGGGGAGAGATAGCAGGGTAGTGGTGGGGGATGGTGGAGCACATCAATGAAGTGTGCAGGGACGAGGTGGAGAGAGGCTCCGGCAGCTAGGTGCAGTCAGGAGGTTAGACGGAGGGTGGGGCCAAGAGGTGGTAGCAGAACAGGTGAGAAAGTAAAAAGACTGGTTGTGTTGGTGGACATATGGCACAGGCTGTGAAGCAGTCACTGAAATGAAGACTGTCATGTTGGGAGGTATGCTCAGCATCAGTTGTTTCTTGGCCACAGTTTGACGCTGGCCATTCATGTGGATAAACAGCTTGTTGGTTGTCATGCCCACATAGAATGCAACACAGTGGTTGCAGCTTAGCTTGTAGATCACATGACTGGTTTCACAGGTAGCCCTGCCTTTGATGGGACAGGTATGTTTATGACCGAACTGGAGTAGGTGGTGGTGGGGAATGTGTGGGACAAGTCTTGCATCTAGGTCTATTACAGGGTTATCAGCCATGAGGTAAGGGGTTGGGGTAGGTGAGTATATTGTGTAATTTTGGTGGATGGTGAAATACCACTGTGGGATGGTGGGAAGGATACTGGGCAGAACTTTTCTCATTTCAGGTCGTGAAAGTAGTAGTCAAAACCCTGACGGAGAATGTAATTCAGTTGCTCCAGTCCTGGGTGGTACTGAGTTAAGAGAGGAAATGATACTCTGTGGCTGGATGGTGAGGAGTAAATGTGCTGTGCAGCAGTAGTCAAAATGCCCAACTCCTTAAACTGATGTCTACAAGATGGCAGTGGGTGAGCACCACATATTATTCTTAAGGCGTTTCTTTGGGCACTGAAGACTTTATTTCTTAAAGGTGAGGTACCCCAGGCCATTATTCCATAAGCCATTACTGAATGAAAATATGCAAAATGTGTCAACTTACTGATTTTTCTCTCCTGAGGATTTGCACTGATTCTAAGTGGAAAGAAATGTGACTGATCTAAGTTGTCTTAAGATTTCCAAAACTTTTTTTTTTCCAGTTTAAGTTCTCTTCAGTATGGACACTTATGAATTTGAAGTTTCCATCCTGTTTGTTATTTCCTCACTCTGTGTTATGCTTATCATTGGTGTAGTATCTCTACATGTGTGTCTTTTTAAAGTTCAGGGTGAGACCATTTGCAGAAAACCTGTCAATGATACTTTTAAGAAAATTGTATATGATATCTTCTGTTGCTGTATGCATGCTTGGATTGATTACAATACAAGTGTTAGAAGGACTAATTCTGCTTGTTGATTAGATGGAAAATCATTTATATATAGAGTAACAATAGAGAACCCAAGACTGAGCCTTAGGGAACCCTATGTGTGAATTCTCCTGAAGTGTTACCTTGGTGAATTGGTTAATGTTGCTTACTCTATGTGTGATCAGCCACCCTGATGTGCGGCTGACAACTTTACCTCATATTTTTACCTCATATTTAACTTTGGTTCACGATTCTCAATTCCTTTTGTGGTCCTGATATGCACAGAACAGTACTGTCAGACTTATTTACCTTGTTATGATGTTTAGCTACTGGAAGAGGGCTCCGTTCTGTCCAAGCTACTAAATGACATAAATAATTTTGTGTTGACTCTTCTGTATTTTACATGCACTGTTTTTTTTTGTACAGCTCCAATTACAGTAATAGGTGAACAGAACTATCTTATTTTATAGCTCATGACAGACTATTACAACATATGAATCTTGCTGTGACATTAGTAATCAAGAGAATGACGATTCTGACAATGATTTTTCAGCTGTTTAGCATCATTTACATTTTTGTGTATGCTCCTTGACCTCAAAGGTACCGTCAAGCCACAATGCCCAAAGAACAAGCTCTCCACAATAGTAAGTGGAAATGTTGACTCACAGTTGTGCCTTAGTGATGTCCACAGCTTATGTGAGTTACACTTCATCTGCACACACATAAAATGAGAGCATACACAGTTGGATGTTCTACACTTAACTGCTACACAAACTACATTCTCAATTTCCATGAACATCTTTTGTCTGCTAAGAGGATAGAGGTTTGTCCCATAACTCAACTTACTTAAATACTTAAATAATCACATCATATAACATTAACAAAAAAATCCTTAAACAATTTGGAGTTTCTCTTTTATTTAATTATCTCTATTATTTTCAGCACTTGAAGTTTCTGAAGAGAAAATCGAATTTTTGTTTTTATTTTTAAATCAGTCTCCATTAAGTAATTCAGCTTGGTACACAAAGTTTTGAGTAATACTTAGCATACTTCATCCAAAATATTTGTGTTGATCCAACTGATCATTCTTTTCTGTCAAGAAGAGTACTAGTAATAACTAAACTTTTAATTGGGCTATGTTATGTTTAATTTATTTTTGTTTCTTTACTTCATCCCAGAAGTGTAAGTGTCTCAAATTTATTGAGATAGCAAAATGATTAGTTCCTTCTTTGCTGTGAAGCTGTGATGCTGATTTTTAAACCTGCAGCCCTCTTTACAATGTCAAATATCAGATTTGTGATAAGTCAACATCTGGGGAAACATGAAAACAAAGAATAGTTATAATCAGTGCCCAGTGTGTCTATTATACTTTAACTTATTTTGGAGAATACTTTGACCATGCCACTTCATATTCTGTGGGCAGGTATGGTGTAAATACTTTTTAATCTATTTGATAGGAGTTTTCCCATCCACATCCTTCTACATAAAAGAAATGGTACAGTTCATTCCTTCTATGGATACACCAGACCGAGGTGCAAGTCATCACTTACATGGGACCACCTATCTTTTACTTTCCAGTGCCTATACAAAATTGGGCACTCTCCATCTCAGATATTTAACAGCATGCACAGCCTCTGACCCCTTTTCTTTGTACAATCTAATGATGAACTTTCTCCGTAGTATATCAACTCCACCTGGTTATTCCACATGTTTTTCTAACTCCTTCTTTTATGCTGCTTGCAATGTCATATATTACTTTATGAAAATACCTAATAAAAGGCCTGCCCTCATGAGATCCCTCTTATGTTTTTCTTTTTTCTTTTCTCTCTCTCTCTCTCTTCCTCTTCTTCTTCTTCTTCTTCTTCTTCTTCTTCTTCTTCTTCTTTTTTTTTTTTTTTTTGTAGAAATCTGTGCACTTCTCTAGATGTCATTTACCTATTTCTAAACATTTGATATGAATGACTGGGACTCAATGTGTAAATCTACTTTTTCATCCTTTCAGACCAGCTCCTTCATATGTTAGTCCATAACAACTGCCTTCTCTTAGGGAATTCCCATGCAGCTATAAATCTACTTTTTCATCCTTTCAGACCAGCTCCTTCATATGTTAGTCCATAACAACTGCCTTCTCTTAGGTAATTCTCATGCAGCCCCCTACAGAATAGAGATAATTTTTCAAAATGTTATACACTTTATAGTGAAAATGTAATGATTGATGGAATGGTGAGAATTTGTGTGGGAAAATTCAATGATGAACACATCAGTGTTCACGATGAAGCATGGAATGAGTGGCCTTCTGTTGTCTGTGATGGTTTGTTTGATAACGTGAATGAGAAAATTCATGAAAACAGATGGTTTGCAATATGATGAGTATCCAGAAATTTCATTCAGGAATGCCTCCACTCCATCAAGTATTGTTTTGATTCTGGAGTGACATGAAAAATCCAAATTTCATCACTGGTCATGATTCTATTTAAGAATTCATCTCTCTTACCACTTTCAAAAACTGTTTTGCATGAGACTGTCACAAATTGTTCAAATTTTTCCAAATGGTGTTCACATTGGGTTCTGAAAATACTTATGGATGTTCACAGAATGAAGCGACTTTGACATTTCTTACCCGACACAGTGATGAGAGACACGAGTTCTCAAACAGAATTGTGACTGGTGATGAAATTTGGATTTTTCATGTCACTGCAGAATCAGAACAAGACTTGATGGAGTGGAGGCACTCATGATCCCCCAAAAGACAAAAATTCAAAACAACATTGTCAGTACAAAAAATCATGTGCACTATGATCTGGAAGAGACAGGTAATTCTGCTTGTGGAGTTCCTTTGTAGAGGTAAAACCATCAATCCTGCATGATACTGGGAAATACCGAGAAAACTTCAGTGAGCAATTCAAAATGAAAGGTGTGGAATGCTTCGTGAAGGCACTGTGTTGCTTCATGACAACAGGCATCCCCATTCATTTTGGTTAAAAAAATGTTTTTATGAGATGTTTTCCAAAACAGTACTTTCTTTCTGGACATGCCTTGTATGAATAGAATTTATTGACAAGAAACACAAGGCAAATAAACTGAACATCCAAATAAACACACATAAAAGTAACTTTCATATTGTAGGAAATTTGCCCTTGATTCACATTAATAAACTATTTCATGCACCAAATTATTTGTACTGTTTTAAGCATATGTGGTATTTATAACCTCTTAATCTCTGTTGGCATAGTTTTAATGTCTATTACAAAGTTTTGTCCATTTCTGATTGATTATTTGATGATGTAGCCATGAAAATGAAGAGGGTATCTCAGTTTACAGCACCTTCCCATTGCTGGTTCTGGAAGTAATCTGAGAAATTTCACCAACATGAACAACCCATTAACCAGAATATAGTGCGTCCTGGAAGTCTGGCTACATCAAACAAAATGTCATCTGCTTTATTTTCTTCTGTCTGTTATTACAGTAGGAAGTCATTCAAAATCATGTCTGTCACTATCATCACACAAATCAACTGGTCTGGATTCACTGCCTGAATTAGAGTCATCTATAACCTTCTTCTTAGTTTTCCTTCTCTCTGATGTTACTTTGTGCAATGTCAATTTTAAATTGTTGGAGAAAATTGCACCATTGTGTCTATTAAACAAGCTTGCTTCAGGCTTTCTCAGGTTTAATTGTTCATGGCATTTTATAATGTCTTGGCACCTTTCTCTAGTAGCTTCTCCATTTTCTTTCCCAAGATGAAGGCATGATTTTATTCTGTGATGTACCACAGTGAAATGCCAATTTTGTTAACTCACCTCAAAAAATCCATAATGCATTTTGGAGGCAGTTATGTTGTAATAACCAACTCATTTTCTTCCTCAGGACTAAATATCTGTTGATTGACAATTTTTGTAAGATGTATAATTAGGATTTTTTAAGTATTTCTGTAAAATATCTCTTAAAATATGAAAATCTTTTACTGCTTTTCTCACTTAGAGTCCAGTCTCCACAACAACTGCAGCTCCTGTCAGAGCTTCCAAAGAAGTTGGTGGTCTTGTTTTATCCTCCTTGCTCCTTTGTATCTGTCTAAATAAAAGGGCAGTTATTGAAACAAACTTTGTTATGTACCTAAGCAGCATTTGAGGAGCATGCTCACATACAGGTAACCTTATGTGATCTGAGCAAGGCCTTTGACTGTGTTGACCACTCTGTTCTGCCTCTAAACTTGAGTACTATGGAATAAGTGACAAAAATTCAAAACTTGTAAAAATCATATCTTAATGAAAGGAAGCAAGTGGTGAGTTCAGAAAGTCATCTGTCAACACACTTGAGGTTCAACATGGAGTGCCACAGGCATCTAAACTAGGATCATTTCTATTCCTTGTACATATAAACAATTCACCGGGAAACACATACGTGAAGACATATATGTATGCAGATAATACAACTTTTCTGTCTGTAAACCACGTATTTGATAGCCTTGTTAGTAGTAAGACTTTGGCAAAAGAAAATGCAATATCATGGTCTAATGCGAATGGCCTACTATAAAACGAGGGAAAGATCCAGAATATGTGGTTCAGACTATCAAAGACTGTAAAAATAGAAAAACAAAATGCAAAATTTTTAGGTATCATCTTTGATGATAAACTAACATGAAACACTCATGTTGTACACATAGTGATTAGGCTGTCAGGGGTTATATATCTGCTGAAGAGACTGATGTGATGCAGCATATTTGAATATGTAAGGACAGCATACTTTGCTGTTTTTCAATCTGTTTTAAGGTATGGGTTAATACTCTGGGGAAACAGCATAAAAATAAGTGAAATTCTGATGATACAGAACAGAGTAATCAGAGTAATGGAAGAGGTAGATAAAACCATTGTTCAGTAAATATAGAATCTTAACAGTTATTAATCTATATGTTCTTGACAGTGTTAACTATATACTTGTTGACCAACCAAATTTAGGTGTAACGAATCAAAGGTACGACTACAATACAAGAATCTGTACATCTCTGCTCTTGCCACAAGATAGATTAGCAAAAACTAACAATAGTCATAAGCACATGGCAATTCAAATATGTAACAAGTTTTCTAAACATGTCTCAAGCATGCCTACCAAAGTATTTTAGAAAAAGTTACATGACTTCTTGTTAACTAACCCATTCTATTCATTAGAAGATTTTTTTAGAAATGCCCAATATGAACTTAAATACGTGAAAAGGTATTTTATAAGATTAGTAGGTTAAGTTAACTGATGAAGTCTACTGAACATCATAATGTTGAACAACTAGTAAATAACCCAAACCTAATAATGAACTGTACCTTGGACCATGATCACAGTACAATGCCACCAACTGGCTCAAGCTAAAATTTCCTCCCACCTTCATAAAATGTTTACACAATGTGAAATAATAAAATGGTTGGAAAATTCAAAATATTGTTATTAACATAAATGTCTGTCACAATTATTTATCACTTAACTTTAATTCTTTTTGCATATACATGTAGCTGGAATAAACTTGAATTATAAGAAGAGAAAAACTTACTTTTAGTGACAAAAGCAATGATATATTTAGGTCATTGGAATAGTTGCTCCTTGCTCTTATGAAAACAGGTTGCTGTACTTATATCAAGGCAGGCAACTTTTAATGTGAAAAAGACTGAAATTAGAGAGTAAAGACCAGAGATACAAGACTGGCTCAAGGTACACACCAGATCAAGGCACAAGCCTCTCCCCTAATCTTATTATACATAAATTGTATAGTATGTGACTTTGATTCTACAATGTCATTTACTATAACTGTAATACATTCTGTTTATATTATTGTGTTCAATTCCTTCATTTACTAGAGGATTAAGTTCCTCTCTAGTAGGACATATTGTTCTGTGACTAAAATTGAAATAGGACAGTGAAAGATATATTCAACTTAAAAATCACAGGATATCAAGAGCAAAACAAAATGTGAAACAATTAACACCAACACCTAACAAACATCAGCCTGCCAAATTTGCAAAGCTCACAGATTTTCCTGGTTGTATGAATTTCGTTAACATACCCATATTGTATAATATAGAATATTTACTTCATGACATACAGAATCTTTTCTACCAGAGATTAGGTCATACTATGACATTAGTGCCTTAACTCACATATTCCATGTGATCCATAATGGTTGAACTTATGATTCACTTCGTGAGTAATGTAATCCAAAACATGTCCTTTAGCTTCAGCTAAGCATCAAGTAAAAGGTAATAAGTTTCTAAAGCCTCAGTTGAGTAATAATAAATAAGGTAATAAAATAACAACATAATTAAATATAATTGTACTGACACTTCTAATATTCCTTTAATGTTCAGTTTCAGTAAACTGAGATTTGAGATTTAATATGAGATTTAATACGCAGCAGTGCCTTTGTGTCTGTAAGTAATTTGTTCAACACTTATGCTCTACTGCTGAACCGACGATTATATTTATCACTAAACTTTCCACCAAAGCAGATGAAAACAGGTGGACGCATAATAACATTCCTTATATTATATAAATGAACTTTTTGAATCAAATTCATTTAGTTTATGAATTAGTAAACAAAAAAAGAAGATTATCTTCACTTCAGTAAGAAATTAAAAATAAATAACTTGGCATAATAATGTTGAATGACTTGTAAATAACCTTGGAATAACCTTTGAAATAAATAAAAGTCTTTTCTGCAGTTCTGTGTCTGGTTGCATGACACATACTATGTTTGTATTGATCTGTAAAGCCCTCTAGATTAACTATTATAACTTCCTCCTGGATCAGGGTGACTAAAAGTCTTAAATTTGTTTCTGTATTTGGAACTCTATTTACTGCTCCCTATTGTAAATGTTTAACAATGAAGTTAATTTTCATGGTATTTGCTCAGCCCTTAGGTAACACTTCCTTAAATTGCCTTGAAAATTCCACTTGGTGTACAGAACCATCTGATTTGAACTTTAGAAATTCCTTTTAGTGTTCTATAATATTGCCCAAAGGTAGCACTAGTAGATCCAATATTGTTTTGTATTTTTGATACAACTACTTCCTGTAGGTGTTATACCAAACTAGTCAAAGTATTTGAGACTCTAACTACTTCACCATAATCTTTGCTTGCCTCTAATACCTGTACCTGTTCTCACATATTTGAGATTTTTTGGTACTAGATTTTAATTCCTCCCCTTGTCTTTTTAAATGTCTAGCTCTTCTGATTTATATAATTTCTCTAATATTTCTAATAAACCTCTTTGTGTTTTGCACATGGTAACAGGCATACAATAATGACAATAATGTGTTAACTTAATAGCACTGAAATGTATTTTTACAACTCTTCATAATAGATCACAAAAAAAGTCTCAGCTTGGGGCTGTTTACAGCTCACCTATCATGTGCACAGCAAGCTGCACTGTGACACTGATGTATTCCAAGTAGGCTCAGTGACACAGAGATGAAGCTGTGTACTGATTGCATGGTGAGCTGACCAGCCATTGCACAGCAAAGTGTAGTTGTGCTGATATCATGTTGCAGGCATGCCATCGGAGATCACTGTTGGAGCTATAGTCTTGAAGTTACAACCCAGCATTCTCCCATGTCATCTGTGAGATTTTTCTCCACACACATGCCAAATGTTACATAAGCACATGAATATCTGTCATTGTTGACCTGGTTGCTGTGGTCAACTACTATCCATTGAGCAATCTTTTTATAAATATTTAATATTTCTTCAGTTTTAACACAAAATAAACTTATTTTTTCTTGAATAGTCAAATCAGTTAAAGCACATTAGTGTGTCTGTGCACTTATCTCTTCTCGGTTCTTGACTTACGTTGCTCTGGACAATGTCCCATCATCTTCTCTTATTTTCATCAAATTTCTTGAAAAATCAGAAATGATCTATTCCTTTCATGCCACAAATTCATGTCCTGCATAAGGGAGTCAAAATGGAGTGATACCGTGTTGAATTGGTTAAAGTGGGTTACTCCACATATGACCTGTCACTCTGATGCATGTTTCACAACTATACCTTGTATTTAATTTTTGGTCACCATTCTCAAGGTTAATTCCTTTTGTGGTCCTGCTATGCAGTGCCACAGAACCATACCATCAGACTTCTTCACCTTGGTGTGATGTGTGGGGCTGGAAGAGTGCTCCAATCTGTCTACGCTACTAAATGGTATTCTCAGGTAAGACAGAGCTTATATGGAAACAAAACTTTAGTACTCTATTGGAAATGTCATCAAATCCAGATGAGCTTTCATTTTAGAGAGAATATACAATTTTCTTAGTTTCAGTGTCAGAATTTGACAATACATTCAAATGATTTGATTTTATGAGAGTTGCTTTTTCAACATACTGCCGTTATTTTTCTCTATTTTTTGACTGTTTTTAACAAATGACTGTTAAACATATTGTCATGTAGAAGAAGGTGTAATTAGACGAATGAAAAACACTAACTTCGCTTAACTAAGTTGCACATACAAGAGTGTGGAGTGAACTGCCTCCAGCCAGAACACATACAGTATATATATACAGCTACAGAACATTCCAGTAGAATGATTCTTGAGAATTGTGGATACTTCTAGAATGTACTCGAATCAAATATAGAAATTAAAATTGTATAGTCTCGATGAATTTTGAACTCACGATCCTCCATGCAACAGTTTAGTATTATAACTACTACACCACAGTGCTACTCAACTTTGTCTGTGACATTGCTCCCTCCTTAAGTGAACAGCATCTCAGTGTTATGTCATCCTGGTCCGGGAATGCGTCATCAGTCCTGCATACTCTGACTCCTGATGACTGATACTCGCCTCAGCAGTGATCTTCTTAGAACTTCTTTTGCCGCTATGCTCTTCATCGCCTTTCTGCTTGTTGCCTGTCACTAGAGCTTCAAATTTAGCCTGGATTGCAGCATCCTTATAGGGTTTCATTTGAAGGACGTGGACCATATCTCTGATCTTTCGTTGTTTTGTGTCGGAGTCGAAATCTTCAACTTCATAAGTAACATCATACAACTGTCTTACAACCTTATTAGGTCCAAAGCAACGTCTGAGGAGCTTCTCAGAGAGACCAACCTTTTGAACAGGAGTGAAGATCAGGTCACCAGGCTAGTAAACAACAAGGCGGTGGCTCCATCATACCTTTGACCATCATTTCCTTGAGGCTGCAGCATGCGGAGTTGAGCTAACTGACGAGCTTCCTCAGCTCTGGTTAACACCTGGCTGAGGTAGTTGTCATCCACATCATCAGGATGTAATGAAAACAGTGTCCATCATTGTAGTCGACTCACGCCCATGCACAAGGAAAAATGGCATAAATCCTGTGGTGTCTCGTTTGGCGGTGTTGTAGGTGAACATCACGAAAGGTAGCACCTCATCACAGTTGCTCTGCTCGACATTGATGAACATCGACAGCATGTCAGCCAAGGTCTTATTAAGGCGTTCAGTAACCCATTAGTTTGCTGATGATAGGCAGTCATCATGTGATGAGTAATGTTGCGCTGATGGTTTATCTCTGTCACAAGATGCGATTGAAAAACTTTCCCTTGATCTGTAATTAATGGGCTTGGGGCACCGTGCTTTAATACAATGTCTTCCATGATGAATTTGGATACTTTGGATGCTTTGGCTGTTTTCACAGCTTTTGTAATGGTATAGCATGTCAGATAATCAGTGCAGACAATAATCCATGTATTGCCACTAGCAGTTGTTGGAAATTGTCCGAGGAGGTCAATCCCAACATGCTGGAAAGGTGTTTCGGCTGGTGGAATTGGTATGAGTTGGTCAGGTGGTTTCTGAGGAACTGCCTTTCTCCTCTGGCACTCTCAACAGTGCGACACATAGGGGAGCGGGGGACTTGTTGTAACAGGGGTAAGTAGTAACAGGCTCTTTTCACTAGGATCTTAAACTTTATTAGCATACATGTTGCCATAGCTGGTGTCCTGCCAGCCGGCGAAGTGTGCACGCGCTTCACTTTTGCCAGGTAATATAAAATTGTTCTGTCGTAACATTTTGGTTTGCGTTATTATTATCAACTAATTGTAAACTTCCTATATCTTATTTACATTCAGATTTATCTATCTCTGATAATGTGAAACAGTTTTTCAGATTTCTAAATTGTTTAAATAGTTATCTTCATAAATGTTAAAAATCGTACCATGGGGTTAGTTGTAACAAAATCCTGGGGCTTGTTGTAACATGTTACAACATGCCCCACGTTAGGATGTAGATACCTACTTATTTTTTTCCTTTCTTCTAGAATGAGGGTGTATAAAAGAAAGTCAGAGTGGGCAACACAAAGCCAAAAAGTGTACAAGTTAGCGGCAGCTGAAGTTGTTGGGCAGGGGGGGGGGGGGAGGGGGGGGGGGGGGAGGGAGGCTGTATTTGGAAAGCTAGTCAGACTTTCGGATTAAGTCACATCTCTCTTTGTAGATACACACAGAAAAAGAAGAATAATGAATGTTTAAGTGTTGGTTATGTTAAGCCTAGACAAGTATTTACTCCAGAAGAAGAGGGTAAGATGGCTTCCTTCCCACTCAAGTGCACCGAAATAAATTTAGACTACTTCCTATAGAAGTAAGGAAACTAGCTTACCAATGTGGTGTGCAGCTCAATGCTAAAAACATTCCTCCTTCGTGGCATCAAAATAACATGGCTGGTACTGAGTGGTTCCAAAATTTTATGCGCGCAAATCCACAGTTATCTTTAAGGACACCAGAAGCAACGTCTTTAAGTCGAGCGACTTTTTCAGTAAGACTAACATTAATTTATTCTTTGCAGTATATCAACGACTTCTCCAAAAATATCAGTTTAATGCTTCTCGAATATGGAACATTGATGAAACAGGGGTCACAATGGTTCAAAAATCTAAGAAAATAGTAATTGCTCATGGCCAAAAGCAAATTGGAGCTATCACATCGGCTGAGAGGGGAACTCTTGTAACACTTGCTTGCGCCTCTAACGCTGCAGGTAATTTCATCCCACCGATGTTCGTTTTTCCCAGACTAAAATATTCTCAAATGTTTATTCATGGTGGACCTCCAGATTGCTTTGGAGCTGGTAATTCCTCTGGATGGATGACCGAAAAAGGAATTTATAATTTTTATGGATCATTTAATCAAACATGCCAAACCCACCAAGGAAGAGCCAGTTCTATTGCTACTTGATAACCATAGCTCACACGTGAATACTGGAGTTGTTGAAAAAGCCAAAGAAAATAATGTCATCATGTTATTGTTTCCTCCACACTGCTCCCACAATTTGCAACCTTTAGATGTAGGAGTGTATGGCCCTTTTAAAAATTACATAAGTAGGGCACAGATAGCATGGAGGCACAACAATCCGGGGAAAACGATGACAATATATGACATCCCAGGTATTGTGAAAGAGTTGTTACTGCTTGCCTTAACCCTGCTAATGGTATGAGTGGATTTAAAGCTTCTGGTGTGAGGCCTTTGAATGCTGATATTATCCAAGACTCCAACTTTGCGCCATCTTATGCTACTGATCGTCGAGATCCTACACAAGAGCCAGATGTCATAAATGTCACAGAAAATTTATCATTGAATCTTGAAAATACAGAACTATTAGATTCTGCTCCTGAATTAGATATCAGCACCACAGAAATTATAAGCCAAATCGAAACTGTGAACAAACCAACTCCGAGTTGCTCCAGTCTACAAAAACCTTTTTTGCCAGTGAAGATTAGACCTCTACCAAAGGTGCCACCAAGAAAAACTAATACAAATAGCAGATGCAAACGAAAATCTACAATATTGACAGACACTCCTGAGATACTAGCTTTACAAAAGGAATATGGGGAAAAGATGAAGAAAAAACAGAAAAAAGATGACAAAATTAAAGGAAAAGGTAAAGCAAAAGGGAAAGGGAAAGGCAAAGGTAAATCAACAAAGCATAAAACCGGAGTGGACAGAGCTAAAAAAAAAAAAAAAAAAAAATTTATGTTCAGATTCATAATCTGAATCAGAAGAGGGGTATTGTCTGGTATGTGGTGACGCTTACACAGATTGAAATAAAGAAGATTGGGTCGAGTGTTGCATTTGTAAGATGTGGGCACATGTAGGATGTGTTACAGGAGACACTATATATTTTATTTGTATTAACTGTAGCTCAGGTGAAGATGCAATTTAATTACAATGAAACCCACCAAATTTTGATTCGTACATAAGTGCAATACTTCGTTAGATAGATATTAAAAAGAGATAATTATAAAGCATACCTTAGATATAAATAATTAAATTACTTACTGTGATTGAAAAGTGCCATGATGATTATAAGTAGTGTTTAACTAAATAAAACTGTTAATTACTTAATTGTTAGGTGTTGATTACTTAAAAAGTGTTTTTAAGTTGATTTTTGATAAGAATTACATAATACCTACTTTAGAAAGATGTCAATTTTGTTAACAATAAACTAAGAATAAATCATTAAAGGTATCATTGTTGTTTTTTTTTTCATTACTACTTACCCCAGTAGACGTTACAACATGCCCCAAGCACGAGGTAAGTTGTAACACCACACTTCTTCTAGCAAATAAATGATTGTAAAATAATGACCAATAGTTATGGTATTATTTTTACTTGATTTGGTAGAGGAAGAGTTACAGCATCCATCCATCTTTATTTAGTAGCAATTTCATCAATGGGTCTCAAGATATATTAGTTTTCATGAAAACTGTTACAACAAGCCCCTCACTCCCCTAGTGGTGGACACTCCTAAATAAACCTGGCCAGAAAAATCTCTTGTGGATCCTATCATATGTCTTAATAAATCCTAAACGTCTGGCCTCAGGTGTGTCATGGAATTTCTGTAGAACATCTAAGTGCATGTGTTTAGAAATCACTGGTAGCCACCTCTTTCCAAATGGATCAAAGGTTTTCTTGCAAAGTAATCCATTAACTACATTAAATTGTCCTTTCACATCCTCTGACCAATTTAAGGCAAGCATAATTTGAGATATCTTGGCATTCTTCTTCTGCTCAGTAGAGAGATCCTGGAGTGGAGTGAGACAGTCACTATCTTCATCAAAGTCTTGATGGACTTTCATGGGGTTTCTTGAGAGATAGTCAGCATCTTTGTGTTTTCTTCCACTTTTGTTCACTATGGTAATGCCATACTCTTGAAAGATGTAGTGCCCACCTGGCAAGTCATCCTGTTGGATCCTTAAGACCTGTCAACCAACAAAGTGAATGATGGTCTTAACAACTGTGAATGGTCTTCCATAGAGATACTGTTGAAATTTGCACATGGCTCAGATCACAGCAAGACATTCTCTTTCTGTAGTTGAGTAGTTTCTCTCAGCTTTTGTAAGTGTCCTAGAAGCATAGGCTATAACCTTCTCTTTTCCATCTGAAACGTGCACCAGAACAGCACTGATCCCATACCTGCTGACATCTGTGTGTAGTTCTGTAGGTGCTCTCTCATCATACAGACCAAATATAGGGTCAGTCTTCACAACTTTTCGCAGAACATCAAAAGAATCTTGTTGAGCACCACCCCAGATAAATTTAGCATCAGCTTTAAACAACTCTTAGAGTTGCCTGGCTTTGATACAAAAGTTCTTGATAAAATGATGGTAATAATAACATGATCCGAGGAAGCTTCTCACATCTCTAATACTTTTAGGAACAGGAAATTCCATTATAGATCTCTGAGTCTGGCCACACACCTTCACTTGACACAAGGTGTCCAAGTATTTTGATTTGTTTTGCTCCAAAGAGACACTTTCTTGGATTAAGTTTCAGTCTTCCTTGTTGGAGACACTTAAGAACGTCCCTCAGTCTTTTTATATGTTCATCAAATGTCTCTGAGAACACTATAATGTCATCTAAATAACAAAGACACATCATCCACTTCAGGTGCCTTAAAAGATTATCCATCATCCATTCAAAAGTTGTGCATTACACAAACCAAATGGTATTACCCTAAACTCATACAGGCCCTCAGGGTGATGAATGCAGCTTTCTCACGATCAGCCTCATCTACTTCAATTTGTCAGTATCCTGAGTACATGTCCATGGTTGAGAAAAACTTAGCCCCCTTCAGACAATCTAGTGTATTGTCAAATCATGGAAGAGGGCAAACATCCTTTTTAGTTATTTTATTAAGCTTCCTGTAGTCAACACAAAAGTGCCAACTGCCATCCTTCTTCCATGGGTTCTGTGAAGGCTGAATGATGTCATTCTTCATCATTTTCTCTACCTCATCACGAATTATTTGACATTCCATTGCTGACACATGATATGCTCTCTGGCTTATTGGTTGATGGTCTCCAGTGCTAATTCAGTGCATCACTGTCAATTGCTCTTCACCTGCGGACTGAAGCATTCAGAAAACTCTTGAAGAGTTGCAAATAGTTTCTTCTGTTGTTCCTTAGTGAGATCTGGTGACAGTCTAGCTAGAAGATCTTGTCTCATAGTGGTAGCGCTAATTTCGCCCGCAGACTCAGCATGGGAGGTTTCTATGACACTCAGCTGTTTTTCAATTAACGGCTCAGCGTTTGTTATGCACATGCATCTTGGAAGGATCTGTGGTTCTCGGCAACAGTTAACTATCCACAATTCACTGCTCTTTTTAAACAAGACATCAGAGGCGAGGATGACCAAGTTATTCTTCAGTGGTATGCTTCTCTTACATTCCAGTACAGGATCCATGGGTTCATGCATGGCACAGTTACCTTTCTAGCACTGACTGCAGGAATGATCACTTCATCCAGCACACATAGTCTCCACACACTCAGATGTGCATCTTCCTGTCCACGGTATCTCATCTCATCTAGCATAATCTTTGAGCGATCACAATCTATAATTGCCTGAGAAGCTTTCAAAAAGTCCCATCCGAGAATGACGTCATGACTACACTGTTATAAGATGATGAAATCTAAGGGCTGTGTATGGCCATTTATACACACACGAATGGTACATCTTCCTGTAGGTTTTACATATTTCCCATTAGCCACCTTCAGCTGAGATGTTTTGTTGTCAACGAATATGGTTTTCTGCAACTGGCGATGGTACTTCTCTGAAATGACTGAATGTGATGCTCCAGAGTCCACAAGAGCTTTGGCTGGTCAGCCATCCATAAGGATATTGATGTAGTTTCTTATCATTTTTGTAATGATCGACGGCGGAGGATTTTTCTCTTCAGCAGCCTCACCTCCAAGTAATGTCACACTTTAGTTTTTGAGGTTTTGGCAGCTAGGGGAACGGCTGGAGCTTCTAAACAACAATGGAGACCTTGATTGGCACGTTGGGTAGCATCCTCTCCAGCAGATAGCTTGTGGCGATGGTGACCTACGTCATCCTGCACCCACGTCATCTTGTTCATCTTCACTGTTCTGGAGTTGGCGTCAGCTAAGATCGGTCTGCTGTCTTCTGGTGTGGGCGTCATCAAATATCCACTACCTTTCTTGACAATAGTGCACCACATGCCCTGGTCATCTGCAGTGGAAACATACTGGTTGGTTATCCTGGGTCCTCCAGATGTCAGTCTTCCTTGGTGCCCAAACAGGTTCCCCTTGCGGCATTGTAGGAACATAACTCCACCTGGGTCTCGACTTTTTCACCGTTCTAAAGGGAAATGAGGACGAGAGATTGGGTTCAATGTCTCTTCCACTTCCTCCCTTATGACCTCTTGGATCGTCTTGGTGTTTCACTCGCCGTGCAATCCAAGTGCCTTCTGAACTTCCTCCCACACTAGCTGACGAAGAACACTTGTGAAATCAGTTGCTTCCTTCATCACAGACATTGATAAAATGTTTGGAAGCTGTTCAAACTTCTTGCGTGTAATTGTTTTTTGATGCATTGTCTCAGTATACTGGCAACATTTTATGAAGTCATCTGCAGTCAAAACCTCCTTTAGGAGTAGGGCTTGATACAGGTCCTCAGCAACACCCTTCATGAGATGTGCAACCTTATCTTCCTCCTTCATTCTAGGATCCACTATTTACTTGAGTGTAGGATGCTGTAGTTTCTCCTGGACACTGTTTCCTGCACTTTAATTTATCTTCAGCCTTGCATTTCTGTCATTGTGTGTCGCCAAAACACTTGTGCAGTTCCACCTGGAATACTTCTCAGCTTGTGAACTTCTCCTCGTTGTTCTCATACCATTGCTTGGCAATGCCCTCAAAGTTGAAAAATATGTTAGCCAAACACACGGTGTCATCCCATTTGTTAAATTTTGCTATACACTCATATACCTTGGCCATCATCACCAGAGAACCTGGAAGAATGTCTCATGTGGTGGCGCACAGTTGCTGTCATCATAACATCCTCTTCTTCTTCTGTCTCTGATAGATTGTGATCTGTTGAATATGCTTGAACTCAGGATTATTGCCACGAAAACGGCAGTTCTGTCATGGCCTGATGGGAGCCACTATGTCGTCAATAATGAACGCTATCACAAGTTCCAATACCTAGCGCCTCCACCAGAATAATGTCACATAGATGAAGGTGTAATTAGATGAATGATGTACACTAACTTCACTTAACGAAGGTTTATTCAGCACTTGCACATGCAAGAGCATGGAGCAAACCGCCTCCGGCCAGAACGCTTACAGTATATATACAGCTACAGAAAATTCCAGTAGAATGATTCTTGAGATTTGTGAATACTTCTAGAATGTATTTGAACTGAATATAGAAATTAAAATTGTATAGTCCAGATGAGGTTCACAACCCTCCATGCAAAAAGTTTAGTATCATAACCACTACACCAAGGTGCTACTCAGCTTTTTCTGTGACAATATTTGCTACCTATGAACCCACCATTTACAGCCCTTCCATTTAATTCAGTAGTGATATTATTCTGTTCCGTGACCAGTTGTCTTGTCTCTCATTTCACTACATCCCATATTACCTTAATTCTGTTGTCAGAATTACTGATTTCTGACAGAATATGCATGTTCCTTGATTTTCAACGTTGTAACACTGAAACAATACTGTGTGTTTACTAGGCAAATATGTATAGCACGTTACACTAAGGGGTAATGTTCTAAGGAAGTACTAATTTTTGCAAAACGATCATTTCAGCTTTAAAAAACTTACCAAAAGGGAATCATGAAGGAACACTATGACTATGACACAGTTTCAAAACATGACTTGCATGTGGATGTAAAAAAAACTTGATCCTAGTACAAAGAGGTGAACACTGCTCAAGCAAAAAGGTGTTTAATACACTCCTTCTAGACAAAAAAAATCTTACTAGTGTAACACCACAATTTAAAAGTAAATTAAAAGAATATCTTCTGGAACACTCTTTATTCTCTCTTGATGATTTGTTTGACATAAACACTTATATAAAGTAAGTCAGATATGGCACAATGACATAATATTTGCTGTTACCACTTTGTAACTGAACATGATGACCAATGTCAGAATAACAATGTACTTCACTTCTAGAAAAGTTATAACTTAATGTGGAATAATTGTAATTTATTATTGTTTTGTTTTATACCTCTGTTTTACTTTAGGAAGTGCCTAAGCTTGTAATTGTTAACATAGTTTGTTTCTTTACACATATTGCAATTTGTATCTATTAGCATATATAAGAAGGCAACTGTTCTCAAGTATAATTATGACTCGTTCCACATCCATACAATTCTCTTGTATACTGGATCTACAGAACACAAATAAATAAATACATAAATAAAAATAAAGAAGTAAAACTTTGGCTGCTCCAGGATTTATGGAGCTAAACCAGATCAATGTACTGTTCTTTCCAACAGAGTGAAGCCCTGCTATCATACCTTATTAGATACTGCACCTGGTGAATACATTTCTTCTCTGTTGAGATGACTCAGCAGCATCTAGTACTTGTGGTGCACAACTTTTTATACACCACATTTTATCAGAACTTGTTTTGAATCTAGACAATGTGATGGCAACTATTTTAGCAGATGGTTATGCTACACTTTCAAGTTTTTGTGAAATGGCTTATGTGGTCCCTAAGTTATTGTGGAGGAGACTAGTCAGGATGACTGATTTATCTCGATTTTTTGTCAATCTACCCATTTCAGAAGGTCATAGGATAGAGACCATGTTTTCAGTTTTAAAACATAGGTGATTAAGTGTGGTTAAATGGATGACTGTGAGCAAAAATGAAAGTGAAACTGAATAATTTTAACCAAAATTGTAGCTTGTGCATTTTAAGCTGTAGCCATTTTACCCATTTTGTGTCCAACAATCAGCAAATGCTGTGATAACCATAATTTTATGTGCATCAGTTTAAGAAGAAAAACAAGACCTCTAAGTATTCCAGTGGATATGATAACATATCAACGAAGTTAATCAATCATCATGCAAGCTGAGTTCTATCTTAGGTTATTTACGTAATCAATCTATTATCAGTAGACCATTTCCAAGATGGCTAAAATATGCTAACATTAAGCCTCTTTACAAGAAGGGAGATAAAGAGATACCATCAAACTATAAACCAAAATCACTGTTGCTGGCTTTCTCAAAAATATTTGAAAAGGTTGTCTTCAAGCATCTTATGGGAACTGGACATGATTATCGGTTGAACGCAATAACTATCTCCATTAAATTCCACATAGACATATATTACATAATTAGTCATAAACGTGTACACAGCTTGAGATACAGAACAGAACTAAAAACTAACATGGAGGCTCAGCAGAGCAATAAGAGTCCAAAGATGGCATTAATTGTGGTCGATATGACCTAAAGACGCCACACAGCCCCCCCCCCCTCCCCCCGCAGTATGGAGTACCACCTGTGAGGCTTGATGGAGGTAATGTGGGCATCAGCGTCAGTAGTAGTCGTGTGAGGCGGCAGGCACACAACTGAGATTTCCATCTTGGTCAAGGCGGAGTGCGGATGCGGAATGATTGGCAGCAGGTCCACCTCGTAGTCAGTCAACCAACAGGGGCAGAGAATGCATTGGCCACTCTGAGAGCAGGCATGTGGAACGGCCTGTGGTGTGGTGCAGGCATGCCTGCCCTGAATGCAGATTGAGCCGTCTTAGGAGATGAAAGAGCGAATTTCTGATGGGTCGCACTTGTGGGGGAGGGACAAGCTATGCACTACACTGACATTTAACTGCTCGTTGGTGGGCGAGGCCGCAGTGTCTGTTAGGAGCACAAGCACATGGTTATCAAAGGTGACGATTGACACGTCATCCATGCAGTGTGGTGGCATGCTACAGCACAGGTTCAATGTGGGAGAGTGAGTCTCCGCAGTCAGTGAAGTGGCGGTGAAACCCGCACATTGGGTGGATGGCGACGTGCCTAAAAAAACCTGTGAATGGCAACGACGAATCATGGGTTAGAGAGAACAGCGCCATGGGATGAAACAAAGTATTTTCATGCTCCATGGTGGAAAATTCATTAGGAAGATCTGACTGAGACGGCAGAGGGATGTTGGAGTCCATGAAAAATGGGTTGAGCCTGTGCAATGAAACAGTTTGAGGACGATCTTTAACCCTAATGTCGAACATGGTCTCGCCCTGCCAGAGTACTTTAAAGGGGCCAAGGTCGGCTGATTGCAGGGGTTGTCTAATGGAATCATCCCTGAGCATAATGTGGGAGCAAGTGCTGAGTGCAACTGGCATGTAAGTGTCCAGCGGGTAATGGCTGATAGGCGGGTGTAGCAGTGCATGTTTGAAGTGAGTGCGCATGCGACTAATGAAATCTGGGGAGGGGGGAAAACCTTCGGGTGCTTGAGGCAGGATAAGTTCCCCTGGTAGGACTGGGTTCTCCCTGAAAACGAATTCATAGATGGTTCCCTGCAAGTCTGGTTAAAAGTCGAACGGAGACCGAGTAACACCCATGGAAGTGCCTCGGACCAGAGACAGTCATGGCACCTGAGAGCACTTTTGAGGGTGTGGGTCCACCGTTCAACCAATCTGTTGCTTTGCGGGTCATAGGCTGTTGTATGAATTTTTTTAATGCCGCAGATGTTACATAAAATGGTGAACAGGGCAGACTCAAACTGCCGACCTTGGTCGGTGGTGATGGTGGTCGGGCAACCAAAACTGGCAATCCATGAGGAGACAAAACCCTTGGCTTACAGTGAGAACGTACTTAATTCATTAGATAAAAAGTTAGAGGCTACTGGCATTTTCTGTGACCTGTCAAAAGCCTTTGACTGTGTGAACCACAGCATTCTCTTAAGTAAATTAGAATATTATGGTGTCACCGGCAATGCTGTGAAATGGTTTGTTTCTTATCTTTCTAGCAGGAAACAAAGGGTGTCATTGCAAAATACCTATGCAGTAAGCAGTCAGTCTTCATCTGACTGGTAATTAATTATACGTGGTGTGCCTCAAGGTTCCATCTTGGGTCCACTGCTTTTTCTTGTTTACTTATTGATCTCTCATCTGTTACATTGCCAGATGCTAAGTTTGTTTTGTTTGCAGATGATACAAACATTGCAATAAGCGGAAAGTCAAGTACAGACTTACAAATAGCTGCTAATCAAATTTTCACTGACATTAAAAAGTGGTTTAAAGCTAATTCACTGTCATTAAACTTTGAGAATACACACTATATGCAGTTCAGAACCTGTAAGAGATTTCCTTCCAGCATGTATATAACATATGAAGACATGCAAATTTTCACTGACATTAAAAAGTGGTTTAAAGCTAATTCACTGTAATTAAACTTTGAGAATACACGCTATATGCAGTTCAGAACCTGTAAGAGATTTCCTTCCAGCATGTGTATAACATAAGAAGACATGCAAATCAAGGAGGTTGACAGTGTTAAATTTCTGGGATTATAACTGGTTAATAAATTCAGTTGGGAAGGGCTTACCACAGAACTGCTTAAGCACCTAAACAAGTCTGTATTTGCCATGAGAATGATGTCAGATGTAGAAGATATAAATATAAAAAAAACTTCCATACTTTGCTTACTTTCATTCTATTATGTCATATGGGATCATTTTCTGGGGCAACTCATAAAACTGAGCAAAAGTTTTTAGGGTGCAAAAGCATGTGATGAGAATCATTTGTGGCATAAATTCAAGCACATCATGTAGAAACCTGTTCAAGGAACTTGGTATTCTAACCACTGCTTCTCAGTATATTTATTCCTAAATGAAATTTGTTGCAAGTAATACACCTCTATTTCCAACCAATAGCTCAATACATGGTATCAATACTAGGAATAAGAATAATCTACATAAAGACCTAAAATCATTTACCTTAGTCCAAAAAGGGGTCCAGCATTCAGGAACAAACATTTTCAATAAATTGCCAGCAACCAATTAAATACTTGGTTTCAGATAAAGCACAGTTTAAACAGAATTTGAAAGAATTTTTGATAGGCAGCTCCTTCTACTCCATAGATGAATATCTTAACAGAGACTGTTAAGCCAGCTTAAGTAAAAATGTCTGTTAGATTTCAGTTTTGACAGCACTTGATCACAACAGTCAAGATAAGGTATTTTGTATATAATAAATTTATTAATGATATGAATATAATAGAGGGAAACATTCCACATGGGAAAAATATATCTAAAAACAAAGATGATGAGACTTACCAAACAAAAGCGCTGGCAGGTCGATAGATACACAAACAAGACTTCCGCTCCCGGGATTGGAATGACTCCTTACCCTCTCCCTTAAAACCCAAATCCTTTCGTCTTTCCCTCTCCTTCCCTCTTTCGTGATGAAACAACCATTTGTTGCGAAAGCTTGAATTTTGTGTGTATGTTTGTGTTTGTTTGTTTGTCTATCAACCTACCAGCGCTTTTGTTTGGTAAGTCTCATCATCTTTGTTTTTAGGTATAATAAATTTATTAATCGTGCATAACAGTGTTTCATTCTGACAGTACATTAATTCTGTAAATATTAGCTGTTTCAGTTTACCACATTGTGTTCACCTATTTCGACAATCTCCTGACAAATGATCAGGACAGTAGGTATTATATTCAAATGTTTTATGTTATACTTTCTGACATGTTCCATACCCACATAAAACCATCACATTTTTGGGTCTATGGAGGGAAAACTGAATCTGATCTAATCCAATCTAATAATTAATGCAGCAATGGCATGTATATAACAAACTAGGTATGAGCTACCAGAGATGGTGGTGATGTGTACATGAGGTGTGCTTGTTTGTCTGAATGAATGTGTGTGTATGTTTCCTTCTCTGACAAAGGCTTTGGTCAAAAGCTAATGTGTAACTAACTGTCTTTCCATTTTGTCTGTCTTCAACTCAACATGACATCTTTACGGTCAGTAGCCATCTGCCTTTTATTTATATTGTTGATATCCCAACATGGAGTTTCCATTGTCTGATTTTAACAATAGCCTATAAGACACTGAAGGGTAGGTAGTAAAAATAGTATACAATTAGGAATGTTGCACCTAAATTTAGAGATACTTCAATCGACAGGAGTCATGTATATAAATGTTTAGGTTTTGTATATAAAAAAAGAAAATTTATTTTGCAATTGAGATTAGTACTGTCACTGAAGAGACCTGCAGAATTATGTAAAAGCTGGCTTGAGTTAGAATTGTCACTCCAAAACCACCATTTCCAAATTGGTGCTATATCATAATGTCAATTTTGTTGTTCTATTTGTGATAAGTATGTATGCTCAGCATTTGTATCCTAAATATCTCAAAGGACAGTGCATCCAAACACAGTGAAATGTGCTTCTGCATTTATTCAAGCATTTGTAGTCACACTAGTTGTTAGTAATTTTGAAAACATATCCTGCTGATGAGCCTAATTGTTACATACAGAGATGCATGCTACTAGTTTTAGAATTGTGAGTTTGAGAAGTTTAGGTGGACTGTGAGGGGCTCAAATAAAGATCAAAAATCAGTTAAAGTCCTAGGAGAATTGGTAAATGATAAAAAGAGTAACAGTAAGGACACCACATTTATGAGCTGTTTTCAAACATCTCTGAAGGAATGGAATTATAAACTAAACACATGATCCATTTCGTAATGGGGTGTAGTCCATATCACTCTGCCTATTTTAAACTGAAAAAATAGCATCACGTGGGTGTTAGCATGACAATGTCAATAGCTACAAGAATGTGTTACAGTGTTGTCCAAACAATGTTATTAGGACCAACAATGCTGTAGATGTTTAGCTGCAAGATGTGGATTTTGGTTCCTACATATTTTGTTGTGAGATTCTGAGAAGAATCTTCACAATTTTCCTGTTTCTGTAGATTTCTCTGGTCAAGAGATATTATGTCACTGGTTTTCCTGTCACTTTGTTAATACTTTTGTGTGTGTTTCATACATGATTTTTCTGTTTAACTCATGATATACAATAAGATAACAATAATGATTCAGAAGTAGTGCCCTGCTCTGAAATAAAAAAAAAAAAAAAAAAAAGACATTGACTACATGTCCCACACACAAATTGTTGATACACAAACTGCCCTTACTCCCATAAAACACACACACACACACACACACACACACACACACACACACACACACACACATGGAGAGAAAGAGAGTGAGAGAGATAGAGAGAGAGAGAGAGAGAGAGAGAGATGTACAATCCATAAAGTACATCTAATGTAACAGACTGAACAACTTTTGTGAGTCTAACTGAATTTCCAGTGGTAACTAATACAAACTTTGTATATACTTTTCTTGCTGTGATGGTCAGAAAAGAAAAATATGGATTAAAGTAATGGGATTGTTGTCACCACTTAATCCATCCTGTACTGTATCAAATTTTCAGCTGTGATGCCAAGAGCACTGTCAGGGTATTGCTGCAAGATGATACTTTCCCCTGCACCTTCTGCTTCTGATATTGCATAGGTATTGATTTAACACATTAATATATGAAGTTAATGTTATAGTCAGCTCCGTAAGGAATAACTGGCCAACAAGCCTGTTATGTGTGCTGGCAAACCAGAGATGCATCTGGAGACTGAAGGGTTGATGGCCAGTGAGTTCCTGTATGTAGTTCCTGTATGTAATCCATTTCTTCTTCTTCTTCTTCTTCTTGCCCTGTACACATTATTCAAATTGTTCATTCATATTCAAGCAAGACTCTTTATCCATCATCAACTGAAAATGGTTTCAGTTGTCTGAGACTGCAGACATGTGTGCAAGTTGTGTTTGTGTGAGTGTGTGTGTGTGTGTGTGTGTGTGTGTGTGTGTGTGTGTGTGTGTCTATTGCTGACACAGGCCTTAATGGCCAAAAGCTATAATTGTGTGAATCTTTTTGTTGTGCCTATCGTGACTCAGCATCTCCGCTATATGGTGAGTAGCAACTTTCCTTCTCTAATATTATTTATAGTTTTAGAGTGATTAATTTCCAATACATTTGCTCTAAATCACATATATACTACAGAGCCCTTCACATTTTTGCTTTAGTGCTTCAAAGTCTCATCTGCTGAAGCATGGACTTACAGGTTATAATATCGAGTAAATTTTTTGATGTTGTTGATATACATAAATAATGAACAGTAACAGCCCAGGCACAAGACTTTATGGATCTCTTCAAGAATAAAGGGTGTGTATGGACAACACACAATATCCTGTCGAATGCATGCTCTACAACGTGACAGTCATGACCTTGGTGCCTGTTTCACCACATGTACAATCTGGATTCTTCCCCCAGACACCAGTTTCTCATAACTCCGCAGCTGGGAACTAGCACTACAGCATGTCATTGATTCTTGCCACTGACCTGGCCATAATTTACGTTAATTTCTTCCATCTCATCATTTCTTCACAGTAATTACTCTCTTCTTCACTCCGTTTTCATTTCCTATATCTTTCATCATCTTACCCATCTATTTTTCACCGTCCCCCTTGCACCTCTGTTATGCAGCATGCACTTAGTGTTTCACTCTTATTAACTCATGCATGATGTATAAACAGTAATCTCTGCCTTACATATTACCCTATCTTCCACCTTTAAGCTCTCAGATGTTCAAATCTCATCCATTACAGTCCCCAACAATCACTCTTTCCATCTCATACAGTGTGGTAAGTCTCCCCTGACCCATGGTTCTGGGTGACTTTCCTGAAATCTACCACTTTTCCTAGACCTCTCCAGTCCTTTTCCTTCACCCCTCTTCCTTCCCCTTCAACCCTTCTGCATAATATGTGTAAAACAAAGTGTAGAGTTATAGATAGAGAGATGCTGAATGAAATGCATTAGGCTGTTAAGAGAGCAATAAGTGATGCCTTCAATGACTACTGTAGCAGAATATTGTCAAGGGATCTTTCACACAACCCAAAGAAATTCTGGTCTTATGTAAAGGTTGTTAGTGGCACCAAAGTTAGTGTCCAGTCTATAGAGATGAGACTGGAACTGAAATTGAGGGTAGCAAAGCAAAAGCTGAAATGCTTAACTTCATTTACAAATGTTCCTTTACAAAGGAAAACCCAGGAGAAACAGCTGAAATGATTTAAGTTGAACAAAGCTCCAGGGCCTGATGGCATCCCTGTTGGATTCTACACTGAATTTGCATCTGAGTTAGCCCCTCTTCTAACTATAATCAGTTGTAGATTCCTCAGACAAAACCCATCCCCAGTTCTTGGATATAGGCAAAGGTCACACCTATCTACGAGAAGGGTAGTAGAAATGATCCACAAAACTACTGTCCAATATCCTTGACATCAGTTTGTTGTAGAACCTTAGGCCATATTCTGAACTCAAATCTAATGAGGTATCTTGAACATAAGGACGTCCAGAATGCCAACCAGCACAGATTTCAAAAATGTCGATCATGTGTAACCAAACTCACATTTTTCTCACATGACATACTCAAAGCTTTGGATCAAGCAAGCTAGGCAGATACAGTGTTTCTTGATTTTCAAAAATCATTTGTCTCAGCATCACACCTATGCTTATTGCCAAAAGTATGATCATATGGGGTATCAAGTGAAATTTGTGACTGGATTGAGGACGTTTTGGTGGGGAGGATGCAGGATGTTTTCTCAGATGGAAAGTCATTCTCAGGTGTAGAAGTAACTTTGAGTGTGCCCCAGGGAAATGTGTTAGTACCCTTGCTGTTCATGTTGTAGATTAATGACGTTGCAGACAATAGTAATAGCCCAAGCTCAGTGAGAAACTCAGACAGGAGAGTACTGCAAATGTTAGAATAAGGAAAGGTTCTAATAAAAGTATAATTAAAAATAATGTAAGTATATTTCATCAAAATATTGGGAGTTTAAAGAATAAAATAGATGACCTTCTGGTTTGTTTAGAAGATTTAGAAGCTGAGGATGAAATAGATATACTATGCCTGTCTGAGCATCCCATTGTTACTGATATGGATAAGGTAAATGTAAGTGGATATAAGCTCTCTGCACATGTAATTAGAGAAAATATGGAGAAAGGAGGAGTTGCCATATATGTCAAAAGTTATCATTGTGCAAAAAGTATAAAAACAAAAAAGTTTTGTGTAGAGAAACATATAGAAGCATGTGCCTGTGAGCTTAAATTAAATAAAGGCACATTTATAATTGTAACTGTATATAGGTCCCCATCAGGAAATATTCATCTATTTCTGAAAAATTTGGACTCCTTGTTGTGCTATCTGTCAGACAGGGGGAAGCAAATTATTATTTGTGGGGACTTCAATGTAGATTCTCTGGAAGAGGGTAATAGGAAAAATGACCTTGAAGTATTACTCAGTTATTTCAATTTGACACCCGTTATTGATTTTCCTACTTCTTTATAGACCAAGATAAGTTTAACCAGATAAATGCTCAGCCTGTTGAGAATGGTCTTTCTGATCATGGTGCACAGCTAGTTACAATATATGACATAGCTCCATTCAGCAGTGCTAAACAGTCCTTCAAAGTAGTACGTTCAGTCAACGATTTAACAATTGCAAATTTCAGGGAAAGCCTACAGCAGTTAGACTGGGATGAGGTGTACTGTGAACCTGATGCCAATTTAAAATATAATTTATTTCATGACACTTTTGTAAATGCATTTGAAAACTGCTTCCCCAAGAAAATAGTTAAATATACTCATAAGAAACCATGAAACAAACCATGGATTACTAAGGGTATAAAAATATCTTGTAACTGGAAAAGGGAAATGTATCTGACAGCAAGAAAGAGTAGTGACCTAGAAACTATCAAACATTATAAAAATTACTGTGCTATATTAAGAAAAGTTATTAAAAAATCCAGAAGTATGTGTATCATGTCTGAAATCAGCAACTCTGATAATAAAATTAAAACAATTTGGAATATTATTAAAAGAGAAACAGGTCAACCAAGAGCACAGGAAGACAGTATTACCATCAAATTGAATGAAAACTTTACGAACAAAAAGTCAGAAGTTGAAAATATTTTTAATAATCATTTTCTAAATGTTGTGGATATAGTAGGATCCAGGTGTTCATTAGAAGATGCTAGGCTGTTAATGGAAGAGGCCATACCTATGCAATTTGATACAATTGAAATCTCACCCACTTCTCCCTCTGAAATTAGGAAAATAATAAACTTGCTTAAAAGCAAAAACTCACATGGAATTGATGGCATTTCCAGCAAAATACTAAAAGCTTGTTATCAACAGATAAGTAAGATTCTCAACCACCTGTGTAATAGCTCTCTGGAACAGGGCATTTTCCCTGGTAGACTGAAATATGCTATTGTTATACCTTTGCATAAAAAAGGGGATAGATCTGATGTCAACAATTACCATCCAATCTCCCTTCTAACAGCTTTATCCAAAATTTTTGAGAAAGTAATGTATTCAAGAGTAGCTTTACATATCTGTAAAAATGAAGTACTAACAAAATGTCAGTTTGGTTTCCAGAAATGTTTTTCAACTGAAAATGCCATATATGCTTTCACCAATCAAATTTTGAATGATCTGAATAACCGAACACCACCCATTGGGATTTTTTGTGATCTCTCAAAGGTTTTTGATTGTGTAAATCATGAAATTCTGCTAGACAAGTTCAAGTATTGTGGCATGAGTGGGACAGTGCACAAATGGTTTAATTCGTACCTAACTGGAAGAGTGCAGAAAGTTGAAATAAGCAGTTCTCATAATATGCAAAGATTAGCACATTCCTCAAACTGGGGAACTATCAAGAATGGGGTTCCACAAGGGTCAGTCTTGGGTCCTTTGTTGTTCTTAATATATATTAATGACTTGCCATTTTATATTCATGAAGAGGCGAAGTTAGTTCTCTTTGCTGATGATACAAGTATAGTAATCACACCTGACAAACAAGAATTAACAGATGAAATTGTCAATAATGTCTTTCAGAAAATTACTAAGTGGTTCCTTGTAAACGGACTCTCACTGAATTTTGATAAGACACAGTACATACAGTTCCGTACAGTAAATGGTATGACGCCATTAATAAATATAGACCTTAATCAGAAGCATATAGCTAAGGTAGAGTATTCAAAATTTTTAGGTGTGTCCATTGATGAGAGATTAAATTGGAAGAAACACATTGATGATCTGCTGAAACGTTTGAGTTCAGCTACTTATGCAATAAGGGTCATTGCAAGTTTTGGTGATAAATATCTTAGTAAATTAGCTTACTATGCCTATTTTCACTCATTGCTTGCATATGGCATCATATTTTGGGGTAATTCATCACTGAGGTATAAAGTATTTATTGCGCAAAAGCGTGTAATCAGAATAATAGCTGGAGTCCACCCAAGATCACCCTGCAGACATTTATTTAAGGATCTAGGGATATTCACAGTAGCTTCTCAGTATATATACTCTCTTATGAAATTTGTTGTTAATAACCAAACCCAATTCAAAAGTAATAGCAGTGTGCATAACTACATTACTAAGAGAAAGGATGATCTTCACTATTCAAGATTAAATCTAACTTTGGCACAGAAAGGGGTGAATTATACTGCCACTAAAGTCATTGGTCACTTATCAAATAGTATCAAAAGTCTGACAGATAACCAACAAGTATTTAAGAAGAAATTGAAAGAATTTATGAATGACAAGTCCTACTCCATAGAGGAATTTTTAGATATAAATTAAGAAAAAAAAAGAAAAAACCAAACAAAAAATTATAAAAAATTAATAAAAAATAAAAAAGTTGTTATATTAACTTAATTATGTTGTTAAATTAACTTAATTATGTCATGTATTGGAAAATTTGACTCGTTCCACATCATTACGAAATATCGTATTCATGGTCCATGGAACTTGTATTAATCTAATCTAATCTAAGCTAATCAGGTGGTTATAATTAAACTTTCCCTATTTAATATGTTATAACACAGAAACTAATTACTGTACGAGGAACAAATTTGCAAGCATTAATGTCAACAACACGGGGAAGAGAAATAATGCAGAATCAATTCAGTTGAAACACTTTTAATGTGCTGCTATGGTACATCTTGAACAGAAGGATGTCCTGAATGCCAACCAGCACAGATTTCGAAAACATCTATCATGTGTAACCCAACTCTCACTTTTCTCACATGACCCACTGAAAGCTTTGGATCAAGGCATTCTGCACAGCAGGACAAAGCTTGTCCATAGGTATGCTGACTACCTCTCTTTATATGCCATGCTTCAGATAAGCATATGTGTGAATGTTCCCCTTGTAAATCCTGTCCTTCAGTTAGCCCCACAACCAGAAATCACAGGGAGTGAGATCAGATGATTGAGCCAGCGACGCATTTGAAAACAATCAGCTGATAATTCTATCATTTCCAAATGTGTTTCAGAGAATCAGGTGAACTTCATGAGTGATGTGTTGTGGGGACCCATCTTGCATGAAAACTGTTGATTTTGATGTGTCTCTCTGTTGTAAGACAGGTATGATGTGCTGGGGTAGCATATTGCAGGTCACAGTTCACGTCTTTGGTCTTTGACTGCTAACCTGCTACAAAAAGATTGGCCCACTGATGAATGTAGCCATGAAGCCATATCATATGGTGTCACGTTCACCATATAGAGGAACTTCATGCACAGTGACTGGAGGTGAAGAGCCCCACACTCAGCAATTCTGTGTGTTCACATCACCTGTCAGAGAAAACTGAGCTTAGTCTGTAGGATGGTCCATTGCTAGTAATCCTTGTGTGAAAGGGAGACCAAGGTCAACATGTTGTTGTGCATGCTGGGATGCAAGCTGCTGTATGGTATGAATCTTGTACAGATACCATTTGAGAATGGTTTGATGCACCTTTCGTACAGTGGACCATGGGATCTTCAACTGCCTGATAATCAGGTACTGCTCACAATGTTTTCTGCCACAGCAACAGCGATTTCATCAACCACCTGTGGTGCAACTGGTCATTGGCCTCTTACTGGTGTGACACCCAGTTCTCCAGTTGATTCAGAATTCTTCATCATTCTCCACAAAGCAGGTGGAGAAAGTGGACCCTTCCATAATCATTTCAGCCAGTGATATTCTTGAAGTGTAGTTGCAGCATTACTGTTGCTTTGATAATAGATCTTCACCAATAGTGCCCTGTTCCTTTTGCCAAAGCTCATGTTGACACACCAACATGTGCTTTGTGACTGGTCAGGTGTGTGAGACCATGAATCAAGATGACTGATTATGGCACCTGGTGGCCATAGTTGGAACAGGACAGTGGCACTATAACACATGGAAATCATACACCCCATATTCTGGACAATAATGCTACCATGTTTGGTACTTGCACAGTAATTAGTTTCATATTATAACATGTTAAATAGAGAATGTTTAATTATTAACACTTGGTAAAATCAAGTTTTTTCAGATGATGCAGTTATCTATAGTGAAGTACTATCTGAAAGAAACTGCATGAATATTCAGTCAGATCTTGGTAAGATTTAAAAGTGATGCAGAGACTGGCAACTTGCTTTAAATGTTCAGAAATGTAAAATTGTGTACTTCACAAAATGAAAAAATGTAGCATCCTATTACTGTAATCTCAATGAGTCACTGTTGGAATCTGCCAATCCATCCAAATACCTGGGTGTAATACTTTGTAGGGATATGAAACGGAATGATCACATAGGTTCAGTCGTGGGTAAAGTAGATAATACACTTCAGTTTATTGGTAGAATACTGGGGATTGTAATCGATCTATAAAGGAGATTGCTTAGAAATCACTTGTGCAACTGCTTCTAGAATATTGCTCAAGTGTTTGGGACCTGTACAAGATAGGATTAACTGGGGATACTGAATGTATACAGAGAAGGACAGCATGAATGGTCACCAGTTTGTTTAATTTGTGATGGAGTTTCACAGAGATACTGAAGGAACTGAACTGGCAGTCTCTTGAAGACAGGCGTAAACTATACTGAGAAAGTCTATTAATGAAGTTTCAAGAATCACCTTTAAATGATTACTCTATGGATATAGCACAACCCCCTAGGTGAAACTTCCTGGCATATTAAAACTGTGTGGCTAAGCCATGTCTCTACAATATCCTTTCTTCCAGGACTTCTAGTCCTGCAAGTTTCACAGAAGAGCTTCTGTGAAGTCTGGAAAGTAGGAGATGAGGTACTGGCAGGATTGAAGCTGTGAGGATGGGTCGTGAGTCATGTTTGGTTCAAATGGTAGAGCACTTGCCCGTGAAAGGCAAAGGCCCCAAATTCGAGTCTCAGTCCAGCACACAGTTTTAATCAGTCAGGAAGTTTCATATCAGTGCACACTCTGCTGCAGAGTAAAAATTTCATTCTGGAACCCCCAATGTATCACTCATGTAGGGATAATGAGGATAAGATTAGAATAATTACTGCACGCACAGAGGCATCCAAACAATGATTCTTCCCATGCTCCATATGTGAATGGTACAGGAAGAAATCCTAACAACTGGTACAATGGCACGTACTCTCTGCCATGCATGTTTCATGGTGGTTTTCGGAGTACAGATGTAGATGTTGATGTAGATGCAGATGATACATGATTTGTCAACTAAATACAATCAATATGTCAAATATGTACAAACATATAAATGTATTCATATATATCTAATGAGGGCAAAATAGGGGTTGCCTTTAGCCTTGTTGAAGGAACCACCATGGCATTTACCTAAAATTATTTAGGAAAACATAAATCAGGATGATGGAACAGAGCCTGAACCCCCATTCTCCTCATTCAGTTTATATTTGTGTACATTACTCTACTGTTTAAATATATTTGAAACAAGTTAGCTTGAAAATATGCAAAATATTTATACACTGTTCACTTAGTCTGCCAATACATATCACTTTACAAAGCACTCACACTTGCAGATAACTGCAGGATCCCAACCATGCTGCCATGCCTCTGTTTCATTTCCATGTCTTTCCTTCTGCCAGTCTGGAAAACTGCACCAGGACTCTCTATTTCTTGCTAAGTGACATGGGGGGTTCAGGAAGACATTAAGCAGTACATATCTCCAGTGCATGCTTTTCTTGTAACAAACAACACTTTGTCAGTATATAATGTTGTAGGGGTGGTTACCTGTCACTTGTTAAATGAGCAACTACTTTGTGTTTTCTAATTAATCTTTAATTTTATAGTATGCATTTCTAAGAAGTACTGTTGCCATTAATTATACAACTTTACTAATATAAATCCACATACAATCAGATATGAAAACTTCAGTCACAAGAGCACAAAGCAAGCCAATAATAAAACAGAAAAACAAAGGCAATAATCCGTACAAAGAGATACATTATTTCATTGTTCTTAATGTGAATTTGTATGTCTACACTGATTTTGGCAGTTGATGCCACCACAGACAAAGAGTCCCTCCTCCTGCTCCTTTCCGGTGTGAAGCACCAAGGAGTGAATTGGAGGGGAATCACATTCCAGAATGTCAACTTGCAGCCATGCAGGAGGGTGGAGGGCTTGTCATAGTGAGAATAGAGTGGATCTCCATTGGCAAGGCTTGAAGCAGATGACAGGAAGTTGAATTCTGCCATGAAGGTAGGTTGATTGACCCAAGAATCCACTTCATTAGAAGTGGATGCAGTCAGATGGTCTACAGGTAGCAGTGGCCAGTTTTCCTCTTCCTCATTGTCCCCTAGTACCCAGGCTGGTAAGAGACACTTGTTGAGGACTGCGAAGATATGCCATTGAGGAGAATGTAAAACGTCTGTTCACCATGTCAGAGTATTTTATGGGGGCTGGAATAAGATTTCTGGAATGCAGCATCAATTGTGTCATCTTGGAGCATCGTGTTTGTGCAGTCATTTAATGGCTTGTGGACAAAAACTTGCTGTAAATAGTAAGCTTGAGAAGGTGGAATACAGATGTGAGATATGTGATGTCTGACTTTCTTTACCAATGACAGTAGCTCCTACCTTGCTACTGGTGGAGAAGGCAAGAGGAAGTTCACAGGTAGTGTCAGACATTTGCTGTACAAAAAATCAGCGAGAGAGGATTTAAAATTGTCCTTGTAAGCTTGAAGTACCAAGGGTCAATCTAGATACAGTACACATCAGTGAAGTGACATTGGATGAAAGTAAGAATTTCTGGTCAGAATAATATAACGTAATATCAACAGCAGCAGAAAACAGTATAGTGGGAGTAGGATTCATTATAAACAGAAAAGTAAGGCAGAGACTGACCTACAGTGAACAGTTCAATGATAGGATTGTTCTCATCAGATTCAACAGCAAAACAACCTTGACAATGATAGTTCAGGTATATATGCTGACACCGCAAGTGGAAGATGAAGAAATAGAGGAAGTATATGAGGACAGGTAATTCAGTAAGTAAAGGGAGATGAACACCTAATAATCTTGGGAGACTGGGACACAATTGCAGGTGAAGGAATAGAAGAAAGGTTTATGGGAGAATATGGTCAAGGTAGTAGGAATGAGAAAGGATACAGGCTAATTGACTTTTGCAATAAATTTGCAGACAGTAATAGCAAGTACTCTGTTCAAGAACCACAAGAGGAAGAGGTATACTTGGAGAAAACCCAGAGACACAGGAAGATTCCATTTCGATTATATCATGGTCAGACCCATTGTAAAATTAGATAATGGACTGTAAGATGTACCAAGGAGCAGATATAGATTCAGATCATAATTCGGTAATGATGAAGAGTAGACTGAAGTTTAAGAGAATCATACGGCAGAATTAGTGTGAAGGGAAGTAAAATACTGAAGTACTGTGGAATGACAAGATGCATTTGAAGTTTGCTATGGATGTGCTATTTGAATGTTTATTTTGGCCTTTCAGCATGTTTTCCATGCAACTGGCTTCATCAGTTGAAGTTATACAGTACATGTACTTTATAGTTAAATACAGACACATATTCTTACAGTTCAACATTATGTATGGTGAATCTACATTTTACATGAATGAAAAAGTGTATTATGATTATACAACTATGATTCTCTCATTTGCTAGGAATTAGGCTTTTCTCCCTCATTATGCATGTTCTTCAGGTTACTTTGAAGCTATTCTTCCACTGGACGACACACACACACATTTTATTTATTTATTTACACGTCGTGTTCCGTAGGTCCAAGCTGAGGAGCAAATCTCCAAGGTCATGAAAATTACAATGTAAAAGTAATAACAGATAAATATAATATCTTTATGCCCCCCAGAAAAAAGTCAAGCCATAAGTTTAAGTAAATGCAATCAACAATACAACATAAGAATCAGCTTAATTTTTCAAGGACCTCTTCAACAGAATAGAAGGAGTGACATATGACGAAACTCTTCAGTTTTGATTTGAAAGCACATGGATTACTGCTAAGATTTTTGAATTCTTGTGGTAGCTTACTGGAAATGGTTGCAGTAGTATACTGTACATCTTTCTGCACAAGATTTAAGGAAGTCCAATCCCAACGCGGGTTTGATTTCTGCCTAGTATTAACTGAATGAAAGCTGCTTATTCTTGGGAATAAGCTGATATTGTTAACAAGAAACGGCAGTAAAGAAGGTATATATTGAGAGGCCAATGTCAAAATACTCAGCCTAGTGTACAGGGGTCGACAAGAGTTTCATTAATTGACACCACTTATTACCCAAACTGCCTGTTTCTGAGCTAAAAATATTCTTTTAGGATGGGAAGTGTTACCCCAAAATATAATACCATATGATATAAATGAATGAAAATAAGCAAAGTAGACTAATTTTCATGTTGAACGATCACTTACTTCAGATACCATTCGAATAGTAAAAATGGCAGTATTAAGTCTTTGAACAAGATCCTGAACATGGGCTTTCCACAACAGTTTACTGTCTATCTGAACACCTAGAAATTTGAACTGTTCAGTTTCACTAATCATATGCCCATTCTGTGAAATTAAAACGTTGGGTTTTGTTGAATAGTGTGTTAGAAACTGTAAAAACTGAGTCTTACTGTGATTTAGTGTTAGTTTGTTTTCTACAAGTAATGAACTTATGTCATGAACTACACTATTTGAATCTGAGCCAATGTTGCACACAACATCCTTTACTACCAAGCTATCATCAGCAGCAAACAGAAATATTTTAGAGTTACCTATAATACTAGAGGACATATCATTTATATAAATAACGAACAGAAGTGGCCACAACACTGATCCCTGGGGCACCCCCCCCCCCCCCCCCCCCCCCCCGCCCCATTTGATCTACCTCACTCAGACCCAACACCACAGCCATTCTCACTGTGAATAATGACCTTTTGCTGTCTGTTGCTAAACTAAGAGGTAAACCAATTGTGAGTTACTCCCCGTATTCCATAATGATCCAACTTCTGAAGCTATATTTTGTGATCAGCACAATCAAACACCTTAGTTAAATCAAAAAATTTACCTAGCATTCAAAACTTTTTGTTTAACCCATCCAGTAACTCACAGAGAAAACAGGATATAGCATTTTGAGTTATTAAATGAGTTCTAAAATCAAAATTGCAAATGGTGTGGTATAAAATGATCAATTATCCTTACATACACAGTTTTTGCAATAACTTCAGCAAACCCTGATGGCATAGAAATAGGTCTGAAATTTTCTGCATTATCCCTTTTTCCATTTTTATAAAGTGGCTTTACTATTGAGTACTTAAATCATTCAGGAAACTGACCATTCCTAAAGGAAAAATTACAAAAAATGGCTAAATACAATGCTAACATGTGCAGCACAGTACTTTCATATTGTGCTAGGTACTCCATCATATCCATGAAAGTCCTTAATCTTCAGTGATTTAATTATTGACTCAATCTCCACCTTGTCTGTATCACAGAGGAGTATTTCAGACATCAATCTCAGAAAAGCATTTGCCAAGAGAGTTATATGATTCCCTGTAGAGACTAAATTTGTATTCAATTCACCAGCAATGCTCAGAAAATGATTGTTAAATACTGTACATATATCTGATTTATCAGTAACAGTAATATTTTACTACGAACTGACTTCATATCGTTGACCTTGTGCTACTGACCAGACACTTTCTTGACAACTGACCATATGGTTTTAATTTTATCCTGTGAACTAACTATTCTATTTGCATGCCACATACTCTTTGCTTTCCTAATAACATTTTTAAGCACCTTACATTACTGTTTGTAATGGGCTACTGTAGCTTGATTGTGACTTCTTCTAACATTTTTATAAAATTCCTGCTTTGTTCTACACAATTTCCTTATTCCACTAGTCAGCCACCTAGGCTGCCTTTTTCTGCTAGTACTATATTTAGAATGTTCAAATGGAAAGCAACTCTCAAATAGCATGAGAAATGTGTTAAGGAAAGCATTATATTTATCATCTATGCTATCAGCACTATAAACATCCTACCACTCTTGTTCCTTGACAAGATACACACACACACACACACACTTAGAATGAGGATTGTTACTGACTGTGGAAGTTTATTATACATCTTTGGTCTTACATGTTTGTGGCTATTATGTATCAGTGACAGCCTTGAATATGATGTGTCTAACATGCAGTTGTTTCTGGTGCTATGCATATGTACATACATGTGTTCTAGCAGTAAAGACATGAGAGTGTTATTATATTGAGATGACTGAAGTATTTCTTACAGGATTATATAGGACCCAATCCTTGAAAACCCCCGATTGCTTTTTTCTGCCATCTAGAACTGCAGTTTTTACCTAGTGAAACCCCATAATGGTACTCTACAATGCAGCTGTGACTGCAAGAATGCATACTAACAAAGAAACAGTAATTTTTTGTTGATGAATACCTTAGTTTATACAGTAAAAAAATTACACTTGCAATTTACCAGTCAGATATTTTATGTACTCATTCCTTGTGATTCTTTGTCTAGAGCAACATATAGAAGCATGTGCCTGTCAACTTAAACTGAAGGGGGGCTCTTTTATAATTGTAACAGTATATAGATCCCCTTCAGGAAACTTTCATTTATTCCTGGAAAACTCTGATGCCTTGTTGTGCTATCTATCAGATAGGGGAAAGCAAATTTTTATTTGTGGGGACTTCAATGTTGATTCACCGAAAGAGTGGAAGTCTTGCTTGGTTCTTTCAATTTGACATCTGTCGTTAATTTTCCTACTCAGGTAGTAAAGGACAGCAGCACATTGATAGTTAACACTTTTATAGACCAAGATAAATCTAAGAACATAAATTCTTGTCCTGTTGAGAATGGCCTTTCTGATCATGGTGCTCAGCTAGTTACAGTATATGACGCAGCTCCATTCGGTAATTCAAAACTACCCTCCAAAGTTGTGCATTCAGTTAATGACTCAACAACTAGAAATTTCAGAGAAAATCTTCAGCAGTTAGACTGGGATGAGATGTACAAGGAACCCAATGCTAATGTAAAATATAACTTATTTCATGAGACAGTTGTAAGAGAATTTGAAAACTGTTTCCCCAAGAAAGCAGTTAAATCTAATTATAAGAAACAATACAAAAAACCTGGGCTTACTAAAGGAATAAAAATATATTATAACCACAAAAGGGAACTGTATCTAACAATAAGAAAGAGTAATGGCCCAGAAACAGCCAGATATGATAAAAACTACTGTGCTACATTAAGAAAGGTTATTAAAAAGTCCAGAAGCAATGCATCATGTCTGAGATTAATACCTCTGATAACAAAATCAAAACAATTTGGAATATTATTACAGGGGAGACAGGGCAACCAAGAGTACAGGATAATGGCATTACCACCAAAGTGAATGGAAACTTGACAAACAACAAGCTGGAAGTCTAAAATATTTTGAATAATCATTTTTTAAATGTTGTAGAGAAAATAGGATATAAATATTCATTAGAAGAAGCAAGGCAGTTAATGGAAGAGGCCTTACCCACACCATTTGATACAACTGAAATTCCACCCACTTCTCCTTCTGAAATTAGGAAGATAATAAACTCTCTCAAGAATAAAAGCTCACATGGAATTGATGACATTTCCAGCACAATAATAAAATCTTGTTCCCAAGAAATAAGTAGGATTCTTAGCCACATATGTAATAGCTCTCTGAAGCAGGGTATTTTCCCAGATAGACTGAAGTATGCCATTGTTAAACCACTGCATAAAAAAGGGGATATGTCTGATGTCAACAACTGCCGCCCAATCTCTCTTCTGACTGCCTTATCCAAAATTCTTGAAAAAGTAATGTACTGTAGAGTAGCTTCACACCTTTGTAAAAATAAAGTTTTAACAAAATGTCAGTTTGGAGTCCAGAAGGGTTTTTCAACAGAAAATGCTATATATACTTTCACTACTGAAATATTAAATTCTGTGAGTAACCAGAAGTCACCCGTTGGGATTTTTTGTGATCTCTCAAAGGCTTTTTATTGTGTAAATCATGGAATACTTCTAGATAAGCTCAAGTACTGTGGTATGAATGGGACAGTGCTCAAATGGTTTAAATCGTACCTAACTGGAAGAGTGCAGGAAGTTGAAATAAGCAGTTCACATAATCTGCAAAAAACTGATGATTTCTCAAACTGGGGAACAACCAAGAATGGGGTGCCACAAGGTTCAGTCTTGGGTCCTCTGCTGTTCTTAATATATATTAATGACTTGCCATTCTATATTCACGAAGATGCAAAGTTGGTACTTTTTGCCAATGATACAAGTATAGCTAGCACACCCAACAGACAAGAATTAATTGGTGAAATTGTAAACAACGTTTTTCAGAAAATCATTAAGTGGTTCTCTGCAAATGGGTTCTCATTAAACTTTGACAAAACACAGTATATACAGTTCCACACAGTGAATGGAATGACACCATTAATAAATATAGACTTCAATCAGAAACCAATAGCTAAGGTAGCATATCCAAAATTTCTAGGTGTATGCATTGATGAGGGGCTGAACTGAAACAAACACACAGAAGATCTGCTGAAACGTTTGAGTTGAGCTACTTATGCTATTAGGGTCATTGCAAATTTTGGCGATATACATCTGAGTAAATTAGCTTACCACACCTATTTTCATTCTCTGCTTTCGTATGGCATCATATTCTGGGGTAACTCATCATTGAGTAAAAGAGTGTTCATTCCACAAAAGTGTGTAATCAGAATGATTGCTGGAGCTCATGCAAGATCATCCTGCAGATACTTATTTAAAGAGCTAGGGATCTTCACTGTAGCCTTACAATATACATATTCACTTATGAAATTTGTTATTAGCAATCCGAACGAATTCAAGAGTAATAGCAGTGTACATGTCTAGAACACTAGGAGAAACGATGATCTTTACTACTCAAGGTTAAATCTAACTTTGGCTCAGAAGGGGGTAAATTATGCTGCCACAAACGTCTTTGGTCACTTACCTAATAGCATCAAAAGTCTGACCGATAGCCATATAGCATTTAAAAGGAAATTAAAAGAATTTCTTAATGGCAACTCCTTCTACTCATTAGATGAGTTTTTGGATATAGTAATTGGGTAATTTCCCCAACCCTCACAAAAATAAACAAATAAATAAAAAAAATTAAAAAAAATATTAAGTGTCATGTAATATTTTGTGTAATGTAATATCTTGTATAGACTCCTTTTATTAACCTGACACATTCCACATCATTATGAAGTGTCGTATTCATGATCTATGGAACAAGTACTAATCTTATCTAATCTTTGAAGTATTATGATGTTCAACAGTCTGGTACTTTGATGCTCTCCTTTTTGTGCCTTTAAGTTATAATATATTTCCTCTGCCATTGTTTTCTTTATACATAGCTGGTTAGCTTTATGGCACTAACTGCTTTTTTCAAACAGTTTCTTATTTTTCTCTGTAACTACTTGCATATCTTTCTGGATGAGATCATAGTCATATCATCTGCAAAGAGAGCAGTTTTGCAAATTTTACAGTTAGATATAGTTGAAACCGACAATAGTGAATAGTGCAATAAGGAATATCGCAGTGGGCAGTTCAGTTAAAGAAGAGTGTGCATCACTAAAGAGGACAATCACGGATGTCGGATAGCCAGACATAGGTACAATGTACATCAATTAGCCAAAACATTATGACAACCTGTTTAATAGTGTGTTGTTCCACTTTTATAATGTGGTGCAACAAAGATTCTGCTTGGCATGCATTCTAAAGGTCCTTAACAAGATTCCAGGAGTATGTAGAGCCAGATGTCTACACACAAGTCAAGCAATTCACACAAATTATGGGATGGTGGTTTATGGACATGCAGTTGGCACCTTATGCATGTTCCATTGGGTACAGGTCAGATACATTTGCTGGCCAAGACATCAATGTGAGTTCGCCCCTCAGACTACTGCAGCATGATTCTGATCCCGCAGCTTGGACAAATGTTGCTGGAAGATTTCATCACCATAGGGGGAGACTTCAAGCATGAAGCAATGCAGGTGGTCCGCAATAATGTTCGTATAGTTTAGTGCTGTCACGATGCCTTCAATTATCACCACAGGTCCCGTGGATGCCACTCTCAATGTACCCCATAGCATAATTCTGCCCTCACTGGCTTGCATCTGCGGCACAGTGCGTGTTTCATGCAGCCATTCACCTTGTTGATGGCACATAAGGACCCAACCATCAACCTGGTGTAACAATAAATGCATTAATTTGACAGGCAACACATTTATACTGATCCATGGTGAAAACTCAGTAATGCTGTGCACACTGCAATCATAATTGATGATGTCGTAGGATCAACATAAGAACACATAGGGTTCATGTGATGTGGAACTCCATGTACAACAATGGCATTTGAACAGGGTGCGCCAAAACAATTGTGTCTGCACCAGCATTGTATTCTGTCATCAGAGCTCCCATAGATAGCTGCCTATCATGGATTACACAGTGGGGGAGGAGGAGGAGTGAGGGGGATTGGTGGGGGGCAGGTAGGGAGGGAGGGAGGTAGGCAATCCTTGAACCTCTATGTTTTGTGACGAGAAGTTGTTGTCTAATACCATATGCCCTGCTCATTATTTCACCATTCTTCAACCACTTTCCATAAGTGCCCATGACAGTAGTACACCAACAGGCAACGAGCTTTGCCATTGCAGATATTCTCATTTCCAGCCACAGTACCACAACAATGTAGCCTCTGTCAAAAATGCTTAAATCAGTGGATTCCATATCTTTGCTATAATTGCTGCCCATTCATCTCTCTTCCACTTGTATTCTTTCCTTACCATGTCATGTGCCCACAACACAATCACCAGACATTGAACCTCATGGTGGTCAGTGGTCACAATGTTTTGGCTGATCAGTGTATGTAACTCTGAAGAACCTTTGGGTAACGGAAGAAATACTTCAACTGTTTGACAAAAGGAGGCAGTAAAAATATCTTCGTGGGAATACAGAAATACAGCAAAATAAATCACTTACAAATGAAATAAATAGAAACTGTGCGGCAGCCAATGTGAAATGGCTGCAGAAAAATTGTGAAGAAATTGAAAAAGAAATCATCGCTGGAAGGACTGACTCAGAACAAAAAAAACTGAGAAACAACCTTTGGTGAAATTAAATGCAAGTTTGGTAACATTAAGAGTGCAATGGGAATTCCACTGTTAAACACAGAGGAAAGAGGAAGTGGGTTGAAATAGTTCATTGAAGACCTCTATGAGAGGGAGTACTTGCCTGATACTTGATAGAAGAAGAAACTGGAATCAATAAGGAAGATGCATAGGTTCAGTTCAAAATTTATATGTAAAGGTGTTCTGGGAGACTTCAGATCAAACAAATCAAAGTGGACAGATAACATTCCATCGGAATTTCAAAAATCATTGGGGGAAGTGGAAACCAAATGACTATTCAAGTTAGTGTGTAGAATCTATGAGACTAGTGATGTATCATCAGACTTTCAGAAAATATCATCCACACAATTCCAAAGATAGCAAGGGTAGATAGGTGTGAGAACAATTGCACAATAAGCTTAACAGCTTATGCATCCAAGCTGCTGACAAGAATGTAATACACAAGAATGTAAATGAAAATTAAGGATCTGTTAGCTGATGATCAGCTTGTCTTTAGGAAAGATAAAGGCACCAGAGAGATAGTTTCTAATTTGCACTCAATAATGGAAGCAAAATTGAACTATAATTGAGATATGCTCATTGGATTTTTTGATCTATAAATAGCAGTTAACAATTTGAAATGGTGCAAGATGTTGAACATTCTGAGAAAAGTAGGAGTAAGCTCAGGCAAATATGGTTGATAATAAGTACAAGACGGAACAATAAGAGTGGAAAACGAAGAACAAATTGCTCTGATGAAGAAGGATGTAAGACCGTTATGTGGTCTTCCATCTCTACTGTTTATTGTCTACACTGAAGAAGCAGATAGGGAAATAATAGAAAGGTTCAAGATTGGAATTCAGTAACAGAAATAGGAATAGCAAGAAACTTAATATCAAAGTTTGGTGGCCACAAAGTAGATGAAGCAAAAAAATACTGCTATCTTGGAAGCAAAACAACCAATGACAGACTAGCACAGGCAAAGAGGACATTCCTGGCCAAGAGAAGTATACTAGTATCAAACACAGGTCTTAAATTGAGAAAGAAAATTCTAAGAATGTACTGTCCTTCCCTGGAGATTTGAAGGGGAACTATTTTATCTCTGGATTTTTTTTAGCAGAGAGAATTTCTACACCATTATACCCTATTCTCATGAAATAAAGTAGCAATTGATTTCCTTATTTCATTTGCTTTCGGCTGTTTGCAGGAAAAAAGAAGTCATCAGTATTCTGAAAGGTGTAATGCAGTCTGCCAGAAATTCCTCTCCTGCACCAGTTCCTATTTTCAGAGAATCACTTGCATCCTACATCCTCAACTGTTTGCTGAATAAATTCCGGTCTCTGTCTTTCCTTACAGTTTGTACCCTGTACAGTTCCCTATAGTATCATGGAGATTATTCACTGGTGCTGGAACACATGTCCTATCATCCTGTCAATTCTTCTTGTCAGTGCTTTCCAGGAACCACAAAAATTATGCCTGATATGGAACTAAAAAGTGAGAAACACACATCAGCATAATGAACAGTAAGCTGAAACAAGTGTGCTAAGCCTTACATAATCTCACATACTGCACAAACACTGAGACTGTCCTTACTGCTTACTATGCACAGTTCCATAGAGTATTTCAGTATGCTATCATATTCTGAGAACCTCCACACATAGCAAAGACATTCTCCTCACCCAGAAGAGAGCTGAAAGAATAATGAACAGGTCCAAGCCAACTGACAGCTGCAGATGTCTCTTCCAAAGTTCTCTCATTCTTCCTCTTGGCATACTCTACATACCAGAAACATGTGGGTTTGTAAAAATTAATATTATTAAATTTTAAAAGAAGTGAATGTTCATGATCCTGATACAAGACAAAAAATGAAACTCCATGTTCAAAATATGCGTACCTTCACCTTAAACAACTCACCATTTAATTAAGGGATCCAACTATATGACAGTCTGCTACCAGAAATAAGGAACAGCAAGTCTCTGTATTTATTTAATAAGACTCTGAAAACATTCCTGCTTGATCATTGCTTTTACACAGTATCTGAATTTTTGGCCTATATATGCAAAAAGAAATATGAAATCAATTGCAGAAATGAATTTTGTACAAGTAGTAAACATTAATGTAGAATATGTGTAAAATAATTTTGAGTGTATAGCATCTAAAAATAAGCAAACTGTGCGCGCTACTTTAATTAGGCCAACCAGGCATGTGTTTTATGTATATGTGAGAAAGAAATGGAATGAAAATAATTAATAACTATGTAAAATTATGTTTGTAGTTACCCATGACATCACCTCATGTCATAAAACCATCACATCATGCTATGAACTGCCCAGTATCGAGTGTATGTTTGTGCATCAGACTGGACATGTCTTGTACAAAAACAATTCAAAGGACAAACAAATAAACAAATAGTCCTCTCTTTGCCATTTCTATCAAGAACCTCCTCATTCTTTATCTTATCAGTCCACCTGATTTTCAATTTTCACCTATAGCCTCACATCCCAGATGCTTTGATTCTCTTTCTGTTTGGTTTTCCCACAGTCCACGATTCAATACCATACATTGCTGTGCAGCAAATGTACATTCTCAGAAATTTCTTCCTCAAATTAAGACCTGTGTTTGATACCTGTATACTTCTCTTGCCAGGAATGCCCTCTTTTGCTGTGCTAGTGTGCTTCTTATGTCCTGCTTGCTTCATCTGTCATTAGTTGTTTTGCTTCCAAGGTAGCAGAATTCCATAACTTCATCTACTTTGTAATCACCAAACTTTGATGTTAAGTTTCTTGATATTCCCATTTCTGTTACTTCTCATTACTTTTGCCTTCTTCTGATTTACTCTCAATCCATATTCTGTACTCAATCACTCATTCATCACATCCTGTAATTCTTCTTCATTTTCTCTCAGGATAGCAATGTCATCAGTGAATCTTATCATTGATATCTTTTTACATTGAATTTTAATCTCAATCTTGAACCTTTCTATTATTTCCCTCACTGCTTCATCTATGTAGAGAATGAACAGCAGGAGTGAAAGACTGCATCCCTGTCTTACATCCTTTTTCATCAGAGCATTCTCTTCATTGTTTTCAAATCTTATTTTTCCCTCTTGGTTCTCGTATTTATTATCAATCCTATTTCCTTGAGCTTACTCCTATTTTTCTCAGAATGTTCAACATATTGCACCATTTCACATTGTTAACTGCTTTTCATAGATCAACAAATAGGCATGTCTCGAATATTGTTCAGTCTTACTTCCATTATAAAGTGCAGATTTGGAACTATCTCTCTGTCTTCCCTAAAGACAAGCTGATCATCATCTAATAGATCCTTAATTTTCTTTTACATTCGTTGTACGATATTTTTGTCATCAGTTTGGATGCATAAGCTGTTAAGCTGATTGTGCAGTAGTTCTCACACCTATCTACCTTTGTAATTATGAGGATGATATTTTTCTGAAAGTCTTATGATACATCACTAGTCTCATAGCTTCTACAACTTGAATAATCATTTCGTTCCCATTTCCCCAAAAGATTTTAGAAATTGCAATGGAATGTTATCTATCCCTTTTGCTTTGCTTGATCTCAAGTCTTCTAGAGCTCTTATCTATTCTGACCTGAACCCATACCTATTCCTTATCAGTTCCAGGTCTTTCTTCTGTCAAGTCCTCAGACAAGTGCTCCCTCTCATAGTGGCCTTCAATGAACTCTTTCCATCCATCTGATCTTTCCTCCATGTTTAATAGTGGAATTCCCACTGCACTCTTAATGTTACCATGTTTGTTTTTAATTTCATCAAAGGTTAGTCAATACTCGTAATTTACCTTCATCATGCATATTAATAATTACATTTAAACAACATTCTATGCATAGAACATTGTACAAAATCAATTTATGAATTTGGTCATAATGTCATAAACAGTAATATTGTGATTGATTTAATGAAATTAATTTATAATTAACATTAACAATTTTTATTATATAATGCAACTTACGCATAGTATCAAATCTTGTCCAAGGTTTTAATTCTACTTCTTTCAATGAACAGATTCTCATAAAATGATCATATCTTCTAAATGCCAATGTATTCCAGTTAAAATTTCTTTCAAATTCTACATTTCTTGTAAATTATTTAAAAGTATTGTTATGTACAGCTTTCATTATAGCATTATTATATACACACCTAAACCTTTTAATAGTACCGTTTACCACCATATTGTAAATATTTTGTTTGTATAGGTATTCTTTCTTCAATGCATGAAGCCCATTCTGCACAGTGTTGAATAAAAACTTCATCAGAGTCTCTATTTCTGTTCTCGTTGTCACTGTCACTATCAAATATTAATTTTTGCACAGTGTGACTGTTAATTGCTGCTCGGAGGCAATGATTCATTACTGCTGTCATTGGAATTGTGTGAACTCATACTGCAATGCTCCGAGAGAAAGCAAAATGCAAATAAGATAACTTTACCTATGTCTCTTAAAAGCTTCACTGTTCAGGCTAAAGACTGCGTAGCATGTTCATTAGCACCCTGACTGGACTGACAGAGAATGCAGTCCTCTTATATACACATTTAATATCTGATTAGTGTTGTAAAACAATTCAAGGTTAGCACAAATTTGCCTAACTGATTTCTTGCCAATGACCCCCAGTGACCCGTTGACCCTCAGCCATGACATCATGGCTGCCACTGCCGAAGGCACGAATGTAGCACATGAATGGCAGCTGACACATCACGGCCAATGGTTGATAGATTATAAAGTTATCTTACTTGCATTTTGCTTTTGTTCTCATCCCATGCAGTAAGTCTTCCCTGACCTGCGGTTCTGGGTGACTTTCCCATAATCTACCCTTTACCTACTCCAGTCCTTTCTTTCACCCTTCTTCCTTTCCCTTCAACCTTTTTACCTGAAGAAGGAGCCACTGGCTTCAAAAGCTTACCAATTACAATTGTCATTTATGTGTGTGTTCTGCTGCCGCTTGGTGACAGAGAGAGAGAGCAAAAGAGAGAGAGAGAGAGAGAGTATTGTTCAGTGGAAGAATAGCTTCAAAGTAACCTGAAGCACATGCATAATCAGGGACAAAATCCTAATTACTAGTAAATAAGAGTATCGTAGTTGTTTCATCATAATATAACTTTTCATTCACGTAAAATGTGAAAACACTAAATACATAATATGTAACTGGAAGAACATGTGACTGTATATACACTCCTGGAAATTGAAATAAGAACACCGTGAATTCATTGTCCCAGGAAGGGGAAACTTTATTGACACATTCCTGGGGTCAGATACATCACATGATCACACTGACAGAACCACAGGCACATAGACACAGGCAACAGAGCATGCACAATGTCGCCAGTAGTACAGTGTATATCCACCTTTCGCAGCAATGCAGGCTGCTATTCTCCCATGGAGACGATCGTAGAGATGCTGGATGTAGTCCTGTGGAACGGCTTGCCATGCCATTTCCACCTGGCGCCTCAGTTGGACCAGCGTTCGTGCTGGACGTGCAGACCGCGTGAGACGACGCTTCATCCAGTCCAAAACATGCTCAATGGGGGACAGATCCGGAGATCTTGCTGGCCAGGGTAGTTGACTTACACCTTCTAGAGCACGTTGGGTGGCACGGGATACATGCGGACGTGCATTGTCCTGTTGGAACAGCAAGTTCCCTTGCCGGTCTAGGAATGGTAGAACGATGGGTTCGATGACGGTTTCGATGTACCGTGCACTATTCAGTGTCCCCTCAATGATCACCAGTGGTGTACGGCCAGTGTAGGAGATCGCTCCCCACACCATGATGCTGGGTGTTGGCCCTGTGTGCCTCGGTCGTATGCAGTCCTGATTGTGGCGCTCACCTGCATACGACACGCATACGACCATCATCGGCACCAAGGCAGAAGCGACTCTCATCGCTGAAGACGACACGTCTCCATTCGTCCGTCCATTCATGCCTGTTGCGACACCACTGGAGGCGGGCTGCACGATGTTGGGGCGTGAGCGGAAGACGGCCTGACGGTGTGCGGGACCGTAGCCCAGCTTCATGGAGACGGTTGCGAATGGTCCTCGCCGATACCCCAGGAGCAACAGTGTCCCTAATTTGCTGGGAAGTGGCGGTGCAGTCCCCTACGGCACTGCGTAGGATCCTACAGTCTTGGCGTGCATCCGTGCGTCGCTGCGGTCCAGTCCCAGGTCGACGGGCATGTGCACCTTCCGCCAACCGCTGGTGACAACATCGATGTACTGTGGAGACCTCACGCCCCACGTGTTGAGCAATTCGGCGGTACGTCCACCCGGCCTCCCGCATGCCCACTATACGCCCTCGCTCAAAGTCCGTCAACTGCACATACGGTTCACGTCCACACTGTTGCGGCATGCTACCAGTGTTAAAGACTGCGATGGAGCTCCGTATGCCACGGCAAACTGGCTGACACTGACGGCGGCGGTGCACAAATGCTGCGCAGCTAGCGCCATTCGACGGCCAACACCGCGGTTCCTGGTGTGTCTGCTGTGCTGTGCGTGTGATCATTGCTTGTACAGCCCTCTCGCAGTGTCCGGAGCAAGTATGGTGGGTCTGACACACCGGTGTCAATGTGTTCTTTTTTCCATTTCCAGGAGTGTAACTAAAAAGTACATCTACACGTATAACATTAACTGATGAAGCCAGTTGCATGGTAAACATGCTGAAAAGCCAAAATAAACATTTAAATATCACATCCATAGTGAACATCAAATGAGTCTTGTCATTCCACAGTACTTCAATATTCCACTTCCTTCCACACTAATTCTTCCATATGATTCTCTTAAACTTCAGTCTACTCTTCATCATTACTGAATTGTGATCTGAGTCTACATTTGTTCCTTGGTATGCCTTACAGTCCATTATCTAATTTCAAAATCCATGTCTGACCATGATATAATCAATATGGAATCTTCCCATGTCTCTGGGTCTTCCCCACATATATCTCCTCCTTTTCTGATTCTTGAACAGAGTATTTGCTATTAATATCTGCAAATCTATTGCAGAAGTCAAGGGAGATAGTGTCACAGACGTGATACGTAAATTGGAGTGGCAATCATTGAAACAAAGGCATTTTTTGTTGCAACAGGATCTTCTCATGAAATTTCAATCACCAGTTTTCTCCTCCAATTGCGGAAACATTCTGTTGGCACCCACCTACATAGGGAGAAATGACAATCATGATAAAATTAGAGAAATCAGGGCTTGCACAGAAAAATTTAAGTGCTCGTTTTTCCCGCGTGCCGTTAGAGAGTGGAATGGTAGAGAGACAGCTTGAAGCTGGTTCATTGAATCCTCTGCCAGGCACTTTATTGTGAATAGTAGAGTAATCACGTAGATGTAGATGTAGACATAGTCTTTGTGCTTTCTCTTTTCTACTGCCTAGACCATATTCTCCCATAATCCTTTCTTCTATTCTTTCACCTACAATTGTGTTCCAATCTCTCACTATTATTAGATTTTCATCTTCCTTTACTTACTGAGTTAACCATCCTCATATACTTTCTCTATCTCTTCATCTTCCACTTGTGGTGTCAGTATGTATACCTGAACTATCATTGTCAAGGTTGTTTTGCTGTTGAATCTGATGAGAACAATCCTATCATTGAACTGTTCACTGTAGGTCAATCTCTGCCTTACTTTTCTGTTTACAATGAATCCTACTCCCACTATACCATTTTCTGCTGCTGTTGATATTACACTATATTCTTCTGACCAAGCTGGCCGTGTTGGCCAAGTGGTTCTAGTTGCTTCAGTCCAGAACCTCGCAACTGCTACGGTCGCAGGTTCGAATCCTGCCTCGGGCATGGATGTGTGTGATGTCCATAGGTTAGTTAGGTTTAAGTAGTTCTAAGTTCTAGGGGACTGATGACCTCAGATGTTAAGTCCCACAGTGCTCAGAGCCATTTGTACCATTTTTTTTCTTCTGACCTAAAGTTCTTACCTTCTTTCCATTTCACTTCACTGATGCCCACTGTATCTCGATTGAGCTTTCGCAGCTCCCTTTTCAGATTTTCTAGCTGTCCTATTAGTTCAAACTTATGACTTTCCATGCTTCATCTTGTAGAATGTTATCCCTTAGCTGGTTATTCCATCTTTGTCTCATTATGCACTTCCCCTTGGCAATTCCCTCTTGGAGATCCGAATGGGGGAGTAATCCAGAATATTGTGCAATGGAGAGATGATCATGACACTTTTTCAATCATAGGCCTCATGTCCTGTGAATACAAATTACATGTCTTTAATGCAGTGGTTTCCATTGCCTTCTGCATCCTCATGCCATTGATCAGTCCTCATTCTTCTGCCTCTTGGGGGCAGTTTACCACTATAATGGCAGCAGAGTGCCCTGAACCTCTGTCTGCTCCTACACTCTCTTTGAGATGTCCATTGGCAGAATGAGGGTGACTTCTTATAACTGCAAGTCTTCAGCCACCATTGCTAATGATTTTTATTCAAAATTTATTCAGCGTTTGAACCCATAATATTTTGATAACTAGTCGAAGATGCTAACCCTAATCCACAAACATAGCACTTCCATATTGATTACTGTTACAAAGTCAGATCAGGAAACCATCTCCTTTGTTGCAGCCAAGGTTGCAACCTGTCTTCAGGAACAATTTGTTAGTCTGGTCTCTCCACAGACTCACCTACTGTGCAGTTTAAGGCTCCGCCATTCTCAATTCCGTCAGCTGAAACCTGTTCCTGAGACATTCATATCGTGTACACACTTTCCCACCTAGATGTAGCACCAACATCCTTCACTGAAATTAATACTTATAAAAATTCTAAAAAACAAAAGCTCTTGTGGGTTAATGGAATTTCAAACAGAATTCTCAAAAATTCTTTCAAGTTAATAAGTAATTATAGGAATGCATGTCCAAAAGAACAGACACTACACAGAATACTTTCCTTTCTTCCCCCTCCACTTTCAATTTCATACAATTAATAATAAATTGAAGCAAAAATGCCAACAACAGCATCACCATGAACAGCAGCATCACAGAGAGCAGTAACAAAAGAAATCCCAGCAGTAGCAGGAGCAGGCAGTACAAACAATAACTGGAACATCAATGCCAACAACAGCATCATCATCAACAGCAGCATCACAGACAGCAGTAACAGCAGAAATCCCAGCAATAGCAGGAGCAGCAGCAGACATTGAAACAACTATGCATGGGGCAGCAAGTAGACAAAAAAGGACACCTCCTTCCCATCTGAAGGATTTTTTAATTGCAGATATGATGAAAAAGAAGCCACCAAGATAAGTAACATTAAATGTCTAACAGTACTCCACCAAAATATTCAGTGTGTAAAAAACAAAGTGCAACAGCTGGAAGTCGAGTTACAAATCTTAGACAGCACTGTTATCTGTATTATAGAGCACTGGTCTAAAGACAGTGAAATCTTATATATTAATTTACCCTCATATGTCCAAGCATGTTCTTACTGCAGAAACACAATGAAAGGTGGAGGGTCATGTATTTATGTTAAGAACGGCATTGAATTTAAAGTCAGAAATGATATTATCATGCTAAGTGTAGACAAAGACTTTGAAGTGTCAGCAATAGAGATAGTTGCTATAAAAATGCCCAAGAAACTAACTGTATTGTGTGTATATCATTCTCCCAGTGGTAATTTCGAGATATTCTTTTCAATACTTATACAAAGCCTAGAACTGGTGTTGCCTCTGAAGCATAATATCCTTTTGTGTGGGGACTTTAACATAAATACAAATAAAACAGACGACACCAGTAACACATTTTGAATATCCTACATAGTTTTGGTCTATCATCACTAGTCAACTGTGCAACAAGAATAACCACACATTCATCATCTACCATTGACCATGTAGCTACAGATGTAGGCAGAGAAAACTGTGATGTACTTGTCAAACATTTGGGACTGTCTGACCATATAGGTCAGATTATAAAAGTAAAAGCTTGTGTGAAAAAACATACAAAACTGCATGTGTATAAAAGAGTCTACTCTCCATCAGCTTTGCAAGAGTTTTCCTTAAAGTTAGCACATGAAAGTTGGGAAGGAGTATACATAGAAACTAAAGTGAATAGCAAGTTCTCCAATTTTATGTCTGAATTTAAATTAAAATTTGAAGAAACATTCCCCAAAGTATTAATTCCCATTTGAACACCCACCAACAATAAATGGATTATTAAAGGAATTAGAAAAAGTGCTCAAACTTGTAAATAGCTAAACTCCATTAAAAAGGACAATAGTGATCCAGTTTTTTTTTGCACTACTACAAAAACTACAAAAGGATCTACAGGAAGGTACCCAACACTGCAAAAAAATCAGCCAACGATAGGTTCATAAATTTAGCCAATAATAAAAGTAAAGCTACATGTGCTGTAGTGAAACTGTGAAATCGGGAACAAGGAAAACTTAGAAAGTAGCCCGAAAGAATCAGCAAATTATGTGAATAACTACTTTAGCAGCATTGCAACGAACTTACAGAAAATTTTTCCAAAAGGTGCTAATCAACCAGTACAGAAGCATATAGCAAACTCAATGGTATTGCTTCCAACTACTGAGGTAGAAGTATGCAGTGTTGTAAGGCAATTAAAGAACAAAAACTCGGCAGGTTTAGATGAAATCCCAGTGTGTGTGCTAAAAAAATTCATAAACAGTATCAAAGCTCCACTAACAGAAATCATAAATGAATCCTTCAGAACTGGTTGCTTCCCTGACTATCTGAAGCATGCCAAAATTTTACCAGTTCACAAGAAAGGTGACATAGGAAACTTTCAGAACTACAGACCAATAGCCCTATTGTCATGCTTTTCCAAAGTGATAGAAACAATAATGAAAAACAAGCTTTTGAGCTATCTAAGTAAATTCAACCTCCTCAGCAATGACCAGTATGGTTTCAGGCCTGGTAGAGGTACAGAATCTGCAATAGCACAATTTACAAAAACAGTTTTAGAAGCACTAGATGAGAACAGCTATGTAACTGGCCTTTTCCTAGACCTGTCTAAGGCATTTAATACAGTTGACCACCAGAAGCTGTCACATAAATTAGAGGCACTAGGAGTAAGGGGAGTGGTTCTCAAATGGTTTCTTTCATATCTAGAAAACAGAGTACAGTCAGTAGAGATCACACATGTCTCCAGTGGATCAAAGTACATTGAGAAACATATATCTGATCCACAATATATCAATATTGGGGTCCCTCGAGGTAGTGAACTAGGCCCTGTATTATTTCTGGTGTATATAAATGATTTTCCGCAACATATCAGCCATGGAGAGAAGATATTGTTTGCAGATGACAGCAACATAGTAATCACCAGTAAGACACCAGCACAAATGTGGGAAAATTCTACTGAAGTGCTGAGGGATGTTCACAAATGGTCTCAGGAAAACAAAGTAACTCTCAACGTAAAGAAAACAAATACAATATACTTTAGAATAAACAGAAACCAGAGTCCCTTAAATTTAAAACTAGATAACATCTCCATAGATGATGTACCCACAACAAAATTCTTAGGATTCCACACTGACAGCCAAATGAAGTGGAATGAACATGTTATGAAACTCTCGAAAAAGATATCCACAACATGTTATGCACTTAGAGTCCTTGTATCTGCATGTAGCAATGAATGTTTGAGAACTGCATACTTTAGTTATGTTCATTCAGTAATCAGTTATGGTATTATTTTCTGGGGAAATAGTGCTCAGAATTTACAATGCAAAAGAGAGCAGTAAGAATTATAACAAAAAGCCGCAAGTGGGCCCACTGCAAAGAACTTTTCAAAATGTTGGAAATTCTAACTGTTCCTTGTGGGTTTATATTCCAAACCATAGTGTACATCAAGAAAGATATAGAAAATTATAGCACAAATAGCAGTTTTCATAATTATAGTACAAGAACAAGTCACTGTCTTCACCTAGACAGAAAGAATTAACATAAGACTCAAAATAGCTTCTTGTATGAAGGTGTAAAACTGTATAATAAACTGTCACAGAAAATAAAAGAAGCAGATAACATGTACCACTTTAGGAAAAATCTTAAATTGTTTTTGAAGGAACACTGCTTTTACACTATAAGTGAATTTCTTAGTACAAAATGATTGTAAATAGCTTTTATTTCACAATATTTTGATAAGGAGCAAAAATGATTGTAAATAACTTATATGTCACAATGTTTAACTACAAGTAGCAACAAACTGTATAAATATATGTATGTACACAACGGACAACATCCATACATTTTAAAATGTCCACAGATGGCTAAATAAATAACTAAATAACTAATGTCCTCAGTGATACATGCAATGCATGACTGGCAAAGAGAATTGTTCCAGACAGGTTAAAATACCACGTCATAAGAAAGATTACAAGATGGACTTGAAAAATTATTGCCCAATTTCCTTACTAACATCTTTTTCCAAAATGTTCAAAAAAGTGATGTAGTAAAAAGTAGTTGCACACTTAAGTGGCTACAATTTACATAGCATATCACAGTTTGGATTCCAGAAAAGTTGCTCAACTGAGATTGTTATTTATAGATTCACTCATCAAATAGAAGAAGCCTTAAATAATAATATATTGCCAGTTGGTATTTTTTGTGATCTCTCCAAACATCCGGTTGCGTAGATCATAATATTCTACTGCAAAAACTCAAGTTTTATGGAACTGATGGCTTTTCACACAGCTGGTCTGAATTGTTTTTGAAAAACAGAATGCAAAAGGTTGTGCTGAACAATTCAGACAATATCAGAAAGGTAGAAAACTTTTAGTGACTAGGGTAAAAATCACAAAAGGAGTCCCACAGGGTTCAATTCCTTATACAGTATATGTGAATGATCTTCGACTTAACATTCAACAAGAAAAATTGACACTTTAGTATCATAATAAAAGCAAAAGCAACAGAGGATTTAGTAAATCATATTTTGCAAAGAATTATTAAATGGTAATGATATTCTCAAAAGCACTATTAAGTGGTTCTCTCAAAAATGGACTCTTCCTAAATTTTGAAAAAAACATGCTAAATTCAGTTCTGTAGAACAAATAGAGTCATAGCAATAATTGGTGTAACACTAGTGGGTGTCAGTAAATGGGATAGAATGCTCCAAATTTTTGGGTGTACATATTGATAAAAACTTGAACTGGAAGAGGCATATTCCTGTACTTTTCAAACAGTGAAACTTGACTACTTTTGCTTTTTGTGTAATTGTTAATTCTGTACACAAATGTATCAACCTCCTGAAATATTCTGCTTATTTCCACTCAATAATGTCTTACGGAATACTTTTCTGGGTTAACTCATCGTGTAGAAAGAAAGTATTGACTGCACAAAAATTTGCAGTAAAAGTAATGTGTACTGTTCACCCATGGACATTATATAGGTACCTCTTCAACAAGCTAACCACTTTAACTGTGCCATCACAATACATATTTTCTGTAATGAAATTTATCTTGAAAAGAACATTGCTGTACATACCTTCAACACCAGAGGGTAAAATGACCTTTGATACCCATTGTTAAAGCTGTCAGAGAGAAATTCAGTATGACGGAATAAAAATTTTTGATCATTTCCCCAAAAACTGTCTGGCAAATACCAAAGCAAATTTTAAATCTAATTTAAAACCATTTATTCTGGACAACTCCCTCTATTCCACTGACAAATTTCTACTTAAAAACAGGTAGGAGAAAAAAGGAATGGTTTTAAGTGCAGTTGCAGGAGTATAATAAAGTGATAATGTGCTCATTAATGCTAACAATAATCATTTATACATATCCTGTAAACAGAACAATGGAAAATCCAGGATGGAATGTAACAATATTATGGGAAGGAAAGTTGCTACTCACCATATAGCGGAGATGCTGAGTCGCAGATAGGCACAACAAAAAAACTTTCACAATTAAAGCTTTCAGCCACTGGTCTTCATCAACAATAGATGCACGAGAGCACATGCGCAAGCGCGTGCACACACACACAACACACACACACACACACACACACACACACACACACACGCACACACACAAACGCATGTGTCATATGTGTGAGTTGTGTTTGCGTGAGAGTGTGCTGTAAACTAACTCATTCCACGGGCACACATCCCAGCATCCTGCTCTTCTGTCAAACTATTCCTACTGCCTTTTTTATTTTCAAAAGAGAAGTGGCTTCTCCAGTGTTCTCCCACTACTCTTGCCCCAATGAAACCATTGATCATAACAAGTAGAAGACAACTTATTTATTTATTTATTTTGCAATACATATTCCATAGATCCATTGTTTGCATGGTAATGCCTGGATGTGGAATGAGACAAAACATTAATTCATTATTGTCTTCATATCATTTAGAACCATAAACAAAGTTTAAGGATAAAAATTAGAAAATAATAATAAAAAACACAATTAGTAAGTTCTAATTACACTCACAAACACAAGGTAAATTACAATTTTCAGATATTATGTAAACAGTTCTATGTAAAATAAAAAACACCATCTTCTTGGCTTATGGAATACAAATTAATGTAATTGCAGCAGCACTGAAATACATGAGTAATAATCTATCTCTGGTAAGGAATTCATCTAGAGAACAGAAACTTTTTTCGAGCAAGAACATCTTTAGCTTACTTTTAAATAGTATATTATTACATCGTAGACACTTAATATTACATGTGAGTGCTTTGAAGACTTTTGCACTTATGTATTCTACACCTTTTTGCACCAGAGACAAATTTCTCTGGTCACTGTGTATATCACTTTTCCTTCTTGAGTTATGATGATGGTATTATCCATACCTTTTTGCACCAGAGACAAATTTCTCCAGTCACAGTGTATATCACATTTCCTTCTTGAGTTCTGATTATGGTATGATCCATTTGTTTAATATTGAGAGAGATTGTGAAGCATGAGTGCCTTGACTGAAATGAGATGTTGTGATGTAGTGGTTAGTATCCCTTTTTGCTTAAAAAGATTATGGCATGAGGTTCTTGGAGGCACTCCACACAAAACTTGGACAACCTTTTTCTGACTTGCAAAGACTTAGTATTCTGTAACACATAAATGAATGGAAGTAGCCAAAGTTGGCAGACTTTGAGACATTGATGTCTCTGATTTTGGAGATTTGCAGATGGCAAATGTTGCTGAGCAAAGCCTTTTCAAGGTTTGGGGTGTGGTGTTCCCAGTTAAGGCTATATCTATATGGACCTTCTGTATCTGCTTGCTCTCATGTGCAACATTTGTCTTCTGTAAGCTTTTATGATCAGAATGTACAGGGTGATCAAGAAGTCAGTATAAATTTGAAAACTTAATAAACCATGGAATAATGTAGATAGAGAAGTAAAAATTGACACACATGCTTGGAATAACATGGGGTTTTATTAGGGAAAAAAAAAGTTCACAAAATGTTCGACAGATGGCGCATGAAAGATATCTTGCGCGCATTGTTTGGTGATGATTGTGTGCTCAGCCACCACTTTCGTCATGCTTGGCCTCCCAGGTTCCCAGCCCTAATTCTGTGTGATTATTGGCTTTGGTGTTACCGGGAGTCACAAGTGTATTGTGATCGACCGACATCTCTAGGGATGCTGAAAGATAACATCCGACGCCAATGCCATAACTCCGGACATGCTTTACAGTGCTGTTCACAACATTATTCCTCGACTACAGCTATTGTTGAGGAATGATGGTGGACATATTGAGCATTTCCTGTAAAGAACATCATCTTTGCTTTGTCTTACTTTGTTATGCTAATTATTGCTATTCTGATCAGGTGAAGCACCATCTGTCGGACATTTTTTGAACTTTTGTATTTTTTTGGTTCTAATAAAACCCCATGTCATTCCAAGCATGTGTGTCAATTTGTACCTCTCTATCTACATTATTCCGTGATTTATTCAGTTTTCAAATTCATACTGACTTTTTGATCAACCGGTATATGAAGTTAATTGATTTTGTTGAAGTTTATTGATAGAGAATTTACTGTGAAATGTCCAGTCATGACTGGTAAATGACACACATCTAGTAATAAAGAAGCAGTTCAGAACATCTGCAAGTAACACGGAATAAGAATTCTTATGATTGACACAGTAAAAAGCCTTAGACAGGTTGCAAAATATGCCAACAGGCAATGTCTTCTTGCAAAGCATTCCAAAATGTTATTGGTAAATGAAAATATAGCTTCAGTTTTTTTTCTAATTATTGCAAAGTTTTTAGGTGACTGTCTATCCTTGCATTCTTTAATTTTTACAATGACAACAACAACAACAGGAGAAACAGCAATAACAATTAAACCTACATCAAAAGCAGAAGAACCATCAGTAGCTGAGGAAAAACCAACATCAATTACAGCAGCAGCTCCACCTCCAGCAGAAACAGTATCAGTAAAAAAAGCAAACATAGTCACTGTACGAGAAAACATGTCACCGACAGCACCAACAGCAGCAGGCACTGAACTTCCAACAACAGTTGCAGCTGGTCAACACTGCCTGAGGAGAAGCCAAAGGCTAGGTACAGCTGCTTCACTTAATGCTGACTTTTTATGGCACCAGACGAAGAAAAGGAACAGATTGTGGCAAATCTGCCTGAAAAATTGCAGATAAGCGTCAAAAATCAGCAACAAAGCAGCAATTCACTAGGTGTTTACAAAATAAAAAATACTTCCAAAACTTTCAAGAGAAAGAGTCAAAACATTCAGTGTCTCAAGAATAAAGTGTTAGAATTAGAAGTCGCCATAAACAACTTTGTAGATATCTCATGTATTTGTCTATCAGAACATAGGTGCAGGATCAGTGAAATAGGCCTTATAAATATAAGCAATTTTGAATTAGCATCTCATTATTGCTGCAGTGTTTGTAAGACTGGTGGAGTATGCATATACACTAGGGCTGCGTCGCAGTATAAAGTTAGATCTGAAACAAACCATCTAAATATCGAGAAACATTTTGAATCATGCGTCAAAGAGCTAAAATCTGAGGAGAGCACAAAAAACTAATTGTCATATCAATATGCAGGTCACTGCTAGGTGACAAAACATATTTTTTTTTAAATTTGGAAGCAGTGCTAAACACTTTGTATAACAGTGAAGTGAACTTATTACAATGTGGGGATTTTAACATCAACCTGTTAACTGAAAATGAAGAAAAAAGACAGCTTTTGATAATCTTAAACAGCTTTCACATGAAACCACTCTTCATGGACCCCAAGAGAATAACAAAGTCATCTTCATCCCTATTAGATAATAACTTTACAGATATCAAAAATGATGTTACTAAGGCACAAAATGTAAACCCAGGTCTTTCACACCATATCACACTAGTAACATGCATAAATTCTTCTGTACCTGAGGTGGTTATATACAAGTGGGAATATAAAAGGCACTGCTACCCACAAAAGGTTAATATTTTTATTCAATCGTCAGCAAAAAAAACCTGGGAAGAAATATATTCAAAATCATCTACTGATGAATCATTCAATGCATTTTATAATACTTTCATGTCCATATTTGAAATGTGTTTTCCAAAAAAACTGACAAGAATCAGTGTCATACCAAGGAACAGCAGCCAGTGGATAACACCTTCTATCAGAATATCCAGTCGAAAGCTAAAACTTCTCAATCAACTGAGAAAAGACAACCAAGATGAACATTTTGCAGAATATGTTAAGAAATATAAGAAAATTTATAAGAAAGTAATAAAAACAGCCAAGACAATGCACAATGAAAAAGTAATCATAGGGACAGTAAACAAGTCGAAAGCAATATGGAATATAGTAAAAAAGGAAACAACCAAAAGTGTTAAAAAGCAAGATGACATTATATTAAAAGATGATTGTGGTGTGTTATTCAGAAGTGGTACTCTAGCAAATTACATAAATGAGTATTTCATAAACACTCCAGTCAACCTGAGAAAAAATTTTGCTAGTAATAGTAGTACCACAGTTCAAAGAGAGCTAAGTGGTAATTCAATACTGCTATGTCCCACAAATAAATTAAAAGTTCTTAAGATAATAAAAACAATGAAGAATAAAATTTCCTCTGGAATTGATGAGATACTAGGTGCAGTCATAATTAAATGTGCTAGTGTCATATCAGAACCACTCTCACATATCATACACATGTCATTATCAGAAGGGGCATCCCCACAAAGGTTAAAAATTTCAAAAATGAAACCATTGTATAAAAAGGGTAATATATATGAACCAGGAAACTATAGACCAATAGCTCTGTTATCTGTATTTTCAAAAATAATAGAGACTGTCATGAAAAATATAATTACAAATTACCTCGAAAAATTCAATCTATTGTCTGAAAACCAACATGGCTTTCACATAGGCATGAATACAGAAACAGCAATTACCCAATTCATGAAAACATTGTAATGGGACTTTACAGAAATAACAGTACAGTAGGAATAAACTTGGACTTATCGAAGGCATTCGATACTGCTGATCATGATATCTTGCTAGACAAACTAGAAGCTATAGGTATATGAGGAGTTGCATTAAAATGGTTTCAGTCACTTCTCCACAATAGAAAACAAGTAGTAGAAATTACCTCAGCAAACAATAAAAACCAAAGCATTGGGTACAGATTGGACATGCAGACTGTACCAATCGGAGTACCCCAGGGCAGTGTTCTAGGACCTCTCTTGTTTCTTATATATATTAATGATATCTAGATCCAAATCAGTGGTATGCACATAACTTTGTTTGCTGATGACACAAATGTTTTTGTAGACATAAATAGTGTATTGACAGCATCTACAACCAGAGTTTTGGAATACATACAAAACTGGTTTGAACTGAACAGGATAACCTTTCAAAACTAATTATATATATTACTGGAAAACAATGTCTCATCGTGATGTGAACCTCAAAATTCAAAATAAACAAATTGAAACGGTAGCTGCCACAAAATTCTTAGGTGTGCAAATTGATGAAACTATAGACTGGAAAGCCCACATTCTCTACCTCAATAACAAGTTAAGCTCTACTTGCTTTGCATTACGCATAATTAGTACTGTGTGTAGTAGAGAGTGTACCAGAACTGTCTACTTTGCTTACATCCATTCTGCTATCACCTATGGGCTAACCCTCTGGGTCATAATAAGGCAAACATGATAACCATCTTCACCTTACAAAAACTAGCTGTTAGAATAATTTCAAACAGTGCAAGGCTAACACCTTTCAAACAGTTATTTCTGCACCTAAATATTCTACCCTTACCATGCCTCTATATAAAAAAAGTGTTGTTAATATAAAAATGCACATTGATAATTATAAAACCAACTCAGATCTTCATTCCTACAATACAAGAATGTGCAATGACATTCACATAAAAAGAGTAAACAAGGCTTTAACACAAAAACAAACCAACATTTGGAGTACTATTTTGTACAACAAACTTCCAACTCAACTAAAAGAAACAAAAACATTGTCTACATTCAAGGAAGCAATATTTAAATTCCAAATGACCAACTGCTATTATAGTATAAATGAATATCTGCAGTAACCTTGAGGAAGTAACTACATTCATTTACTATATGTCAATATTACCATAAATCAAATGCTTGCCACAGCCTCAATGTTATTTTTTTTAAACAAAAGTGATAAATCAGTTATTTACTTGTGATGTATTTCATGTAAAAGGGCCCAAACAAAAGTGTTAAGTCAATTATTTACTTGTAATGTATTTCATGTAAAAGATCATTCGCATACTTTTATATTATTACAGTAATGAAAGTTATATTGCCCAAAAATATTGTGATAGGTAAAATGATCCACTGTGTTATGTAGGGAACTGTACACCCTTATCTTATTTTTGTTATAATATGTTCTTTGATGAAATCCATACAATGTACATTGTCGCTGGATGAATAAACTACTACTACTACTACTACTACTTGGTATTAAGAGGTAAATCATTTATGTAAAAGAGAAACAATATTGGCCCTAAGATTGAGCCTTGATGGGCTCCTTGTGATATTATATCCCACGGAGATGCATAATTTATGGTGTTAGATGTTATGATTATCCTTTGCTTCATGTCTGTCAGATAAGACCTGAGCCACTGCAGAGCGTTTTGTCTGATGCTATGTCTGGCTAGTTTATGAAGCAGCATGGATTGATTCACAGAATCAAATGCCTTTGTAAGGTCGCAGAAGGTACCTGCTACTTTGTTGCTTTTGTCTAGTGATGAGCAGATTTTTTTCAATGAATTCATTAATAGCACTCATGGTGCTTTCCCGTTTTGGAACCCATATTGATTTGTGAGAGTAACATAATGTTTCACAATAAAATTTGTTATCTGGACTGGAGCTATTTTTTCAAATATTTTGGATGGCACAGGGAGGATAGAGATGGGGCGGTAATTTCCCATATCCTCTCTTGATCCTTTTTTGTGGAGTGATTTCATCCCTGCAGACTTAAGCACATCAGGGAAGTTGGCTTGCTCAAATGACTGACTGATTATTAAGAACAGTTGGTGTGCTATTTTATCATATACAAATTTAATTACTTTGGTGGGTATCTGATCCTACCCTGCAGCGTTTCGGCTGAGACTTAACTAAATGTCACAAGGAGGTCAACTATTCCTGTCCAGGCCAAAAAAATTCACCGTTTTGATAAGTAGTCACATTCACATCAAATTTTGTTACATTTATGAGAAACTTTTTAAAACACTGAGCTATTTGAGCAGGGTTTGAAATAGTATCATTGTTTTGTTTGACTTTTGAAATTTCCTGGTGATTAACTGTTGTACCTAATTCTGATTTAATAACAGGCCATACTGGTTTAGACTTATTCTTATGCCCTAATATGAACTTATCATTTGACATTCTTTTGGCAGCTTTAGCAGCACTTTTAAATACAACTTTATAACTTCTCACATAGCTAACAAATTCAACATCTCACATAGCTAACAAATTCAGGTGTTTTATTGTGATTTGTTTCTTTGTGTAGCTCTTGTTTTTGAGCACAAGATACTTTGAAGCTTGGAGTAATCGAGTTTCATTTACTTTTAACTTTTTGGTGCCAGATCCTTGGTGGGTATAATTCATTGAATACCTCTGCAAAACTTCTTACAAAATTATCAAAGTTCTCAGTACTTGACACACTATTATTTATTGGCCATTTCACTGCATCTATCTTGTCACGGAATAGGTTCAATTTATTTTTACTACACTTTCTTTTCATAAAACCTTTCTTAACATTTGGTTTATTTTTTTCTTGCTGCTGAATGAACAACACAGAATGATCAGAAATTCCTAAGTCGAAACAGGACTTGTTTTCACTGTTGGGACACAATTTGTTAAGATGTTGTCTATACAAGTAGCTGAATTGGCATTTTCTATGATGAATTCACAAAAATTTAGTTTAAAACCAGAGTTCTGAATTATGTCAACAAACTGTTTTGAGACACTGTCTTGACTTATCATATTTACATTAAAATCAGCTGGTGTGATGATATTTTTCCTACTTTCTTTCTTAAGTTTAATATGAAGATACTGTAGTTTGGACAAGAAAGTTGCAGTTACTGCACTTCCCGGAATTCTGTAAATTGATATGACTATTGTGTTCATGTCTTTTAGTTCAACACAACAACTTTCAAAAGAGCACTCCTCATTTAAAAAATCAAAATCTGTCTTTATTTCATATGTTACGCTGGTATCGAGAAGTATGCGAGCCCCCATGGGGGCTTATAAAAACTTTGCACCTTACAGTCTAGTTTCGCAAAGCTTTCTAGTTTAGAAATTTGTATTACTATTTCGAGCTTTATTGAAACTATTTTATTTGTAGCTGTTATTTTTCAGCAACTGTGACTTCTTGATCACAGTCTTGCTCCAGTTGCCGTTGCAGTACCGTGCGTCGTTCGTATGCTGGAAAAGATCATTGTGTTTTGTAATTTGAAAACTTCTTAATGTGATGGTTGTAGTGTGTAGCAGCGTCGAAGGCCAATTAAAAATAAAATGTAAAACAGTACGCCGTCTTTCGTTGATTAGCAAAGACCTTTGGTCGTGTACGTAAGCATTAAGTAATCGTCTCTGGTTGTCAGAAATCTCATGAGATGAGAGCTATGAAATGGGTTCGAGATTTACACAAGGGCGTTGTGGTAGTTCGATACTTGATGAATATGGGTGACGAAGGAAGCAGTGCGCTCGGCAGTAATGCTACACGTTTTGCAGTTCCACAATTTGGTTGGAAAGTTAAATTGGATCACGTATTTCCAGAGAGGAGAAATCCACATATTGTACCGACGCTAAAACAAGTGGTAGCCCTCCTTCCTCTGACATCGCGGTACGCTGTTATTGTTATATACCTGCTTTCATTTACTTATAGTGCACATGTTCCACAAGTTTGAATACAGGGCAAGCTACACTTCTTTACATCGAATATAAACAACTGTCATGGAAACGTCAATCAATTCATTCAGAAAGTAGTAAACATTCCAAACCGAGTTGGCTTCCCATAAGTTTCTCTTCTGCCTTACGACAATAAAGGTTGTCAAAAGTACGAAATTTCAGTTTCAGGCTGGTGCAAACTGCCGAGTGTACAAGAAGATTTTTATGAAAATATGTTATTTGTATTAAATAAGTAATCAAAATCCAAATACTTATTTGCTTTGTGTTGAAGACATTGCCTCGTGCAAGTATTTGAACTCTAAACTACGCCCCGCAGTGTAATATTTGTTCCTCGCATTACACGTCGGAAACGTGTTTGGTCGAAACATTTTAAACAAAAATTGTCATGAAATGTTTGTAACACATTGGTAATTTCCAAGAATGTTTGCCTATCATTTAAGGTGCTAATTCTTGAAACCACGTTGACACAATCTGTAGTATAAGGAAAACATTTCTCCAGTTCAGCTTGACGCTTAAGCCTCCAGGGATGTGCAGTGTAATTGGTACAGTTACTCCTTCTAAGTGAATGTTGATACGAAATGTGTTTGCAGAAGTCTTGTAGGTTGTGGAAATGAATAAAACTGGTATTACCTATTCTTTCTCGTTTGTGTGTACTGGTGAATGAATTCGGAACATTTTTAGTGCATTATTGGCATCGTACACCAAACAGTTGATGTACCGATAGGTCTAGCTATTATTGGCAATCATTATGAAATCACAGTTGTGGTTTTGGAAAAAGGTTGTTAATATTTGCAATAAACAGTAGCAGCAGTGTGGAAAGATTTAGCATCTTTTCATAATCTGTTTGAGAAATCTTTCGTCGGTTAATATTAATTTGATGCTCAAAGACGTTTGTACATTAGGTGCATGATACGGATATTCTCCATTGGAGTCTGGTAATGTGCATAACTGAATGTTTTTGAGATACTGCAGCAACATGTTACTTTTAATGACATTCGATTTGGAATGGTGAAAAAGCTTTGAGTTTGAAACCCTTCAAAGACTGAATGTGTTTTTTAAATGATGACCAAGCGTGAGACAGGCTTGCCACTCCCACTGCACAACAAACACTTTTTTAAGAAATTTTAAAACTAAATTTCACTGAGGGCTAGTGTGAAAGAGTGTATTCTATTTTCGTTGGAAGAACTTGCGTGAAGGTCTGTGTTGCAAGTATGAACCAATATCCTACTTATTGATAGATGATTACACAAAACTTTTCATTAAATCATTGGTTTTATCTAATGACAAATAGCAATCCCTTTCAGGTACAGCATTAACAACAGTTGCTCTAAGTTTGTTATTATGCAATAACTGTTTCAGAATTTTTTTTGTGGAAGAAAATGTTTTGCGTCTTATTGGTAATACTGAAATCGTATATCTATATTGCTAATTGTTTGGGATTAATAATTGCAGTTATTAACTTCATTCAATATGTGAACACACTTGAGTATTTTTGGCAGATATAGTTGAAATTTAATAAGGCAGGCGATTGCATATGGTTTTTTTGTTGTGGTCTTCAGTCTGAAGACTGGTTTGACGCAGCTCTCCACACTAGTCTATTCTATACAAGCCTCTTCAGTGCCAAATAACAGCTGCAACCGATATCCATTTGAACCTGCATATTGATTCACCACTCGACCTCCCTCTATAGTTTTCACCCCCCACACTTCCCTTCAGTTTCAAAATCACAATTTCGTGATGTCTCGAGATGTGCCCTATAAATCAATCCCCTCTTTTAGTCAGCTTGTGCTAGCCTACAAATTTCTTTTCTTCCCCATTCTATTCAGCACCTGTTTATTAGCCACATAATATACCATCTTACCTTCAGTATTTTACTATAGTACCACATTTCAAAAGCTCTTCTCCCCTGTCTCGTCTTGTTATTGAACTACTTATTGCCCTCATTTCACTTCTGTACAAGACTGCATTCTAGACGTGTTCTTTCAGGAAAGTCCTCCTAATGCAGAAATTCATATTGCCAACTTTTTTTTTTTTTTTTTTTTTTGCCCCCAGCCATCATTTTGCTGCCCAAATAGCAGTACTCATCTACAACTTGTAGTGTGTCATTTCCTAATGTAATTTAATTAGACTACATTCCTGTAGCGTTGTTTTGCTTTGTACATCTTACACAGAGACCATCTTATATCCTACTTTCAAGACACTGTCATTCCTTTCAACTGTTCTTCGAAGTCCTTCGCTGTCACAGAGGGAGATGGTGCAGGGTGTAGCTCACTGCACCTTCATTCAGGAGGCCAACGAATCAGTTCCCCAATTGGTGATCTGTAATTTCCCCGAAATTGCTCTAGGCAAATACGGAGATGGTTGCTTTGAAAGAGGCACAGCTGATCTCCTTCCCTGTCCTTTCATAATCTTAGCTCATACTCAGTCTTTAGTGGCATTGCTGTCGACACTATGTTATACCCTAATCATCTTTCCTGTCTCTGACAGAATTACATTGTCATTGACAAACTTCAAAAGTTTTTATTTCTTCTCGCAGAAGTTTTATTCCTTCTCCAAATTTTCTTTCATTTCCTTTACTACTTGCTCAGTGTAGGATTGAATAATATTGGAGAGAGGCTACAACTCTCTCACTGCCTCTATTATTGGTTTCCTTTCATGCCTTTAGACACTTACAATGTAGTGTGGTCTTTGTACAAGTTAGAAAGAATCTTTTGCTCCTTATATTTTACCTCTGCTGCCTTCAGAATTTGAAGGTATTCCACTCAGTATTGTCAAAAGCTTGCTGTAAGTTTGCAAATGCTATAGACACATATGTGCTTTTCTTTAAACCATCTTCTAAGAAAAGTCATAGGATCAGTATTGCCTGTCATGTTCCACTGTAACCCAAGCTTATCTTCCTCTGTTTTTCCTTCCTGTAAATAATTCTTGTTGGTATTTTGTAACCAATACCTATTGAATTGATAATGTGGAACATTCGCACCTGTCAGCACCTGCTCTCTTTGGAATTGGAATTATTACATTCTTGTTGAGGCCTTGAAATATTTTGCCTATCTCATACATTATGCGTTCCAGGTGGAATTGTTTTGTCATGGCTGGCTCTTCCAAGTATATAAATATTTCAGATGGGTTGTCATCCACTGCAGGGGCCATGTTTTGATTTAGGTCTTATAGTGTTCTGCCAAATTCCTCCCATCTCATCTTCATCTACTTTCTCTTTCTGTTCTATAATGTTGCCTTCAACTTCATTTCCCTCTTATAGCCCATCTACATATTCCTTCTGTTGGAATTCTTAATATTCATACAGCTGCTTCTCTTTTCCCAATTTTTTTGTAGGTGTTTATCTATCTTTCCCTCAATTACATAAGCATATATATCGTTAACTTTGGCTCTAGCCCTTTCTGCTTAGCCATACTGTTCTTTGTTGTCAGTCTCATTTTTTAAAGTCTAGACACTTTCGGCTCCATCATTTACTGCGTATCCTGCCATTAGTTAAATTCAGTACCGAACAGCAGTAGTAGTGTGCTGCTTGACACAGTCATGTTGATTAAATATCTAGATGTAATATTGCAAAGCAGTATGGAATGGAATGAGCACGTAAGAATAGTAGTAGAAAAGACAAATGATCGTCTTGGGTTTATTCAGAGAAATTTGACAAAGTGTGGCCCATCTGTAAACAAGGCTATATGTAGGAAATTAATGCAATGCATTGTTGAGTATTGCTAGTATTTCAGATCCGCACCATGTCGTATTAAAGGAAGACATCAAAGCCATCCAGGGACTGGCTGCTAGATTTTTTACCAGTAGGTTCAGGCTACATGCAAGTGTTAGAGATGTTCGGGAACTCAAATGGCAATCACTGGAGGGTAGGCAACGATCTTTTTGAGAATCACTATTGAGAAAATTTGGAGAACTGGCATTTGAAGCTGACTGCAGAATGATTCTACTGTCACCAACATATATTTCGCGTAAGCACCTTGAAGGTAAGATTAGGGAGCTTGTGGAGGCATGTATAGTCGTTTTTACCTTCCTCTATTTGTGAGTGGAATAGGAAAAGAAATGACTAGCAGTGGTGTAGCGTACCCTCCACCACACGGCATACAGTAGCTTGCAGAGTATGTATGTAGAAGTCCTTGTCTTTTTACGTATTTGACGCTCTGCGGCCTTCACTATTTCTCTCTCAAAGCTATCCATTCATTTTGTACTGTATTCTTTTCCATGTTGCAGTCACTCTGTATCGTACTCCCTTTGAAAAACTCTCAAACTCCTTCTGACTTTTTTTTATCTCATCCAAGTTCCATTTTTTTTTAATTACATACCGTTTTGCGATTTCTTCAGTTTTAATCTACAGTTCATAACAAGTAAATATATGTTCAGAGTCTATACATGCCCTTGTTTACAGTTTAAAAGTTGGTTCGGAAAGCTATCTTGTCATTATGTTATCAGTCTGAAACCTTTCTGTGTCTCAGTCTCTTCCACTTATACAAACTTCTTACTTGATTCTTAAACTATGTGTTAGCAGTTATTAACTTTTGCTCTGTGCTGAATTCTACCTCTGTGGGTTCCTCTTTCATTTCTTTCCTACAGTCCATATTTTACTACTATTTGTCCTCTCCTTCCTTTTCCTACTATATTAATCCAGTTTCTCATCATGATTAATTTTTGTCACCCTTAACTATCTGAATAATTTCTCTTATCATACATTCTTTCACTCTCCATCTGCAAAGCTGACTTTGTGTCTACCTTGGCTATATTGCATTCATAAGGCTGTTCATAGTAGCTCACCCAGATTACTATTCATCATTAGACCTGCCTCTGCATTACCCTTGTTTCATCTTGTATTTATAACCTTGTAGTCACCTGAACTGAGGTCCTGTTCCTCTTGCCACTGAACTTTACAGATTCCCACTATACATAACTTCAGCCTAACCATTTCCCTTGTTAAATTCTCTTTTAACTTACCTACCCAATCAAGGGATCTAAGTTTTCTGGCTCTAGCCCATAAAATGCCAGTTTTGTTTTTCCCAATGTTAACATCCTCCCGAATAATCCTCACCTGGAGATCCAAATGCTGGACTATTTTACCCAAGATGATGCCATTATCATTTAACCTTACAGTAGAGCTGTATGCCCTTAAGGAAAAATAATTACAGAAGTGTTTCCCCTTGCTTTCAGCTGTTTGCAGTACCAGCAAAACAAGGCTATGTTGGCTGATGCAACAAGACCAGATCAGTCAGTTATCCCGATTAGTGCCCCTGCAACTACTGAAAAGGCTGCTGTCCCTCTTCTGAAACCATATGTTTCTGTGGCCTCTCCACCAATACCCTTCCGTTGTGCCAGTGAGACACACAAATCATCCCACCTTGCCAAGTTGCTGTTGTGTGGCTGTGGTTCATGGGGGGAGAATTGGGGATGCATAATCAAAATTGTTGCCACTGGCATATCTGTTATGAAAAGAAGGGTGTATAAATGAATTGTTTTGTTACAGATGTGCTGAGTGTGCAACATGGGGGATTTGAGAATTTTGTTGTGGTACAGTAATTGAACTGAGCTGTATTTACTCTACTGATGAATAAGTTGGGTTTCAGGAACCATTGTAAATACAGCATATTTGGTGAATAATGCGGCATAACAAGAGATGTCTGTCATGCACAGTAAATGTCTTTCCATATTATATTTCACAATTTCTTTGACATAATAATCATTGAAAATCTATGGTGTTGAAAGTCTTGTTAGTGTTTGAATGTCTTACATAACTCATACTGTTCATGATATAGGGTTTGTATTATTCCTCTGCTTTTGATTTATGTTAAATCCTTTACTATATGACAATTTGAGGGCATTACACTTTCCATTTTCAGGGAAAGTCTGATGGCATTATTCATAATTAACTTACTATCAGCTATGTGTTCAGTGGTTGTAAGAAAATAATGAAGACATAAGTATTATAATTTACAAAAATTCTGCTCTTTGCATGAAGTAATTTTGTGTTTGACATCGTATTCAACATATGTGGTTTTAATGGTGTAAGGAGACAGTGGCATTTGTGGTGTGTGTACTCATGGATATTTGCAACCACCAGTAAAAATCCTGTACTTTACAGCAATGGGTGTTGCTTAAACATACTAAAGATAAAGTAGAAATAGGCTGTTCACTCAGTATCTGAATGATCTGTTGTAACTGCCATCACCATTTTGTGTCTGGACCATAAAACGTTATTCGTTAAAAGTGTTGTCTCAACTGCTAAATGCTGAAGTGTCATGTCACAAATAATGAAATGGCACCAAATGTGAACCATTAGCAGATAAGTTATTTTGTTTTACATGCACAATTTTCATACTTTCTGCAGTGGAACAATGTCACAAAAGTGGTTTATGCATTGGAGTGGCCACTGCTAGAGATGGGATGTCCACCTGCACACAAATTGGGCCAGATATCAAAGAATTCACCAGTTAAATAGGTCTGTTCAACATTAACAGTGAGATTGTTGCCTGAGAGGCTTTGTCAGGGGAATACACTCGTCCAGTGTGCCCACGGTACTGTAATTGTTATCCATAGAGATGTCCGTGATGTGGAATGTGTTCCCAGCAGGACTTTTTGTGTATTGTTAAGATGATAATATTGGGTAAAAGAAGAGATGAGACCCATCAGTGTCTTTTTAAAAGTTATGTTTCCATGATTCATCTACATCTCACACACCATTGTACAATGATGATTGTATGTGTTATTTGCTGTTTATTTGAATTATATGCATGTGGAAAATGTTCACAAGGTGTCAAAGGCAATACACCTCTGCGAGAAGTATTGTAACTCTGCTCCCTCATCTCTGGCTATGACTTCTCCAGTTCTGGGCTTCTTGCGCAATTTTGCACCCCAGCTGCAGGTAATCTGATGTTAAAAAAAGTTTACTATGCATTTTTCGTTATATTAATGTGCTACAAAATATTTTTTTTAAAAGACTTGAATCATGGATAACATTTAGTTCTACAACACCCACAGACTTCTTTAAAAAATCTTGAATTTCTTTTAAAAGTTTCACAGAGGTCAAGAGGAATGTGGTATGAACAAGTGATTTAATGTTAATGACTGATGTCATGTCACCTTTTGGCGCATATGTTCAAAGTTTCATTGTTAGTTGGCCAAGTCAATGAATTGGAAAGCAGAAAAAACTGATTTTGAAAAAGTCACCAATAACATCACATTGTGGTTGCCATATTTTTTTATGACATTTGTTTCATGTTTCCTATGTCACCGGTCAAAGCCAACAACTTGTATTGAACATTCTTTTACATCTGTTTCACAGTACATATACTCATGAATATTCTTTAGCAATTAATATTATCTTTTCTTTAAAAAGTTCAAAATGTAATTATAATATTAGGACCAAAACCAACCTCCACAAAGGCTTCAAGGATATAACGTAAGAGCAGAGTGGAATCAGATGTGGGTAGGCAACACATGTACACAGCAACTCTGTAGAATGTATTAAAATATTGTGTTTACCTTACATGATCAGTTGGTGCAGGAGGCAATCTATAAATTCACACTGTAGTCTTCATATGAAAACTTTCCCAACATTGCTATGTTAATATATTAGTGAATTACTAGTTTTGGCAGCATATATTACCATCTTCAGATACATAAATCTGGGTTGTAATAGATTATACAATAATTTAAATCACTCCATCTCTAGAACAACATACAAGGTTCTCAAGAAAATTGAGGCATTACAGTAATTAAATGTATCAGGCTCTGATATAATTCACATAAGCAATATAATATAAATATTTCAGAAATTTAAGGCATTCTGTTGTCAGAAAAGCTGCCATCAACCTGTAGATTAGTTCTAACCTTACAACACTTTAATGGATATGGTTAGTGAGGTTTAGGATGCCATTACCTTGCTTCTACATTGAACTGATCTGCACAACCAGTTAGTGGGACCTACAGTTTAATGTGGATTTGAAATTATGATATAACTCATCACTTTTTCATATTAACAAACATTGCCAGAGATGAAAGAAATAAGTGAAAGATAAAAACCCCAGAAATGACCAGTATTTGAACCCCAGCCCTTCGGATCTGTAGTCTGGCCCTGAACCATGTTTTCCCCCCTCAATAATGAGTATTGTTTGTTTAAATAGGAAAGTACAAAAACTGAATGTAAAATAAAAATCACATAAACTTATATATTACAGTATATTTTAAGTAACAAAAGTCTCTCAAATAACCTTTTTTGAAGATGAGTTGTGTTCTTTACCTGAATTCTTGTGCCAGATAGCATTTTTAACCTATAAATGAAGACTGGAACTGCACTCAGGACATTTTTATATCTGATAGCCTGAGGTTTTATCATTGGCTGTTTATCTGCCATGGTGAGACCACCAAATAATAGTATAAATAATTTCTCTCCTACTTTGATACAAGAAACTTATTCTTCCTTAATAAACATATCCTTAAATGGAATTAAGTTTAATCATTCCTTAATTTGAGACGAAAGATGTACGATTTCCCTCTGAACATTTCCCTCTCTCTTTCAGGATGTACAGGGTGTCCATAAAGTCCCTTTAGAACTTCAGAATTTTATTACAATGACAGTTGTTGAAATATTTTAACATTTCTTTTATTGTAATCAATGTTTATAAAAGTTTTTTGTCAGTGTTTAACAGACCTCTATATGGACGCCTTTAGTCGCACGAAGCACACCAAGACAGTACTAGATTTCTTGCCATGTTCGCTGTAGCATAGCATCTTCAGTGATAGTAATGGCATTACGAATTCTTTGCTTCAAGTCAGCAGTGTCCCGTATCTGTGTTTGATACACAATATCTTTTACATATCCCTATAAAAAAAAAAAGTCCAAGGGAGTGATATCTGGCGAAGGCAGTGGCCAAGGAATTGGCCCCTCCCTCCCAATCCATCTGGCTGGAAATGTTTCATTGAGTAACTGACGGACATACAGTCCCCAATGTGGTGGTGCACCATTGTACTGGAAAAAGATAGTTGGTTGTGAGTCAATCAGTTGTGGTCTACACATTTGGTCAGAAGGTCGAGGTGAACATATGCAGTAATTGTTGACTCGTTGAAGAAAAATGGACCAATTATTCAGTTGCACATGATTCCACACCACACATTCACTTTTGTACTATCCCAGTGAAGCTCCCTAGTCACATGGGGGTGTTCAGATCCCCAAATTCTCACATTGTGTCTGTTTAATGTCCCAAAAACATGAAAAGTTGCCTCGTCACTGAAACAAACTCGCTTGAGGAATGCTTCATTCTCCAAAAGGCGTTCAAACATGTTGAGTGCAAACTCTGTCTGTTTTGGCTTGTCATTTGGCTCAAGTTTCTGTAACAGTTGAACTTATGTAAGCGTACAACTGTAAGTTCTTGTGGAGGACCTTATGCACAGTTGAACGTGGTAGTTGCAACTGTCTGGCAGCAGTGCAGATGGACTTCGTAGGTGAACGAGTGAAGACGTTTAAAATGCGATCGATGTTTTCCTTGGATGTTCTTGGTCACCTGCTCCTCCCTTTATCCAACACTGTCCCTGTCTCCAAAAATTTTTTGTGCCATGAACTGACTGAAGGGCACGATGGTGGATCTCTTCCAAACTTTTTTCTGAAGTTTCGTTGAGTCTGAACATCTGAATTTGTCTCAATAAACCACCACACACATTGTGCCTTCCCTTGAGGAGTTGCCATTTTATAGAGGTACAGTTTCTTCCATTAACAGAGTTTCTGAAACACAAAATTTTTATATGTATAAAAACTTTAGTAAACAGTGATTACAGTAAAAGAAATTTTGTTAAAATATTTCAACAACTGCCATTGTAATAAAATTTTGAAGTTATAAAGGGAGTTTATGGACACCTTGTAGTTTGTTTCCTCAAGGCCCCAGGCTTTTATCTTGTCTTATCAACCAATTCCTGCTTTTTCAAATACTGTGTGTGTGTGTGTGTGTGTGTGTGTGTGTGTGTGTGTGGGGGGGGGGGGGGGTTGGCATAACTTATGCTTTTCATGTACTTGGTACCTACATAAATAATAAAGTTTCGGATCATTGCCGCTTTGTTTATTGATGATAATAGGGTTAAAATTTTCCCATAATTTGCTTCTGGTCTTATTGGAAATTTTGGACTGATATAATTTTTTGTGCTTCTAGTGAGCAGTGCAGCTTTTTTTTATTGTCTCTTTTGCCCCACCACATGCAAACCTGCCTAGTGTGTCTTGTAGAAACTGTACAGGAGTGGGAAAGTGAATGTTCACTGAAGTAGAAAACTTCCTAAATTACCGGTATTGCGCTTAAACTGTTAGTTTGCACATTTTAGATATAGTTTTTGCATTTTTGGAAATACCCTTTTTGACTGTGTCATGATGATTTGAAAATGGGTCCCAACCCGAAACTAGTTGTAGAATGAGTAAAAAAAGTGAAATTTGCAATTTAGGTGGTTTTTTGTTGTGTTGTTCATGGAAAGGGTTGGCGGTGAGTTACAGAAGTCACCGTCTTTTATCGTGACATTCAGTCTACAGAATTTGCCTGACTATACTGCAGAAAGATTTCTTTTCCCTAAATTTAGGTCCTGTTGCTTTAAGTGTCAATACAATGGCTGCACCATAACTGTTTGTAATAGTCAGAATACATGTGAAAGATGTGGTTCCACTGCCCAAGAACCAGGTATTCATTGTATTGCCACACTCGTGTGTGTAGATAGCTCTTAAACTCATCCAGTTTGGAGCAAGAAGAAGATAAGAAAATATGGATTAAATTCACCCTTCGCATCTCATATTCTGATTCGAAGAAGGCATTTAAGGCCATACAGCCACCCAGTTTGCTGAAGTCATGTACTCTGCATTGAAGCAGCCTGTACAGAAGTCTAGTGTTTGCCCCCACACTTTGACAGCTGAGCAGATCCCATAAACCTGCATGTTTCAGTGCAGCTGGAAGTCTGCACCACTAGTCAACAACCAACCCTTCCTACCTGTGAAATAATGGTGTTTGCTGGACCTAATGTTTGAAAGGATAGACGCTCATACCAGACACTAGAAGACAGCCAGCAAAGTGATTCTGTAAAAATGCTTGCAATTCTCCCCCAAAATCCAAGTTAAGCACAAAAATCAACAGGCCAAACTGGTCAGGTCTGAAGCCACACGCCCTGTGATGTTGATATTGTGTAATGGCTCAGACAGTGACAATACTGTTGAAGGCATGAATATTGAAGTCTGTCTGAGGGAACCTTCAAGACACTCAATTCAAGAAATTAGAGCTAATACAAAGGTTTATTGACAGTCATTGTTCCCAAACCCCATTTGCAAATGGAACACAGAATGGAGGGCCAGAAGTAGTACCAGAAGTAAACTCTGCCTTACACCTTCATGTAGCCTGCGGGGTAATTGATTTAGATGTAGTAGCATGCCCACCCACCACCCCCTCCTTCGCGTTCTCCCCACCACAGAGTTAACTATGGGGAAAGACAGAGCAACACACACCATTAAAACGGCTTCCATTCTTCAATGGACTTTGAATGGAGCAGGACACATGTGGGGGAACTAAGTCTATTAGCTCGGGGTAAATCAATGTGTCTTTATCTTCAGAAAATGTATAAGGTCTGTTAAAATTCCAGAACATTCATAATTTCCGACCAATGGTGTGTTGAAGCGAAATGTGGGTAGCATCCTTGCACACACCTCTGTTTAATTTGTAACTGCCGGAAGTTTCATTGTTGTATGTCTGATAGTTATTGTTCAGTGCTGTCGAACAGGTTGCGAATTTTGAGATAGCAGAGTTAGAGGAGCAATGCATCTGCATTAAATTTTTCATGAAACTTGAGAAAATCTTTACAGAAGCAGTCCAAATGATGCAGGAAGCTTAGGGTGATGAGAGCTTATGCCATACTCGATCTTACAAATGGTTCACATGGTTTAAAAATGTCTGGACGATTACCCTTGTTCAGAATGCTCTTTGATGTCTACTGACGGCGATTGTGTCAGGAATGTCAACAAAATAGTGCTTGCCAATCGAAGAGTGACTGTCCGAGAGATTGCAGAAGAATGTAACATTTCAGTTGGAGCCATCTCATGAAATCCTGACACAGCATCTTGGATCGCATTTTCTTGCCGCCAAGTTTGTTCCACGGCTCATGAGTAAAGATCAGAAAGACCTTCGCCTCGCAATCTTCGAAGAGCTTTTGGATTGCGCAAATGAGAATGAGATGTTACTTAAGAGAATTATAAGTGGCATAACTGTAATGAGATGTGGATCTACCATTATGGAATTGAGACCAAGGTTCAGTCTTCACAATGGTTCAGGCAAGGTTCTCCAAGACCAAGAAACGTTCATCAGGTCAGGCCAGATGTCAAAGCCATGCTGATAGTTTTCTTTGATTTTGAAGGATTAGGTCATCAGAAATTTGTGCCACAGGGACTATAGAGACATGTTGCACCACCTGCATGAAAATGTGAAAAGGAAATGGCTTGAAATGTGGAGAGACAATTCATGGCTCTTGCATCATAATGCACCTAAACTTTGATTCCAGTTGGTGCATGACTATTGCATAAAAAGCAAAGTGACTGTTCTGCCTCATTCTCTGTACACTCCATACCTGTCACCTGTGGACTTTTTTTTAATATCCGAAATTGAAATCCCCAGTGAAAGGATGAAGATTTGGAACAATAGATGAGATAAAAGAAAATTTGCAGTTGGCACTTTGCGTGATCCAGGAAGAGGTATACCAGGACTGCTTCTGGTAGTGGAAATGGCGTTGAGAGTGGTGTATCAATTGTGGAGGAGAGTATTTCGAATGAGACCATGCAAGATAAGAAAAATATAAACATAGAAAAATTTTGTGGGCATTTTGAACAAATCTCGTATTTTGAATTCTGACACCCCTTAGTTCCTTAGCTACATTCTCTGGATGACCTTAATGGAGAGAGCTTAAGCAGCAGTTATAATTTTCATAAACAACACTTATCGCTTCTCACTTCTTTCCTTCACTACTAATCTGTAAGTAACTGCTGTATCTGTCCATACACGTCATTGACAATATGTTCATTGTATCAGAGGGAAATGGTTTTAATGTGTTAACAGGTAACTCCGTGGATGTATTCCTTGTGTAAGTCCAGTTTTGTGTGTCAATTGTGTGGAACATGTCACTCCACATGCACCAGTTTTCAAGACAGAACAGATGATCCACTTATTGACCATCTGTCATATACTTAGGCATGGAAGAAATATGAGCACGTACGTCCTGTGGATGTGATGACCAGTTACGTTAACATCATGACCATTGCCCTCCCTCCTCTCCCTGTACCTCAACCTTCCCCAAACCTGATCTCCCACCATCCCTCCTCCCTTATTATTCCTGCGGTACCTTCTTCAAGAAACACTTAACGCCCTTGGCTGGAAGTCTACTGGTGACACAATATACCTGTCCCTGGCAACACCTGGACTGGAGGCCCGATGTTAAACAATGTCTGAAGCAGCAACAACCTGTGGGTCCCAGGGCAGTCTCCTCTTCATCTGTCTCAGCATTCAATGTGGATAGCCCCTTGGATGAACCTTACCCACCAAAGGTGACAAAGGAAAAGAAAAGACGAATAAGATTCGGGACAGGGGTCCTCTGGTGCCCCTGGAGGTGCCAGATACCACCACACAGTCAGATTCTGAGCTGATCTTTCTGGATGTAGTACCATTCCCACTGATGACAGGCATTGATCCTTTGGCAGGACTGGCCTTCCTGGCCCCCCTGCACACCGAACCTGGCCACCAGTTATGTGATCATGTAGTGGAATTGTAATGGGTACTACTGTCATTTGTCAGAACTTAGACACTTTATTTCTTCTTATTCTATGGTTTGCATAGCACTCCAAGAAATGCATTTCACTGGTGACCATTCTCCAACTCTCCATGGTTATCATGCATTTTGTTGGAACCGCACCAGTCCCAAGAGTGTGTGTGGTCGGATCTGTGCTGTAGTTTGTACAGATGTCATTGTGAATGGATTCCCCTTCATACCTTGTTGGAGGCAATAGTGGTGTGGGTGCAAATGATCTCAGTGATCACCATTTGCAGTGTTTACATGCCTCCCGGCATGCCAGTTTTCACTACGCTGAATTTACCTCATTAATCCAATAAGTCTGCCCTTTGCCCCGCTTTCTCCTGCTTGGGGACTTCAGCACACACCACCCTACGTGAAGGAATTCCACTTTCTTTGGAAAGTGCCTTGAAATTGACCAACTTCTCACAGTCCATGATCTGTGCCTCCTCAGTGACAGTTCTCCTTCCCACTTCAGTGCTGCCCTCGACACCTTTTCAACTGTAGAGCTAACGATCTCTTCCCCTAATCTTGTAGGTTTGCTACATTGGTCACAACATGATGACCTTTGTGACAGTGACCACGTTCCGTTGATCCTATTGTTTCCTTGGTACTACCAGACAGACATACAGACTACCAAGTTGGGCACTTCGAAGAACCAACTGCCTTTTGTATGCCTCTGCTGATACATCGCCTCCTCTCTGTCAGATTTTATTGATGAGCTTGTGCAAGGTGTCTTAGATCATGCACACTACTGGAACTTCTATTACCCATTCTGCAGGTTCCCTCCACCACCTTCCAGTGCCATGGTGGACTATACAGGGTGTTACAAAGAGGTAGGGCCAAACTTTCAGGAAACATTCCTCAGACACAAATAAAGAAGAGATGTTATGTGGACATGTGTCCGGAAATGCTTAATTTCCATGTTAGAGCTCATTTTAGTTTCGTCAGTATGTACTGTACTTCCGCGATTCACCGCCACATGTGTGGGCTGACGAGAATCCGCACGCAATTGTGCAATCACGTCATCAACACAGGTTTTCTGGAAATGTTTGGGCAGGCATTGTTGGTGATGTCTTGATTGGGCCCCATGTTCTTCCACCTATGCTCAATGGAGCACGTTATCATGATTTCATACGGGATACTCTACCTGTGCTGCTAGAACATGTGCCTTTACAAGTACGACACAACATGTGGTTCATGCACAATGGAGCTCCTGCACATATCAGTCGAAGTGTTCATACGCTTCTCAACAACAGATTCGGTGACCGATGGATTGGTAGAGGCGGACCAATTCCATGGCCTCCACGCTCTCCTGACCTCAACCCTATTGACTTTCATTTATGGGGGCATTTGAAAGCTCTTGTCTACACAACCCTGATACCAAATGTAGAGACTCTTCGTGCTCGTATTGTGGACGGCTGTGATACGATATGCCATTCTCCAGGGCTGCATCAACGCATCAGGGATTCCATGCGACGGAGGGTGGATGCATGTATCCTCGCTAACAGAGGACGTTTTGAACATTTCCTGTAACAAAGTGTTTGAAGTCATGCTGGTACGTTCTGTTGCTATGTGTTTCCATTCCATGATTAATGTGATTTGAAGAGAAGTAATAAAATGAGCTCTAACATGGAAAGTAAGCGTTTCCGGACACATGTCCACATAACATATTTTCTTTCTTTGTGTGTGAGGAATGTTTCCTGAAAGTTTGGCCGTACCTTTTCGTAACACCCTGTAGATATTGCAAAAGCTATTCAGGATTGCTGATGAGTCCTACGACGATTCAAATGTCATCCTCCACAGACCAGCCGTATCACTTTTAAGTGAGTTTGTGCTAAGGCTCGATATTTAATCAAACACAGCAAGAAGAAATGCAGGGAGTGCTGTCTCCTCTGTGGTGTGTATGCCTCTGCATCTCATGTGTCAGCCAATTTCATTGGTCTTGTTGGCTACCAACATTCAACAGCTGTTTCGGGTCTTGTCCTACAGGACTGGCTTTGTACAGATTCATCAGTTCTTGCAAAACACCTTGCAACAGTAGTGATATCTTCTCCCTATCTGGCTACCTTTCAACAAGTTGAAGACATTCCCTTGTGTTTCACTCCAAATCAAGTTGAATCCTATAATGAACCTTTCACCGAACCGGAACTACTTCAGGCCCACATAACCCCAGGCCCTGATTCAATCCACAATCTGATGACCCAACAGCTGAATGTTACCCACCAAAGGCATCTCCAAAGGATCTTCAACCATCTTTGGCTCCAAGGTGCCTTCCTCTTGCAATTGAAAGGTGGCATAATTGTCCAAATCCTTACACTAGGCAAGAAACCAACATCTCGCAATAGTTACCAGCAGATTAAACTGGCCAGTGTACTCCATAAGCTGCTTGAAAGGATGGCTGCCCACAGCTTATGCTGGTTTCTTGAATCTCAGTGCCTTTTGTCCCCCTGTCAGTTTTGTTTCCAAGTTGAACAATCCACTACCGACTATTTGCTTAGGTTGGAAACAGCAGTCCAACAGGCTATTTCTAAATTCCAACTTCTTGTTCCAATTCTTTTTTACCTGCTTAAGACGTATGACATTGTGTGGCATTACCACATTTTACTCACCCTTCATGACTGTGGCTTTCGAGGCACCATACTGATTTTTATTTGTTTGTTTTCATCCCACCAGTTGTTCCAGGTTACAGTCTGCAGTTCACTCAGTTCCCCACGGGTCCAAGACAACAGCGTCCCAAAGGGCTCTGTGTTTAGCGTCACTCTTTTTCTTGTGGTTAGTAGCCTGTTGGGCCCCTGGTCACCCCTGTGTTGTAATTCGATGAGGTTTAGGTTGGTACAGCTCTCAATCGCTAGACTCTACTGAAAGACAGTTCCAAGGTGTTACCTGGCAGGCATCTGCATCGGCTCTTCCTCATGGTTTTGAAGTCTCTTGAAAAACAGAGGGTGATTGATTTTTCTGTCATTGTGCCATGGTCTATCCTGACACAGAACACTATTTAGGTATGCAGCACCCAGATGTTGTAGAACAGTTCTATTTCTTGGACCACCTTTTTGATCAAAATTGATCTGGCTGTCCCATATTCGTCACTTGAAGACTAGCTGTGTGCAGAAGCTTCATGCTCTTTGCTTTCTTGCACACACATCTTGGGGTGCATATCTTGAAACTCTAATCCATATTTACTGTGTCTTAAATTCATCCCGTCTGGACTGTGGTTGCCAGGTTTATGACTCCTTCAGCTTTAAAACTGTTAAACCCAGCCCACCATCGTGGCATGCATCTGGCCAGTGATGCCAGTCAAACTACTCCTGTAGACAGTCTCCTTGCTAAAGTGGGGATCTTCCTTCTTCAGATTTGATAATTCCAGCTCTTGGTCTCCTATGCAATTGCCCTTCAATAATTCTCCAATCATTGAATTTATTCTATTCTCTTTACATATGAGGGTCGTCGTCATCCTGATATCAGCCGTATGTGATAATACTAGTTGGATTGTGCCTCACTTCCCTCAGCCAAGATCTCTATCTCCAATTCCTTTATTGTGCTCCCCATGTTTTCTTGTACACCCCTCTTGGATGGTGCCCAAGCCATGGATTAGAATCGAACTCTTCCAAGGTTCTAAAGTCTCGGTTGTACCCACAACCTTTTGGTGTCGGTTACACTCCGTTCTTCAAGAAATACTAACATCTTTTACATTGACAGCTCTAGAACTGTGTATCAGATGGGATATGCTTTTACATTTCCAACCAGCGTCAAATGACATTTGCTGCCGGGAACATGTAGTGTGTTTTTACTGCAGAGCTGACGGTCATTAATATAACTCTCCATTTTATTAAATGGGCCTCCTTGACCTTATTTTAATATGTACTGACTCAGTGAGCAGTCACCAGGCCATTGACTGATGCTATTCTTGTCACCCTTTGATCTCCATTTATTCATGACCTTCTTGCTGACCTTTGTCATTCTGTCAGCTCAGTTATCTTTCCCCGTGTCCCAAGTCATGTGGGTATCCCAGGGAATGAACTGCGTAACTGTTTGGCTAGAGGAGCACTTACTGCCTGTGCGCTTTGCCGAGCCCAGGTGTGGATCTACGGGTGCACACAAGACTTTTGCTTGCTTCGAAATGGGAATGACATCTGGTGGGCTATTACCCCATCTAATAAACTCAGCACAGTCAAGGAGACTACTGCAGCATGGTGCTGTTCCTTCCACTTTCCTGGAAGGAATCCACAGTCCTGTGTCGTCTTCACATTGTTCCTATCATGTTAACTCATAGTTTTCTTTTATGTAATGAGCCAACCACACATTGTTGTGGAGCTTTAGACACAGTAGCTCATATCTTGGTGGAATGCCCCCAACCTTTTGGCCCTCCATACTAAATTCAGGCTCCCATATTCATTGCCGTTAATATTGGCGGACGATTCTGGATCATTGAACTGGTTCTCAGTTCTCTCAATAGGAAGTGATATTTATTCTCAGTTGTAAAGTTTTAAACTACCATCAAAACAAGGCAAGGGGGGTTGGAGATACGGTGTCTCACACTGCATGCTAGGTCTAGAGAATCATCGACCCTGCCTCTTTGACCAGGCTACTCTTTCATCCCTCTTTTACTCTTTATTTAATCACTTTTAGGTTAGCTTTGCCTTCTTTCTGCTATGCCCAGTTTTCTATTCTGGGTGTTGCATGTTGTTAAATAGTGGTCATTCTTGAATGTAATTGACAGTGCAAAAGATGTCCATTACATTTTTAGGCTTATCAAATTTACTGTCATGGGTCTCCCGACTGGATTAAAAAAATGTTGGTTCACGTCTCTACTTTTGGATGCACCACTCTGGTATCGTGGGGCTGATGACCTTGTTGTTTGGTCCCCTATTCCCCCCCCCCCCCCCCCCCCCCCCCACAAAAAAAAAAAAAAATCAACCAACCATCATTTGCATATTTGCTGAACATGGGACAGAGCATGAACTTAAGCTCTGCAACAGGGTCATTATCCATCTCGTAGTGTGCTCTCCAGCCCATGCAATCATTGCTCAGTGTGAAGTGCTCATTGAAATGCACTCAAGTGATCACTTCCTAATCAGTATTCAAGTGCCAGACAGATGGTGCCTGAAAGAAAGCCATCACCATGGTGGGTGCTCAGTTAGGCAGACTAGATGCTTTATGGCCAAATTGCTATGTTTGAACACTGCGACAGCGTTCAGGAATGGATAGATTGTAGTACCACTATGGCACAGAAGCACCCATACCACAATCTTCATGCCAGCTGGAGAGGCAGCCTGCCCCTTGGTGGGGCATTGAATGTTACTCCGCAGTAAGGACCAAGCGAATGGCTTTGTGTAGGTTCAAGTACCAGCCAACCGAAGAGAACCTTGCAGTCTTTTGGGAGCAAGGGCAAAATGTCACCAAATTATTAGAGAGAGATCATTGCAGCAGTTCCTGACCACCACAAATCTTTCCACTAACAGAATGTGGGAGATCATCAGAAGGATTTCTGAGAGAGACAGAAAAGTACCCCGTGGCTCCTGTGATGGGAAGTGGCATCTTCGGACCAACCTATGAGACATTGCCCAGGTGATGATGGCTCATTTTGCAATAGTTACCACCACTGCCAGTGTGAATTCAGCTTTGTTATGCTACTGAGTGGCTACTGAGAGGAGCAATTGGGACTTCAGTTCTGCTACCAATGTAGAATACAACTGCCACTGCTCAATGTAGGACCTGTATTCTCATTATGTGCTGTTGATGCCATTTCAGCTGGTCATGATAAAGTTCATTATACACTGAAGAGCGAAAGAAACTGATACACTTGCCTAATATCGTGTAGGGGCTCCCACGAGTACGCAGAAGTGTTGCAACATGACGTGGCATGGACTTGACTAATGTCTGAAGTAGTGCTGTAGGGAAATGGCGTCACGAATCCTGCAGGGCTGTTTGTAAATCCGTAAGAGTACGAGGGGGTGCAGATTTCTTCTGAACAGCGTGTTGCAAGGCATCCCAGATATGCTCAATAATGTTAATGTCTGGGGAGTTTATTGGCTAACAGGAGTGTTTAAACTCAAAGACTGTTCCTGCAGCCACTCTGTAGAAATTCTGGATGTGTGGAGTGTCGCATTGTCCTGCTGGAAAGCCCAAGTCTGTCGAAATGAACAATGGACATGAATGGATACAGGTGGTTAGACAAGATGCTTATGTATGTGTCACCTGTCAGAATTGTATCTAGATGTATCAGGGGTCCTTTATCTCTCCAACTGCACATGCCCCACACCATTACATATCACTCTACCAGCTTGAACAGTCCCCTTCTGAAATGCAGGGTCCACTGATTTATGAGGTTGTCCCCATACCCGTACACGTCCATCCACTTGATACAATTTGAAACGAGACTTGTCCAACCAGGCAACATGTTTCCTGTCATCAAAAGTCCAATGTCGGTGTTGATGGGCCCAGGTGAAGCATAAAGTTTTGTGTCGTGCAGTCATCAAGGTTACACAAGTGGGCCTTTGGCTCTGAAAGCCCATATCAATGATGTTTCATTGAATGGTTCACTTGGTGACACTTGCTGATGGCCCAGCATTGAAATCTGCAGAAATTTGTGGAAGGGTTGTACTTCTGTCACATTGAACGATTCTCTTCAGTCATCGTTGGTCCCGTTCTTGCAGGATCTTTTTCCGGCCCCAGTGATGTCGGAGGTTAAATATTTTACTGGATTCCTGATATCCATGGTACACTCTGAAATGGTCGTATGGGAAAATCCCCACTTCATCACTACCTTAGATGCTGTGTCCCATTGCTCGTGCACCAACTATAACACCGCATTCAAACACACTTAAATCTTGATACCAATGTAGCAGCAGTAACCAATCAACAACTGCACCAGACAGTTGTTGTCTTATGTAGGTATTGCTGACAGCGGTGCCATGTTCTGCCTGTTCAAGTATTTCTATATTTGAATAAAGATACCTATACCAGTTCTTTTGGCTCTTCAGTGTAGCATGTTACTGCCCTTCTCAGGATGGAGAAAATAAATCCTCATAGCCTTCTTTAACGGTATTTGGGCATCGGGCCATTTTCTCGACTCGTGGTTAGAGGCAATTTTAATTCCACTTTGCAACCCAAGAAAGACCATACTTACTGGAAGAGTTGCTGTAGTGTTGCCCTAACTAGCTGCACAGGAAAGACCTTGTAACAGATGGTCAGTTCCCACCTTCCCTGAAGCTTAGAATCCAGGCAGCTCCTTAGTAGCTTTCACTGTGGCTTCAGGAACTATTGCTCCACCTTTGGAAACCTGGCCCTCTTGGAAGTGGCTATACAACAGGCTTTCCTGTAATGTCATCAAGTCCTGCATGTCTCTTTCAACATTGAGAGTTCGAGCAGGAGAACAGTGTTCCTAAATGTAGTGTTTTAAGTGTAACTGTCTTTGCCATTGCTATTAATAGTGTCATGTCAGTAGTTAAATGTCCTGTTCACCATTCTTTGTTTGACGACTTCTCTGTATTTTGTTCTTTGAGCCTTGCAGCAACAGCTCATCAGTTGCAACTGACTTATAGACAGTTGTAGAAATGGGCAGAGAAGAGGGTTTCAGTATTTCCTTCGATAAGTCTGTGTACATTATTTTAATAGTTCACTTTCTGTTTTAAACTGTACTGAGTTGCTGTTCTTACTTTTTACATGTTTGCCACTAAAAAAAGATCCTAAAAGCACTCAGTATTTAGAATTTCTTAGCCACAGTTTATAGGGACTAGAATGCACTTGTCTGATCCAGTTTTACAGACCATTTGTGCATTCTTGATGTGTTTATGGGTGCAAGGTATATGAGTTGGCATGACACTATTATTTAAATATGTTGTTGGATGTGGTGCACCATGGGGGGGGGGGGGGATTCTACTGGTATCTGGGACCTTCCGAACGGGCCACATCCTGCCATACTGAGCCTTTGCGCTGAGGCTAGTGAACCTCTGTTTCACATCAAATGACAAATCCTAATGGTGCAACAGGCCTGTAAAACACTTCCATGCCAAACACCTGCCCACCATACCATTGCTTGGCCACCAATGGAAATGCTTTTCTATAACTGACAAAGAACAACAAGACCCTAAGGAATTCGGACAAAAGATTGTGTTTTAGAAGTGGGTGTGGCTGTTTTGAAAGTCTTATACCAATGTTGGACCAGGTGATCTGCAACTTGACTTTTACAGAGGCCAATTTATTTTAGACTTGACTAATTAAAAAGGATTGTGTTCCAGATTATACATTTCAATCTCTGTTTTTTAACATTTTTAGGTTGGCATCACAAATTTGTTTTGAAATTGTGTATACTGATGGCTTCAAACGGGAACTTCCCAGTGTATTCGGTAGTGTTGCCCACTGTATCTTCAGGATTTGCTTTCCCCATGAATAGACTGTATTTACCCCAGAGCTCCATGCAATCCTGAAGGCATTGGAGAAGGTGAGTTGTCACCAAGGCACACAGTTTCTCATGTGCTCTGATTCCCGTAGTGCCCTACAGTCATTGGTCATTGTAGCACATATGTCCGGCTGAGAAAATGGTCCAGCTCATAGATGACCAACTGTACTGGCTTAAACAGTGGGGAAGCAGGTATCATTCTTGTGGAAACTGGGGAATGTGGGAATTCAGGGAAATCAACAGGCAGATCAAGGAGGCCTGTAGGAAAAATTATGTGAGGTGATGTGCTATTCTCCAGCAGGTTGTCATTTCACTCGTGAGTCAGAGATCCATGCATTTGTGGGAAGAGGAGTGGCTACAGTGACAGATAAGCTCCAGTTTGTGATGGCTTCATACTCCAGTGGGAAAACCCATACCCCCCCCCCTCCCCCACCAGTGCATGATGCATGTAACATGCTACATTTTAACGGAATGCATTTTGTATTGTGATAAATGGGAAGAAGCGGATTTAGGTGGGGATCTGACCTCTATTTTAGCCGATGAAGAGATGAGTGTGCTGAATGTTTGTGAAATGCCTGGCCTGCAGCCTAAGTTTTTAGGCTGGAGATTTGTGTGTGTTCCAGAATTGCTGATTTATTCTTTATATTTCAGCGATCAGCCACCCACAGCTCTCTGATGTGCTGTTTTAGTTTTTTCCACCACTTTTTGTGCCTGAAATAATACATAATTTTCATATTTCTCTCTCTCTCTCTCTCTCTCTCTCTCTGTGTGTGTGTGTGTGTGTGTGTGTGTGTGTGTGTGTGTGTGTGTGTGTGTGTTAAATGGCCTTCCTTGTTGGTGGCTTCTTATTGTACTTGGTTCTAAACATCCATTGAACAGTTGTAGCACACTTGTTTTTGTCCAACTCCAACACACAGAAAGCTTGCTTCGCACCTGAACTCGCCATGTTTGTGACTAGCACTGACTATCGACAAATTACCTAACTATGCTGTAGCGGCTTACATGGAAAAAAAGTTTCAGAGTTTCTCTTCAAAATAACACATGTATGATATCTGTACAATGTGTGATTCTTGTGCAATAAATAATTGAAAGTGTTTCCAGACTTTATGTACACTGTGTAGTGGACGGGGTATTTGGTGACAGGTCAGACAAAAGTGTGGTTCCTGAGGAGGAGCAACAGCCTTTTCAGTAGTTGCAGGGGCAATGGTCTAGATGATTTACTGATCTAGCCCTGTAACATCAACCAAAATGGCCTTGCTGTGCTGGTACTGTGAGTGGCTGAAACCAAGGGAAAGTATAGCTACAATTTTTCATGCGAGCTTGCAGCTCTACTGTATGGTTAAATGATAATGGCATCCTTGTGGCTAAAATATTCCAGAGGTAAAATGGTCCCCCATTCAGATTTCTGGATAGGCACTACTCAGAAGGATGTTGTTATCAAGAGAAACAAAATTGGTGTTGTACGGATTGGAGTGTGAAATGTTAGATCCCTTAATCAGGCAGGTAGGTTAGAAAACTTGAAAAGGGATATGGATAGGTTAAAGTTAGATATAGTGGGAATTAGTGAAATTTGGTGGCTGGATAAACAGGGTTATATAAACGAAATCAAGTGGGGATAATGTAGGAGTGGGTTTAATAATCGATAAAAAAATAGGAATGTGGATAAGCTACTATGAACAGCATATTAAATGCATTATTGTAGCCAAGCTTCACAAAGTCCACACCCACCACAGTAGTAAAAGTTTGTTTGCCAACTAGCTCTGCAGATGATGAGATTGGAGAAATGTATGATAAGAAAGATTATTCAGATAGTTAAGGAAGACGAAAATTTAATAGTCATGGGAGGGCTGTATTTGATTGTAGGAAAAGGAAGAGAAGAAAAATAGTGAGTGAATGTGGACTAGGTGGAAAGGCATGAAAGTGGAAGGCGCCTGGTAGAATTTTTCACAGAGTATAATTTAGTCATAATTAACATTTAGTTTAAGAATTAAAAAAAAAAAGGCTGTATACGTGGAAGAGACCTGGAGACTCCAGAAGGTTTCAGATTGATTATGTAATGATAAGACAGAGATTTAGGAACCAGATTTTAAATTGTAAGACTTTCCAGGGGCAGCTGTGGACTCTGACCACAGTTTATTGGTTAGATTAAAACTGAAGAAACTGCAAAAAAAGTAGGAATTTTGGAGATGAGACCTGGAGGTTGTAGAGAGTTTCAAGGGAGTATTAGGGAACGATTGACAAGAAGAGGAGAAAGGAATATAGTAGTAGTATGGATAACTTTGAGAGATGAAATCATGAAGGCTGCAGAGGATCAAGTAGGTTAAGGTGGGGGCTGGTAGAAGCACCTTTTGAGTAACCCAAGAGATACTGGATGGCATTGATGAAAGGAGAAAATATAAAAATACGGTAGGCGAAAGGGAATACAAACGTCTAAAAAAATGAGATTGACAGGAAGTGCAAAATGACTAAGCAGGAATGGCTGTAGCACAAATGTAAGGATTTAGAAGCATACGTCACTAATGGAAAGATAGATGCTGCCTGCAGGAAAATTAGAGAGACCTTTTGAAAAAGAGAAGCAGTTGTATGAATATAAAGAGGTCAGATGGGAAACCAGTCCTAAGCAAAGAAGGGCAAGCTGAAAAGTGGAAGGAGTATATAAAGGATTTATACAAGGGAGATGCACTTGTTCTTGAGGGCAGTATTATGGAAATGAAAGAGGAGGCTGACAGGTGTGAAAATTGCTGAACTATCAGTTTAATAAGACATGGTTGCAAGATACTAACATGAATTCTTTACAGAAGAATGACAAAACTGATAGAAGCTGACCTCAGGAAAGATCAATTTGGATTCTGGAGATACTTAGGTACACGCAAGGTATTACTGACGCTATGACTTCTCATAGAAGATAGGTTAAGGAAAGGCAAACCTACATTTATAGCATTTGTAAACTTAGAGAGAGCTTTTGACAATATTAACTGGAATACTCTTTCAAATTCTAAAGGGGGCAGGGGTAAAATACAGGGAGAAAAAGGCTATTTACAATTTGTAAAGAAACCAGTTGGCAGTTATGTGAGTCAAAGGGCATCAAAAGGAAGCAGTGGTTGGGAAGGAAGTGAGACAGTGTTGTAGCCTATTCCCTGTGTTATTCAACCTGTATTTTGAGCAAGCAATAAGAAAACATCAGAAAACTTTGTAGAAGGGATTAACATTTGGAGAGAAGAAATAAAAGCTTTGAGGTTTGCAATTGATGTAATTCTGTCAGAGACAACAAAGGACTTGGAAGAGCAGTTTAATGGAATGAATGATTTCGTGATAGGAGGATATAAGATGAACATGGACAAAAGCAAAACAAAGATAATGGAATATAGTAGAATTAAATCAGGTGAAGCTGGGGGAATTAGATTAGGAAATGAGACACTTAAAGTAGTAAATGAATTTTTCTATTTGGGCAGCAAAATAACTGATGATGGTTGGAAGAGACGATATAAAACACAGACTGGCAGTGGCAAGAAAAGCTATTCTGAAAAGAGAAATTTAACATCAAGTATAGATTGAAGTGTCAGGAAGTATTTTCTGAAAGTATTTGTATGGAGTGCAGCCACGTATGGAAGTGAAACATGGGTGATAAACATTGTAGACTAAAGAGAATAAAGAAGCCTTTGAAGTGTGGTGCTACAGAAGAACGCTGAAGGTTAGGTGGGCAGATCGCATACCTAATGAGCAGGCAATGAATAGAATTGGGGTGGGATAAAAGAAATTTGTGGCACAACCTGACTAGAAGTAGGGATCGGCTGGTAGGACACATTGAGACTTCATGGGATCACCAATTTAGTATTAGAGGGGAGTGTGGGGGGCAAAAATCACAGAGGAAGACAAAGAGCTGAACATAGTAAGCAGATTCAGAAGTATGTAGTTACTTGGAGATGAAGAGTCTTGTACAGGCTAGAGTAGCATCAAACCAGTCTTCAGACTGAAGACAATGATGATGACAGTAAAAACAACAACAGTTAATGAATGTTAGCACTCTCCATTGGCAAAAGATTCCGGAGTAGTCCCCCATTCGGATCTCCGGGAGGGGACTGCCAAGGGGGAGGTTACCATGAAAAAAGATTGAATAATCAACGAAAGGATAACATTCTATGAGTTAGGGCGTGGAATGTCAGAAGCTTGAACGTGGTAGGGAAACTAGAAAATCTGAAAAGGGAAATGCAAAGGCTCAATCTAGATATAGTAGGGGTCAGTGAAGTGAAGTGGAAGGAAGACAAGGATTTCAGGTCAGATGAGTATCGGGTAATATCAACAGCAGCAGAAAATGGTATAACAGGTGTAGGATTCGTTATGAATAGGAAGGTAGGGCAGAGGGTGTGTTACTGTGAACAGTTCAGTGACCGGGTTGTTCTAATCAGAATCAACAGCAAACCAACACCGACAACGATAGTTGAGGTATACATGCCGACGTCGCAAGCTGAAGATGAACAGATAGAGAAAGTGTATGAGGATATTGAAAGGGTAATGCAGTATGTAAAGGGGGACGAAAATCTAATAGTCATGGGCGACTGGAATGCAGTTGTAGGGGAAGGAGTAGAAGAAAAGGTTACAGGAGAATATGGGCTTGGGACTAGGAATGAAAGAGGTGAAAGACTAATTGAGTTCTGTAACAAGTTTCAGCTAGTAATAGCGAATACCCTGTTCAAGAATCACAAGAGGAGGAGGTATACTTGGAAAAGGCCGGGAGATACGGGAAGATTTCAATTAGATTACATCATGGTCAGACAGAGATTCCGAAATCAGATACTGGATTGTAAGGCGTACCCAGGAGCAGATATAGACTCAGATCACAATGTAGTGGTGATGAAGAGTAGGCTGAAGTTCAAGACATTAGTCAGGAAGAATCAATACGCAAAGAAGTGGGATACGGAAGTACTAAGGAATGACGAGATACGTTTGAAGTTCTCTAACGCTATAGATAAAGCAGTAAGGAATAGCGCAGTAAGCAGTACAGTTGAAGAGGAATGGACATCTCTAAAAAGGGCCATCACAGAAGTTGGGAAGGAAAACATAGGTACAAAGAAGGTAGTTGCGAAGAAACCATGGTTAACAGAAGAAATACTTCAGTTGATTGATGAAAGGAGGAAGTACAAACATGTTCCGGAAAAATCAGGAATACAGAAATTCAAGTCACTGAGGAATGAAATAAATAGGAAGTGCAGGGAAGCTAAGATGAAATGGCTGCAGGAAAAATGTGGACATCGAAAAAGATATGATTGTCGGAAGGACAGACTCAGCATACAGGAAAGTCAAAACAACCTTTGGTGACATTAAAAGCAACGGTGGTAACATTAAGAGTGCAACGGGAATTCCACTGTTAAATTCAGAGGAGAGAGCAGATAGGTGGAAAGAATACATTGAAAGCCTCTATGAGGGTGAAGATTTGTCTGATGTGATAGAAGAAGAAACAGGAGTCGATTTAGAAGAGATAGGGGATCCAGTATTAGAATCGGAATTTAAAAGAGCTTTGGAGGACTTACGGTCAAATAAGGCAGAAGGGATAGATACCATTCCATCAGAATTTCTAAAATCATTGGGGCAAGTGGCAACAAAACGACTATTCACGTTGGTGTGTAGAATATATGAGTCTGGCGATATACCATCTGACTTTCAGAAAAGCATCATCCACACAATTCCGAAGACGGCAAGAGCTGACAAGTGCGAGAATTATGGCACAATCAGCTTAACAGCTCATGCACCGAAGCTGCTTACAAGAGTAATATACAGAAGAATGGAAAAGAAAATTGAGAATGCGCTAGGTGATGATCAGTTTGGCTTTAGGAAAAATAATGGGACGAGAGAGGCAATTCTGACATTATGGCTAATAATGGAAGCAAGGCTAAAGAAAAATCAAGACACTTTCATAGGATTTGTCGACCTAGAAAAAACGTTCGACAATATAAAATGGTGCAAGCTGTTCGAGATTCTGAAAAAAGTAGGGGTAAGCTATAGGGAGAGACGGGTCATATACAATATGTACAACAACCAAGAGGGAATAATAAGAGTAGACGATCAAGAACGAAGTGCTCATATTAAGAAGGGTGTAAGACAAGGCTGTAGCCTTTCACCCCTACTCTTCAATCTGTACATCGAGGAAGCAATGATGGAAATAAAAGAAAGGTTCAGGAGTGGAATTAAAATACAAGGTGAAAGGATATCAATGATACGATTCGCTGATGCCATTGCTATCCTGAGTGAAAGTGAAGAAGAATTAAATGATCTGCTGAATGGAATGAACAGTCTAATGAGTACACAGTATGGTTTGAGAGTAAATCGGAGAAAGACGAAGGTAATGAGAAGTAGTAGAAATGAGAACAGTGAGAAACTTAACATCAGGATTGATGGTCACGAAGTCAATGAAGTTAAGGAATTCTGCTACCTAGGCAGTAAAATAACCAATGATGGACGGAGCAAGGAGGACATCAAAAGCAGACTCGCTATGGCAAAAAAGGCATTTCTGGCCAAGAGAAGTCTACTAATATCAAATACCGGCCTTAATTTGAGGAGGAAATTTCTGAGAATGTACGTCTGGAGTACAGCATTGTATGGTAGTGAAACATGGACTGTGGGAAAACCGGAACAGAAGAGAATCGAAGCATTTGAGATGTGGTGCTATAGACGAATGTTGAAAATTAGGTGGACTGATAAGGTAAGAAATGAGGAGGTTCTACGCAGAATCGGAGAGGAAAGGAATATGTGGAAAACACTGATAAGGAGAAGGGACAGGATGATAGGACATCTGCTAAGACATGAGGGAATGACTTCCATGGTACTAGAGGGAGCTGTAGAGGGCAAAAACTGTAGAGGAAGACAGAGATTGGAATACGTCAAGCAAATAATTGAGGACATAGGTTGCAAGTGCTACTCTGAGATGAAGAGGTTAGTACAGGAAAGGATTTCGTGGTGGGCCGCATCAAACCAGTCAGTAGACTGATGACCAAAAAAAAAAAAGCACAATAGTTGGCTTCATACAAAAACCTGTGACATAATTAGCATCATTTCATAGAGAGACTCATACCATGCGAAAAGTGAAGCATCTCCTGTTCATAGGAAGATTTTTTAAATTACTGAGAACTAATTATTTTCCACAATAATCCAACTTCAAGTTCTGGACCAGTACCATTTTCTATCAGATTTTGGCATAACCACTGTTAGCTTCTAAATGTTGACTATTTATTTTTGTTATCTTAATTTTTACATACAAAATGACATGGCTTTGATTGATTGACGTACTAATTAACATTGTCATATAATTTACCATTGTTTCCACTGTGGTGTATGAGTAAATTAGGGAATTCACATCGCAGAAGAAAAATAGTGTCCCTGATTTTGTAACCTGCAACATTTTCTGTAATCCATAATTCTGTTGATTCTTACAGTTAATCAAAAACAGTAACTTTCAAACTAGTCTAATTGTATTGTATAGTTTCCAAAATTAACAGATCATTCCTATGCTGGTCTTTATAAGACCATTCAGTCATGAAATAGTCAGTGTGAAGTTTGAGAGATGACTAGTAACACTTATGCCATATGTGTTTTCATTGTTTGACCCATATTTCTATTATGAATATTCTGCACAGAAGAATACATACTCTGCTGGCAGTAAAACTCATGAACTTTGATATGCAATTGCTTTCACATGATCTTTGTGACTTAAATTAATGGACATTTTAGGTGAACTGTGATGTGATCAACAAGTACTGTGGACTATCTTTGTCATCAGATTGATCAATTGTTACAGTCAGTGATTTGTGTTACGTACTGATTTCAATGAATGATGAACTACTATAGTGTAAACCTACGTAATAAATTAATACATGATAGTGATGACTAAATTTGAACTTTGTTTTGTGTCACAATTGTAATTTGACTTCGCCACTGTGATTGTTAGACATAGTGGGCTCGAGCCTGGATAATTGAACTTCACTGTGTGTGTGTGTGTGTGTGTGTGTGTGTGTGTGTGTGTGTTAATGTCATGTAAATTATGGTGCCATGTACATCTTTGAGGGAACACCATCCCATACCCATTTGAACTTTCAGCCTTGTGGTGATCAATACTTATGCCACCAAAGAGAAACTACAAAATCCAAGTCAGTTCTGTTGCAAGATGATATTTTGGCTGAAGATTCTGTTGGAAATTCTTCCACGATTTCACTAGTTACCTTTTCTGCTTTCACTACTATATGTATTCATGTGTGCATTGTGTTAGTTCATGATCTGTGATACTGTGTTACAAGTGCCTCAGGTGATGGCAAACAGGTTGTGTCTCAGAAATGTGTATTTTTTCATTGCTTGGCTAGTGGTGCTGCTTGTTCACTGTCTTGGTGTCCATATGAGGAAGCTGCTCCAGTTTCAGCTCTGATGGTATTACATTTCAGGCGGCATGAGCCACTTCCCTTTCATTCACCATATTTGTCAACCTAATTCTATGTTGTAAGTTAACTTTCGAAACTCTTAAGTGCCGTGGATACTTTTCTCTTAAATGAGCTTTCTCATTACATATTACAAAAGTTTGTAATTGTCTGTTGTAAAAGGCTTGGGCCTTTCCCCCCTCAGTTTTCAGGTATAAAGAAATCATATGATGCATTTCAGTCTGTGCAGCCTGATCTCATTTCTGCAGTAAAATACATATGCCACAGACAATTTCTCCTTATACAGTCCATTAACTCTTCCGTGTACTGACAACGCATTCACAATGTATTTATCATCCAATTCTGTTGGCACATTAAATACATGCTGTTGTGAATTGGCAGGAGCCAATTCACGGAGTTTGGAGGAAGCCGAAAGGCACGCGATTAAGCTCACGCAGGCTGGCGTGAGGTCTGGAACAGGTCAGAGAAATAAGACTAGCAAAACAAGAGTAACTGGTAGAATACTTAACTTTAATCCACAATTGGTGAACATCTCTTGTTACTGTACAGGCTTCACAATATTAATTATCAAATGCTATGGCGCCTTGCTAGGTCGTAGCAAATGACGTAGCTGAAGGCTACGCTAACTATCGTCTCGGCAAATGAGAGCGTATTTGTCAATGTAGCTTCACTAGCAAAGTCAGCTGTACAACTGGGGTGAGTGCTAGGATCTGTCTCTAGACCTGCCGTGTGGCGGCGCTCGGTCTGTAATCACTGACAGTGGCGACACGCGGGTCCGACGTATACTAACGGACCGCGGCCGATTTAAAGGCTACCACCTAGCAAGTGTGGTGTCTGGCAGTGACACCACACATGCACATTTAGTAAATTGATTGTGTTTACTTATAATGACCAATTCATAATGATGACTAATTCATTTGGACTGTGCAATCAATAATCATTTTGTCCTTTTCATTAATTTTCCTCAAGCCAAAGTTCTCTGCTTTCACATCTTTATCTTCCTTGATATTATTGGTTCTTCTGCATTATGGTGCTAGAGTTTTGCTGCATCATCATGATGTTTTGAAATAAAGTTGTGTTCTTGATGTAATAAATAATCACATTATTCACACATCCAGTGCACGTGAAAACTTATTCACTGCTTTTATCAACCAAAGCATGGTCTTACTGTCTTGATGTAAATGGTAAATTTGGAAAAACTGCACAAGAGTAAAGAATGGTATATCTGTTGTGCAGCTGTGTGTGAACTGCTCTGGCATTGATTTAGTTTTATGTGGTGACATATCTAATTGACTGTAATACTTCCCATCACGAAAACTTGCACAATATCTGAGAAACTGCGGTGATCCTAGTCCAGTAGTTCACTGAATGTATAGGTGGACTGTCTTCAACAATTGTGTTTGCTGGGCACATTGACTGGCTTCCATCATCAAGAGAATTGTTTTCTGTAATCATTAATCCTGCAAAAGATGTAACTCATAGGAGCAGCGTCATTTGCTTAAGGCATCATTTCACAATAAAACTCACTTTGTAATTATAAAATTAATAGTATTTGGGAACGTACAAATTTCAGTTTGACATTTGATAGTGACTGAATACTGTGCAGACTGTATCTCCGCTTCTAATAACTGAAATTTGTTGCAGTACAGTAGATTGGATGTGATGTGGTATGTCAGTTAGTTTACAAATGCGATATACCTTTTCATTATTGGGTGGTTTGGTGCCAGTGTGAAATTTGCAGCTGTTTTACTGTGTGAGTTAATGATATTCCACAAAATGAATGACATGGTTGAAGTTGATTTGCCTTAGAGTTTCGATAGACGGAGCAACGAACATATCTCCAGCAAAGGATGAGATCGTGTCCTAAAATTGCTACAAATTTTATTTCATTATGTCAGCATCAGTGACACCAAATGTATACTCTCATGGAAAGTGATGCAGTGACTAAAACAATGGACTCAGGTTTGGTAAGAGTTTGGTTTGAATACGACTGGGCATCCTGATGTAGGTTTACTGTGGTTTCCCTAAAACACGTTTGGTGAATGTAGTGAAAGTTCCTTCAAAAAGGTTGCTTCAGATTTCCTGTACTGTCCTTATTTAATGGAGTTATTCTCCATAGTTGATCCAAAGTTGCAGGCCTAACTAAGACATATTAAAACATTTAATAAATGAATAAAACAGGAACACATTTTTTCACAGTATGTACAGAGTAATAAAATTCTATGTATTTTTGTATCCTGTGAGTTCACTTCAAGAAAGCCACTATTCAGTAAGGTATATCACTTGCTAGCTGTCACAACATACAGTCATCTTTTAGCAGTTACAATTTTGGTAGCGTCATGCTATGTCTCATTACGCGTCTTGAGAGATCTGGGGGGGGGGGGGGGGGGGGGGGGGGGGAACACAGAGGATTGCATTTGCATGCAGTGAATTGAAGCAAAGACACTGAACTCTGGTAGTGTCCATAGCATCCGTCATAGGAAGATGGTGAGTCCTGGAGAGGCTGGTGACCTGTTTAACATCGGCAGCTGTGACTGAAATGGCCACGTGACCATCAGCGCTGGATGTTGGCACGCTGGCAGAGCATTATATGGTCTTATGAACCCCGATACCTTCTTCTTCTTGCTGATGGGAAGCAAGTCCATCATCTCCCAGGGGAACAACTGCTTGACACCTGTACTACAGGAGGGAGACAAGCTGGTGGCAGCTCCATTATCATTATGCTTTGGGAACATTCACACGGGCATCCATGGGTCCAGTGGAGCTTGTGCAAGTCACCATGATGGCCAAGGAGTATCATATATTGTTTGCAGACCACATACACCCTTTCATGACAATCATGTTTCCTGTTGGCAGTGACATTTTTGAACAAGTTAATGCACTATCTCATAAGGTCAAGAGTGTGATGGAGTGGTTCAAGAAACACAGTGGCGAGTTCTAGTTTATGTGCTGGCCCCTCCACCTCACTCAATAAAACACATCTGGGATGTGATTGAACATGGCGTCAGAGCTCATAGCCCCTCTCCCCATAATTTACGGGAATGAGGTGACTTGTGTGTGCAGATGTAGTGCCATCTACCTCCTGTGAGCTACCAAGACCTCATTGCTTCCACTCCACGACACGTCACCATCGTTGATCATGCCAAAGGTGGCATCAAAATGGGTAAAGCTTGATGGAAAAGTTTGAACTCCTGAAACAAGCTAATTGAAAATATGCTGTAATGTTAAGACATTCCCAGGAGTGGGATTGACTTTTTGAAGGCACCTATACGGTGGTGTAAGTTGGGCCATATATACCACATCCTTCCTGCAGCCATTCACCCTTGTGGGAGTAATTCACAAAAAAGAATTTAGGAATTTCTTGTGATTCTCTAGAGTCTTGAAACTAACAAAATTATCAGAACAGCACTAGAGGCTAGTGGTTAAGTTAAGGCGGACTGAAGGCTGTGGGTTCAAATGAGTGCAATCTTGGCATTTTTCCATGTTTATTGAAACTACTGCAGTTGTTATTTTTATTCAGCTAATTAGCTTAAATGTAATATTTTTCATTTCTAATCATTTGCCGTGTCCTTGTAATTATTATATTAAATATTTTATTTGCTCTCATTTTTTACTTTTATTGTTGTTTCAGTTAGAAACTTCATCCATGTGATTTTAAATATTTTTATCTGTCATAACATTTAAATATTTTAAAGTAAGCGACAAAGTAATCTATTTGTATGCATTGTGCAATGGGGTCAAAAATTGGTTTTTCATTACAAGGTAAAATTTTTTTGGATGGTTATTGTCAGACAAATACTTAAAACATAAATTCTTCTGGTACCTTGCACAAAATAATGCAGATGAAAATTTAAACAGAAAGAGGTATTATAAATAAAACTAAATTCAAGCATTATGAGTAATAGAAATAAGAATTGCTATAATATTGACAAAAATATACGCTGGGGAACAAGAATATGTTATATCAGATGAAGTATATAAAAATATTCAGATCACATGAACAAAGATTTCAGATTAAAAAGAATAAATTAAAGTAAAAATAGAGCAAATGAAAAGGTAAGTATGATGAGTAAAGTGATGCAGCTAAGAATTAGAAATGAAAGAAAAGTATGCATTTAAACCAATTAATTGAATAAAAATATTAATTGCAGTTGTTTTGGAAAGATAGATAGAGAGGGAGTGGGGGGGGGGGGGGCGACAGTTGTAAGATTGAGAAAAATAACTGGGTACTTGGCAATGACATTGCTTCGGAATCATGTGCTGAAGTGCAATGCATCCTTATGTTCAGATTTGGCTTGTAATATGATAGTGATAAAATGTAGGAACAAATCTGAAAAGAAAACAAGAGCATGTGAAGCCTGATATAAACGTAAAACAACTGAGGCTGCAGATTTGTTCAGTTAGTGGTGGATGTCTTTGTAATAGGACCTATGCAAGTCCTCATATGTCTGTATTTGCACTGGCCCTCATTTTCCATTAGGCTCTACAGGAGCTCTACTCTTTTTGGATTTATGTCTACCACTCTTACAGTGTTGGTTTGATTTTCAACAGGAATAAGTCACTTGGTACTAATTCAGGTAAGGCACCTGTTTGTAGACTGTGATGCCTTTACTGGCCAAACATTGCTTCACTAATAATCAATTGTGAGCAGCCACTTCCTCCTGATACAAGAGTTATCTGTTCTTGCACAGCTCAGGATGCCTCTTTGTTTGTGTATTCCTACAATTTTTCTAGAACATCATAATACAATTTTTGGCTAAGTTTGACCGCTGGTTGCGTGCAAGTGTCATTGTTAGCTCTAACAGGTGAAAGATGTGCTTTGTTGTTGATGCACATTTCAGCAATTTTTATTGAGCTAAACTCACATTGCAGCGTTATTTTTTGGCATGTCATTGTAGAAGTGTACACACAGTCAACTAAGAGAAAAATCCATGCGACACGCCCAAACTGACTGAAGCTTTTCCTTTGGGTGAGACTGCATGTAAAAGATCGTGTGCCAATTTGAAGGTCTAGATTCGCTTATTTTACTGTTTTGTGTCACTTTTGCATCATCTGTCATTGATTGTGTCAGTCACCCATTTGTATCGTGATATATTGTGAAATTTCGATCATTCGTGAGTGCCGCAATAAACTTGTGCTGTTATCAATTGTAGGCTTAAACTAACTTGTGTTCTTCTAAAATTTTTGAGAATGATTGACTTATTCTCTTTCATAACAATCATTCTCTAATTTCGTCCGCCGCTCGTGGTCTCGCGGTAGCGTTCTCGCTTCCCGAGCACGGGGTCCCGGGTTCGATTCCCGGCGGGGTCAGGGATTTTCACCTGCCTCGAGATGACTGGGTGTTTGTGTTGTCCTCATCATTTCATCATCATCCAGGAAAGTGGCGCAGTTGGACTGAGCAAAGATTGGGTAATTGTACGGGCGCTGATAACCACGCTGTTGAGCGCCCCACTAACCAAACATCATCATCATTCTCTAATTTCATTGTACAATTACTTGAGAAATAGCTTCTTTTGAGAATTTTCAGACGCTTACAAAACTACATAGCTACCGGTTTGAGTGTATTGGATATGTAATTTATTTGATATCAAATCATCATTTTTGGTTCACCGTTCAGCCAAAGAACACATCACCCCTGATTTTCATTGCATATCAATGCAAAGAATGTACGTTTTTGAGAATTTTCTGATGCTACCATTCACCTTTGCACAAGCTCAAGCAATTTGCAGCAAAAGGGTGTTTGTAACTTAGTTATTGTAGCAGATATTCTAACTAACATATTGTGTTGCATCTAGTTTTCCCTTAAAGAGGAGTAGCCATATATATTACCTGCATTTATCGTATATTAACTCTGTTTTCTAGTTTGTTAAGACTATAATTAACATTGAAAAGTTTTGGAAACTAGTAATTTTTACCACAGGTATTCATGTTACCTTAATAGAAATCTTGTTTTGTGTATTTGCTTTAATTCTTACAGGGAATTAGGATCTTTTTAGCTCAACAGATAAAAAGATAATCAGCAGACTTAATTTAAAGTTATTAGTTCACTGCTTTGATACATTCCAGCAATCAAAATGGAGCCCTACCATGAATGCTGTTCTCGAACAAGAAGTGAGTTGGTTGATGTTCATAAGCAGCTGGAAATCACCTCGAATACTGTCAAATGATTGGCAGCTGCTGTGAATTGGTGTGTTGGAAGAGCTCTCTAGAGTTGTGTACCTGTGATACTTGTATCAGAGGTACCTCAAGTACTATCCTCTCCTGTTGATCCTATCTATTCTGCAGAAAGTATGGGATGTGTCATTACTCTTCCACTTGACAGTGATAGATCTAGGCATCTTCTACAGTGTGGACAGGAACCAGGGAGGACTCAGGGCAGTGTACCAACCCCCTAACCCACAAGCTTGAAACTAAAACTGAGCCAGTGGGACCCACTTCACCTGTTTTGGGGAAACCTGTTTTGTCTGGTATCAGGAGGAGACAGACACAAAAGGGTAGGGGTCTATTAAAAGTCGGCAATTCAAACACATGGCAAATAATGGTGCCCCTAAGCAAAATTACAGCAAGGGACAGGAAAGGGCACCAGGTGCACTTAGTGTGTATGCCTGTGGGCCTCATTCAACATTTTGAAGAGACTATTCCAGCAGTCATTGAAGGAACTGCAGATTGTGGCACATGTTGGAACAAATTATGCTTGCCATCTAGGCTCAGAGGTCATTCTTGGGTTATTTCAGCAACTGGCAGAGAAGAGTGAGGAGACCAGCCATGCGCATGGAGTTTCAACGAAACTCACAGTTTACAGCATTGTTCCCCAATACCTGATCGTGGCCCTTTGGTTCTGAGTTGAGTGGACAGACGGAATCAGATACTTCGAAGGTTCTGTGACAAGCTAGGCTGCGACTTCCTGGACTTGCGCCATGTGGTTGAGAACTGTAGGGTCTTTCTAAATAGGTAAGGTGTGCTCTGCACATCAGAGGTTGCTACACGGGCAGCTGACCATGTGTGGGGTGCACACAAGCTTTTTTAGATTAGGCGGCTCTCCAGTCCACATAACAATAGCTGTGGGAAATGCAGAAATATCAGTATAAGACCAAAAGAAAGGCCTCCCACAGGTGAGAGTGTTAAAATCCTTGTGATTAACTGCTGAAGCATTCACAAAAAAGTGCCAGAGTTTGAAGTGCTCATGAAAAGCAGTGAGGCTCACATAATAATAGATACAGAAAGCTGATTGAAGCCTGAGATTGATAGCAGTGAGATTTTTGGGGAAAATTTGAATGTATATCGAAAAGATAGGCAAATGGGAAAAGGAGGTGGCATATTTGTTGCAGTAGACAAGAAACTCAAATCCATCGAGATATAAATTGAAGCTGCATATGAGATTGAAATTGTTTGGGCAAGACTCAGTATCAGGGGTGGGCATAAAATGATTAATGGGTCCTTCGACCCCCCCGCCAGACTCATCACATGATGTAACCGAAAACTTTAGAGAAACCTCATTCATTTGTACGTAAGTTCCCCCATCATACTGTAATCATTGGTGGAGACTTTAATCATCCAACAGTCAATTGGGAAAATCACAATTTTGTTGCTGGTGGGTTTGATGAGACATACTGTGAAACTTTGTTGAATGCATTCCCTGAAAAACTAGGTAGATCAGATAGACAGGAACCCCACTCATGATGGAAATATATTGGATTTAATGTCAACAAAAGACCTGACCTATTTGAGGATGCCATATCGAAACTGGTATGAGTGACCATGACGCGGTTGTGGCAAAAATGATTACCAAAGTATGAAGGACAACTAAAACAAGCATAAAGATATATATGTTCAGTGAACAAAATTAAAAGTCCGTAGTGTCATATCTCCATGAGGAACATGAAACCTTCAGCACAGGCCAGGATCATGTAAAAGAAATCTGGCTCAAATTTAAAAGAATAGTTGACCATGCACTGGATAGAAATGTACCCAGTAGAACAGTTCATAATGGGAGGGAACCTCCATAGTATACAATCACTGTAAAGAAACTTCTAAAGCAACAGAGATTACTGCATAATAGGTGTAAAACAAAGCTTAGGGCTGTAGATAGAGAGATGCTGAATGAAACATGTGTGGGCATCAAGAAGGCAATGCTTGATGTCTTCAGTGACTACCATAGCAGAATATAGTCAAAGGCTATTTCACAAAATCCACAGAAATTATAGTCCTATGTAAAGGCTGTTAATGGCTTCATAGTTAGTGTTCAGTCCCTAGTGAATAAGACAGGAACTGAAATTGCGGGTAGCGAAGCAAAAGCTGAAATGCTTAATTCCATTTTCAAATGTTCCTTAACAAAGGAAAATCCCGGAGATTTGTTCCAATTTTATCCTCTTACCACTGGAAAGATGAAGGAAATAAGTATTAGTGTCAGTGGTGTTGAGAAAATTCTGAAATCATTTAAATTGATCAAAGCTCCTGCCCTCTTCCAACTATAATCTGTTGCAGATTCCTCAAATAAAAAACTGCACCCAATTTTTGGAAAAAAGCAGGCGATAGACTTCAGTTTATTGATAGAATACTGGGGAAGTGCAATCAGTCTACAAAGGGGGATTGCTTACAAATCACTCATGTGATGGGGTCTTGAATATTGCTCAATTGTGTCGGGTCCGTACCAGATAAGACTAACATATGCAGAGAAGGGCAACACAGGTTTGTTTAATCTATGGGAGGATGTCAAGGTGATATTGAAGGAACTGGACTGGAAGACTCCTGAAGATATATATAAACTATCCCTAGCAAGTCTCTTAACAAAGTTCAAGAACCAGCTTTAAATGATTACTTCAGGAATATACTACAGCCCTGTACGTATCGCTGACATAGGGTGAGGGTAAGATTGGAATAATTACAGCATGCACAGAGGCATTCACTCACTCATTCTTCCTGCACTCCATAAATGAATGGAACAGGAAGAAAACCTAATAACTGGTACAATGGGATGTACCCTCTGCCAGGTACCTTAACAGTGACCTGGAGAGTATGGGCATAAATGCAGATCTGTCACAGTGATCTAATTATTTTGAATAAATCAATAACTTCATTCATTCATACGTTGTGTTCCTCCAGTCCCTTCAAGGAGGAGAATCGTTGGGGATGTGGAAAGAGGTCAAGCTATACATTAAGACAGAAGCAATGAACAAAAAGGACAAGAATGGTATAAAAAATTGCCAAGGTATATCAGAGGAACAATACCAGCTTTCATCTGAAGTGAGTTGGGAAAAGTGCGGAATCAAGACAGATGAACACATTAATTCCACACTAACTTGTAACTAAATACTTTGAGAGAAGTCGTACATACTCAGTTTTCTTCTAGTGACCTAATGGGTTATAGAAGCAATCTCAGCTGAGGTGGATTGTAGGAAAGTGAAAGTGCTCTGTGATGGGAAAGGGTTAGAGCACATGTAGATGGATTTAGGGAAGCATCATAAACTGAGGAGGTGCCTCAACCCCTAACCAAAAGGTTTCTGGTCTGGGCTCCTGCCTCTTGTGGACATTGCTTTGTGGAATATCAGTGATGGCTTGCATTTGACAGTCCCAGTGTTTACTTGTTTTATTGGAAAAAGCGTTGATGAAATGTAAGTCTCAAAAGTGGTTTTTCATAAAGCTGAATAAATGCTGTACAACCAATTTGTTGCATTTTACCATTGCAGTAACATTCAGGACATGGATGATTTCACTGTACTTGGAACAAGTAAATATCACAGCTCAAGGGCAGTACTTCACCTCCTGTTCTCTTGCACTGTAATTCTCAGTTGGCAGGAGTTTGAAAGTTTTGGGAAAATAGAATCTTGCTTTTGTAAATCAAACTGTAATGTAATGAAACAGTAGAAATAGCACTGTACAACAGCTTGAGATTGCTATGCAAGGAGCATCTTGTGATCAAGCCACTGTTGCTGCATGAAACGTGTTGGCAGTAGGGATCCGTTTGGTAATCATCATTGTTTTATAAAGCTGCTTGAGTGGCAACTGTAGTTGAAAATGTATTGCGAATCCATTACTTTTTTAAATCGCAGGCTAAATAAACAGCTTCCCATTTTTAGTTACAGGAGGAAATATGAAGGGTTCATGAAATGACATTCACTTTCCAGCCATCACTTAAACTGCTCTGTAGTATAATTTGACCCACCAAGCTTTGCAGGCCTCCATTTCTAAAATTGAGGTCACACTGAAAGACACAGTGTGCATTTGAGGAATGGTTAACATGGGTGGGTAAGATCCATTACAAGCTAGGAGCACTGTGGAAGCTTAGTTAGTTTTGTGTTCCTCATTTTGAGACGGGAAAGAAATAAGATTTTTTAACTGGCTAACTAATCTGCTAGAATATGGTAATACAACAGGAGAATTTTCTAGACAGGTAGTATGAGAACAATTGATCTTGTCCCAGCTAATTTTAAAACATATCTCAGTTTTGGGAAATATTACAAATTTTGAGGATTTCTTTTCCATAGTCTTTTCTTTCTTAGGCATAGAACAGTAAGCTGTCAGTTGTCATTATATAGTAATGGACTGGAATAGACAGAGTACACAACTGGCAAATTTTCTTGCAATGTATTTTTATTGCTTTTCCCTGCTTATGTTGCATTTTTATGTTGTTCCTACTTCTTGTAAGAGACTCCAGTCTAATTTTTAGAAAGCTTGATTGCCACACCCCTACTGGCCATAACTGGTTTGTTTTAGAGCTTCAGGTTAATATTTGTACCAGTACTTCAGCCACGTAGAAACGCTGATAAGTAAGTATTGTCCCAATACCACAGTATTGGAAACTTCCTGGTAGATTGAAAGTCAGTGGCAGATAGGAACTCAAACCTGTGTCTTAGCATCTCTTACTTGCAAGTATGTTGTAAGTTATAAAACAAGTTATATATGTAAATTTTTAATGCACCAGGAAGTTTCATAACAAAGTACATACTGTTGCTGAGGACTCTGTCAGTTAAGTACTGGCATTGAACTTGTGAATGTGTTTGTGAGGTATGACTGAATACTGTGAAAGTCAAGACTCGTGGTTTGAATATGGCCATGGTCAAGCTGAGACACAGTTTTAATCCATCAGGAAGCTTCATACCAGTATGAGGGATTCATTTGTGTTAAATCAGTGAATATGTATTTAAGTAAATTTAGTTTGATAAGTTCACCGAGTTGTGCATAGTTCGTTTACAATATTTAAAAATTTTAAATCTTTGTATGTTGCACTTTCAGTTTTTATGTCATGTCACTTTCAGTTTTTATGTCATGTCACTTTCAGTTTTTATGTCGTGTCAATTCAAACTGATGATTCAGTTTTTCAGTCTTAAAAGTATCAGGTTCTTTTTTTTTTTTTTTTTTTTTTTTTTTTTTTTACTAGTGGCTCACTAGATTTCCTATTTATTGGATTGTAAAATTACACAGAAACAGAATGAGTAGTCCGTACTTTAATTTCAGAAGGTGAAATTCCAAGTTCTGATAATAACCACTTTTAGAATTGTGGTTTAGTCATCTCATGATGTAGATTTTCAATCCATTTGGAGTGTGTACAGAAGACATGTCAAAAATTTATGATACAGTTCCAATGTTTTTTTCACTAAGAAATAATAAGACTAAAATGATATTTATTGAGGTATGTCAAACTGCATCCTGGTCAGATTTCAAGTTCATCTTGCATGAATTCGCCCAAAAGTATTAATATTTCAATGTCAGTGTCTCATATAGCTTTCTTTGAAGTGAACCTAAATTCATCTGCATTAACTTATTTCCTTTTAATTTGTTACAAATTTTCATACCCATTTATTGACGTCCCTGGGCATACAGTTTGAAGCAGTGAGTAGGATGCATCAAATTTCTTTTGTTTCTTATGTCAAGTGAGTGAACAAAATGGTTTCCCTCAAATAATTCATGTCTGGTGTACAGAAAGATTTTATATATATGACTGTCAAAAAGTTTCTGTTCAGAGGCTGTACAGTCCGGAATCTGTATGCCAGTCATCACCATGAGTATTGAGGCAATCATCCCACTGACACACCAGGTTGATTGGTATAAAACACGGTGTCTTGCTACGGGAAAAAATCCTTAACTGCCTACTGCACATTCTCATCGGACAGGAATTATCAACCATTCAAGGCCATTTTTAAGGGAACGAAGGCATGATAATCGCATGGGGAGAGATTAGGACTATAGGGTGGATGCTCAAATGTCTCCCACGTGAGTTGTCTGTAATGGATGAGGCTGGTGCCCCAGATTGACCAGCATCTTGGATCAAATCGCAACCAGCAAGAACTTGGTACACCATTCCACAATAGTGGTTTTCGACAGACATGCTGCATTGTACACATTCTGCATTCTCTGATGGATGTGTACTGGTGTTTGTCCACCGGCAGCCAAGAAAAGAATAACAGCATATTGGTCCTGTCTGCATGCATTTGGTAATGATATTGCCATAGTTAACATTTATGCATTTACCATGTACTCGTCGAAAGGACATGAAGCCACCCTAATCTGGTTCTTATGATTTACATATTTTGAACAATTTTTTCTTTATTTTTAATATATGCACTTGTATGTTGAGTTACCACAAAAAACCAATACTGTACCTAATAATGGATTCAAAGTAGCTTGTATATGCTACTTTTTGTGTTGCATTGCAAATTCAGATATGCTCATTTGTTATCGAGGTACTCAATATGTGACTGGCAGCTCAAATTTTTATCCTGATTTAATCCTAAGAATTTGACTGAGTGAACTTCTATACTTCGGTTGTTGTGAATATTCTTAATCTGCTCAAATTTTGACTGTTTGGTTTCAAACTGTGTTATATGAGTCTTAGATACAATTAGATTCAACCCATTTAGCTGAAACCAAGTTTATAAGCTACTCAAGGTACTGATAAAAGATTCAGAATTTTTTTCTGTCTCCTGATTTTCAACTACCACAGAATAATCATCTGCGAACAGAGCTGACAGGGAGCTGATGTTTAATGGTAAGTCATTAATGTAGAAGAGAAACAAGATTGCGCCTAGCATAAAGCCTTGTGGAACACCCTGAGAGATTATTTTCCAGTCAGAACAATTATTTGCTCCATTTACAGACATGCTAACCCTTTGTGTTCTGTTTGATAACTAGGACTGAAGCCATTGTAGGGCACTGCTCCTAATGGTATAGTTCTCAAGTTCATAAATGTGCAGTGCATGGTTAACAGAATCAAATGCCTTTGTGAGGTCACAGAATATTCCTGCTACATTATTGCTCTTGTCAAATGGTGTATTTATTTTCACAGTGAAACTGTTCTCTGCATCTGTGGTGTTTTTTCCCCTTTTGAAAAATAGATTTATTGTTTAGGACAATAGAATATATTGCAAAGATTGTTTGGATTTGAGTAACAGCAACTTTTTCAAACATTTTGGATATGACTGGGGGAATCAAGATAGGACAATAATTTCCCATGACTTCCCTTTATTCCTTTTTGAAAAGTGGTTTAACTTTGATATATTTCTGGACATCTGGGAAGTAGCCCTCTTCAAAACATCAGTTTATTATTTGAGTTAGTGGGTATGCAATTTTGTTGTGCACTTCATTAATAACTTTAGTGGGTATTTCACACCAACCAGTATAGCTTTCGCTTTTTAATGCTAGGATTTCATTTTATATATCTTCACAGAAACTTTCAAATTTTTTAACATGTTGAGAGTATTTATCAAGGCCAAAGGGATTTACTTTGTTGTAATAACCTGACTGTTACATTGACACCAGGCTCTGCTATATTTATAAAGAATTCATTGAAGCACTGTGAATTGGATTTGCAGTAGCATTCCCTGAGAAGTAGCAAAAATCTATTCTTGGCTTTTGTAACTGATAGTTCCTTCCCCAGGGAGAAAATTGAGGTTGATGGGTAAGGTTGAAAAGGAAGGAAAGATTATTCAAACTCCAACCTACTCTTCTTTCCTCCTTGAGGAAAAACTAACATTTATGAAAGCTAAGTAGCATTGTTTACTCACCAGACCAGAAGAAAGGATTTTCCCCAAATTGCAAAGTTATCATGATGTTGTTTGCAATGGTCCCCTTACCTGTAATTAGATGCTGCACATTGTTCTGATGAAACCTGAAATCTCATGTCTTGCTATCTTGGAAAGATATTCAGAAAACTGATGTTATGAAGGGTAGTGCCAAATGATATAGACTGAACAAGCAATTAATTTTTAAAGTGGTTCACCCCACTTTATTTTGCACTATTCCATAGTTGATGCCTGGTTAAAGTTTCACAGTTTATATAAGTAAAGAGATGGGCATCTGTTCCTCTTTAAACATATCCAGTTGAGAACTAATTCAGCATTAATTAGAGTCACAGCACTTAACTGAACGTCACACAGTCACTCATACAGTGATAAGAACACAAAAGTAACAGTGCACACAAAATTATTCCTAGTAATATCACCAGGGATAATAATTGTCCAGTAAATAATGGTGGTGGAATACTAGTGCTTTGAAGTTACATGTTATCTATTTCACACTGGATGTTAAGGAGCAAAAATATTTAGCAATTTCAGAACCTTCATATTAAAAGACATATTTGTTTATGAGTACTAATACTGGTGGCAAGCTTTTACACAATCCAACATAATGATGTTAACTGTATGATCTCCAGAAGTAGGCTTTTCCCATAACCACCATAATTTCATGTGTTCACTAATCCAACCCAACATAGATGTGTTACCCGGTTACCTGCTGGCCGCAGACACTATTTTGGGGGAAGGATGACTATTTACTTCTTAAATTACATAATGCTTTGAAATTTCGCTAGTTTTGATTTTAATATTTTGCATGTACTCTAAGACTCCATTGTTGTTTGGTTTATGAAAAAATATGTCAGGTTAGTAATTCACAAAAATACAGGTAACATTATTACTACACATCTTCTGAAATCCCCTATTTACGAGTATAACATCTATCTTGAAATAAAATTTTAAGGGTCTAAATTATTTGAAATCTTAATTACCAACTGAATTAATTAATGAGATGTGTTGTCTGATTCAGAAAAAATACAACAGCAAAAAGTTTAAATGAGATTTTGCATAACTAACAATACGACATATTTCTGTACATATTACATATGTTTATGCAGCTGCATTAGCTGTAGAATGTAAAGCACAAAATCTTGGGAGTAGGAAACGCAACAATTGGATTAAATTCCAGTGTGTTGCGTCTCAAGTTGGATACCAATAGAAGAGCATCTATAGTTCAACTTTTACCAGAGTCAATATTTTAGCCTAGGATGAAGGTGGATTTTAGTCCCAATGGCACAAGCAGTTCATAAAATAAGTACAAGAAGTTGTATATACCAGGTTATGTTTCCAAAATCATGTATATTACATGTGATTTGTTTTCCCAGTTTTTCTTGCAGTTTAAAATAACTTCACATAATGCTGACATTTAATTTGATTACCATTTGTAAATAGAATTACATATTACATACTGGATCCCCATCCCAGATGAAGGGAAAAGAGCTATATTTGAGGACAGGCCTTGCATTGTCTTGTGGATCCTGCAGAGTTATGGTTTACGTGTTGCGGTGGTTACACTGTAATATCTATCTTCCAATGCACCATAGTCATGATATGCATAGCTTGTGTTTGATAAGTTCTTTCTCATATTCTTTTGACCACAAGATATTGCTAAACACTGCTGCCTTTGTTATGGAGGTAAAAGTATACCTGCATTCTAAGTACAGTTGACTAGTGTGTGCTAGATCTCAAATACTGAATGGGCCAGTGCAGGCTGTGTACACTGTTCAGTATGTCAATATGTCGCAAAGGATCATTTCAAGATTAGACTGTATATTCATTGTCACTTTATGGCAATAAAGGTTTTCATTGTGGGAAGTTCTCGCCGGATTGATGTGCACCACACCGATATCACTCAAATATTCAGCTTCTGTTGTGAGGTGAAGGTGTTCCTCACAGAGGTCGCCCCACAGTCATGAGCAGCTGGTACCAACTGTATGGAATTATGACTTGTAGGAACCCTGAGAAGAAAAGAAAGAACTACACACTGTCATTTTGGAGTCAATGGGGAGGGTTGTGTCGATTCAAAACAACTAAAAAAACATACAGCCATCTCCACTCTATCCAGGTGTTATTATGAATGACAGTACAAACCTCCCGATACCATGGTGCACAAAGAAGGTGGACAAGAGAAATTTGAGGTGGCCAGGAACCAGTGCACATCTCGGGCACCACCGAGTGAGGTGGCGCTGTGGCTAGCACACTGGACTCGCATTCGGGAGGACGACGGTTCAATCCCGCGTCCGGCCATCCTGATTTAGGTTTTCCATGATTTCCCTAAATAGCTTCAGGCAAATGTTGGGATGGTTCCTGTGAAATGGCACGGCTGACTTCCTTCCCCATCTCTCCTTAATCCGATGAGACCGATGACCTCGCTGTCTGGTCTCCTTCACCAAACAACCAACCAACCATCTTAGGCATGCAGTCCTACACCTTCACCATGGGAATGTTTCAGTCATTTTTTGGGCCAACATCATACATTGATGTCCAATGCATATGGTTGCTATTGAGGGAATATGAAGGCTATAAAATGTCAGAACAGGATCCTTTGATGTATTTTGCAGCCATATAGCCAAAATTTCAGTGACAGATGATATGCAGGCACAGTGTGCCCCCTTGAGGAAAGAGGGCTAGGTGGAGAAGGTTGAGCACATCTTCCAGGAGGAATGAGTCAACTTCAGGGACTGGCCAGTGGTATATGCTGACATGAGTCCAGTTGTTCAAACTTGTGACCAGTTGAAGCTTGCATTGTGCCATCAAAGGACCTCTTTCACACACTGAATAACTTAGTGTCACTGTTGGAGAGAAACAGGCTTGAACAGCAATATCACCACCACCTCATGGAGAGCGTGCTAAGGATGATTCAAGTGTCTTGCAATGTGTAAGGTGGATCAGCATGGTATAAAATTTATTGTAATATAGATCCATGGCCTATATGAATTGTTTAAAGGCCATCACTTCCCACCTACAGCTGTAGAGAGATGGAAAGGGAAGCGATGAGAAGAAAAAGATTTCTATGGCCATAAGTGGAAAATGATATTTAAATGGTATTGAGTGTTACACAGCAGCAGATATAGATTTCACTGATGTACCCTTTTGAACAGACTTCCCTTATTTTGAATATAATTTTGTTTTTCCTTTACAGTAAATTTATTATTTTAGTCCAATGAGAGTTGTTATATCATTCCATGCTCCTCTAGAATCTAAGTGACATAACTTTGCAGGTGGTGCAAAACTGTTTTTGAGCAATTGATACACTATGTCATCAAAAGTATCCAGACACCTGGCTGAAAATGACTTAAAAGTTTGTGGCGCCCTCCATCGGTAATGCTGGAATGAATTCAGTATGGGGTTGGCCCACCTTTAGCCTTGATGACAGCTTCCACTCTCACAGGCATATGTTCAATCAGGTGCTGGAAGGTTTCTTGGGGAATAGCAGCCCATTCTTCATGGAGTGCTGCACTGAGGAGATGTACTGATGTCAGTCAGTGAGGCCTGGCATGAGGTTGCATTCCAAAACGTCCAAAAGGTGTTCTATAGGATTCAGGTCTGGACTCTGTGCAGGCCAGTCCATTACAGGGATGTTAGGTCATGTAACCACTCTGCCACAGCCCGTGCATTATGAACAGGTGCTCGATCATGTTGAAAGATGCAGTTGCCATCCCCGAATTGCTCTTCAACAGTGGGAAGCAAGAAGGTGCTTAAAACATAAATGTAGGCCTGTGCTGTGATAGTGCCATGCAAAACAACAAGAGGAGCAAGCCCCCTCCATGAAAAACACGCCCACACCATAAAACTACCACCTCCAAATTTTACTGTTGCCACTGCACACACTGGCAGATGATGTTCACTGGGCATTCGCCATACCCACACCCTGCCATCAGATCGCACATTGTGTACTGTGATTCGTCACTCCACACAATGTTGTCCCACTGTTCAGTCGTCCAATATTTACCTTCCATACACCAAGTGAGGCATTGTTTCGCATTTACCGATGTGATGTGTGGCTTATGAGCATATGTTTGACCATGAAATCCAAGTTTCCCACCTCCTACCTAACTGTTGTAGTACTTGCAGTGGATCCTGATACAGTTTGGAATTCCTGTGTGATGGTCTGGCTGCCTATTACACATTACGACTCTCTTCAACTATCAGCGGTCTCTGTCAGTCAACAGACGAGGTCGGCCTGTACGCTTTTGTGCTGTATGTGTCCATTCATGTTTCCACTTCACTATCACATCAGAAAATGTGGACCTAGGGATTTTTAGGAGTGTGGAAATCTCATGTACAGCCATATAACACAAGTGACACCCAGTCACCTGACCACGTTTGAAGTCCGTGAGTTCCGCGGAGTGCTCCATTCTGCTCTCTCACGATGTATAATGATTACTGATGTAGCTGATATGGAGTACCTGGCAGTAGGTGGCAGCACAGTGCACCTAATATGAAAAACATATGTTTTTGGGGGTGTCAGGATACTTTTGATCGCATAGTGTGTATCTGCATGGAAAAAGATATTGTGAAGTGGCCAGAATTTGATATTTTCATATAGAAACAGGAAGAAAATTCATCATTTTATTAGATACATCGTTTTTAGGATATCTGTGTAATAAGTTACTTGTGACATTGTAATAAAAACATGTCATACAGTTCCATTTCCTATGACATGAAGGATGTGTGAATGGATGTAACATTCAATAAATGTGGTCATTGATTAACAAATTCTGATCATCTTGACAAGATAAATCTGAGTTTCACGTCTGTGCAGGATACTACCCTCTGACATGACTTCCCACATTTGTGAGGCATGGTTATATCAGGTGCTTGTGGTTTACAGTGTAAACTTATCCTGTTTTCTTTTGTGAGTGTATCATATTTGATGGTAAGAGGACAACTCCTTTTTTTTGCAAATTAATCTTGTGTCTTATTTTATCAGGCTATGAGACAAGTTCAAAGATTTTATATTTTTCTGATCTCTTTCCTGATATGAGATGTGGGAAAGAAAGCACTTTTTGTTATATGTGAAGAAAAGTACACATAAACGGGAACTATTGGTCATTTTGTGTGACATACTAACCTGGTTGTAGAAATTTGGTGAGGTACCCTATTGTGAATTACTTTATCTACCTGTCACTAAAGCTGAAATATGAGAGGTAACAATATAATGAAAAATATTGTTGCTACTCACCATATAGTGGAGGTGCTGAGTCACAGAAAGGCACAACAAAAAGACTGTCAGAAATTTAGGCCAACAAGGCCTTATTGACTGAAAGATAACTTTCCGACTTTCTTCTTCTTGTGCCTTGCTGGGTCTCGGCATCTTTGCTATATGGTGAGTAGCAACTTTCCATCCTGATTTTCCACTGTTTGAAATATGAGAGGTGGTTTTTAAAAGTTTGGCTCATTCAGTTTGTGTTTCTGGTTGGGTATCTGGCTACACATACTTGACATGACTGTTAAGGCTTTATTGTGTTATATTGCTGGTTACTGCAACAACTGAATTTCATTTCAAATGTGCAGGTGTAGCAAATGTGAATTTAAATATTCCATATTGTTACCTTCCTCTTTCGCTTTCTTCCTCTGCCTTGTTAACAATAATTATGAAGTCACAATGAAATGTACATCATGATGACAACTGGGTGTAATCACAAATGTGGTCATCCCTTCTTCCTGCTAAGATCTGTCAATAAACACAAATACCATTTGCCCATTGCTTCATTGCAGCAAAAGATTACGTCGGGTGTTACCAGCAAGTTACATTAACAGGTATATAAACTCTTGGAAATAAGTAATGGTAAGGACTTTTTTGAACAGGGAGCCAAGGATCGCATGTGGGAATACAGTTAGTTCATTGCTTGTACTGCAGTAGCAGCTGGTGTCTCAGAGAAAACTACAAAGATGTGGATAAGAAGTTGTCAAGAGAAGAGTGAAGAAGTTTTTCATACTCACTGAAAAGCACAGACATATTGCAATTACTAGGGACCAAGGCTGAGCCATTTTAAATGTCAGTGTCAAGAACCCATATATGTTAACTGAAGAGATGGACAGAAGCTTCATCTGTTTGTGAGGGTAATTACTGCCCATTGATGCCTACATGGTGCTGGTTACCATCACTCCACATCTTCAAGAAAAGAAACTTCTCTTTATTGTGAAGCATGTACAGTGTTCTCTCTGATGTACTTGTCGGATAGCTATGAGTTGTAGGACTAGACTATATGGTCATTGAAAATATTATAGTTAATGTATATATCCCCCCATGATCCACAGACCTTGCCGTTGGTGGGGAGGCTTGCATGCCTCAGCGATACAGATGGCCGTACCGTAGGTGCAACCACAGTGGAGGGGTATCTTTTGAGAGACCAGACAAACGTGTGGTTCCTGAAGAGGGGCAGCAGCCTTTTCAGTAGTTGCAGGGGGCAACAGTCTGGATGATTGACTGATCTGGCCTTGTAACACTAACCAAAACGGCCTTGCTGTGCTGGTACTGTGAACAGCTGAAAGCAAGGGGAAACTACAGCCGTAATTTTTCCCGAGGGCATGCAGCTTTACTGTATGGTTAAATGATGATGGTGTCCTCTTGGGTAAAATATTCCGGAGGTAAAATAGTCCCCCATTCGGATCTCCAGGCGGGGACTACTCAAGAGGACGTCGTTATCAGGAGAAAGAAAACTGGGATTCTACGGATCGGAGCGTGGAATGTCAGATCCCTTAATCGGGCAGGTAAGTTAGAAAATTTAAAAAGGGAAATGGGTAGGTTAAATTTAGATATAGTGGGAATTAGTGACGTTCGGTGGCAGGAGGAACTAGACTTTTGGTCAGGTGAATACAGTGTTATAAATACAAAATCAAATAGGGGTAATGCAGGAGTAGGTTTAATAATGAATAAAAAAATAGGAGTGCGGGTTAGCTACTACAAACAGCATAGTGAACGCATTATTGTGGCCAAGATAGACACAAAACCCACGCCTACTACAGTAGTACAAGTTTATATGCCAACTAGCTCTGCATATGATGAAGAAATAGATGAAATGTACGATGAGAAAAAAGAAATTATTCAGGTAGTGAAGGGAGACGAAAATTTAATAGTCATGGGTGACTGGAATTCAAGAGGAGGAAAAGGGAGAGAAGGAAACAGTAGGTGAATATGAATTGGGGGTAAGAAATGAAAGAGGAAGCCATCTGGTAGAATTTTGCACAGAGCATAAATTAATCATAGCTAACACTTGGTTCAAGAATCATGAAAGAAGGTTGTATACATGGAAGAACCCTGAAGATACAAAAAGGTATCAGATTAATCTAATGGTAAGACAGAGATTTAGGAACCAGGTTTTAAATTGTAAGTCATTTCCAGGGGCAGATGTGGACTCTGACCACAATCTGTTGGTTATGAACTGGAGATTAAAACTGAAGAAACAGCAAAAAGGTGGGAATTTAAGGAGATAAACCGACTAAACCAGAGGTTGTAGAGAGCTTCAGGGAGAGCAAAAGGGAACAATTGACAGGAATGGTGGAAAGAAATACAGTAGAAGAAGAATGGGTAGCTCTGAGGGATGAAGTAGTGAAGGCAGCAGACGGTCAAGTAGGTAAAAAGACGAGGGCTGGTAGAAATCCTTGGGTAACAGAAGAAATATTGAATTTAATTGATGAAAGGAGAAAATATAAAAATGTAGTAAATGGAGCAGGCAAAAAGGAATACAAACGTCTTAAAAATGAGATCGAAAGGAAGTGTAAAACTGCTAAGCAGGGATGGCTAGAGGACAAATGTAAGGATGTAGAGGCTTATCTCACTAGGGGTAAGATAGATACTGCTTACAGGAAAATTAAAGAGACCTTTGGAAAAAAGAGAATCACTTGTATGAATCAAATGGAATCCCAGTTCTACGCAAAGAAGGGAAATCAGAAAGGTGGAAGGAGTATATAGAGGGCCTATACAATGTCGATGTACTTGAGGACAATACTATGGAAATGGAAGAGGATGTAGATGAAGATGAAATGGGAGATACGATACTGCATTAAGAGTTTGACAGAGCGCTGAAAGACCTGAGTCGAAACAAGGCCCCGGGAGTAGACAACATTCCATTAGAACTACTGATGGCCTTGGGAGAGCCAGTCATGACAAAACTCTACCATCTGGTGAGCAAGATGTATGAGACAGGCGAAATACCCTCAGACTTCAAGTAGAATATAATAATTCCAATCCCAAAGAAAGCAGGTGTTGACAGATGTGAAAATTACCGAACTATCAGTTTAATAAGTCACAGTTGCAAAATACTAACGCGAATTATTTACAGACGAATGGAAAAACTGGTAAAAGTCGACCTTGTGGAAGATCAGTTTGGATTCCGTAGAAATGTTGGAACACATGAGGCAATACTGACCTTGCACCTTATCTTAGAAGAAAGATTAAGGAAAGGCAAACCTACGTTTCTAGCATTTGTAGACTTAGAGAAAGCTTTTGACAATGTTGACTGGAATACTCTGTTTCAAATTCTGAAAGTGGCAGGGGTAAAATACAAGGAGCGAAAGGCTATTTACAATTTGTACAGAAAGTAGATGGCAGTTATAAGAGTCGAGAGGTATGAAAGGGAAGCTGTGGTTGGGAAGGGAGTGAGACAGAGTTGTAGCCTATCCCCAATGTTATTCAATCTGTATATTGAGCAAGCAGTAAAGGAAACAAAAGGAAAATTCAGAGTAGGTATTAAAATCCATGGAGAAGAAATAAAAACTTTGAGGTTCGCCGATGACATTTTAATTCCGTCCGAGACAGCAAAGGACTTGGAAGAGCAGTTGAACGGAACGGACAGTGTCTTGAAAGGAGGATATAAGATGAACATCAACAAAACCAAAACGAGGATCATGGAATGTAGTCAAATTAAGTCGGGTGATGCTGAGGGAATTAGATTAGGAAATGAGACACTTAAAGCAGTAAAGGAGTTTTGCTATTTGGGGAGCAAAATACCTGATGATGGTCGAAGTAGAGAGGATGTAAAATGTAGACTGTCAGTGGCAAGGAAAGTGTTTCTGAAGAAGAGAAATTTGTTAACATTGAGTATAGATTTAAGTGTCAGGAAGTTGTTTCTGGAAGTATTTGTATGGAGTGTAGCCATGTATGGAAGTGAAACATGGACAGTAAACAGTTTGGACGGGAAGAGAATAGAAGCTTTGGAAATGTGGTGTTTCAGAAGAATGCTGAAGATTAGATGGGTAGATCACGTAACTAATGAGGAGGTATTGAATAAAATAGGGGAGAAAAGGAGTTTGTGGCACAACTTGACAAGAAGAAGAGACCGGTTGGGAGGGCATGTTCTGAGGCATCAAGGGATCACATATTTAGCATTGGAGGGCAGCGTAGAGGGAGACCAAGAGATGAATGCGCTAAGCAGATTCAGAAGGACGTAAGTTGCAGTAAGTACTGGGAGATGAAGAAGCTTGCACAGGATAGAGTAGCATGGAGAGCTGCATCAAACCAGTCTCAGGACTGTAGACCCAACAACAACAGTTGTTAATATAATTATTATAATTATTATTATACATACTGTTTATAACAGTAAAAACAGAAAATAAGTTTACTATGCTGGATTTCATATTTTGTCACTAATCCGGATACATCCAAAGGTGTAGGGCTACAGGATGTATTGGCAGATGATTCATGCAAGTCCCAGTAAAATGCCTTTCTCTGTAGTTGGCAGATGAATATTTTTCCAATACCAGTAGTTGTAAAGCACCCTGTTTCATTTTTTGGCTCTGCTCCCAGTGAGCTGAGAACCAGTGGGACTACTTTCACTGGTTTTACCATAGTCTTTGTTTCTCATTGATTTTCCTGCATCTGGGTTGCCAATCTTGGAGATCCACAATTCTTTTTCTCCACAGTTGTGCTGTCTGGTATATGGTGTTCCAGCATTCGATACACTGAGATGAGTAGTCCCACAGTAATTTGGCATGTTCATTTCCGACAACTTTTTCTGGCTTAGGGTCCCACCAGTTCATTACCACCAGCTGATGGTAATTTGGTGTAATTTCCGGTGGATCATTCATGCTACATCATAGTGCCTTTGCTTGTCATTCTTTTTGCAACAGCTGAAGGTATGGCCAATTGTTGTGTCAGCTTCTTTGCACTTTTGGTCTTTTGTTGATTTCTTGATTCTGGCTTTGAAGGCATTGATTCTCATGGCTTGTTCTTGTGTAGCAAAAACAAAGCATTCAATTTTTGTCTGTAGGGTTCCATTGGCCAACCAATACCAGGTCTTTTCTTTATATATTCTGCCTTCAATCTTGTCCAAACACTGCTCATGCAGCGATTTATTGTGCAGGACATCAGTCCGGCATTGGAGTGCAGCTTTTTGGTATTGATTCATTTTGTTGTACTTCTAGGAGCTTGCTGTTATTGACTTTAATTGGAGCTGACTCTTCACACTTCTTTCACATAGTCTGCCAGTGCATGTTTCTCTTCTTCTTCATCATCTACCTCACTTGCAAGAATCCTCTACTGTCTGCTTTTCTGAGAATGTCTCTGCAAGTGTGGAGTGCATAGTGAATTGTCATAAGTTTTTTCACTTTCTAGTTAAGATTATCCAACTCCACTTGGTCCAGTTCACAATGGCTGTATCTCATGTTAGGTATGACCCATATATTTGAATGTCTTGATGGTATTGCCACCATTGTTTGTCTTTCAAAATTTTCCTGACTCTTTGTGTGTACCATTTGCTGACCATATTTTTTACATGATCATGCGTGATGTCCAATGGCAAAATACCTGGGTATTTGTGTGCTTCTGTCTGGTGGCATTTTATAGTTTATCCATTTCGAATTTTGGTACCCACAGTTTCCGAGATTTTTGCTAATCTTTAATGCCAGTGCTGTGGGCCAAGCTTCATTCCATGCTGATGTTATTGTTGAAGATTGACTGTTTTCATCAGATACTGGATTTCAGTTTCAGATTTTTCATAGACATTAAAATGTTTTGATGCTTCTGGGAACAGTTTTGTACACTTAACTGTCATATCTGCTTTTTGTTGAGTGGGTGGTGTAGCTGACCAAAAATAAATATCCTTTCCTTTTTGAAATTTATCTGGTATCCACATCTAGCATTATCAAGACAGTTTTTGTGGTGCACTAAGTAGTAAATGATGCAGGCAACACAGTGGATTTGATCTTTCATTTATTTATTTCTACAAATACATATACAGATTTATTGTCACAAAATCTCATCCATAACTGATGTAAAACTGACCTAAGGGTGGTGCAAGACTAACTGAGCCCTGTTTTTACCACCACTGGTGCTTATATGACATGCAATGATTTCAAAAGCTTTCTGTGTATTGTTTGAACTATAGACAATTGAACTTACAGTTGAAGTCTATGAACTTCGTTGAGATTAATCACAAAACTTACTTTGACAGATAGTAGCAACACGTTTGATAGAATTAGTATGTTCAAATAAATTGGTTTTGGCATCAAAACTTCATAAAATGTTTGCTGCAAACAATTTGATTGACTGCATTCTTTAATTACTTAGTAATTATATCATGACTTCAGACACTCACATGATTTTGGTGAGTTGTATTATTATATTACAATGCTTTTTGTATCCTGTTCGTACAAATTTTATATATATTTAGAGAGAGAGAGAGAGGGGGGGGGGGGGGGAGACGACATTCCACGTGGGAAAAATATATATAAAAACAAAGATGCTGTAACTTACCAAATGAAAGTGTTGGTATGTTGATAGAGACACTAAAAAACACACACAAATTTCAAGCTTTCGCAACCCAAGGTTGCTTCATCAGGAAGGAGAGAAGGAGAGGGAAAGATGAAAGGATTTGGGTTTTAAGGGAGTGGGCAGAGATGTCAGTCGAGACGGAAGTACAGAGGCAAAGATGTTGTTGAATGACAGGTGAGGTACGAGCGGCGGCAACTTGAAATTAGCGGAGGTTGAGGCCTGGTGGGTAACGGGAAGAGAGACTATACTGAAGGGCAAGTTCCCATCTCTGAAGTTCTGATAGGTTGGTGTCAGTGGGAAGTATCCAGATAACCCGGACGGTGTAACACTGTGCCAAGATGTGCTGGCTGTGCACCAAGGCATGTTTAGCCACATGGTGATCCTCATTACCAACAAACACTGTCTGCCTGTGTCCGTTCATGTGAATCGACAGTTTGTTGCTGGTCGTTCCCACACAGAAGGCTTTACAGTGTAGGCATGTCAGTTGGTAAATCACGTATGTGCTTTCACACGTGGCTCTGCCTTTGATCGTGTACACCTTCTGGGTTACAGGACTGGAGTAGGTGGTGGTGGGAGGGTGCATGGGACAGGTTTTACACCGGGGACAGTTACAAGGGTAGGAGCCAGAGGGTAGGGCAAATGGTTTGGGGATTTCATAGGGATGAACCAAGAGGTTACGAAGGTTAGGTGGATGGCAGAAAGACACTCTTGGTGGAGTGGGGAGGATTTCATGAAGGATGGATCTCATTTGAGGGCAGGATTTGAGGAAGTCGTATCCCTGCTGGAGAGCCACATTCAGAATCTGATCCAGTCCCGGAAAGTATCCTGTCACAAGTGGGGCACTTTTGGGGTTTTTCTGTGGGAGGTTCTGGGTTTGAGGGGATGAGGAAATGGTTCTATCTATTTGCTTCTGTACGAGGTCGGGAGGGTAGTTGCGGGATGCGAAAGCTGTTTTCAGGTTATTGGTGTAATGGTTCAGGGATTCAGGACTGGAGCAGATTCATTTGCCACGAAGACCTAGGCCGTAGGGAAGGGACCGTTTGATGTGGAATGGGTGGCAGCTGTCATAATGGAGGTACTGTTGCTTGTTGGTGGGTTTGATGTGGACGGACGTGTGAAGCTGGCCATTGGACAGATGGAGGTCAATGTCGAGGAAAGTGCCACGGGATTTGGAGTAAGACCAGGTGAATCTGATGGAACCAAAGGAGTTGAGGTTGGAGAGGAAATTCTGGAGTTCTTCTTCACTGTGAGCCAAGATCATGAAGATGTCATCAATAAATCTGTACCAAACTTTGGGTTGGCAGGCTTGGGTAACCAAGAAGGCTTCCTCTAAGCGACCCATAAATAGGCTGGCATACGAGGGGGCCATCCTGGTACCCATGGCTGTTCCCTTTAATTGTTGGTATGTCTGGCATTCAAAAGTGAAGAAGTTGTGGGTTAGAATGAAGCTGGCTAAGGTAATGAGGAAAGAGGTTTTAGGTAGGGTTGCAGGTGATCGGCGTGAAAGGAAGTGCTCCATTGCAATGAGGCCCTTGACGTGCGGGATATTTGTATATAAGAAAGAGGCATCAATGGGTAAGGATTCCAGGCGTTCGAGAAAGTGGTTGGTGTCTTTGATGAAGGATGGGAGACTGCATGTAGTGGGTTGAAGGTGTTGATCTACGTAGGCAGAGATACGTTCTGTGGGGGCTTGGTAACCAGCTACAATGGGGCGGCCGGGATGAAAGGTTTTGTAGGGGGCCTAAGGTTCTGAGGATTCCTTGAAGCTCCACCTGGACATCGGGAATGTGATTACCTTGGCAAACTTTGTATATAGTGTTGTCTGAAAGTTGACGCAGTCCCTCAGCCACATACTCCCGACGATCAAGTACCACGGTCGTGGAACCCTTGTCAGCCAGAAGAATGACGATGGATCGGTCAGCCTTCAAATCACGGATAGCGTGGGCTTCAGCTGTGGTGATGTTGAGAGTAGGATAAAGGTTTTTCAAGGAGGATTGAGAGGCAAGGCTGGAAGTGAGAAATTCCTGGAAGGTTTGGAGAGGGTGATTTTGGGGAAGAGGAAGTGGGTCCCGCTGTGACAGAGGACGGAACTGTTCCAGGCAGGGTTCAATCTGGATAGGGTCTTGGGGAGTTGGATCATTAGGAGTATGATTAGGATTATTTTTCTTCATGGCAAAGTGATATTTCCAGCAGAGACACTGTCTGCCTGTGTCCGTTCATGCGAATGGACAGTTTGTTGCTGGTCACTACCACATAGAAGGCTTCACAGTGTAGGCATGTCAGTTGGTAAATCACGTGGGTGCTTTCACATATGGCTCTGCCTTTGATCGTGTACACCTTCCGGGTTACAGGACTGGAGTAGGTGGTGGTGGTAGGGTGCATGGGACAGATTTTACACTGGGGGGGGGGGGGGGGGGGGCGATTACAAGGGTAGGAAGGTGGTCTGGGTATTTCATAGGGATGAACCAACAGGTTACGAAGGTTAGGTGGATGGTGGAAAGACACTCTTGGTGGAGTGGGTCCATCCTTCATGAAATCCTCCCCACTATTGATAACCCTAGGTACTCTCCACATCGCATAGTTACCATAGCACAAAGTGGAAGGATAAGCTTCACTGTTTGGAGATGACTGACTGTGACTAGGTTATTGGGGAAACTGGCTGAAGTTCCATCCAGGCATGTACTCAGAATAACATGCTTGTATTTTAGAATAATATAAGTTGCTCTCTTTTCAGTCTTATTGTCCAACAGATGAGATCCCCACTATCCACTTTGCACGTGCTAACTTCTGCATGCATACATAAAAAAACAAGCAAAAATTGGCTGTGAAGACACTCAAAAGTGTTAATGTTAGAAAAACCAGCAAAGTCTCCATACTTAAATCAAATTGAATGTGTTATATAGTTTTTTTATTTGTTGTTTGCAAAAGAATCCAATGATTCATATTCCTTGAGGCTCAACAGTTCTGGATTATTGATCCTAATATAAATTTGAAAAAGGATGTAATTTATTTCCAATATCAATTTTTCCATTATTATTTTATCAAAGTTTTGTAATGTAAAGTAATTAAATCCCATTTAAAAGACTGTTTATGATATTTGTCAGAACTACTACAACATTTACTAGATTTGCCAAGGCACAAACAACATGGAATAGTGACAGTAAATGGTGCATAGCCAATTAAATTTTACCTCTGGTGAGCTGAGCCAAGGTAAGTAAAGAGCTTGTACAAAACATTCCCAGCAGAAGACCAATGGTGGTTCAAAGATAGTGAGTGTTGGCAACTAATGGATCTGTCTGGCAAGTGTTTGATGTCCACAGCATTCACAGGCAGAAAACTGAGCTGCTGATATTTGCCTGCTGTGGTCATTAACCACATGAGAGAGTGAGATGTATGGCCCAGCAATGTCATGTTTCCATTTAGTCAGCAGTGGTACTGCTGTAAGCAGCGAGGTGTCTCTTGAGGGTGTCTTCATGAATAAGGCATCTGAGGTTCATTGTCACTATAAGCATTATTATTGAACACAGACTCCCTCCTTATGAGAGGCACAAGTATTTGATGGCCAGTGGGGTAGTGGGGAACAGATAACTTTGTACCCTGATAATGAGCCCAATTCAGTGTTAACTTCCAGTGCAATGGGTAGGCGGAATAGATGGTGCAGAGATGAAAACAGCAAGTGATAAAATTAGTGGAAGAGATCCCAACAAAAACAGTGCTGTATCATGTTCTTGAACATTGTCATGGGTGACAGCATTTGAATCGATATATCATCTGCGTCTGCTTTTTAAGTGGACACAGTTATGGGAGTCAACCTAAGAACCACCCAATAAACTTTACCTATTGACAGCATGTACCAATTGTGAACCAACTCATGGGAGATAATATCCCGAATGGTGAATGAGGGTGCTTTCCCCACACTGTTTGCTGTATATTCTAGCAGAAAGCCATGAGATGTCCAACAGTGAATTTTCTAGTAGCGATCACCCTAGGTTGTTAGGTCATCACCATCACCATCGCCATCACCGTGGTTACAGATTCAATGACACTGAAGAGCACCCTCTGTGATGGCTGTAGTGTACATCATCGGACATTGGTCGCCTTTTGTCTAGCATGCTACCTTTTCAAAAGTGTGTGTCCAGAGTGCCAAGCAACAATTGGGGAGCGCTGCATGTGTTTGATAGGAATTTAGGATATGCTGCAAGGTTGACGGTTGGCTCCCATGGAGTATCTTAGTGAGACTTTTGTCTTTTCGTGACATAGTGCAATATGTACAGAAGAATAGATTCAGTGAAGTTTTTGTAGGGATCTGTTCCATTATTTTTATCTCTCGCTGTTTTTACCACTGCACTATCTATTCTGCCTACCTGTTGGTCTGGAGGTGTAACACTGAATTTGGCCCATTATAAGTTGCAGTTGTAAGTGACATACCTTTGATGGTTAGAAATTTGGTTAGGACATAACAAACTCTGCATGAATATGCTACAAGTACTTTCTGAGAGTGGGCCAGGTGAAGAAATTGGCTATCAGAGCTGGCTGGTGAAGTTGCTGCATGTTTAGGACAAGTGTGGATGTACCTCTCCATAAGGCGAATATTTTTTGTCCAGTAAGAAGTTGACAAGCTAACTTTCATTTTGTACCACTACTAAAAATTTGATATTTTGAGTCATTTGCTTGTACATGACCTTGGTCACAAACATTCCTTTGATAGGAATTATTTGTTTACTAAATGATTTAAAGTGCTGCTTTGCCACTTCTGACAACAACTGTAATCATGGTATGTATCTGCATTGATTAATGTTACTACATATTCTTGGATTCACACTTTCTATTGATTAATTCAAAGTGTTACAGTAAGTGTTTGCGATCTGTGGGTACCATGATATAATGTGCTGTTCGTCACTCTATCTTTGTGATGTACACTGATCATGAAAAAAGAATGCCTGAATGATCCACCAAACTGTGTGGGTGTGGTAAACACTATCATCTATGCCACTGATTATTTTTGCATGGTCAGCTGTGCACTCAAGGAGCATGAGAGTGGGGCCATGATGCTGTGTCTACCAGTTGATGTAAGAGGACTCTCAAACAGCAGTGCTGGCCAGTGGGTATCACCACCTGCACTTGTCACTATTCCTAAGTGACATGTTTGTTACTGATTAATGAATTGCCCAGCTAGATGAGTTTCAGAGGTGCTGCAGGAGTTTGGGTGGTCATATTTCGTGTTGTGCACCACACTGGTCATATGGACACCACCATTGCCCATTTTTGGTAGCAATGGATTCCGGAAGGCATGAATGTGTGATATGTAGAATCTGGACACTGGCCAGCACCACAAGGAGGGAGGATAAATGTATTGTCCATTGCGCTTGAACAGATCCAACAGCAAGGATAGGGGCTATTCAGTGGGCTGTCCTGCCTTCTGTGCAACATCCCACATGTGCTAGTACCACAAGCAGACAGTTTTATGATGCAGGGCTCTCTGCACACCAACCATTACAGAACCTGTCACTCTCACCCGTGAATCATTGTGCATTGTGCTCAACTAGCCTGCTGTCAACAGTGACAGACATGGGGTCTGCAGATTTACCGCGAGTCATCTTTAGTGATGAGTTCACTTGTGCCTGGGAGGGGACAACTACTGGGTCTGTGTCTGGAAGCACTGTGGAGAGTGTCATGAAGAGCAGTTCGTGGTCTGCTCTCACACATCCTGCCAGCCTAGTGTGATGGTATGGAAGTGACATCGTAAGATGCTCATTGACCATTAGTGTTACTAAAGGGATCCTTGACAGCCACACAGCACATGGAGGAGGTCAGGCAACTGGTGCCTCTGCCGTTCATGAATGCATATGCCCAGTTTCAACAGGACAATGCTCATCCTTGTATCACTGCACCTCCAGAGTGTGCCTTGCAGTTGTGGATACTCTGTTACGGCTAGTCATGTCACCTGATCTCTCCCTGATCAAGAATGTATGGGGTGCTGTGGAGTATGCCATGTCATTCAACCAATGTGTGGGAACTGCAAGCTGAGTTGCAAGTGGCATGGGATGGGGTATCACAGGATGATATCCAAGACCTGTACTACTTGATGCCATGATGTCTGGACACTTGTATTCACAACCACAGGAGTCTCAAGCCATACTAACACACAGATTTTATGGCCATCTAGTGCAATAACTATTGCTCCTTCAGAGTCGAAAATGTAACCGTTCCTTATGGGAGGTACAATCTACCTGCCTGCCTACAATGATCACAATCTGCCATGTCATGCATGCAGCTCTTTTTACGAAGAACAGTGTATGACAATAAGTCAGTTGATTGTCGACTCAATAACTTGACCCTTCAGAGATTTGGTGTGTAACCATGTTTGTGACAGGAGTGACATACTGAGATGATAAATGGAAAATCTTGCCTCACATGACTTACTCTGAAAACAGTCTAGACCGAGGACAGAGCTTTTTTGTACCTTGAAGCTCATGCTTGTTTCTATGGTCAGTGGAATCAGACTGTTTGTTCTGCAGTGCTGTGATGAACCAGATTCTGTTCCTGTTGTTCTTCTGACTAAAATTAACAAGGGTGGTGGTGGTGGTGGTGGTGGTGGTGGTGGTGGTGGTGCTTGGTGTGATCACATTGAATCATTGTTCCAATTTCAGTTTGTTTTTTTAACTTACTGTTAAATTACTTTGCTAACTCAAATACTGGAGGTCTTTTAAGCACTTCTTCCAGTCATGGGTCCTTTGCTTCTAATATCTCTTACCAGGCTTTCTGATATAACAGTTTTGAACTACAGTGAAATGTCTACGAGATCTGCTACCCATGAATGATATGCTCACTTAAGCATATGCTGGAAACTTAAAATCAATTTCTGAAAGTATAACACTTCTTGAAATTTTGTTGACACTGTTACCAGTACTGCAGAATTTCTCTACAGCACTTCTTGAAGCCCTTTTGGGTCATCTCAGGAGGGAAAAATAATCATGATGCCTCAGTGAGTCCATTATTTTATCTGTTTTGAAGTGCTGTATTAGCTACTTGTACCTTCACCTGTCATCTTTTACTGGATGGAATGCTGAATACATAGGAGGTGCTTGATCCACTGCTGTGAATTGTGGTGGAGGGACATGTGTAGCCAATTGTGTGCTACAGTGGTAGATGTTACATCTGGCCTTGGCACTTCTTATGTTCTTCCACATATTGTTCTTTCCATTTGTCTGTTGTTGTAGTAATGCTTTCAGATATACAGCCATTGCTAAGTCCTTGTCATATGTGAATATCGCAATTGAAGGTGGTGGTGTTCTTTGACTCCTCTGTCATCACTTTCCTGTCAGTAAACATAAAAACTTATTAAATCTTGGAAAGTATTAATAACAAATTGAACAGAATGTAGTACATAGCCTGTAATTATGTGCTCTTGGCGAGACGGCAAAATTAAGTCAGTGAGCTAGTCAATGTTAGTAACCAGCCAGTAGAAAACTAATCTCACCAAAATTCTGCTAAAGGTAAGAAAGGTAGTAAGTGTTACTAACTAGCAAGCCCATCTAGAAATTTTTTTGATGTTTGTTGTATATCAGACAGAAAACAAACTGGTAATAGCTAGTTGTTAACATTCCTTCAATGGCTGAGTGGGTGAATTGAGTGGTTGAGCATATGTAATGATCTCTGCTGGGTCGATGGTGCCTACAAGGATTCCTCTGTATTGCAGAGGTCTGAAAGAATAGCAGAAAATTAGTTTTTAATTATTTTTGATGGACACCAAGATTATGATAAGATGATGATAAAGAGGATAGTAGAGGATGTAATTGGTTCCTTACAGTTTATTTGTAGTATTACATAATTCATTTTATGCCATTATTTAACTTCATACCCTTTTTATTTTCAGTTATCTTTGGTATGTCATGAAGATATATAGAGCTCAGAGGAAACCTCTTATGGACTACCTGAAGATGGTGACAGGAAGACAGATATATGGTTAGTTTGCTTTATTTGCATTTTGAGCAATATTGACTGGCTCACAAGACTATATTGAAAATAAATATACAAAAATTTCACAAAATAATTACTTACATGCATGTTTAATGGAAGAAGTGGTAAATATATTCTTCAGCTCCTGTGATTATCAAAATACAAACATTTGGCAGAACTGTGGTTAGCAGTGCATTATTTAGTGCTATATTTTCATTGTATTTTGAACTTTGGGCTAATTGGGGCAGTGCAGTGTAAATATGGCAATGGAAAATCTTTGAAGATAAATCTGTCATTAATCCAAAGACCGATTTGAACACCATGATGTTAAAAGAGATGGTATGTCATTGCATTTCTCTGATGTCAGAACTGAGTTACTCAGCCAGTTATAGAGGGACCAATAGCTTAACTTCGACTCTAGACCACCCTGCAGCTCGCTCTTTTTCATGACTGTTGAAATAGTGGCAGAGGTGAAAGAATGATGGATACAATTCATAGGACTGGCTGTGGCTGAAAGATCACACTTTTGAATCTGTAGTCTGGTGCTTAAGTAATGAGTGATGCAGAAAGCCCGTAGTGGAACATAAATTATGAAAGGAGCAAAAGTAACAACTCAACATGTAGACTGACAAACATTGCTACACACACACACACACACACACACACACACACACACACACACACACACACACATCCCTAACTACCTGCATAGCTACAGCACTGTATGTGTATTCTGCACAAATTGGGTTCGAAGAAAACTTTTTCTGACAGCAGTTTAGCAACATTTTCAGGCTTGCTTATGTGTGTATCACCCACTCAACCCTTCAATTATGTGGCAAGTTGTGGCTGCACGATGTTTGTTCCATTGCATGCGACACAGTCCTTTTTTTCTGTATATCCAGTGGTGCATACTCCACCCTTTTGTAATGTTATTGAATTCCGCACACACTGTACTTGGGTGCATTCTGATATCATGTTTATGTCATGTCATGTTATGTTTATTACTTTTGCTATCCTGTTGCTCCTGTAAGAGTTATTGTTGTAAGTAGGACATTACTCCCTTAAAGCTATGATAGTGAGTGTTTCCTGAGGAGGATAGAAAGGTCTCTTTAGCAATAAGAAATCATTGTTTGACTTCTAAAAAGTCTTAAACTGTAGAATGACTTTTACAACAGCAAGAGTACACTTGCAGAAAAATGCTGAGTAGCATCCTGCTTTTAGGAATCAGGTGTTGTGTCTAGGAGAATATTTATTTATTTAGCATGTGCCCAGGATCACACCACATAAGGAAATGGATTTTCTATAATAACACATATAAATATATTTAACACATAGGGAAGAAATTTATGATTATAAATTGATTAAAATTACAATATTTACAAAGCACAGTTTACAGGCTTATATCCAACTGCTGACCATACACAACTGATGCCTTGGTTGCTAACAGGAACTCCTCTGGATTGATTTGGGTACGTACATATGATGCACTGAAAAATATGCCATTCTGCACCACAGTCACAGCTGGGCGATATTGTTAATCCCCATTTGTACATTGAGTCAGCAATTATTCCACTATTTGTCTCAGTCACGTCTGCTATATACAGGGAAAACAGAAGAGAGTCTAGCACTGATTCTTGTGGAAGGCCTTTATTAAACTTTGTTAGAGGGCTCATCTTGTTACCCGTTGGAAGCTTCTTTTACTTAACGTAGCAGTGATGAGGTTTCCAGTTTTAAGACATGGTATGACTTAAATGTTTGAATGTAACCCCTTATGTCTATGCAGTAATGAGGCTACTGTGAGATCTATACACAAAATTGAAGTGTTCTGTGTGTTTTTGGAATACTGCTTCAATATAAGTTATCAGTCAGAGAATCTGGTTGGTGCAGCTCCAGTTTCGGCAAAATCCTGCCTGTTCAGCAGGCAAGTTTTGGAAAATTATGTGGCTGATTCTGTTATACAATATTCCTTCGAAAATTTTTATATAGTGTATAAGTAAAGCAGTAGGTCGATATCTTTGTGGTTTGTCATTTGGTTTACCTGGTTTTAAGGTGGCTATGATTTTTGCTCTTTTCAAATCACAGGGTATGTTACCAGTTTGGAGAATATCGTAAAGAAAGCTGCTAGCCATTTTTTACATGCTTCCTACTGTGAATTAAGAATTATGAATGGATGCCGTCAAAACCAGATCCCTTGTCTGCTTTCATTTCTTTGATGGCTGTCATTGTTTCCTCACTGCTGAATGGTGTGTGAGGCAAATGGTTTACACAGGTTGTTGTTGTGTGCAACTGATAGATATATGTTCCTGTAAGTTGACCACTAAGGAAATAAATGTTCCCATGTGACAAACCAGTAAGGCTTATGTAGGAACAAACATTGCCAAACCACATCCAGTTTTTGATATTTTTTTGTGTTAATTACAGAAATTTGTTAGAGAAGTCATAGAAAATACACAGAGAAAAGAAAATTACGATGGATAGGAACACTCTTTCTTGTTAGTTGTTATTTAGTTGAGATTGGCTTCTTTGCCCAAAAACTTTTTCAGGTAAGTGCTACTTGTTTTATTATTGTGCAGTCATTGACATTTCAAATGTAATGGAGACACAAAGTAATTTATTTCATGCACTGGAGTAGTGTGCTCCAGTAATGTATTCAGAAAATGCATTAGCGGTTTCACATTTGGGGAATGGCCTCATCATTGCTGGTTTTTATTTAAAAGGAGGCCTATTATTTTTAGAATGAAATTTGACTCTCTTAAAAAAGAAAAAAAAGGTAAGGTGTGTGATCCCTCCAAAATCTATATATTTGACTAATCAGAGAGCAAAGTAAATGAATAAAAATGGGAGTAATTGCAATATCACACTCCTGAAGGAAGAGGTAAATAGCGAAAACAAGAAAGAATATGAACAGATGTATTTATGAGCTCTCAAGACAGAAATTCACAAAGCTGCAGAAATAAAGAAAACAGGTGTTCAGAAAAATCTGAAATATTATTCAAAGATATTGCACTGTAATATAACATGTTGAGATCATTAGGTAAAACTTGTGAAAGATATTTGAAGCTCTCTTTGTTCATTCAAAAAAAATTCTGTAATTTTCAGTGATCAAATTCAAAATATGCTCTGATTCCACATATACAGAATCACACAGCTTGGTACAGGAGTTCTTAATAGAAATTATATAGACTAAATTTGTCCTGGTAAGTATGTAAAATAAGAGGTAATATGAGAACATTAAGTGCAGTACTTCCTTCATTTGGGAAAAAAAAGGTTACTCTTCAATTAAAGTGCTTGTCCATGTTTGGCTGGTACTAATGAAATAATTAATACAGAAATATTTGGCGATATGCTTGCATGATACTGAAAGAGCCAGAGCAAAGTAATAACAACACAGTGAACAAAGAAAATCGGAAAATCTTGAAGTTTAAAGTTAAGCTATTGAGCAGCAGACAGCAGATAAGTTATTTAAATGAGTGCATGTGCAATTGCCCCCCACCCCCCACCCCCAGACACACACAGTGTGAATGAAGTTTAACACTTTGACTGTCACACACATAGTGATGGATGTTTCCTTGCCTGGCCAGGCCAGGCACATGGTGGTAGGTGTGAGTCTCTGCTGCGGCTGCTGATAGGTAGATTGTGTCAGGCAAGAGGATTTGGTGTGGCTGCTGGTGGCCTCATGGCAGTCAGTGTATAAAAGAAGAGACTGGTTCCTATGGGGGCTAGACATGGCAGGAAAGGAAGAAGATAAAGATATGTAATGTAATAATTTGTGCTGGAGGATTGCAATGAAGAACAGCTGAAAGAGTTGAACCAAGTAAGTCACTGGTCCAGATGGAACCCAAATTCGGTTTCACAGAGTGTACTCGTTGACAATGACCCCATACTTAACTTGCGCTATTGTGAATCTCTCGCTGAGTGGAAAGTTCCAGGTGACTGGAAAAAGAATGCATGTATGTCAAATATGTAAGAAACATAAAAGGATGTACCCACAAAACTACATATTGACATCCTAGTTAGTTAACGGCCGATGGCTTAATCACTAAAACAGATCTGTGTAGGATGGAGGTGATGTAGTTTGTACTGGAGGAAGAATTTGTGTATAAAATGTACAGGCCATCTAAAGTGTAAAAATTGTTATTTATCTATAATATTTATTTGGACAGACTGACAAGATGTGGAGAAACAGGACTTGGGATTTTTGAATGGCTTTCAGTATTCATGTTGATAATGATTGGGAGGACGGAAGGGACAACTTGCAGACAGGTGCATGATAAAGAAATGGAATGTGTTCTTGACCATCAGATAGGGTCTTCTCTCTCTCTCTCTCTCTCTCTCTCTCTCTCTCTCTCAGTATTTTTTCATACTACCTGGAACTTTTCAGTATTGTTGCTGGAAAGCTGCAGATGCTGTTGCCTGAGTGTCAGTTTTTATTTCAGTTGCTCCTTTTTACTGTTGTAGGAGTACCTTTGGGTGGCATTGGCTGTGGAACAATTGGTCGTGGCTTTAAGGGAGAATTTTGTAGGTACCAACTTAAGCCAGGTGTTTACGAATATGCATTAGTTCATGCCAATCAGTTCATTATTACTATACAGTCTACAGACAAGAAGATATTGTACCAGAAGGTATTGTCATCATGCCGGTAAGCTTTAATGATTTAAATTTCTTTACACACACACACACACACACACACACACACACACACACACACACATACATACAGTTAGTGTTTTCTATGTTATATTTTTTATTAGCCATTCAGCATGTTTACCATGCAGTTGGCTTTGTCAAAATACATTTTACATATTCGTAAAAATATAGTTGTTACCAATTTTTACATATACACATAAGTACATAAACTTCTTACTAATCAGAAGATTTCATTAATAATAATTACATGGTTTACATTCAAGAATTAATTATACAGTTTTACACATTTAGTTAATGATAGTTACACTATTTCTTTGTTTATTTCATTCAGGAATTAATTACATAGTTTTACACATTTAGTTGATGATAGTTACATATTTCATTCTTTATACACTCCTTACAAATTACCTCCAAGACATTGTTCAGTTGAATAGTATGCTTTATTTTTAACCATGTGTCTAATACCTCCTTAAATTTAAAGAAGGTGAGGGTTTTGACTGATTGTAGCAGTCTATTTTATAACTTAAGACTTAGGTGTTTGTGACTGTTGTGTGTCAGTGACAGCCTAGAATATGGTATATCAAGCATGCAGTTGTTTCTAGTGCTGTGCAAATGTAAATTCATTCTCTGTGTAAATTGTCGTATATTTTCTTTTACGCATATTAAGCAGTTATACATATAGAAGTTTGGGAGGCTCATTATATTTAATAGGCTGAAGTGCTCCTTACAGGTTTCTTTTGGACCCAGTCCTTGTATACATCTGCTTTTTTCCTGTTGTTTGAATACATAGTTTGTACCTGTTGAATTACCCCATAACACAATCCCATATTGTAGCTGTGACTGAAAAAATGCATAGTAGCAAGGCATCAATAAACTTTTACTGAGAGAATATCTTAGTTTATACAGCAGGAATATCACATCAGAAATGTTGCCTGTTGGATAGCTTATATCCCATATATCCCATATCCCATGAGAGCCTTTGGTCTATTTTAGTCCCAATAGTTTGACACTGTGATTCTCTTCTTTCTGTACCTTCAGATTAAAATAAATTTCCTCCATTTTTGTGTTGTTTATACATAACTAGTAAGCAACACACCACATCCTACATTTTTCAAAAACTTCATTATTTTTGTTTACCACCTCTTGCATACTCTCACCTGTTGAGATCATGGTCATATCATCAACATATAAGACATTTTTGCAGGCTTAATACAATATGTGATCAAAAGTATCCAGACACTTGGCTGAAAATAAACTAGAATTTCGTAGCACCTTCCATCGGAGTTCTGCTTTCCTTGATTATAGCCTTTATTACAAAGGTACTGAATCCATAGTAGTCTTCTGTTCTAGAGTTGTTAAGCTTGTTTACAGAGTTATTTGTATCTGCAGCAGATATTCTACTCCAGTTAAATCTTTCATCTGTTTTATTCTGTAATTGCAAAAGAAAAGCTTTCGTATCAGTTAAATCATCTCTTTTTGGTACGTGGGCATTTACTGAATTTATGAAGTGTTCATTGAGAGTGTTGCAATTAATTGGGTTGCTGATTTCTTCCTTTTCCATGTTTATCTCACTTTTAACTATGTTCCAGGCAGCTTTACATTTGTTTTTAGAATTTAAAATATACTCTTCCATTTGCTTTCATTTTTGCTGCTTTAATTTCAGATTCGTATATTTTTCTTAAGTTTATATATCTATTCTTGTTTTCTTGACTGCTTTCAATTTTGCCCTTCAGCATGAGTAAAGGGATTCTGATTTTATTGAGGTGTGGGATGTACCACTTTTTTGTATACTTTGGTTTATGCATATTGCTAGGGTTACATCTCTTAGTAATAAGATGGCAGTTACTGTCCAATGTATTTTTTATATTGGATATGAATGCAGAAAAGCTTTCATTTATATCTTTGCCGATGGTTAGTATTCTAGCCCATTCTATTCTGCTCAGTACATTTCTCATTATTTTAGTGTTCTCTTCCTTGAGAACTCAGTGTCTTCCTGGTATCATCAAGTGTCAGATTTCCAATTTTGAGCCATATCCCATCATGGTCAGATAGTCCTAATTTGATGGTATCCCACTGTACTTGATTCCTCAAACATTGCTAATTATACTGTCAAGGCATGCCTCCATTCTGGTCAGTTTTTCATTTAAGCTGTAGTAATTCATTGATCTTAAGATATTTAGGATGTGTACCACAGTTTTTCTCTTTACTCTTAAATCTATATTCATGTCTCCTGTGATAAATGTTTTATATTCCTTACATTTGGCAGTCAGTAAGTGTAATTCAGAGAGTTTTCTGCAAATATCTCATCATCAGAAGCTGGTGGTCGGTAAACTGTTGCAGTAATGAGTTTCTGAGTGTGTATAACCAAGGCAGATGCTTCAACAGTCAGGCTTGTGAGGTCTATGATTGAATATTTTAGTTTCAAATTTTTGTTGATATAAATGGACACTCCACCATGGGCATTGTTTGGTCTACAATAGCTTGTTGCCAGTAAATAGCCAATTGGTACAAATAATCTTATTTCTGCACTTTTAATCCAATGTTCATTCACAAAGAGACTGCCACACTTAATTTCCTCCAGCCACTTCTACAGTTCACTACTTTGTTTCTTAGGATGTGTACATTTATATGTAACAAAAGTAGTTCATTTTTGCTGCAAGGTGGTACATTGGGCTTAGTGTGATTATTTACTTCAAGTGTGTTTTTTGTATTGCGTTCTGAAGCTCTTTGTTTCGACCAAATCTGACACTTTTCAAGCGTGTTCAGCCTTATACATTTCCCTGATTTGGTTGTGAGTTTTGATGTGTATGTTCTAAATTGCTGTTACAAGATAATTTATTATTTACCACACTAAGTATTTTTTTGGGCCAGCAGTGGTTTTCCTAATCCACTAGGCCTTGACTATGGCTTGGTATGACAAGTTCTCGAATAGTTACAATTGTCAGAGGGCTGATGGTTATACATAAGACATTCCTTAATATCTAAAAGAATTACATTTTTAAACTGTTTGCAGATTGTTTCAAAATACTTGTTAGCTTTGGTTATTTCTCTACTTACACATGATGATTCAATTAAATCATAGTGATGAGGTAATTTAAATAATATGTTAACTTGCCCAGTGTTGTCTTCAGTGCTGTTGTTGCTGCAGCTGTTTCATTATGGTATACATCATTGGAACCTCCTATAAGAACTACAAGTAACTCTTTGACAGAGTACTGCAATCTTCAATTTTGGTGAGGATGTGGTTGAATCGTGCTCTGGGTTTCGCTATGCCTTCTATTTTATTTTATTTATTTATTTATTTATTTATTTTTTGAGTTGTCAGGGTCTTTGTTTTTGTAGCAACCTCTCTTCCAAAATTATCAAAGTAGATTCTGATGTGTGTTGTTTTTTCTCTTGGTATTTCTTGACTCTGTGTTCCATCTTGTTCTTTATCTGTTGCATTTGTTATTTTGTTTGTTTTACTCAATTTCAAATCAGGCATCGTCTAACGTGGGTTGCCGCAAGATTTTTTGATGTGGTTTGTATTAGATGATTTAAATGCATGTGCGCTTTTTGTGCCACAATCCATGTTGTTCTGTTTCTTGTGTTTGGCTTCAGATGTGTTTGTGTGAGTTTCATTATCATCAGGTCCATTATAATAGGGTATGGTACATATTTTAAGACTAATAGTTTTTGACCTACATTCATCATAGTTACAGATTTTTATGGTTATCTGTTGTCCCTTTAGTGAGGTATCTGCTTTCCCACATCGAAAATTGAATATGTTTCTGCATTCCATGCACTCAACACCACTTCTCACAGTTTTCTGGCATTTTGGACAATATTTATCACACTATTGTATTTGTTGTTGAAATTCATTTTTTAGCTTTAACCCACGAATTTCATGTAATAGAAACACTATAATATCGTCTTTAGTGTCTTTGCTGTTTACTTTTTCGTGCATTTCTTCTTTACAGCAATTCAAACAGAACCAAGTCTTTTGGTTTTGACTAACATTTGCACACTCATAGTTGTTAACTGTTTCATATTCTAGACACATTATTCCTTTATCAGCACTTTTTTCACAATAGCAGAGGGAGGACATCCCATTTTCTTCCATATATTCAGTATTGGTAGTTGATGCAGCGCGCGCGCACGCGCTCGCGCGCACACACACACACACACACACACACACACACATTTATCTTTGTATTTTTCAGTGTTCACACTTCTTATTTTATCACTGTTTTTAATAATTTAATATGCCAGGCAAGTATTATCACAATAAGTACCGATTTTTTTGCATTTGTGCACTTTCTATCATAATTTTTAATTTTACTCGTAGAGCTATTGCACTCATTTTCATTGGGAACCATCTGTAAGACGTGACTTGTAGACCGTCAGTTGCCCACCTGTGGTCTAATGGTTAATGCAATAATAACTGCATTAATTCTGTCTAGAATCTTCGCGAATTCCAGGTGACTAGGTGTTGGAACATTGTGAAAAAACTTCAGGATAGCTAGCTGTAGATGAACAGGGATTATGAGCAACCATTTATGCCCCATCAGATCATATTTCCTCATATTAAGGTTTGTATTTATTAATTGGAAATCGCCTTTGGTTGGTTCTTCATTCCTCAAGGCTTCTATAGTTTTCAGCAATGCTGGATCTTCCCTCTGTTTAGAAGCAATGTAGTTTAATGTAGCGATAGCTGAGATTTTTTCCATGTTGGTGTATTCTGCCAATGGATTCTTTGAACGGCAGTCAGAATTCCTTACAACCCTATAACCCTTTTCTTGTATATCAGTGTGATGCTGTACTCCTGAAGCCTCAGTCCCCATCTAAGCAGTTGGTCCATTGGATATTTCAGACCAGCCAGCCAGTATAGAGAATGGTGGTGTGTGTCAACATTGAATGGTTTGAAATCAGTACTACCAGAATGTATCGATTCCCAAACAACTGCAAGACGCTTGTTTTCAGCTATAGAGTATCTCCTATTAGACTTGTAGCATGCTCCGGAAGAATTAGCTATCACTTCTTCAGCATGTTCCTGAATTTGTACTAGAATTGTACTCACCCCATAACTTCTAGCACTGGTGTGAAGTACTGTCTTGTCATAAAATGCTAGGACTTGACAGCACCACCTTAAGAACAAAGAAAGAGCTTGCTTGTGCCTTGTCCCAGGAAAATTCAACATCTTCCTGCAGTTGTAGTTACGAGGGACATAGATTGGTGCAGAAGTCCATTATGTATCACTAGTAGTACGAGCACATATCTAGAAAACTCTGCACATCACAAATCTGCTAAGGAGTCAGGAAATTTGTGATTGCTCTTATTATTTTGTCTGGCTTGGGATGAACTCCATCACCATTTGCTAGATGCAAGATTTTTATTTCTTGGCCAATGAAGAAGCACTTTTTCAGATTCCAAACAGCATAACTTTGAATTCATAGATTCCATGAGGACTTGTGAAGGCAGCCTTTTTCCTTGTCAGCCTCATCCACCCTGATTTGGTCAACAGCCTGCCTGCCTGGCCTTAGTTGAGAGTTACTTTGCTACTTTCATGCAGTCTAGGGTGTCATCAGTGTGCAGCAGAGGGTTGACCTTCTTTTTTTAAACACACGTGCCTTCCTTGGGACCCTGGCAGAGGGCCAATAACTCTCTGAAGGTTCGTTGCTTTCAACTTGCAGCATCTTCTCCACATTCTCCCATATTATGCATCATTTAGCCAACGAAATGCTATATGAGTGCTCTGGCTAATTCATGAACGATCCCCAGTGTTAATATGGTGTTTTACCATGGGGTGTTTGGTCTGTCTCTTCTCTCCTCCAGATTTGAGAGTGTCCAAAAATGGTGCAGAACGGTTAGCACTCACTGACATTGTTCCTTTGTGAGGTTGGATCCTTTTCGCAGTTCAGTAGTAGATTCCTTTCCTGCATAGACTGTAGTGATAGTGGCACAAGATTCTTTGTCAGTGGCCCTAAGCTACCCTTCCTTGACTGGTTTGGCTGCTCCTATGCACTACTTATGACATTTAGTGATTCAAAGTTCTCCTTGGCCAGCTACGATGCTTATAATTACCACTAGCATGCAGATTTCTTTCGTGAGCCTGAGTAGCTTTTGCAGGTGACAAAAGCTTCACAGTGTAAAATGAGCATATAGATTGACAATTGAAATGCATCTTATTGATGACTGCAGGATAACATCGTCTACAGTGGCAAACAACTGTACAGAGCAATAATTGTCATCTGTGTGTGTTGGAATACATTTATCAATTTGGAGCTGTGATCTTCCACGGCCTATGACTGCTTGTGGTGCCTCAAAGAATTCCCTCCCAGGAATAATACAACAACTAAATTCTGTTAAAATAACAGATTTTAAGGGCTGTCTGTGTTCAGTCATTAGTAGTAATTTTTGGAGTTATATTGTTATGCCTCAGGATAGTATCCCCGGTGGGCACTAAAAGTTTGTCCAAATTCTGCCTTGGCAGCTCCTGGAAGGCAGACTACCTGTGTCAGTGACCAATAGACTGC